>NC_056060.1:9207726-9829913 GCF_016772045.2 Ovis aries | reverse complement strand
ACCCACTCCAGTATTCTTGCCTGGAAAATTCCATGGACAGGGGAACCTGGTGAGCTATATCCGTGGGGGTCTCAAAAGAGTCAGACAGGACTAAGTGACTAAACAGCAACAATGTTAACTTTGTTTCCTAGTTAGGTCTTTTAGAAGCTTGGACTTACAACATTTTCCCATAGTTACAGGGCCAAAGCTCCTTATGTTGTAGACAAGCTCCTTATATTGTAGACGTCATTACAGATGACAGTCACTCCAAAACCATCCCATCCATCCACCCTGAATCCACCCAATTTCACCTGATTGCACTGTTTTTGTTGCCCTTCTATCTATATCTGTGTCCTCTGATAGACTCCAACCAAGTTCATTTTGAGACAACTCTGGCTTTAGCTCAGCACTATGTCTTCAGTAGTGAAAGTGAAAGTCACTCAGTCATGTCAAACTCTTTGCAACACCATGGACTATAGTCCATGGAGTTCTCTAGGCCAGATTACTGGAGTGGGTAGCCTTTCCCTTCTCCAGGGGATCTTCCCAACCCAGGGATCAAACCCAGGTCTCCTGCATTGCAGGCAGATTCTTTACAAGTGAAGCCCAGGAATACTGGAGTGGGTAGCCTATCTCTTCTCCAGCAGATCTTCCTGACCCAGGAATCGAACCAGGGTCTCCTGCATTGTAGGCGGATTATTTACCAACTGAGCTATCAGGGAAGCCCATTCTATAAATACCTGTTTAAATAATGAAAAAAATGAATGGTCATTCAGTTTTTCAGCCCTTCCATAGGAATCTACACATTTAAACAGGAGAAAAATAAAACCCTAACTCCTGTTTTTATAGATATCTGTGTTCTCTTCTTCATGAATTTATCCCATGTTCTTCATAAAGCTATAGATTTCCACTGCTTCTGTTGGAAAATGCATTTTGGCTTCTAACCAGGATCTCAGGACACCCAAAACATGTTTATCCCACTCAAGGGTTCTTAATGAAGACAGTGGCTTTCTGCCTCCCCAACTGCTCTGGCAGACAGGATTCTTTCTTTCTTCTCTTTATATATGACCCCCTGCACTTAGTGCAAAAAAAAGGATGTCTCCTAGGGGGTCACAGAAGAAAGAAAGCCACCTACTCACATTCATAAGCACATGCTTGCATCCTGGGGAACATTCCTTAAGCGACAGATTCGTCTCCTAGGAACTGCTGCTTCCCTCCTTCCCTCTCCCCCTTTCCTTTCCTTTCCTTTCCTGTCTTTTCTCTTTTCTTCCTTCCCTCTTTCTTTTTCTTTTGTATGCCTTCAAATTGAAAATAAGGAAAATAAGACAGTTTTGAACTTTTCTCCTGTTCCAAAATCATTTAGAATGCTCAATTCCCAGTCTCTCCTACTCTGCACTCTGAGAGCCAAAAAGAAACAGGTATCACATCCACTTTGAGAGCACTGGTTTCTTTGCATTTTTTTTTTTTTTTCTTTCACACTGTTTCGTTTGTGTATTCCTGAGCTTTGCTCTTGCCATCTTGCAATATTGCAGAGACAGCTCTTTTCCATCTTGTGTTGCCATCAGGGAAGCTGCTGCCCTGGCAGTCTGGATTGTGGAGATGTGTAACTACTTAACTGTTAGGGGATGTTGGTGGCTAGCAGGAGGTTTGAAGATGGTAAAGGTAAGGGAAAGTCAGTTGGGGAGATAACAGGTAAAGACTGGTTTGCTTTGAAGGCAACACCTATTCATTTATATTATGTGAGAAATATTTAGCCAAAATAATATAAACAGTAAATATTAATTTAAACAAAGTATGCTATAACTATTTGGGAAGATGGGAGTAGAAAGAAAGGATATACTGGGAGTGGGGAGGGGAACATAAGAAGATTTTAGAATTGAATGTAGCTCCTCTATAATAGAAAGTCGATAGACAATGTCCAACATTTTAAAATCAAGAAATCTCCCCTCACTTTAATACATGACATTTTCATTCATTTCATGCAGTCCAAAATATTTGCTGATTTTTATTGTGACTTCTTCCTGGACACAGGGATTATTTAGAGGCATGTTTCTAAATTTCCACATATATGAAGGTTTTACAGTGTATTTTTGTTTCTGATTTCAGCTGCAATATTGTCAGAGAACATATGTTATATGACTTAAGTCCTTAAAAATTTGAGACTTGCTTTTTGACAGTATGTGATTGATCACCTTCTCCATACATGCTTGAAGGGAGGATGTACCCTGCAGTTGTTGAATACTCCATGTTGTTCATTAGATTATTTCTTAATCAAGTTGCCGCAGGCTTTTGTGTTCTTACTGATTTTTGTCTGCTTGTTCTATCAGTTACAAAGTATGCTTCTAAAACTTCCAGTAAAATAATATTTTTGACCATTCCTATTTAGTTCTGTCAGTTTTTGCTTTATATTTGGTCATATTCTTAAGGTGAATACAAATTTAGGGGTGTCCTATCTTTCTAACAAAATGTGCATTTTATCATTATTGTGTTCCCCTTATGGATATAGTTTACTATATCTGATATTAATAAAGCTATACCTACTTTCTTTTCATTGATATTTACATTATATTTCTTAATTCATCTTTTCCTTTCAACATTTCTGGATTTATATAGGTAATTCTTATAAACATAGTTTTTTAAAATAAGAGTTTAAGGATGTTTGACTATTGTCTCATTGCCTGATACACAGTTACTGCTATATTGGGGTTTGTTATTTTACTAAGTAATTTATTGTGGCTCTTATTTGGTCTACATTCTTTTTTCCCCCTCTTCTTTCTTTGTTTTTATTTTGAATTTTTCCCCAAGTTTTATTGAGAAATAATTGACATAAAGCACTGTGTAAGTTTAAGGTGTATGGCCTGATGGTTGATTTACAGATTTTGTGAAATGATTATAGGAGGTTTAGTTTACATTCACCATCTAATATAGATGCGTAAAGGAGGGAAATTTCTCTCTGTGATGAGAACTCTTAGCACTTAGTCTCTCAACAACATTCCTGTATTTGATACAACAGTGCTAACTATAGTTAAGTTGTACATAGCATCCCTAATACTTACATATCTTAAAACTGAAAGTTTATCCTTTTTGACCACCATCCTCCAATTCCTCCCTCCACTCACCCAACCAAAAATTGGACCCCTTTTTCTGTGCTAGGTATTTTATTTTTGTATTCCATATATAAAGGAGATCATACAATATTTGTCTTTCTCTATCAGCATTATTTCACTTAGTATGATGCCCTCAAGCTTCATCCCCGTTGTCACAAATGGCAGCACTTTAAAGATAATGCTCCCTTGTCTTTTGTTTTACATAACTTTATATTGCTGCTCTTAAACTCACTTGTCTGTCTCATTGTGGCACCTTGAGTGTTGCCTGTATTATAATCAGGATCAGTTTAAGATTTTTATCTTGTTTTACAAGTCTTACTATAATGTAACTAGGTGTGGTTTTCCTTTCTTTAAAAAATTATCTGATTGAGATCAGTAAGATGTGTTTAATATATGGCTTATTATCAGAGAAGGCAATGGCACCCCGACTCCAGCACTCTTGCCTGGAAAATCCATGGATGGAGGAGCCTGGTAGGCTGCAGTCCATGGGGTCGCGAAGAGTCAGACACAATTGAACGACTTCACTTTCACTTTTCACTTTCATGCGTTGGAGAAGGAAATGGCAACCCGCTCCAGTGTTCTTGCCTGGAGAATCCCAGGGATGGGGGAGCCTGGTGGGCTGCCATCTCTGGGGTCGCACAGAGTTGGACACGACTGAAGTGACTCAGCAGCAGTAGCAGCATGGCTTATTATCTGTCATCAGTTTTGAAAATTTCACATTATTTTCTCTAAATACTACATTTGCCTCATTTTCTCTCTCAATTTGTGATATCTTCTTATTGCATCTTTTATTTACCATTGTCTGTGTATTTACCATATGTCTGTGTACCATTAATTTATCTCTTCACAGTTCATTCTGCATTATTTGCCCTGACCTATCTGCCATTTCACTGATTGTCTCTCCATCTGTGTCGGAGCATTTGTTCAGTCCATCTACAGAGTTCTTCATTTCAGTTGCTAACTTTTTCCATTTTAAGATTTCCACTTGGTTCTTTCTTATAGTTTACAGCTCTTGACAAAAACTACTGGTCCATTCATTTGTCTCTCTGAACTTGGTGAACAGTTATATGAGGCTGATAATTGCCATATCTGAAGCTCCTGTGGGTCTGTTTCTTTGGTTTGTTGTTTCTGATTTTGTTTGTCTCAGGTTGTCTTATCATTGATTAGGCTATTTTTTTAAACTTTTTATCCTGTATTGGGGTATAGCTGATTAACAAACAATGTTGTGATAGTTTCAGGCAAACAGCAAAGGGAACCAGCCATGCACATACATGCGTCCACTCTCCACCAAACCTGCCGCCCACAGCTTTTTTTTTTTTTTTAATTAGGTGCCCAATGTTTTATTTGCCACATTGTCTGTGGAATATACTTTAGGTCTAGGGTGATACTTTCCTCTAGAGAGGCATGTCACCAACTGGTTTTACCTCCATCATTTTCAGAGATGAGCTCATTTGAAGTTGAGCTCCATTCCTTGTAAGGCGTTTCTGACTCCAGTTCACCCTTATTCCTAGAGTGTTCCCTTTGGGATCTTAATTTAGAATTCACCAGAGGTTCCCTTAGTGAGCATTAGGTTGGGCCCCTTAGTCCAATATGACTGTCAAAGAGTGACCTTCAGCCTTTCAGCCAGTTCCTTCAGAGTGGCCAAAGTCCCCAGCGCAAACCATCTCTGTGTGCTGGGTCATTCCTTGGCCTCTCCCCTCTAGCTAGGGAATTCTTTGCTGTCCTGATTCCTCTCAGGTGCCTCCAAGCAGACACTTGAAAATATTTACTTCTGCTCTTCTAATTTTCCTCAGTGGGTGTACTGGTTTAAATTGGTCTGTCCATCATTACCAGAATGTGAGCAATTAAAAAAGAAAAAAGAGTATAGAATCTACTTAATGATATCCTGTCATTATGTCACTGAGGTGTAAAAAGTATAGCTCAGTTCCAGGGTGGATTTATTCCATATCTACACCAACATTAGAGTATAAAAATTCTCTCTCTTGTATTAGAATCTAGGAAGAAAGCTGCCAAAATTAAAGTCACAATTTGGGAATTTCCAATTTTTTTCTTATGGTATGAAGTAAATGGATATAAGATCTCTCTCCTCTTTCAGTCTTCCACTCTAATTTTTAAACTTATTTAAGTATATCTCACAGAGTAATAATATGTAAATGTAGGCTTACATGAATTTTGGTTTGGCCTCTATTTTTTTTTTTTTTTTTAATTTGGCTGTGTTGGGTCTTTGTTGAGATACATGTGGCCTTTTGTTGCCATGCTCGAGCTCTGTAGTTGGAATCTTAGTTCCCCAACCAAGGCTTGAACCCACGTCTCCTGCACTGGAAAGTGGATTCTTAACCCCTGGACCACCAGAAAAGTCTCTTTGGCCTCTATTCTTTTAGGGAAAGTCTGAAAATGTTTTGATCCTTAAAAAACTCAAACTTCAAATTTTTTAATATCTTATGTTTCTGAGATTTCTCCTCCTTCCCATAGAGTAATGTATCTCCTTTCCCTCTGATGGCTTTCTTATGCCAGAATCCGAGGGAATCCTCACTTTAGAGGAACCAGCATCACGGTCATAAGAGCTGTAAAAGTGGAATTTAAAAAATTTAAAGCAGGCAGTGGTGTCTAAGGTCTGAGATGGCCAGAGTCCAATAAAACCATTGAGATTAACATGCACTGGAGCCGCTGGAATTTCTTGGGACTGAATAATTCCTAAGCTCAGTATCTTGTCAAAACAGATTGGAGAATGAATTTTGCTTGATGGACTTTCCAATTAAATAATCTTATGCACTATGCTTCCTCATAACTGCACCATTAGAATTGGATTAGAGCATCTGAGATTTCCTTTTTAAAGAACCAAGCCGTTTAGGGGCTTCCTAGCTGGCTCTGCCAATGGAGGAGACACAAGAGACACGGGTTCAGTCCCTGGGTTGGGAAGATCCCCTGGAGAAGGAAATGGTAACCCACTCCAGTATTCTTGCTTGGGACATCCCATGCACAGAGGAGTCTTGTAGTCTACAATCCATGGGGCCACAAAGAGTCAGACACGACCGACTCTTTGTGTACACACACACAAGCAAGATGTGTAGATTGAAAGATTTGGACTTGACAAGATTGCCCAATGAGATCTTGATACTCCCTTTACTGAGGTATGTACTGATAGATTAGAAGATCCTTCCAAGCAGATGATGGTTTCTTTCTATCATAGTAGATACCCCTAGTTAGGCGAGTGAGTAACTGACTGTAACTTCCTGAAGGAACTATTATTGGAATTAAAACATAACCATCCATACCGGAAATACTAGCTGACCACGTACAGAGATCAACGAATCCCAAAGTTGCCTATTCATTTTATTCATAAAACATTTATTGAGTACTTCCCATGTACCAGCTCTGGGAACAAAGCAGTAAAAAGTCAGACTTGGTCCTTGCCTAATGCGACTTATCGGAGAAGGCAATGGCACCCCACTCCAGTACTCTTGCCTGGAGAATCCCATGGACGGAGGAGCCTGGTGGGCTGCCGTCTATGGGGTCGCACAGAGTCGGACACGACTGAGCGACTTCACTTTCACTTTTCACTTTCATGCATTGGAGAAGGAAATGGCAACCCACTCCAGTGTTCTTGCCTGGAGAATCCCAGGGATGGGGGAGCCTGATAGAGTCAGACATGACTGAAGCAACTTAGCAGCAGCAGCAGCAATGGGACTTATGTTCTAATAGAAAAAATATGATAAGCACTTAACAGATAAGCAAAAGAATTGCATGGTGTGCTGTGTTATCAAAATAAATAAGCAGGGGGATATGAAAGAGAGTGTCCAGAGAGGCCACTTTAGATAAGAGGGTAGAGGAGAGTCTAAGGAAATCAATGGTGGCCTGAGGCATGAGATTGCACCCGTCATACAAGGATCTGGGGTAAAAGATGTCCAGGCAGAGGGAACAACCACTGGAAAAGGATTTGGAATAGTCTAGGCCCAGAAACGGAAAAGGCAATGGCACCCCACTCCAGTACTCTTGCCTGGAGAATCCCAGGGATGGGGGAGCCTGTTGGGCTGCCGTCTATGGAGTTGCACAGAGTCAGACACGACTGACGCGACTTAGCAGCAGCAGGCCCAGAAAGGAGGCCCCAGTAGAATGCAAGAAGACAGGAAAAAAATAAAGAGGTGTTGGAAAGATAGGCAGGAATTGGGTTTTTAGGGATCTAGAGATCTTTGTAAAGTTGTATATGAATCTGATTGTGAGTGAATATTTTCTCAATATGGATATGGATCCAATCAGTTCAGTTCAGTCACTCAGTTGTGTCTGACTCTGCAAGGCCATGGACTGCAGCACGCCAGGCTTCCCTCCGCATCACCAACTCCCGGAGTTTACTCAAACTCATGTCCATTGAGTCAGTGATGCCATCCAACCATCTCATCCTCTGTCATCCCCTTCTCCTCCTGCCTTCAATCTTTCCCAGCATCAGGATCTTTTCTAATGAGATCCTTCTTTGCATCGGGGGGCCAAAGTATTGGAGTTTCAGCTTCAACATCACTCCTTCCAATGAATATTCAGGACTGATTTCCCTTAAAATGGACTAGTTGGATCTCCTGGCAGTTCAAGGGACTCTCAAGAGTCTTCTCCAAAACCACAGATCAAAAGCATCCGTTCTTCAGTGCTCAGCTTTCTTTATAGTTCAACTCTCACATCCATACATGACTACTAGAAAAACCATAGCCTTGACTACATGGACCTTTGTTGGTAAAGTAATGTCTCTGCTTTTTAATATGCTGTCTAGGTTGGTCATAACTTTTCTTCCAAGGAGCAAGTGTCTTTTAATTTCATGGCTGTAGTCACCATCTGCACTGATTTTGGAGCCCCCAAAAATAAAGTCAGCCACTGTTTCCACTGTTTCCCCATCTATTTCCCATGAAGTGATGGGATAGATCCCATGATCTTAGTTTTCTGAATGTTGAGTTTTAAGCCAACTTTTTCACTCTTCTCTTTCACTTTCATCAAGAGGCTCTTTAGTTCTTCCTCACTTTCTGCCATCAGGGTGGTGTCATCTGCATTTCTGAGGTTATTGATATTTCTTCTGGCAGTCTTGATTCCAGCTTGTGTTTCATCCAGCCCAGCATTTCTCATGATGTACTCTGCATATAAGTTAAATAAGCAGGGTGACAATATACAGCCTTGATGTACTCCTTTTCCTATTTGGAACCAGTCTGTTGTTCCATGTCCAGTTCTAACAGTTGCTTCTTGACCTGCATATAGATTTCTCAAGAGGCAGGTCAGGTGGTCTGGTATTCCCATCTCTTTCAGAATTTTCCACAGTTTGTTGTGATGCACACAGTCAAAGGCTTTGGCATAGTCAATAAAGCAGAAATAGATGTTTTTCTGGAACTCTTGCTTTTTCGATGATCCAACAGATGTTGGCAATTTGATTTCTTGTTCCTCTGCCTTTTCTAAATCCAGCTTGAACATCTGGAAGTTCACAGTTCACATACTGTTGAAGCCTAGCTTGGAGAATTTTGAGCATTACTTTGCTAGCGTGTGAGATGAGTGCAGTTGTGCAGTAGTTTGAGCATTCTTTGGCATTGCCTTTCTTTGGGATTGGAATGAAAACTGACCTTTTCCAGTCCTGTGGCCACTGCTGAGTTTTCCAAATTTGCTGGCATATTGAGTGCAGCACTTTCACAGCATCATCTTTCAGGATTTGAAATAGCTCCACTGGAATTCCATCACCTCCACTAGCTTTGTTTGTAGTGATGCTTCCTAAGGCCCATCTGACTTCACATTCCAGGATGTCTGGCTCTAGGTGAGTGATCAAACCATCATGATTATCTGGGTCATGAAGATATTTTTTTGGTATAGTTCTGTGTATTTTTGCCACCTCTTCTTAATATCTTCTGCTTCTGTTAGGTCCCTACCATTATTGAGCCCATCTTTGCGTGAAATGTTCCCCTGGTATCTCTAATTTTCTTGAAGAGATCTCTAGTCTTTCCCATTCTATTGTTTTCCTCTATTTCTTTGCACTGATCACTGAGGAAGGCTTTCTTATCTCTCCTTGCTATTCTTTGGAACTTTGCATTCAAATGGGTCTATTTTTCCTTTTCTCCTTTGCCTTTTGCTTCTCTTCTTTTATCCTCCAGATAAGGCCAAGGAAATTTATCAGGATTGATCTTTCATAAACTGCCTAGAAGTCTGTATTCTATGTGAAAAGCACCAAATCACTAAACCCAAATTTAGGACACCTGGAGCACTGGCCTCAGCTGTGCTCTTCATAACAGGATCATGATGATGCCTGGCCAGTCCATTTCATGAAGCTCTTATCAAGTCTAGATGGACTGGCTCATATCAGAGCATGTCAACATGGAGAACTGCATGAATACATGCGGTTGTTCTTTTGATTCCTGGCACAATGTATCACCTGTAATGATCCTTTCAAAAAATGTCAGGGGCATAACAGGTCATCTGGGTGCTCTATCTTGGGTAAAGCAGAAAAGTCTGCCCACCTGCAGGGCTGCAGGAAGGATTAAATGGAGTCGCCTGCGTGTATGTGCTCCACGCAACACCCACCCTAGAGGCTGTGGCCTTCGCCTCCTACCTTTCTTGGTTCAGTGCCTTGGGTTCTCTTTTTATCTTTACTATGTCACTTCTGGTCCCCATGCCAAAAAGTACCTGTCTTTCCCTGATGAGTAGTGATTTGAGTATTATGTATCTTCTTTCGTAAAGTTTCTGTTCAAATAGTTTGCTTAGTTTCCCCCCTTCATTGGGTCATGTAGCATTTATTGTTGCTCTGTAAGATTTCTCTATATATTCTTGATATGGAGTTTGTTCTAATGCATGAAAGAAGTAATAAATAAAAGCTTGAAAGGCAAAAACAAAGCAAAACTTACCTGTTCCGTGACCCACGTTCTCATGATTCTTCTCTGTAAGGCAAAGAAGGATTCATTTATGATATTCCCACCAAATGATACCACTTAAATAAAATGCACTGGTTTCCAGAAAGACTAAACAATAACTTTAATTTGGAGACTATCAGGTACTGCAGACAGGGAAGGCAATAGCATCCCACTCCAGTACTCTTGCCTGGAAAATCCCATGGACAGAGGAGCCTGGTAGGCTGCCGTCCATGGGGTCACTACTACTCGGACATGACTGAGCGACTTCACTTTCCCTTTTCACTTTCATGCACTGGAGAAGGAAATGGCAACCCCCTCCAGTGTTCTTGCCTGGAGAATCCCAGGGACGGGGGAGCCTGGTGGGCTGCTATCTATGGGGTCGCACAGAGTTGGACACGACTAAAGTGACTCAGCAGCGGCAGCAGCAGCAGCAGGTACTGCAGAGAGGCTTCCCAGGTGGCTCAGTGGTAAAGAACTCACTTGCCAATGCAGGAAACACAAGAGACGTGGATTTGATCCCTGGGTTGGGAAGATCCCCTGGAGGAGGGCATGGCAACCCACTCCAGTATTCTTGCCTGGAGAATCCCATGGACAGAGGAGCCTGGTGGGCTACTGTTCGTAGGGCAGCAAAGAGTCAGGCACGACTGAAGCATCTTAGCACTCACAGCCTCACGCAGGTATTGCAGAAGTCATCAGTAAGACAGAGAGAGGGAGGATTCTGGATTTTCTGGACTCCCCAAATTATGTCCAATGTGCAGTTGTTGATTCTGACCATAAGTCCTGTTGAATTTCCCAGAATGTTAAACAAAATCGCCACAACATTGACTCTCTGTACATTTTCCCCCTCATTTGGGTCTTATTACCAATTCCAGGCCAGATTGCCCTCACTGACCTACTGCTCTAACACTCCCCACACCTCTTCCAACATTTTCAGCAGTTTTCCTCTTCCTTCCTGCCTCCCTCGAATACCTGTAACTAAGGTAACCATATATCCTAGGATGATCCTGGTTTCTACCTGTTTTTTCTGGCATAATTATCAATATACTGATCCTTCTTTTAAATGTGTGCTAGATTGGGAAGCAAATTACCTGGTAATCCTACCTGTAGCTGAATGAATTTGAGCGAAGCCTGCAGGCAAGTCTAGGGTGAGGAAAGAGAAAGAGCATGGCTAAAAAGCCAAGCTTAGAAGGCGCCAACCTGTGTCTACCCTGCAGCCCCATCCCTCATGCATTGGTGCCAGGCCAGCATTCACTGGCATCATACCAGGGATGAGACTAGCTCTCAGGAGAGATGTCTCAGAAGTAAACTAAAAGCAAGAGATTCCTAGAAATTAGAGGTAAAAAGATGCAAAAGACAATGGAGGATGGTTTTATGAGAGCGTCAAAAAGTTATCCACATCCCATGAGGATGCAGGAAGACAGGAATTGTGTTGCTTCAATTTTATCTCCATTACTGAGGGGGTGGTGAGGTGTACAACACCAGTGTCCTGGCTGATTCCTTTTGCTCTGTACCACTCAGGTGTTCCTGCTGAGGACCACAGAGGACTCGCCCTTACCAAGCAGGTTGCTTGGATTAGATTTGGTTGCCTGGACCAAAAGGCAGGCCCAGGGTCAGGTCCCATTTGTCACTTGGTGACCATGAGAATTATTTTGACTTTGATGGGCAAACTTTTCATCTGCAAAGTAAAGAGAGATAAACCAGATGGTCTCTAAGGCAATAGTTTAAAATATTTGTATATTGCTTAAAGAATTTGAAGAACTTTCTTCCTTAAGCAGTTTTACATTAATTTAAAATGTGAAAGTGAAAAGGCTGGCTTAAAACTCAACATTCAAAAAACTAAGATCATGGCATCTGGTCCTATCGATTCATGGCAAATAGATGGGAAAAAAGTGGAAACAGTGACAGACTTTATTTTCTTGGGCTCCAAAATTTCTGCAGATGGTGACTGCAGCCATGAAATTAAAAGATGCTTGCTCCTTGGAAGGAAATCAATGACAAGCCTAGACAGTGTATTGAAAAGCAGAGATATCACTTTACTGACAAAGGTCCATCTAGTCAAAACTAGGGTTTTTCCAGTAGTTATGTATGGATGTGAAAGTTGGACCATAAAGAAGCCTGAGCACCAAAGAATTGGTGCTTTTGAACTGTGAGGCTGGAGAAGACTCTTGAGAGTCCCTTGGACAGCAAGAAGATCAAACCAGTCAATCCTAGAGGAAATCAACCCTGAATATTCATTGGAAGGACTGAAGCTAAAGCTCCAGTACTTTGGCCACCTGATGTGAAGAACTGACTCACTGAAAAAGACCCTGATGCTGGGAAAGATTGAGGGCAGAAGAAGAAGGGGGAGACAGAGACTGAGATGGTTGGATGGCATCATTGACTCCATGGGCATGAATTTGGGCCAACTCCAGAAGTTAGTAAGGGACGGGGAAGCCTGATGTGCTGTACTTCATGGGGTTGCAAAGGGTTGGACACGACCAAGCAACTGAACAACAACAAAAATATTTCTTTAACACAAGATGTAATTTCCAACACATGATGGATATGGACATTTTATTAATAAAGGCCTTGTTACATTATTCTTTAAAATGTATCCAAATACCACAGCCATTTTATGCCCATATCATCTTTTTTGCCTCAAAAAATTATTATTTAATACATGGAAATTTTACATTGTCCCCGTTTCAATTTGAACTCATTTAAGTCTGTTTGTTGTTGTTTAGTCACTATGTTGCGTCTAATTCTTTGCAACCCCATGGATGGTAGGCCACCAGGCTCCTCTGTCCATGGGATTTCCCAGGCAAGAGCACTGGCGTGGTTTGCCGTTCCCTTCTCCAGACGATCTTGCCAACCCGGAGACTGAACCCACGTCTCCTGCATTGCAGGGGAATTCTCTCCCACTCAGCTATCTTAGAATACACTCATTTCGCTCCACTTCCCCAAAAGAATGTTACCCTTGGTATAATTATCTGTATGTTTGAAAGTTTTTTTAAAAAATCACACTATCACTCTTTGATGCAACAAAAGTATGTGAACACAATGAAAATTTTTAAATTTCCTGTGACTATAAATTTCAAAGGGTAAAAACAGTAAATTAACTCTAGATGGAGTTATCACTACAACTGTTTGACCGACTGAAATCATTAAACAAATAAGTAAAATTTTATTGGAAATGTTTCTCTTGGAAAGATGGATAGAGCTGCCTTAGGTTTTGAGCAAGTTATTTATGATTTAGTATAATTTATCAAATTAATTTTATTCCCCTCTCCCCTTTTTTTAAAGAAGTGCTGAGGAACATTCAGGCATGGCCTAAATCAAATCCCTTATGATTATACAGTGGAAGTGAGAAATAGATTTAAGACACTAGATCTGATATAGTGCCTGATAAACTATGGACGGAGTTCATGACATTGTACAGGAGACAGGGATCAAGACCAGCCCCAAGAAAATGAAATGCAAAAAAGCAAAATGGCTGTCTGAGGAGGCCTTACAAATAGCTGTGAAAAGACAGAAGCAAAAAGCAAAGGAGAAAAGGGAAGATATACCCATTTGAATTCAGAGTTCCAAAGAACAACAAGGAGAGATAAGAAAGCCTTCCTCAGTGATCAATGCAAAGAAGTAGAGGAAAACAATAGAATGGGAAAGACTAGAGAGCTATTCAAGAAAATTAGAGATATCAAGGGAACATTTCATGCAAAGATGGGCTCAGTAAAGGACAGAAATGCTATGGACCCAACAGAAGCAGAAGATATTAAGAAGAGGTGGCAAAAATACACAGAAGGTCTATACAAAAAAGATCTTCATGGCCAAGATAATCACGATGGTGTGATCACTCACCTAGAGCCAGACATCCTGGAATGTGAAGTCAAGTGGGCCTTAGGAAGCATCACTACAAACAAAGCTGTGGAGGTGATGGCATTCCAGTTGAGCTATTTCAACTCCTAAAAGATGATGCTGTGAAAGTGCTGCACTCAATATGCCAGCAAATTTGGAAAACTCAGCAGTGACCACAGGACTGGAAAAGGTCAGTTTTCATTCCAGTCCCAAAGAAAGGCAATGCCAAAGAATGCTCAAACTACCACACAATTGCACTCGTCTCACACGCTAGGAAAGTAATGCTCAAAATTCTCCAAGCCAAGCTTCAGCAATACATGAACCATGAACTTCCAGATGCTCAAGCTGGTTTTAGAAAAGGCAGAGGAACCAGAGATCAAATTGCCAACATCTGCTGGATCATGGAAAAAGCAAGAGAGTTCCAAAAAAGCATCTATTTCTGCTTTATTGACTATGCCGAAGCCTTTGACTGTGTTGATCACAATAAACTGTGGAAACCTCTGAAAGAGACAGGAATACCAGACCACCTGACCTGACTCTTGAGAAACTTGTATACAGGTCAGGAAGCACCAGTTAGAACTGGACATGGAACAACAGACTGGTTCCAAATAGGAAAAGGAGTACATCAAGGCTGTATGTTGTCACCCTGCTTATTTAACTTATATGCAGAGTACATCATGAGAAATGCTAGGCTGGACGAAGCACAAGCTGGAATCAAGACTGCCAGGAGAAATATCAATAACCTCAGATATGCAGATGACACCACCCTGATGGCAGAAAGTGAGGAAGAACTAAAGAGCCTCTTGATGAAAGTGAAAGAGTAGAGTGAAAAAGTTGGCTTAAAGCTCAACATTCAGAAAACGAAGATCATGGCATCTGGTCCCATCACTTCATGGGAAATAGATGGGAAACAGTGGAAACAGTGGCTGACTTTATTTTTGGGGGCTCCAAAATCAGTGCAGATGGTGACTGCAGCCATGAAATTAAAAGACACTTACTCCTTGGAAGGAAAGGTATGACCAACCTAGACAGCATATTAAAAAGCAGAGACATTACTTTGTCAACAAAGGTCTGTCTAGTCAAAGCTATGGTTTTTCCAGTAATCATATATGGATGTGAGAGTTGAACTTTAAAGAAATCTGAGCACCAAAGAATTGATGCTTTTGAACTGTGGTATTGGAGAAGACTCTTGAGAGTCCCTTGGACTGCAAGGAGATCCAACCAGTCCATTCTAAAGGAGATCAGTCCTGGGTGTTCATTGGAAGGACTGATGTTGAAGCTGAAACTCCAAATCTTTGGCCACCTGAGGCGAATAGCTGACTCATTGGAAAAGACCCTGATGCTGGGAAAGATTGAGGACAGGAGGAGAAGGGGACAAAAGAGGATGAGATAGTTGGATGGCATCACCGACTCAATGGACATGAGTTTGGGTGAACTCCAGGAGCTGGTGATGGACAGGGAGGCCTGGCTGCAGTTTATGGGGTTGCAAAGAGTCATACATGACTGAGCAACTGAACTGAACTGAGGAACATTATTTATATAAAAGCACTAGGAGGATTTTCCTTACGGCAATATCAGTCTTTGATTTGAAGTCCTGAATTATATGTAAAAAATAACCCTGTGATCCATTATTAAAAATAATTGTTAATGTTCTATCAGCTAACAACCCTATAGGTCATCTTTCAATTATTTTGAAAACAAATACTTGGAAAATACTTTTTACAAGAAATTAGACTTTCAAAAGTGTTTATTTCCTAACCTGTATTCACTTTCACATTCAGAAAACTAAGATCATGGCAACTGGTCCCATCACTTCATGCCAAATAGATAGGGAAACAGTGTCAGACTTTATATTTTTGGGCTCCAAAATCACTGCAGATTGTGACTGCAGCCATGAAAGTAAAAGACACTTGCTTACTCCTTGGAAGAAAAGTTATGAGCAACCTAGACAGCATATTGAAAAGCAGAGACATTACTTTGCCAACAAAGGTCCATCTACTCAAGGCTATGGTTTTTCTAGTAGTCATGTATGGATGTGAGAGTTGGACTGTGAAGAAAGCTGAGCACCGAAGAATTGATGGTTTTGAACTGTGGTGTTGGAGAAGACTCTTGAGAGTCCCTTGGACTGCAAGGAGATCCAACCAGTCCATTCTGAAGGAGATCAGTCCTGGGTGTTCTTTGGAAGGAATGATGCTAAAGCTGAAACTCCAGTACTTTGGCCACCTCATGCGAAGAGTTGACTCATTGGAAAAGGCTCTGATGCTGGGAGGGTTTGGGGGTGGGAGGAGAAGGGGACAACAGAGGATGAGATGGCTGAATGGCATCAGCGTCTCGATGGACGTGAGTGTGAGTAGACTCTGGGAGTTGGTGATGGACAGGGAGGCCTGGCATGCTGTGATTCATGGGGTCTCAAAGAGTTGGACACAACTGAGCGACTGAACTGAACTGATTCACTCTCTCAAAACCAACTCCGATATTTTGAATTGTTCTTTGGTTTGGTCTCCCAGGGGTCTTTCCTCTCTGGGGTAGCCCCCAGGATAAAATGCAGAACAGGTAAGAGTAACTTTTGTCAAGTGAGAACAGGACTGGGAGAAAAGAACTAAGAAAGTAGAGCCTGTCCAGCAAGGTACTTTCCCAGACAAATGAATTTTAGGCATGAGCTCTTGTATTCATTTTACATCTGGAAACTGATACCAACCTCCTAACCTGTGAATATAACCCGGAAAGAAAATCTTCCTGATCCTCAGGACCACATGCACCTCACTTTGAAGATCCAGTTCTAATATCTAAAGGTCTGGACAATGTTAAGTTCAATCAAAACAACTGAAAGAAAAAATGTTCAAGTTCATTTTATTTACTTATTTCTGATTAGGTAATGAGACATTGAGGCCTATACAGTAAATTTCCATATCCCACCCCCGCCCCCACCTGTCCGTCAGCCATCCATTCTTTTCTCCAAGCAATGGATGTCAAGCCGCCCTGTGTAATCTGTGGAGATGATCTCACATATTCATTCAGTTATGATCAGAGATAGTCTTTCCTTCCTCCTCTTTCACAATTGCTACTGTGCTCTACATACTGTCTGGTATCTTTTGTGTTGCTTTGCTTAGAAATTACACTGGAGATTTTTTTTTTTAATGTCATCGTATAAAAAATACCCTCATTCTTTACTGACTGAACAGTATTCCATTAAATGTTATAATTCACTTAAACAGGCCCTTATTGGTGTTCTTTTAGCTTGCTTCCAATATTATTTAAACAATACTGTGATAAATATATTGTACATACATTGCTTTGCATATGTGTGAATATATTCAATGAGGAACTTCTAAAACTGGAATGTCTGGTCCAGGGACCTGTGTATGTATTGATTTTAATTAGGCATTAGTAGTAAACTGCTCATCTCTGAGGAGGATGTGCCAATTTAATCTACCACCCGAAAGATGTGAGTGCCTGTCTTAGTTATCCCTAATTCTGTAACTATTCCTGTGACGAATCATCCCCAAACCTAGTGGCTTCCAACATCAGTAACCACTTCTTATCCTTTGTTTCTGCGGGTCTGGATGAGGTGTGACTTGGCTGGGTTGTCCTGGTTTGGGATCTCTTGGACGGTTGCATTCAGCTGGGAGCTGGGGTCATCTTGAAGACTTCCTCAGTCAAGCCTCTGGTGTGGGACTGAGGAGACATGAGCCCCAGGTGATGGGATCGTGGAGACCTCTCGTGTGTCTCCGTCCTTTGGGGTCTCTCTACATTGTCTCTCCCAATGTAGCCAGACTTCTTTCAGAAGCATCTGTCAGCGGACATTTGGTTGGTTTCCATGTCTTGCCGTCGTGGATAGTGCTGCTTTGAACATAGAGGTGCATGTATCTTTTTGAAATACAGTTTTGTCCAGATATATGCCCAGGAGTGGGATTGCTGGATCATACAACAACTCTATTTGTAATTTTTTGAAGATTATCCATACTGTTTTCATAGTGGTTACATCAACTTACATTGGTGACTTTTCCATGAAAAAATAATTTTATGTGTCTTTAATTAAATTTCACTTTTCTTTTAACCTTCTGGCTTTTTTGTCATATTTGGAAATTCTTCTCACTGTGAAACTAAGTGTCCCTTCCCGTGTTTTCTTCTGCTCTGTGTGTTTGTCTTGGCTTGGTTTCTACATTTTTACTTTTGATGCATTTAATATTAATTTTATTTTAAAGTGTGAAGTATGGACTAGAATGTCCTGCTTTCCAGTGGCTATCTAGTGCACTTGAAATGTTGCCCGTGTCGTGTTCATGAACTTTCCGTGTCGCCTCCTTCTGTCCCACTTGTTAGTGTGGGTCTTTATGTGATGGTCCTGCACTGTTTTAAATTTTATAGCCACATAATGTGTTTTAATATCTCATAGGACTACTTCCCCTTATTTATCATCTTCCTAATTATCTAGGCAATTCTTCCTAGTCTATTTTTCTGTGAAAACAATTTCTTAACTGCATGGTGATATTACCAGCCATGAAGCATGATTAGGCTGAGATATTTGGGATTTTTCTGCACATAAAAGAAGGAAATGGGAGGTAACTTGACATCTTAGGGGAAAAAAAAAAAAACAAAAAAAACAAAAACTGGCACTCAGAGAGACAATTTTGATCTCAAATCTGCAGAATAGCCTGTGGCCTTGCTCTAAGCCATGATGATACTTAAATAGGAATGACCCAGTGTGGTAAAGATTAATGAGGAAAAGAAAAATGCTAACCTTTTATAAGCTCACTTTCCTCTAGAGAATTTTAGTGTGCCAACTCTCAGGGTAACTGAATCTCTCTTAATGATTAGGAATCATGCAACATTTCTGATTGCTTGTCTGTGTTACTGTTTGGGTATAGTTTGCCAAAAAGCAAACTGTTCCTAAAAGCATGGTGAAGGGTAGTGTATGGTATTCAGTCTTTAGAGATTTTATTCACAAATATTGTGTTAGGTTTTCCGTATTTTTCAACAGACCAACGCATCTAATGAAAATGTCTTAGAAGTGCATTTTTGTTACTTTTCCGTTTCACTTTCAGGGTTGTAAACACTCACATTTCTGTGTTCTGACTAATGTACAACAACATTAAAAGCATAGAGCTTGGCTCTTATTGCAACTTTCTTACTGAAGGGATCAAAGGCACTTTGCTATTGTTCCTTCCTGTTCTCCTGGGATGCTGGGAGATGCTGCCGAGTCTCTTGCAGTGCACACTTGTAAAACGCCTTGGATTTGCAGAGGTTTTGCTATTATTATTTAACAATGGGTCTCAGGATTTCAGGATTTCTATCATGGGGGAAAAAAAAAAACAAAGCTCAAAAGTTCAAGAAAAGCACGAATAAAAAGCAAACAGAAACTGAAGATCTGAAAACCCTGTTGTATACTGAATTGCCTCTGTGCCTGTGTATGTGACCTTATTTGAAAAAGTAAGATCATTTTTAAGTTGTTTTTTTTTTAAATTGAGATGACTTGACATGTAACATTGTATAAGTGTAAGGTGTAAAACATGTTGATTTGATGCATGTATATATGGCAATGTGATTATCACTGTAGCTTCAGCTCATATCTCTATCACATTATATCATTATCATTTCTCTTTTGTAATGAGAACTTTGGAGATTTAGTCTCTTAGCGATTTTAAAGTATTTCATTCAGTACTATTGAATACTAGAAACAGGGTCATTGCAGATGTATTTTAAGTTTCTCAAGATGGCACCCCCCCTGGAGGAGGAAATGCAACCCACTCCAGTATTCTTGCTTGGAGAATTCTATGGACAGAGGAGCCTGGTGGGCTAAGGGGTCGCAAAGACTCGGACACAGCTGAGCGACAACAGCAAGATGACATCATCCTGCATTTAGAATGGACCCTAAATCCAACAACTGGTGTCCTGGTAAGAGAAAGGAGAGAAGGACTTAACACAGAGAGACACGGGAGAGAACGGTGTGGAGACAGAGGCAGAGGCTGGAATGGTGAGCTTATAAACCAAAAAATGCTAGCGACTTCTAGGCAGTGACCAAAAGCTAGAAGGCGGGCATGGACTGGGTCCTCCCTCAGGGCATCCAGAAAGAACCTGCGCTGCTGACGCCTTGATTCAGACTCCTGGTGTGCAGAACAGAATACGGTTCTATTATTTTAAGCCACCCAGCTTGTGGTAATTTGTTATTGGCTAAGAAAGGGAGTGGGGGGCAGACACAGGAAACCATATAGACCTTTCATCAAGAGAGGTTGAACAGAAAAGCTCAGGGTCTGTGAACTCAGTGAAACAGAAGAAACAGTCCGCAGTTTCCCCACCCCCCTCAGCTCCCCGCTATGCTCACCCCCAGAGCCCTGACTCTCTCTGCACACCTTAGATTTCCCCTCTGTGAGTCACTCTCCTCCAGGATCCTCTCTCTCTTCAAATTTTCCCCTGTGCCCAGACCTCCCCGTGGGCTCAGCTTACAGCAGAGCTTGCGAGCCTGTTCACAGCATGGTAGCAGGCAATAACATAGGGGTGTTGACCTTCTCAGGAATATTTGTATTCTTAAAGCGGTTAGACAGGGCTCGATCGAGAAGGAATTCTGTCTTCTGGAGGAATCTCTGGAATCACCGTGGGGCGGGGTGAATAATTTTGCAGAGGGTCTTCTCCCAGCCTCGGTCCTCCCTGCTTTCTCCCTGACACTGCTTCCCCAGGGATCCTGTTCTCTGTGGTTTCATCAGAGCAAATGAGGGACTCCAGCAAGTCCAGCTGGATGAATGCCCTTTTCAGGCCCAGCGCCCTGCAATGAGTGGAGGCCAGGGTGGGCCAGGCACAGTGACCCAAAGGTTAAGGCTTGTGGGGGGGGGGGTGCGCTGTGGAGAAACCGCTTTGAAGGAGGGGAGAACTTCCATGAGGGTCATGTGCGGGCAGAACTGGCTTCACAAAATTTTCAGGGCCCAGTACAAATTGAATGTAGGCCTGGGGTTCACACTCATTAAGGACGGCATGATGATGAGAGCTGAGCACTGAGCCGTGCAGGACCCTCTAAATGTGAGGCTCCACACATGCATGTGAGCTCACGAGGCTGACCCTGTGTGGCGGCCACCAAAAACTTTGAGTCAGAATTTGAAGGGCTGCGGTAACCTGGGTCACTGGGCATCTATTTGTGGACTCATTCCAGGAGCCATGTAGCACACAGAGATGCTGCCATCAGACACCAAAGACATGGGCTTGGCAAGGGGGCCTTGAGGAAGGCCCTCTGCAGGCTGCCCGGATGAGCTGGTATAGGTTACAGGGGAAAAGTAAAATAAACATGATCAGGTATTTAAAATCCTCCAGCAGGAAGGCCCCTGGTGACTGGGGGAGATCTTGTTTCTGGACCCTAGGGTTGTCTTGCCTCTGCAGGATACTCTTGCCTGACATGAGCTGGGGTGTGGGGGGTTGGGATGGGGAGTTTAGGGTGGGGGGAAGGTTAGGATGCTGATGCTGAGGGAGCTTACAAGGAAGGGGAGAGATTCGGCAGGAAAGAGATACATCTCAGGGAAGTGGAATTCTGTGTGGGTGATGTAAATACTCTGCTTCCACACCCCCTCCACCTGATGCCTACTCCACACCCTGGCAAATCTCCAGTAAAAGAATAGCTTCTCAGAAGTCTGTGGAGTGAGCTTTCTTTTGGGGGATAAAGAGAGGAGTTTAGTCCAGGTAAGAGTGGAGAGTTGAGGTGAGGGCTAGTGTAATTGTAGCCTTGTTAGCACAGAGGTAAGCTTCTGCAAAACTCACTGAATTGAAGGGGGGGCTCTGAGCTGAGCAGCCTTAGAACAATCACAGTGAAAAGATTTTGCCTTTCGTTTTGGTTCTTGAGCTTGGAAAACTCTGGAGGGGCGAACAAACGGCTGGGAGGCACAGTCTGGTTGGGGTGAGTTCAGCTCCTGGGAGGAGAAGAACGGGTACAGGACTGTTGACTTAGTTCTGGAAGACGGGGGAGGAGCTGGAAGAGAAGTGAAGTCTCAGGCTCCCTCCTGTCTGACACAGATAAGGCATTGAGAGTCCCTGGGGCTAAAGCCAGCCAATTTCTATCCTCCCACCGGACCAGCTTTGGGCTATTCCCTAACCAGATGCAAAATTGTTACACTGGCTCCTGGGTATTTTGCTGATGGGTATGACCTTATCATTTTCCTAGTCAATGAACCCTGGGAATTGACCTTTTAGTCTAGAAAGTGTTATCTCTGTAAAACTAGCTGTGGGTTGTGAGTACCTCTGATTTTAACTCACCTGCCCGACTGGTCTGAGGCCAGAGTACACGTTGTGGACTTTGTCAGTTCCAGAAATGAGCTCTAAGCCTATTTTCTTTCTCAAGTAGCACGAAAACTTTCTATTTGTCCAAGGGAAATGACCAACAATGTCCTACCTAAACAGGTTCTACAGATACCTCCAGATACAATGTGCCCCCTAAGCACCCCAAGAATGTGTCCACCAATGTTTAATTTCTATAAACAACACTGGTGTGAACAAAGGAGGATCCATGCTTGATGTTTGTCATTCTTGCGTGGGGTGGGGCAAGGTATTTCTAGTTACCTGCTTCACCTCTGAGCCGCCTTTCTGAGAAACACCACCCCTCTTACCGCTCTTCCAAACTAAAACCTTAGCTGACCTCAGCTCTGGTGAGATTCCCAGGCACGACCTACTTGCGCATGACAAAGAAAAAAAAAAGACACTTTTAACTCTTAGCTGGTAGTTTTCCCTCCTGTTCTCAAGCATAGAGTTAACTTAGGTATGTAATCTTCTGAAGCGATGACTTCAAATCTGCTATATGCACGTTGGTCTCCACTTACGGAATTGCTATTTATATTAATTTAAGCAGGTCAGAAAAATATTATAAACTCCTAAAATGTCATTTAGTACCAAAGTTTAAAATTATATGGTTTCCTTAAGCCACAAAAATAGAGCAATAGTAATACTTACTTTTAGGACTCTCTATTTTAAGTCAGGGTTGTATGTGGCATTTGATCTCTGGGAAGAGTTGTTAGTTGCTTCAAGTATTCTTTGCCTTTTTCATCCGTTAACACTTATCTCCCCATTCCAGCCCACCACTCCTGCTTGCCCCCCACCAAGAGCCAGCCTGCAGGAGGCCAGTGGTTTTATTCCATTGTTTAAAGAACTGAGTGAAATCAACCACTTGGGGACTCCATCCATCAAGTCCAGTGTTTGGGTTTGTTTTGTTTGGTAGATGAAAAAGCCCAAACTGGCTGTTTCCTGGTCCTTTATACATACCACTGTATGGAAACCAAGACCAAGCGTCCTCCCAAGAAATAACAGAAAATGGATAATTCTGTGAGCTAAGAAGGCTTCCCACTAAAGCCTGTTCTCCATCCTTCCCACCAAATTCTGCTCCAGTTCCATAGTCTCTAGCAGTGGAGGGCCAAGGAGCAGCCCCAGAAGCCAGGTCTGTTCATTCACTCATTCATTCTGACAAACATTTACCGAGCATCTACTATGTGCTGGGTCCTGTGGCTACAGATGTTGATGTGGAGGAAGAAAGTTCCAGAACTCACAAATCCTAGCACATGGATGTAAGGTCAATCCTGGAGAGAGAGAGTCTCAGAACCTTACGGCAAGGACACAGCCATTAACTGTCTCTGCTTCTACCCTCCAACCCACATCTATCCTGACAAGTGAATATGGCCAGTGGCGGAGGACTCTTCCTCATGCAAGACTATTCTTCCCGTCAGTCCCAGCTTTGGCCCCTAGAACTTCACAGAAGCACCATGCTACTTCTCCCCACAATCACCTTCTCCCGTTTGAAGGCAGCTGCCGTGTTGCTGGTGTTCCTCACACAATGTAAGGGTCAAAGATACTGGCCCACACTGCTGCGGCTGTGGCTGTCACGTCAGTCGTGTCCAACTCTGTGTGACCCCATAGACAGCAGCCCACCAGGCTCCTCTGTCCCTGGGATTCTCCAGGCAAGAACACTGGAGTGGGTTGCCATTGCCTTCTCCAATGCACACATGCATGCTAAGTCGCTTCAGTCGTGTCTGACTCTGTGCAACCCCATAGACGGCAGCCAACCAGGATCCCCCATCCCTGGGATTCTCCAGGCAAGAACACTGGAGTGGGTTGTCATTGCCTTCTCTAGGCCCATACTGAGACCAAGCTAATATACAGAAATGCCTGGGCTTTTCCAGAAACAGCTGGGGTGTCTCTACCCTAAGTCTGAATAAGACTGTGAAGATCCTATTAGGAATGAATTCACCCAAGGAGAGGAATAAGATTGAGGTGACCAATTTTACCCATCACCAAGGCTTGATCATTGAACAGCTCTGGGTCCTAAAACAGATTTTTAAAATACATAGGTGTTTGTGTGCACAAAAAAGGAATAAGACAAAATGGTGATTTTTTTTTTTTTCCTAGAGGTGGGATGATTTTTTATGTTTTCTCTATATTTTTAATTATTTTTAATTTTCTCTACAATAAATATATAAACCATACTAATAGAATAAAATTTTATTCAAAAAATAATGTAGAAACTAATTTTCCATAGTGATTGACTTATCTTCTCCTTTTCACTACAGAACAAAGGTCCTTTAGTTTATATAATAAATAACATTCATAAAATTCTGTTGATTAGCAAATATGCCTTGTAGAATTGTTTCTGTGTAATTTGTTGGTATTAGTCCTTACTCTCTCCATGTATATGACAGAAAACACCTAGCACCAGGTCCATAAAGATACTTTAAAAGACATTAATGACTTTCTTCAAACAAGCAGCCAGCAAATCTTCATTGGCATCTGTACAGTTTGAAAAAATAAACGTGTTAACCAGTCAGTCATGGCTGACTCTTTGCAACACCAGGGACTTTAGCCCATCAGGCTCCTCTATCCATGGGATTTCCCAGGCAAGAATACTGGAATGGGTTGCCATTTCCTTCTCCAGGGGATCTTCCCTACCCAGGGATTGAACATGGGTCTCCTGCATTGCAGGGAGATTCTTTACTGTCTGAGTCACCAGGGAAGCCCAGTTTGAAAACATAAAAGTAACCACCAATAAAAATCTATTTCTCCTAAAAGGTTGAAGAGGATCTCTTGGAGAAGGCCGGTGACCAAGACAAAATTAGGGCAAAATTTCTAGAGCAGTTAAGACTGCTTCTTAACACATAATCACATTCAACTAAAATTGCTTTTCAGAATTTTAAGAGATTTACAAAACTGATCAAAAACATTCACACGTGTGAAAATGACTGTCTAGAGAACTTGGGTTATAGTTACAGGACTTAAGGAAATAGTAACTCTATATTTTGCAACTGGTTATTGAATGCATGGGTTTCCTTGTAAGCGTCCTAATGCTTTCAAAACTGTGAATTCTGTTTTTCTTAATTCTGATGGTTTGATGGTCATCAGATTTTGTTGCTTTCTAATGTGATGGTAGTCACACAAACATGTGTGACATGTTTTCTATTCCACTACTGGGTTTAAGGTTACAGGGTGAAAACGGTCACAATAAGCCAGTCTTAAGGCTGGCCCACTTGAGATGCAGGTTTCCAGATGGGTCCTGGGATGGAATGGGGTCACCTTGGAAACCAGCGGCATTGAGAAGTTCAAAACAGAGAGGTTAGAAGTAAACCTGACTCACTGGCAGTTGATCAGTGGTCTTTGCTCTGGAAAATGCTCTTTAGCGTAACTGAAATAAATATTTCAAAACCGAGTAGAGTGAGGAAGACTGAAAAGGTTTAAGTTACTGCTCAAGGATTGTGATTTTATGGATCAGTTTTTCCTTTCTTCTCCAGCTCTAATTTAGTCTATATAATGATGGCCTTGTCACAGTTGCCATAGAAGTAACTAATTTAAATGGGACATGTTGAAGTGACTCTTGTGTTTTTGTGTGTTGTTGTTCAGTTGCTAAGTCCTGTCTAACTCTTTGCGACCCCCATGGCCTCCAGCACACCAGGCTTCCCTGTCTTCGTTATCTCCCGGAATTTGTTCAAACTCGTGTCCTTTGAGTCAGTGATGCTATCTAACCATCTCATCCTCTGCCGCCCCCTTCTCCTCCTGCCCTCAATCTTTCCCAGCTTCAGGGTCTTTTCCAGTGAGTCGGCCCTTTGCACCTGGTGGCCAAAGTATCGGAGCTTCAGCATCAGTCCTTCAAATGATTTCAAGCATCAAGTCCTTCAGGGTTGATTTCCTTATAGAAGAAAGTATAATATACATGAGGGATCCCTCTCACCTCAGGAGGAAGATGAGCTTAGGGAAAACAAACTTGGAAAGGCTGACTTTTTTGGCTTTGGGAAGACATGCTTGGGATCCTCCAAAATTAACTTGAAATGAAACCATGTTGTATTCTAGCTTGTGATGTCGTAGTTCACCCGCATGTTCATTTAAAGTCAATTCTCTGTTAGACACAAATTCTGCTGTGTGTTTCGGGGATCTTCTTGCTAGAAGCACAAGTTAGTGTCTAACACAATCTGAAATCAGACTGGCTTCAGATCCTAGCTTCATCACTTGCTAGCTGTGTGACCCTGAGAAAGTCAGTTAATCTCTCTATACTTTGGTTTTCCACAACTGTGAAAAGGAGATAATAAGAGTAGCTACCTCATACAACTGGTGTTAGGATGGACAGAATTAGGACACATGAAGCAGAGAGAAGAGTGCTCAGGGCACACCACGTAAAAACTTCTCTCCATGTTGTTGTTAAAATTAGCTCGCTCTTTCCAAAGTGTGTGAAACAATAAGAGTAACCACTGTTATTACTGTGACTTAGAGGAATGAATTCTTTATCAACTGCACTATCAGTTGGTAGCACAATTGATAGGGTCCTTATTTAACTTGTATGCAGAGGACATCATGGGAAATGCTGGGCTGGATGTAGCACAAGCTGGAATCAAGACTGCCGGGAGAAATATCAACCACCTCAGATATGCGTATGACACCACCCTTATGGCACAAAGTGAAGAGGAACTAAAAAGCCTCTTGATGAAAGTGAAAGAGGAGAATGAAAAAGTTGGCTTAAAGCTCAACATTCAGAAAACGAAGATCATGGCATCTGGTCCCATCACTTCATGGCAAATAGATGGGGAAACAGTGGAAATAGTGGCTGACTTTATTTTTCTGGGCTCCAAATTTACTACAGATGGTGACTGCAGCCATGAAATTAAAAGATGCTTACTCCTTGGAAGGAAAGCTATGACCAACCTAGATAGCATATTGAAAAGCAGAGACATTACTTTACCAACAAAGGTCTGTCTAGTCAAAGCTATCGTTTTTCCAGTAGTCATGTATGGATATGAGAGTTGGACTATAAGGAAAGCTGAGCACCAAAGAATTGATGCTTTTGAACTGTGGTGTTGGAGAAGAGTCTTGAGAGTCTCTTGGACTGCAAGGAGATCCAACCAGTCCATCCTAAAGAAAATTAGTCCTGAATATTCATTGGAAGGACTGATGTTGAAGCTGAAACTCCAATACTTTGGCCACCTGATGTGAAGAACTGACTCATTTGAAAAGACCTTGATGCTGGGAAAGATTGAGGGCAGGAGGAGAAGGGGACAACAGAGGATGAGGTGGTTGGATGGCATCACCAACTCAATGGACATGGGTTTGGGTGAACTCTGGGAGTTGGTGATGGACATTGAAGCTTGGTAGCTGTGGTTCATGGGGTCGCAAAGAGTCGGACATGACTGAGTGACTGAACTGAACTGAAAATCACTGCAGATGGTGACTGCAGCCATGAAATTAAAAGATGCTTACTCCTTGGAAGAAAAGTTATGACCTACCTAGACACCATATTAAAAAGTAGAGATGTTACTTTACCAACAAAGGTCCATCTAGTCAAAGCTATGGTTTTTCCAGTAGTCATGTATGGATGTGACAGTTGGACTATAAAGAAAGCTGAGTGCCAAAGAATTGATGCTTTTAAACTGTAGTGTTGAAGAAGAGTCTTGAGAGTCCCTTGGACTACAAGGAGATCTAACCAGTCCATCCTAAAGGAAATCAGTCCTGAATATTCATTGGAAGGACTGATGTTGAAGCTGAAACTCCAATACTTTGGCCACCTGATGTGAAGAACTGACTCATTCGAAAAGACCCTGATGCTGGGAAAAATTGAAGGCAAGAGGAGAAGGGGACAACAGAGGAGGAGATGGTTGGATGGCATCACCAACTCGATGGACATGAGTTTGAGTAAGCTCCAGGAGTTGGTGATTGACAGGGAAGCCTGGCATGCTGCAGTCTATGGGGTCGCAAAGAGTCAGACACAACTGAGCAACTGAACTGAACTGAAAGGGATGAATGGGCTTCCCTTTCATTGGTAAATGAATGGCTTTTTCATTGGTAAATTGGTGGCTCAGTGGTAAAGGATCCACCTGCCAATCCAGGAGATGAAGGTTTGATCCCTGGGTCAGAAAAATCCCCTGGAGGAGAAAATGGCATCCCACTCCAGTATTCTTGTCTGGGAAATCCCATGGACAGAGAAGCCTAGCAGGCTATAGTCCATGGAGTCAAAAAAGAATCAGACAAGACTTAGCAACTAAACAACAACAACAAAGGAATGAATATTCTTCCTGAAGTTTCTAATTTATTATCAAGTTGAAAATTTAGTGTTAGAGAGAATGTAACCCCATGTTTCTAAATTGTGAAGGTATTTGTTTCTCTACAGGTATCTTTTTCCTTTTATGTGGTTCATTTTAAATGTGACATATGTGACTTTTTAAATTTTTTTAAATTTTAATATTTCTTTCTGTTTATTTATGTACTTGACTGTGCTAGGTCTTAGTTGTCGCATGTGGGATCTAGTTCCCAGATAAGGGCTGGAACCCAGGCCCCCTGCACTGGGAGCAGGGAGTGGCTAAGACTCCACTGGACCACAAAGGAAGTCCCAATGTGACTTTTTTAAAGGGGCAATTGATGAATTCTTTACAGGGGAGAAAGGCTGGAAGCATATCAGTTTGTGTGTGTGTGTGTGTGTTTTTCTAAGACAATAAAACAGTGACTCTAAATGAGATTTTGATGTAAACCTTCTATAGCAATCACAGCACTTCCTATCATATTGTATTATCTTCCGGTTCACTCCAGTGTCCTGTGTACCAATTTTTCCTGCAGCTGTTTATTGGGTGTTGACACTGGAAAATCACCTACTCCCAGGAACCATTGGGTCTGCATTAAAATCTCTCTCTTCCCTGAGTGAGATGGTCTTATTTTTCTTTTGTTTGCTTTTATTCACTTTTCCTTTTATATTTTCATTTCCTTCAGGAGTTTCAGTGCAATTATTTTTTCCTCTTTCATTCCCTTTAACAGTTACTTGGTGTTTCCTACTTGTGGGCTACACTTACTGAATTGCGATGCTCTGCACCGCTTTGAAAGACCCGCATTTATTTTTCCTGTCCAGGTCATTTGTGCAAATCCTTAAAGTTAGAGAGTTAGTACTAATGACTGGTCAACTCTATTAATGCAGTCTCCCCTCTGCGAAAGTTTACTCTTCTGGTTCAAGGCCTTTTACTGCGAAGCTTGTTAAGAGCCTTTATTGCTTGAAGAAGGTGACTTTTGGAACCAAAAGATTTCCTGTTTATGCACAGAGCAGGGCCCAGTTGAACTCATGACAGTGCAGGCAGCTCCTGAGATTTGCCAAAGAGCTCTGAGTGGGATTCAAGAGGAACCATGACAGAGACTTAGAAGCTAGTGTCTGGAGTTGCCACGTCTCTGCTAGGAGTGTGAGAAAGCGCCCAGCTTAGAGTGGGGGACACTCAGTGCTGCCAATAGAGAAGGCTGCCCCAGCCTCAGGGTTCCAGCACGGCTGCTTTTGAGTCTGAAGGGGTGTTGGTTCTAGAAGAGGAAAAGTTACCCTCTTCAAAGTCTCCAGACTGTGTAGATTAAAAGCCAAGGACTGAGTTCCCGTAATTATGACTACAAAACAGACTTCCTGGGGCTTCCCTGGTGGCTCAGATGGTAAAGAATCTTCCTGCAATGCAGGAGACCTGGTTTCAATCCCTGGGTTGGGAAGATTCCCTGAAGGAGGGAAGGCATGGCAACCCACTCAGTATTGTTGCCTGGAAAATTCATTGACAGAGGAGCTTGGCGGGCTATGGCCCATGGGGTCACAGAGTTGGACATGACTGAGTGGCTAACATACCAGACAGACTATTGTTCTGAGCTCCTTTTCACACAAATAGTATTTATAGAAAATTCAGACTTCCGCAAATCCCTTCAGTGTCCACTAGGGTCTGGTGGGGTCCTAGCCTGTTCCTACTTAAGTGTGACACTTGTCACAGATCAGAGCAGGCCTGCAGGGACTCAAAGTTTTCTGTCCCCTGGTGAATTTTTAAACCCTATGCTATATCAAATGCTCCCTCTCTAAAGCTGTCTCTGTGGAATAACTGCTCACAATGCCAGCAAACTCTTGTCTCCAAGCAGGGGATCCCTTCCCGGGTTGGGGGGTGGGGTCCTAGAGGCTCAATTAACCACTGGAAGCTGCCTGATGAGGCAGAATCTCAGCAGGGAGGTCTGGAGAGGAGCCAGGACAAACCCAGCAGGCCTGGCCTCAGAGTGTCAAATTTCTGGGTCAGGAAGAACCAAACGAGGCAGTCACCCACACGGCCAAAGCAGCAGAACCAAGGAAAGAGTGTGCGTTTTCCATCATGCAGGAGGGAAGAAAGCCATGGGTTCATGACCAGCCCCCTGAAGGGGTCTCACTCAAGTCTTCAGAGGCATGTGACCCTGGAATGCCCACCCTCCTCCAGATTCTCCTAGAATGGCCCTGAATAAAGGTGGCATTGTCTGGCTTTTTGGTTCCCTGGCTCCACACCAGCCAGTCCCTTCCAATCAGCGCAGCCATTCCAGCTGGTAGGTGAGATATGGTGCTCTTCCAGTCTAGTCCTCCCAGGTTTGACACACGGGGTTAGTATGTGTTATTACTATTAAAGCCCACCACCAGTATTTTTACTGTCAACTGAAAAAACGCATGCAACCTAAAAGTTGAGAGTCATGTTTTTATCAGTGGAAATATTTAGGACTTCAAGCCCCAGAGGCAGCATCTCAAGTAACCCTGAAAGAACTGCTCCAGGAAGGTGAGGTGGGGAGCCAGGTTATATAGAAATTTTGCACAAAGGGAAGGTAGTCTGAATGTCAAAATATTATATATAGTAAATTAAAGAAAACCAGATATCTTAAGGAGTTTAGCATTTTTCCATGTGTGGGAGGATACGGGAGCCTGAGCTCACTGAAATCATTCCTTTGATATGCACCTCAGCTATCTGGGGCCAGTATCTTGTGCTTTCACATCCTACGTTTCCTCAGGACTCACCGTAGGGAGTGGCTGCAGTCGGACAGCTGTTACTTGGCAGGTGTTCTTTCCTTCCTGGGTTTCCTCAGAGCTCACCAGCTCATGTTGGAGGGCTGCAACCACTGATGACAGGGACATCCTTGCTTATTGATATGGCAGGAAATATTCCAGTTCTCACTTCTAACCAGACTCCAACTATACAATGATGGAGAAGAGCAAAAGACTCCATAAAGTTATCATGTCTTCCTCTTGTTAAAAGCCGTTTTCATCCTCATATGTTGACCTCACAATATTGCTTATCTCTTACCACAACATTTCTGCATAATGAATAATCACAAATCTCTATGACACATAAGGGTAACCAGTGTTTTGCCTGACTGTCCGGGGTGGTCAGTCAGTCATCTCTGGATGGGTGGCTCACACCTCTAAGAGTTGGCTAGCTTTGGCTGGGTGACTGAGCTGACTCAGTCCAGCAGGCTGGCCCATGCATGTTCTCATGGCGTGGAGGAGGAGCACAAGGGAAGGAGTGAAATCATGCAAGCCACTCTAACTTCTGTTTATGAGGCAATGCTATCATCCTACCAGCAAAATTAGTCCCCCACTCAAGCCCAGATTCAAGGAGCAGGGAAACACATTGCCCCTTTAGGGAGAGGGGCCACAAAGTAGCATGGCAAAAGGTGCTGGATGTAGGGAGGGTTTCAGATCCCACCACCATCCTGGTCTCAACTGATCTCAGCTATGATTCACTCCATAGAGAAGAAAAACTCCCACAATTGCAGCCCAACATGGTGATGAGTTACAGTCTACAAAGTCAAATCTTTGACCCCATGAATGATCTGGATAAAGATCACTTTGTTAGAGTGTTAATAAGAAATAGTTACCATAAAGTTGATTTTTTTTTTCCTTGTTTGTTTTGGATTTTTAGATGAGGGTTGGGAGGTAATTCTCCATGGATCTGTCTCATTTCTTCACGTCTTATGAGCAGGGCCACTAACTGCCATTTATTCCTAGTTGTATTTCCAAGTATGTGTCTATAGCGCAGAGCCTTGGAAGACAGAGTAGCTCCTGTGGAGCAGGGGGGCAGAGGGCAAATGTTTTCCTCTAGAGCAAAAGCCCGGCAGATCTCTTTATTGCCCATTATAAAATGTTCAAGCTCCCCTAGACCAGGATCTCTCAGTTATCACACAAACCACAGTATCTGCAGCGTTGCCCTGTTTCCCTCAACATTGCCCCTGTGGGATTTGGGGGTGGGGGTCTAGAGGTACCAGTGAGGATGTGAAGCTCACGCTGCTTGCAGTGCTATGACCCGACAGAATTCTTTGTCTCTGACTCAGGATTCTTCTGCCAGCATCTAGGAAACAAGCTACTTTGTTAGTTTGTAATTAGGGCGACACTCAGACACCTCATGATCCTTAACAAGTCAAGTAGAATCCTAACAGGCTGTTCCTGTATCTTGCTCCCAGGAACACCATGATCTACCAGCCACGGCTATGGAGCCCTCCCTATTGGCCAGAGCACCCTGACTGCTGCCTTGTTCTTGATGCCCACTATGGCAACGCTGCCTCCTTTGCTCTGATGGTTATCTGCCACCATCCCATCTGTTATTTCAGGATTCTGTCACTTCCATTGACACGAGGGAGCTCATTTCTATGACAGCATCTGCTACTATCGAGCCTGGTCCCTCCCAAGGACACCCCCCACCAAACTTCTCTAGGATGTCAGTGCTGCCCTCATCTGTACCCTTTATTGCTTAGTGAAGGGAACATTCCCTCAGCCTTCCTGAAGAATAGAACACACTGGTGGTTCCTATGGGCTTGCACAATAAATGCATTCTAACATTCCCACCAATCTGAACTTTCTGACCTCTTCATCAGCACAATGCCAAGGAAATTCAAACATTTCCGCCTCATTTCCTGTGGCCATTTTTGGATCCAAACTTCAAGGAGCTATCCCAGCCCTATATTAGGATCAGTCCTGGTTATCCTTTCCCAGGTTATGGGACAGGGCTCCTAAATCCATAAATTCTCCCCTCCAGCCTCATATTCTGTTCTTGCTACCAATTTTACCTCCTCCCTCCACCCCCATCTGATCCCTTTAAGATCCACCCCTTGTGTGATCCTTGGTTCCTCAGTTCATTTCAGTCGCTCAGTCGTGTCCGACTCTTTGCGACCCCATGAATCGCAGCACGCCAGGCCTGCCTGTCCACCACCAACTCCTGGAGTTCACCCAAACTCATGTCCATCGAGTCCGTGATGCCATCCAGCCATCTCATCCTCTGTCGTCCCCTTCTCCTCCTGCCCCAAATCCCTCCCAGCATCAGAGTCTTTTCTCGTGAGTCAACTCTTCGCATGAGGTGGCCAGAGTATTAATAACGGGGTCCTGCAATGTCTTTGGTGCGTAAGATTCTTACTCCTGGAGAAGGAGCTGTGTGTCTCAACTCACACTACGCTGGGACCTAATGTTCGTTATTGTTTGGAGACAGTGAAAGGAGGAGGGTAATCTTGAGGCACACAGATACCACGTGCATGTCTGTGCTCCTCTGCAGGCGGCGGGGCTTCAGAAGAGTGTAGTTCTCAGATCCCTGCTTCTCAGGCCCATCCATCCAAATCTCCCCAAACCAAATCTCAGGGTCTAACCTTTGTTTTCACCCTTGCATGACACACGAGATTTATTGAATCCCTGGATTAATTTCCTTTGCAGGTCTGTTCCTCTTATAACTATTTTGGGGCCAGTTTTGAGCACATTCTACCCAGCAACTTCTGGAGACCTTCTGGCCTTCATATCATACTTTTAGTTGATAGTTGGCTAATCTGAATCGCTTGTGTTGTTTTTTTGTGTGTGTGTGTGTGTGACTCCAGGAAGTTAAAATCAGGCCAGAGCCCTAATCTTTCTATTTCCATTACCCTCATTCCTGTCAAATGTTATAACTGCCATAGAACCCAGTGTTTGACCTTTTGCTTAGACCTATACAAGTAAGTCTTAGTGACCATGATGTGACCAAGTGTGAGGGGTTATCCCTGACACACTCCAAAATCCCATCTAGAGAGCCTGCTTTTTAGGACCACTGCTCCCAACTCTCTTAGCCATAGCTCCCTTAAAAGCAGAGTCTAAGCCAGTGAGTCAGCTGGATTTCTTGGGAGTGATCCCAAGGAGTAGGAGTGAGGAACGAGGGGAATAAAACTAGGAAGGAGGGAGAGAAAGCCAATAAAAGAATACAATGTATAACACTGTTCACCTCATCCCATTCCTATTAAACACTGTATAACATTCAATTGTTATGTCTTTAATATTTTGAGAAGAATATCCTTTCAGGTAATTTTGAATAGTTTTAATGAAGTTTCCATTTTTTGTCTTATTTAAAATTGCTATTCTGTTTGGGACTCTTTTTTCTTTCTATTTTTTGTTCACTTATTTTTAAGATCCAGAGTTGGTTTTTAAAAAATAGCTTCAACCATTTTCATAGTCATGCTTAAACATTACTAGTAGGATAAACACTGATACAACATTCCTAGAGAGCCTTTTGCAGTGTGTATTAGGAATTTAGAATGTTTCCATCTATTGAAATCTCTCTGAGACAAGCTGGACTTGGGGTCCTGGAACAGGGTAGGTTTCAGTGAGCCTGCCTGGCTTAGGGCTCTGGGTAATGTAGGATTGACTTTTCATGGCTGTGTGTGCTCAGGCGCTTTTCATGGCCAATTTCCCCTACTTTTTTTTTTTTTGTTAGTGATGTTTCAGGGCATTAGAAATTTTAAGCTTTTATCTGTTCAAACCTGTTGATTTTAGAAAGTCATTTTCCATCAGAAGTTAGAAAATTTCAACCATTTTTTTCTTCTAGTTTCCCCCACCCCCAAAGTTTTGATATTGTAAAACAATATAACTCCTGCACACATATAGAACCATATAAAAACCATATAAGAACCACATATTAAAACCTGGAATAATATCATGTGCTAGAGAGGTGGTGGAGAGACTGGACCTCTCATGGGCTACTGGTGGGAATGTGAGATGGTATGGGACCTCAGGAAAACAGGTTGTTAGTTTCTTAGATAACTGAAGATACAACCTGGCAATTGCATTCTTGGGCTTTATTCCAGAGAAATAAATTATGTTTACACAAAAACCTATATGCAGCTTTATTCATAATAGTGAAATACTGAAAGCAGCCCAAGTGTCATTCAGTCTGTGAGTAGGTGGACACACTGAGGTGCATCCATACATCAGAATAAATATTTTCAGCCATAGAAAGGAATAAACCATTGATGCCTACAACCAGATGGTCCTCACAGGCATCATTCTCAGGGGAAGGGACAATCCCTGGAGGTTGCCTGTGTAATCCTAACTCTGTATAACATTTTTGAGATGACAAAACTCTAAGACAGGGAACAGCCTAGTGCCTCTCAGGGGACAGGGATGGTGGTAGGCAGGGAGTAAAGGGTGTTGAGGAGCCTGGATGAGTAGAATGGTTGGGGATGAGCCAGAACATAGAGAGTTAACATGAAGGCGTTGTTTTGTGATGGTAGAGCAATTCTGTGCCTGGTTTATGGCGGTGCTTACATAATTCTATTCATGGGATAACAATGCATAGAAACACACACACAAAGGCAAGTTTAAAAAAATGGTGGAAACTAAGGATAGCCCATAGTCTGGTTTAACAGTAGCTTTTCATTATCAGTTTCCTGGTCTTAATCCTACAGCTATCAATGATGTCATAGGGAGAATCACTGGGAGAAGCTGGGTGAAAAGCTTCTACTCAGGGCTCTACTAATTTTGCAGCCTCCCATGAGTCTATAGTATTTTTCAAAATAAAAATTTGAAAAAGTAACACTTTAGTTAATCTGAAACTTATTTTATAAATGGTATGAGGTGAGACTCTGAATTGATTTATATCCACATGTTTGCCCAAGATACCACTAGTCTATCTTGACAAATACGTCCCTGCCCCAGTAATTCATGAAACCTCTTACAATTTTCACTAAACTCTTAAAAATACTGGAACCTCTTGCTAAGTTACCAAATCTCTGAATCTGTGTGTTCCTCATCCAAAGTCATACTGATTTAAGTGTTATGATTGTGTTTTAATAGCTGATAACACTCTTGATTCTTTCTCTCTCTAAGATGGTTTCTGAGTACTTACCATGATCCAGATATAGGACTAAGATCTTCACTTGGATTATAGCACTTAATCTTCCTGATACTCATATGAAGTAGGTTTTTTGAGAGGTTCAGGGAAATTTGGCCCTTACTCAGAATCACAGGCTAGTAAGCGGCAGAGCTAGGATTCAAGCCCAGCCCTGTAGGATTCCAAAGACTATTCTTTTAATTATTGTAACATACTGTTTCTTCTTTAAAAAAAAAATTGTTTCACTTGTTTATTCTTCTAGTTCAACTAGCAAAATCATACAGTCATGTTCTGAATAGAAACGGGTGTTTGGGTTGTGTATTCTCAAACGTCCTAATTTTGAGAAGAGTTGGACTGTGAAGAAGGCTGAGCGCCGAAGAATTGATGCTTTTGAACTGTGGTGTTGGAGAAGACTCTTGAGAGTCCCTTGGACTGCAAGGAGATCCAACCAGTCCATTCTGAAGGAGATCCACCCTGGGATTTCTTTGGAAGGAATGATGCTAAAGCTGAAACTCCAGTACTTTGGCCACTTCATGCGAAGAGTTGACTCACTGGAAAAGACTCTGATGTTGGGAGGGATTGGGGGCAGGAGGAGAAGGGGACGACAAAGGATAAGATGGCTGGATGGCATCACTGACTCAATGGGCGTGAATCTGAGTGAACTCCGGGAGTTGGTGATGGACAGGGAGGCCTGGGGTGCTGCGATTCATGGGGTCGCAAGGAGTCGGACACGACTGAGCAACTGAACTGAACTGAACTGAACTGAACATTTAGTCTTCCAGTGCAAGGTCATGACATTCAAATCTTACATCATTCAAAACAGCTTGATTTCAAAATTAAATATTTTTGAATAGGTAGTTCATGTTCAGGGTACAAATGTCAAAGGTACAAAAGGGTGCACAGTGACAGATAAGTCTCCATTCCCACCCCAACCCACTGTTACCAATCTCTTATTTGCCCTTCTAAAAATAAATTATGGAATTATAAGTGTACATGTGAACATAGTTTATACATACACACAGAATACTTTGCACCTTGATTTTTTTTTTCATTTAAAATATCTTAGACACTCTTCCAAACTAGTATATCGGGAGTTCCCTTATTCCTTCAATGCCTACATTGTTTTCCATTGACTGAGTACAATAAAATTTATTTCACCTGCCCTTCATTGATAGACATTAAGGCTTTCAGTTTTTTTCCTATTATAAATAATAAGAGCATCCTTGAACATACTTTATTTCACATATGTGCAAGAATGGCTGTATACTAAGGCCCTAAGAGTGAAATTTCTGGTTCAGTTATATGCAATTTGAATAGTGCTTTCCAATGCACTTTTAGAAACTTGAACAAATCTACATTACCACCAATAAGAGAGTGCCTGCTTTTCCAGAGCCCTTATCAAATTTTTTATCTTTGCCAATCTAAGTGAAAATAGTATTATAGTTTTAGTTTGCCATTCTTATAATACAAATAAGAGTGAGCCTCAGCTGTCAGTCATTTTCTTACTGATTTGTAAGAGCTTTTGTATATTAGAGGATTTTACCTTTTGCTTGTAATTTTAATTGCGTTTTCCCCTGTATTTTGTATTTTTTTTTTTACTTTTAAAATTTTGCTTTTGTAGAGGATTCACGATGCAGAAATTGTTTCTTCTCAAGTAGTCAAACCTGTCAATCTTGTTTTTCATGGTTTCAAAGCCTTGTGTCATATTTAGGCCTTCTGTACTCCTATATTATAAAATTAAAAGTCATCTATATTTCTTCTAGTAATTGTATGGTTCTTTTAACCCTTTCGTTTATCTAGAGTTTATTTTGTCTCTGTGTGGGTGACTACGCAGTTATTTCAACATCTTTTTTAAAGTGAGCCTGTTTTCTTTCCTGATTTGAAATGCCAACTGAGTCCCTTACACTAAATTTCTGTTTGTATTTGAGTCCATTTGTGGTCATGTTAATGGCTCACAGATGCGGTGATGGTGGAGAAATGGGCGGCTGCATACTTAGAGCTGGGGTGATGGCTCACTGGTTTGTGAACTGATTCACCTGCCAGTCAAGCAGGACTGTGTCCAGGACAATCGTTTGAAGGGAGAACGAAGAAATGGCTCACGAACACTCACCAGTTTCATCCCAGGCTGAGTCATCCTCGGTTCTTTCTTGCCTTGGATCCCCTGGATATTCAGGGAAGCAGGGGTCCTGTGTCTATCTAGAATTCAGAAGTCTTTCTGAGGTCATCTTATTCCTGATTTTCATGTGATGGGTCATTCTCGCATTGGTGAGCCTCTGTTTGTTGGGTCAGCTTTCTAGCCACACCTGTCCCTTCCTTGACCAGCCCAGCCCTGACTCCTCACATCCCACCCCTTACAGTAGTATGTGCAGTGGGGGTGGGCCGGCGGGGAGCAGAACAGGCATCCTTTCTCCCCTGGCTAAGCACATCTGCAGGCAGCCAGGGAGAGATCCTGCTTACACCACACCTCGGTTTTCCTTACCCAGCCCTCCTCCCTCTTAATGAAATGACTCACTCACATTTACTCTTGGTGGAGTATCTAGAATCTCATAACCTCCTAGCCTTCATTCCAGCTTGTTATCTTCCACAATGTTGCCTCACCCAATATTTGGAATAGAAAAACACAGGCAATGTGACAGCTTGGATATGAACTCGGTTCAGGGGAAAAAAACCAGTCATCTTTAATCTGATAAAAGATGTCTAACAGAATCCTACTGAGAATGGGGCAGGACATAATGGAATATTACCCAGCAATGAAAATAAGTGTATTACAGCTATGCAATAAAATAAGTAAGTCATTGAAACAATGTTGAGCAAATAAAATTCCCAGAACCTACATGTATAATAATATAGCAAATTTATAAAAATAGCTAAAATGAGCTAGATAGATATTTTATTAGTTGTTATTCAGTTGCTAAATCATGTCTGACCCTTTGCAACCCCATGAACTGCAGCACGCCAGTCTTCCCTGTCCTTCACTGTCTCCCATAATTTGCTCAAACTCATGTTTGAGTCGGTGATGCCATCCAAGCATCTCAGCCTTCTCCTCCTGCCTTCAGTCTTTCCCAGCATCAGGGTCTTTTCCAATGAATTGGCTCTTCACATCAGGTGGCCAAAGTATTGGAGCTTGAAGTATCTCCTTGAAGTCCAAGGGACTCTCAAGAGTCTTCTCCAGCATCACAGTTCAAAAGCATCGGTTCTTTGGCGCTCAGCCTAGTACATCTGTGTAAAATGTTATGTATGTTTATTCATTTCCTCTGGGTGTTGTAACAAATTACCACAAACTCGATGGCTTACAATAACAGATTAGCATTTTCTCACAGTCCTGGAGGCCAGAAGTCTGAAATTAGTCTCTCTGGTCTAAAATCAAGGTGTCAGCAGGCTATGCTTCCTCTAATGGCCCTAGGGAAAATATGGTTCCTTGCTTCCCCAGCTGCTTATGGCTGCCAGTATCCCTTAGCCACATCACTCCAATGCCTGCCTCCAAGCTCACACTGCTTTCTCCTCTCCTACAGTCAAAGCTCTAAGAGAGCTTTGCCTTCATTCTATCAGGACACTTGTGATTGTATCCAGGGCCAACCTGGATAATCCCAGCTGATCTCCCCATCTCAAGATCCTTAATTTAACCACATTGGGAAAGTCTTTACCATATAAGATAACAATCACAAGATTAGGATATCTTGGGGGTTCATTATTTAGCCTACCACTATTATATATACAATACATAATAATATTATATATTACATATGTGTGTACAGTTTCTTCCTAGAATGATAAATATTAAAACTACATTCAGGAAAGTGGTGCTGGGACAGGATTGTCCAGTCTGGTAAGAGCTGATTCTGTCCATCTCTTCCTAGCTCCACACTCAGTTACTCTAGCTTGGCATCTTGAAATCAGTCATGTGGAAGTATTTACATCCCAGAAATGAACAAGCGGTGTAGATGAGAGCTTTTCCCCCAGAGAACTGGTATATACTGTCAGGAGTATGATTACCCTCTTGGTGGGGAAGGCAAAGGAGTGAAGCTGGATACGGTAATGCTCCAGTTTTTAAGTTGGGTAGTGTGCTAACAGATGTTTGCCCTGTTGCCATGTTTTGAACATATATCTCTGTGTGTGTGTATGTGTACACACCCCTATGTAGAATATTGAATTTATAAATAAATTCAGGAGGAAAAAATGGAAGGTAGTAAGAAGTTTCTGATCTTTCAAAAAAAGAAAGAAACCTATACCAATTACTGGCAAAGAGGTGAAGATATTGGATTTTAGTGATTCCCATTACTAGTGGGAGTATAAAATAGTACAGCCAGTCTGGAAAATAGTATGGCAATTTCATAGAAAACTAAATACTCTCTTAGTATACAACCCAGCAATGGTGGTCCTGGAGATTTATCCCAAAGAAATGAAAATTTGTGTCCACATAAATTCTGGATGCAATGATCGTAGTAGCTTCATTGGAAATAGCTAAAATGGCCATTTCATACTCCAAAAAATCGGTAACAATCAAAATGCCCTTCAACAGGTTACTGGTTAAACATACTATTGTTTAATTATTGATAAATACAAAGACTTGGATGGACCTCAGAGCTATCGTGATGAGTGAAAAAAGAAATCCAATCATAAAATGTCACATATTGCGGCAGCCTGGGTGGAAGGGTTGTTGGGGAGAGCATGGATGCGCGTGTATGTGTGGCTGAGTCCCTGTGCTGTCCACCTGAAACTGTCACCACACTGTTAATCAGCTATACCCCAACACAAAATAAACAGGTTTTTAAAACATCACATATCGTAACAATCTATTTTATTCTCAAAATGACAAAGCATAGTGGTTGCAAGAGGTTAGGAACGGTAGGGAGAGACAGGTAGTGAGACTGTAACAGAGCAGGAGGAAGAGAAGAGGTGGGTAGCCAGAGGGAGACCTTTGCAGTAGTGGAATATTCAGTATCTCGATTGTTGGGATGGCCTCAGAAATCCATGTATATGTTACAATGGAATGAAGCTGTATATATATATATATATACATCTATGAGTGTGTGTTGTGCTAAGTCGCTTCAGTTGTGCCTGACTCTTTATGACCCCATCGACTGTAGCCCACCAGGCTTCTCTGTCCCTGGGATTCTCTAGGCAAGAATATTGGAAGGCGTTGCCATGCCCTCCTCCAGGGGATATATATCTATACACACACTTACACATAAACATATGCATTGTATTAATGTAATTTTCATGATTCTGCTACCATAATTACCTAAGATGTAGCCATTGAGAGAAACCAGGTGACAGAGACATGGAACCTCTTTTATTCTATCTTTGCAACCTCCTGTGAACCTGCAATTAAATTCATAAAAACTTACTAAAGGTAAAAGAAATGTAAATATTTTCAAAAGAAACAAGTGAAAAGTCGCCATTAATTTTATGCCTTCCCCAAAAAACTCAGCTCAAAACCTAACTTCTTTGCTAATATCTCCTTTGCTGTGTGCGTGCTAAGTCACGTCATGTCTGACTCTTTGTGACCCCGTGGACTGTAGCCCACCAGGCTCCTCCATCCATGGGATTCTCCAGACAAGAATACTGGAGTGGCTTGCCATTTCCTTCTCCAGGGGATCTTCCCGACCCCAGCAATTGAACATACATCTCTTGTGACTCCTGCATTGCAGGCAATTCTTTGCCACTGAGCCACTGGGGTTTTCCCCAAATCACCCTTCAGACTAGGGTGAGTTCCTAATTAGAGCATCCACCCCATGTCACCACTGAGCACCCCTCCTCCCTACGTGATCTCTTCTGAGAGCCATCATTTAAGATGCCTTTCATGTGTTTCTCCATCTCTCTGCTGTTTTTATATAACCTCTCTCTGGGTCCTTTTATCATGCCTTATCTTGAGCAAGCACCGCCACCCCTACCTCGGTCTCCCTAGGACAATCTGCTCATCAGCATGGGGAACAAACACAAAGGTTCTTCCTTATCCTGACCTGTGGGAAGTTTCCTTCTGCAGCCTGCTTTTAAGTGTCTGTCCCAGCCTGCCTCAACACCCTTCATCATACTGACCACTGGGGAGCAGGTTGAAAGTATTTTCTGACAAAAGTAGCTCACTGAGTTGTATTTCCTCCACTTTTATTATCACATTCTCGTTTTCCCTATCCAGCAGGTCAATAATTATTTTTTTCTCTTTTCTTGCAATAAATAAAAATTCCAGCCAGGATCAATAACATCCATGAATAGGCCAGGAAATTTCAACTTCGATAAACCAGGAGGTAGTTAACGGAGGAAGGACTTTCTGATCACAGGCTCTCAGCTTATAAAGAATCAGACTCTTGGAGGAGGAGAGCTTGCAACCGTCACACATCCTAGGGGGTGAGTCCTGGGACCAGGGAAACGTCAGCCTGCAATACTCCTGCCGCCATTTTCCCCTCAGTCATTTCTGCAGATTCCTGCTGGGAACAACAGCTATTGATGCGGTTTCAACTTCCTGCCGCCGAATCTTCTTTCTTTTTGTAAATTCATTTTTTGGTCTACATGCACAAAATTATATTGTATCACAAGATTTCAACAACACTCCTCCACTTTCCACTCCAGTCCCATTTCCCAAGGTGACAATTTTGAATTCTTTCAGTGTTTTTTCCTGATATTTGTCATACGTACACTGCTCTCATAGGCAAGTCAGTTTTAGACATACCCACATTATCTGTAGACTTTTTAACCAGTGGTAGAATGGGGATTGAACTTTCTTTCACTACCATCCCTCCTTCCCCTCCCCCAATACATTATAAAAATTTTTTTAATGTAATTGACATTTAGTTTGCAAACTTTTTAAAATTGGAGTATAATTGCTTTACAATGTATTAGTTTCTGCTGTGCAACAAAGTGAATCAGCTGTACGTGTGTGTATATATATCTCCCCTCCCTCTTGTGGGGAGCCTCCCGCTTCTCACATCACACCCTTCTAAGTCATCACAGAGCACCCTGTGCTATAGAGCAGCTTCCCACTATCTTTTTATACATGGTGGAATATATATGTCAATGCTACTCTCCCAGCTCATCCCACACTTTTCTTTCCCCATTGAGTCTACAAGTTCATTTTCTATGTCTGTGTCTCTATGCCTTCCCTGAAAATAGGGTCATCAGTACCATCTTTCTAGATGCCATATATATGCATTAATATATTTCTTTTTCTCTTTCTGACTTACTTTACTCTGTATCACAGACTCTAGCTCCACCCATACCACTACAGATGACCCAATTTTGTTCCTTTTCATGGATGAATAGTATTTCATTGTATATATGAACCATATCCCCTTTATCCATTCATCTGTTGATGGAGACATTTAGTTTTTATATTTTTACATTCTCAGCCAAGCTATGCAGTATAAGGTAATTATATTTCTTCTCTTTTATAATTTTTGTCTTATCTGTAGTTATTTGTCTCTCCTTTTTCTTAGTCTTGTAAATACGTCTCTGAATCTTTCTAGACTCTCCCACAAAACTGTCATAAATCCCTCTTAAAACAATTTTTCTCATGGTAAAGACAGGTTGTTCTAATCAGATTTTTTTTTTTTAAATCTGAAGATTTCCTTTTGGGAGCCTGAAGGGTTTCTCCCCTAAGATGGGCTGGCTGCTTTCTAGGCCTGATGAACAATCATTATTCTCAGACTGCCCTTCACTGCTCTCTTAACATTAGGTCCTGGACTAGCTGGATTCTTTGAGGAGAAGACTCTAAGACTGAGTTAAGTGATGTATTGAGGAGAGGGAAGAGTAGGGTGGAGAGGAGAGTGGTCTCATGGTGCTGTAGACCCAGCAGCGAGCCCACCAGCCCCTCAAGGAGCTGCGGTGCACTACCCCTTGAGAGGCCCCGTGGCAGCAGAAAGGCCGAGGTCCTGTCATTACCATCTTGCTCAGTCGGTGACCAGGGGCCACCTCAAGAAGAATGTAACCTTGGCTCAAAGCTGAAGCATAACCCAAAGGCTACTAGAGAGAGGCTGTCACCTAACCACCCTCCTTTCAGGCGAGCAGTAAGTCATTTCCTGAAGAGAGTCTGAGCAGCACATTTCCAGGTCTGCACTGATCCTGTTTTCTGAATCCCGTGCCTTCTCTTTCTCATTTCCCTCCCTCACTCATTTTGTTGGCGAACACTCTCATAGTTCCTCAGAACACTCAGAATGTAAAGTTTTTGAAAATTAGAATGTTTAAAATGTCATTGTCCTACCCTTGTACTTGATAATTTGGTTAGGTATGGAATTCCACATCTCTTTGCCTGATAATTCTGAAGTAAATGTAAGCTGATAACTGTTCTATTGACGTCTAGATTCTGATGTTGCTGTTGATAAATCTGATGCCCTTCTGTTTCCCACTTTCTGTAGTCTCACTTTTTTTTTTTTTTTACCAACTTTTTTTCTCTCTCTGGAAATTTTAGAATTTTTATTCCCAGCATAATTCCCACTGCAATTTAAAATGATGTGACTTGGTGAACCCTTTTTATTCATTAGGTTGATCACATAATGGGCATGTTGAATCTGGAGAATAATGCCATCATACACTGATATATTTTTAAAACTATTAAATAATTTTCTTTGCTTATTTTTTCCTCTTTTCTCTTCCTTGAGCATCTGTGAGTCAGAGGTAGAGCTTTCTGGATTTATCCTTTGTTTAAATCTTTTCTCTCTTACCACCTATCTTTTGTCTTTTTTCATCAACTCTCTAAAAGAGACTTTATCTTCCAATTTGTCCATTGAATTTTTAATTACAGCTGTCGTGGCTTTTATTTTCAAAGGTCTTTAAAAAAAAAAAAATCTAACTATTCCATTATAACATCCAGTTCCTGTTTCATAGACACAACATCTCCCATTTCTCTGAGGATGTTAGAGTTTTGTTTTGTTTCTTTTTAAAATTCTTGGTACTATCTCAACTTCCTCTAAGTTCCTTTCTCTCTTTTCCCCTCTTTGTCTGTTTCGTTCTCTTTCAGGTTGGAGGTTTTCCTCACGTATCTGATGGTCTTTAGTTATCTGATCAGGTTTAAGAGTGAGATCCTGTAGAGCTCATTGAAAGGTACAAACGTGGGGCTTGTTACATGTGAGGTTCCCCTCTGGGGAGACCAGGCGGCAAGCTGGTTGTGGCAGGCAGAATCTCCTAGCTATGGCATGTAGGAGCTAGTTCCCTGACTAGGAATAGAACCCAGGCCCTCTGAATTGGGAGCTTGGAGTCTTAGCCACTGGGCTACCAGGGAAGTCCCTGGACACCGATTTTTCTTCAGCCTCTGTTTTCAATAATACATCTCCCTCCCATTCCCCTAAGATCGAAGATGTGCTGGTATCCCAGAATGGGGAACTTCTTATGTTTACATTTTCCAGAGAATAAATATCTAGCTTCTAAACTAGAGGGTGGGAGTAAGAGGTAGTTGCCTACTGGGTGGGGGAGGGGAAGGGATGGGGCTTTATATTCTCTTTACACAGCTGTCAGCTAGTCCTGTTTTCATTTCCATTCTTAACTGACATCTTCTGTAATACCTAACACTCCAGTTCCGGAGACTTTCCACGGCTCTGCGGTATGAACGGGCCTGCTCCTCGCTGTGTCTCTCTCTGCCAGCACCTTCTTACATTTCCGCTTTCTCAGCTCTGCTATATCAGTCACTTCTATGTCCGCTTCTTCCAAAATTTTTATACCTTTAAGTGGCTGTCATCTTCTTTAATTTGGAATATATATATGTATTTGCTAAATATATCTTTACTAGTGCTTTTTCAGACAGAAGAGAGAAAAACGTGTGGATTTAATGTACCATGTTTAATTGAACACCCCTGACATGAGTTTCCAGTGGGTTTACAGGAAGACCACAGTAATTTCCCTTTAACTTTATTCCAATTCTTGCAGACGTTTGTGCATCCTTATGACACACTTAGGGGAAGCTGCAGTCCCAGTGTCCCATGACCATCTGATAATGTTGCTTCCTTGATCGTCCGGACATTACAGTTTGCTTCAAGCAGTGTGCGTGTCAGGCACAACCGTGGTTCAGTTATTTCCCCTGCTTTTTTGGAATGTACTTGGCCATGACTTTGTGATTTATTTTCAAGCTTTGGTATTAAGGGCGGAATGGGTGGAACAGGACTGAACACTGAAATATCATAACTTCCCTGTAGAAATTCACATCATAAGTCCCAGATTTTTAAACCCAAAAGCTGAAGGTTGGCTGCCTAGAGAGAGTAAATGTTTTCACAAAAGGAAAAGAATGATTATTTGCAAGCATAAAACTGTATGATTTACCTCTGCTAAGAGGCATAAAATTGCTCAGGGTGAAAAGGACATGAAACAGTGTCCAATCCAACCACTCGCACAGGGTTCAGAACCCCTCACACCCCACCATCCCTGTCAACCCGTAAAAGGAGGGTGGAGACTGTGCTGGAACTCTTCTGGTGGTGAAAATTGACTCTTCCTTTAGACAAACCTCGCACAGCTCTAACTGTTCTGACTTTTGCTATCTACCCCTTACTGAGCACCAATTATGAGCCTAGTTCTCTGCCATGAGCATTATGAATGTCTCATTTAATCCTCACCAGAGCCCTGGAAGTGTTATCATTCCCATTTTGCAGTTCAGAAAACTCAGGTAGACTGTTGGCCTAAGATCCCACAGCTAGTGAGTGGCAGGGCCAGCACAACAGTAGGCTCTCTGGTTGTAACTTCTCATTTTCCCTACTGGTTCTTCCTTTTGTCAAGCCCCAAATACCCACTCTCAATAGCTTTCACCCGCTGGGGCTATTTCTGTCCCTTGGGAGTGTAGAGGGAAAAACCTAACCTCTCTTCTGCATGAGCACTCTTCAGGTATTTCAAGATATTTATCTGATGTCCTTTCCACTCTAGGCTAAACCTTTCTCTAAAATAAAAAAAGAAGATGATGATGATTATAAGAAAGAGCAATATCTGTTTTAAAGGTATTAAATGTATTCTACCCTTTAGTTTCTGAGTTCTTTTCCTATTTGTGATGCTGAAGGGCTACTGGTTCATCCTCATAAGAAGGCATAAGTTGGATCTCTTCAGTGTGCAGTTGGAAAAGTTGCTCCTCAGAAAACAGCAATGACTCTTCCCCAAACTGATGGTTATAAAGGGCCATGATGGGCCTATAAATGCTGCATGCCTATGTGCTTAGCTGTGTCTGACTCTGCGACCCCCTGGAGCCCACGAGGCTCCTCTGTCCATAGAATTTCCCAGGCAAGAGTACTGGAATGGGTTGCCATTTACTTCTCCAAGGGATCTTCCCGACCCAGGGATCAAACCTGCATCTCTTGTATCTCCTGCATTGGCAGCTGGATTCTTTGCCACAGTGCCACCTGGGAAGCCCCCCACCCCCATATTAGCTGGAAACATCTAATACATCAGCCTCTGAAGTTGCACCAATCATAGCGGGATTCCCTCGGGAGGAGACCCAGATGAGTCTGGAGCAGTATTCATTGCTCATGAAAGGGGTTCTTAAATGGTTTTGTTGTGCACCCTAAAGTAACTTCAGATTGTAAACTGACATTGGACCCATGCCCGTATAAATTCCACCAGAGAGCCTGATTCCTTGGTTGCAAGTAGGATTGTTTTATGGTGCTGTTGCCCATATTTGCCTGATCATAAGTCCCTGGGGAGCTTATTTAAACTACAGAGTTCTGGACATCACCCCAGACCTCCCGAGTCAGAATCTGCAGGGGAAGGATCTGCAGTTTTAATAGGTCTTTCTAAGGGATCCTCATCATTACCAAGTTTGGAAAACGCTGTTCTGAGGAGCTCACTGCCTAAAATTCCATTCCTTGTCTTTAAAATTTGGCGAAGAAAAAGAGTTGAAAGAAAATTATGATGGTTAATTTTATGTGTTATATTGGCTGAGCCACCATGCCCAGATATGTGGTCCAACATTATTCTGGATGTTTCTGTGTGAGTGTTTTGGGATGAGATTAACATTTGGATCAGTTGACTTTGAGTAAAACAGAGTGCTCTCGATAACATAGGTAGGCCTCACCCAATCAGCCGAAGGCCTGAATAGAACAAAAACTGATTTCCCTACTGTGCATGCTAAGTCGCTTCAGTCATGTCCGACTCCTTGTGACCCTGTGGACTGTAGCCCACAAGGCTCCTCTGTCCATGGGATTCTCTAGGCCAGAATACTGGAGTGGGTTGACATTTCCTGCTCCAGGGGCTCTTCCCAACCCAGGGACCAAACCCGCATCTCTTCTGTGTCCTGCATTGGCAGGCGAATGCTTTGCTAGTGCCACCTGGGAAGCCTGGTCTCCCCAGAGCAAGAGTGAATTCTGCAGCAGATGGCCTTGAACTTGAAACTCAGGAAGGCTCTTCCCTGAGAGGGGCGGTAGACTACTTGAGAAGAGAAGAAATGAAGAGAGCTGTAGTATTCTTTGAAGCTGCAAGGGGAATTGAAAGGTAACTGTTGCTTAATGGGGGCTTCCCTGCTGGCTCAGTGGTAAAGAATCTGCCTGCAGTGCAGGAGATACAAGAGACACAAGTTTGATCCCTGGAGAAGGAAATGGCAACCCACCCCAGTATTCTTGCCTGGGAAATCCCATGGACAGAAGAGCCTGGTGGGCTACAGTATATGGGGTCGCAAGAGTCAGACATGACTTAGCGACTAAAACCATGTTGCTTTATGAGAGAACAGAAGAGCTGTAATAACCTGCTGTGATAACAACCGGTAACAAATACTTTTGGAAAGCAGCAGAAATAGAGACTAAGGCCTGTTTTTAATACTAGACTTGTTTTGACATCAAACTAACTGGAGGTATAATTTACACACAATAAAACTCATCCCTTTAAAGTAGAACATTGGACGGATTTTGATGAATGTATAAACTCATGCAAACACTATAAGAATCAAGATGCAGGATATTTCCATTAAACCTCGAGTTCCCTTCATCTCCTCTTTAGCCAGTTCCCTCTGCCAGCCGTGGCTCCTGGCAACAAGTGATTTATTTTCTGTTGGTATAGTTTTGTTTCTAGAATTCCATGTAAACAGAATCATATGGAATGTGGTTTTCTGTGTCTGGCTTCTTTTGTTTAGCATGATGCTTTCGAGATTCATCTAATCCTACCGTGTCTATCGATAGGTTTTCCTTTCTTTTGCTGTTCCATTGTATGGATATACCACAGTTTATCCATTCACCAGTTAATAGACATTTAGGTTGCTTCCAGTTTGGGGCTATTATGAATAATGCTGCTGTGAGTACTCCTACGGAGGTCTTGGTACAGACATGTGTTTTCATGTCTTTTGGGTAAATAGCCAGAGGTAAGATTGTGGTATTATATGTTAAGTGTAGATTTACCTTTACAGAAATTGACAAACTATTTTTCAATGGCTGTACTATTTTGCATTTGCAATTGCAGCGAGGTACTAAGGCTTTTTTGACAAAGACACGATGTAGACATGATATAAACAATCCGCTACAGACAGATCTACAAACACCTTTCTTTTGCTTCATCAGCAGAGACAAAGAATTCGCTTTGTAGAATGCACTGAACCTGGAATCAGACTGAGAGGGGTCAGTTACTGGATTCAACAATATTATTCCTCTAACTCTAGAAAAGTCACTCTATCTCCCTCATCTATAAAATAGAAACAATAATAGTTCCTTTCTGCTTAGGCATGTTGGAGGATTAAGCAAGAGAAAACACACGATGTACTTAATATAGAACCTGGTACATAAAAAGCAATTAGTACAGTTTTACTCTCATTATTCTCATATCTTCTTTGAAATAGTATTTGTTGCACCTAAGTTTAACTGTGTGAGAACATGGACTATGGATCTGACTTCTTTGGAGTTTCTTGTGGGTAATAATTTAGAATTCAAGAAAACCATAGGAAGCCAAAACAGATGTTTTGTCATTGAAAGAAGGTATTTTCCTGGCATGAAAAATGAACAAGTCTTTTTATATCCTGTCAAAACTTTCTGACTTCAGTTTCCCTAATCTGCAAAACGGGAATAATAATTCTTGCCCTGCCTCTCATGGGTTTGATGTGGAGATCAAAGTAAAAACTGAACATTAGAAAGTGTTAAGTGTCAAAGAAATATTTGCCACCAGTGATATTTTAGAAGAAAACTTTCGTAAGAGATGATTTAGTTAGAAATAGAGAATGGTGTCCTTTAAAAATGTTTCCTCTTTCCAATGTTACACTGGAAAAAATAAACTGTTAGTTGGGGGGAAACTGCAACAATAATGCCCTTATAGTGAAACTTGTAAGAAATTGGTACAAAGATCAAACTGCCCCATAGGTCCTAAGCTAGCACTGATGTCCCTCTGAAGAAAAAAGAACATCCTATACCTGACACCTTTCAAACTTACAGTAAGCTAATGAGCTGAATTCAACGTGGGCTTTTAGTGGCTACAGGAGAATGGTCTGTCTGTGTATCCAAACATCTGCTTTCAGTTGCTTGCTCAGATGACACATGAGTTTGAATATGCCGCTTGAAATCTTTTTTGGGAGACTATTAATTGCCTGAAAAAAAGCTGTTTACACAATGGTATTTTCTACAGTCAGAAAAGTTTTCATAGAAATAGAAATTATTTAATTTTCCATTAGAACTATGTGAGGACCAAAATATAAAGTACCAAGTTGCATTTGGGAACAGAGAGATAACCTGTATTCAGAATAGAAAAGAATTCATTGTGCCGTCCATAATTTATGAGCACCGCCAGGCAGTCAACCTAAGCATCTAAGTCCTGGTTTTTCTCTCAGGATCCAGATCTCAGGGTTTGGTGCTACCCGTCCTGCAGAGGAAGTCTAATTGCCCCTCATCTCCGCAACAGGAAGAGAGGAGAGAGGAAGGAACCTTTGACACAGCTGCCACTCAGCCTTATCTGGTGGATGTGGACTCTCAAATGCAAATACTTAGCATTTTTCATTCAATAAGGTGCTTTTTTTTCTTAACCAAAGTCAAAGCATTTATCATAAGTTATTATTAAAGCTCAGAGATAAGTGACATTGTACTTTTAATTGGTTAATGGATAAATATATTCAACCATTTTATTCCCCATATATTTTTAGTGTGGACCTTCTGATGTGGACATTCTGCTATTGTGTGGTCAGATATAGAACACATGGTTTACTCAGAAGTCAGCCTGAAATGATACCATTCAGAAGCATTCACTGAGTACCTATCTAACACAAAAATACTTAGAATTATCATGACAATGAAATATGATCATGTTTGTGAACATAACTAAATATATATATATGTCTTAATTTTATAGATGAGGAAACCAAGGCCCAGAAAAGTATCAATAAAATAACTTATCCAGCATCCCACAGCTAGTAAGCAGGACAAATAGAATTGAAAATCAGTTACTGTTATTTCGCTGCTGCCAAATAGTAGATATATAACCCAAATAACTCAGGGCATGAAAACTCTAGTAATACCATATTTTGACCTGTGACCACAAGAAAACTGCAGGAATACCTCAAGTGTTCTCCAAGAAAATCAACTTCAAAATTGGGACATGCATCTCAAATATCACTAGGTTCCTTAATATCCTAAATAGTTCTGTAATCTATAAACTTCTTTGTGAAAGTCACTCAGTCATGTCCTACTTTTTGTGACCCCATGGACTATAGTCCATGGAATTCTCCAGGACAGAAGAATGGAGTGGGTAGCCTTTCCCTTCTCCACGGGATCTTCCCAGGTCTTCCACATTGCAAGCAGATTCTTTACCAGCTGAGCCACAAGGGAAGCCCAAGAATATTGGAGGAGGTAGCCTACCCCTTCTCCAGTGGATCTTCCCAACCCAGGCATCAAACCAGGGTCTCCTGCATTGCAGGCGAATTCTTTACCAACTGAGCTATGAGGGAAGCCCATACAATTTTTTAATATTTCCTAAATTTATATCCTACTCCCAACCTAGAGTGTTCCTTGGAATAGGAAGTACCTTGTTTACTAGCAGTTGAGTTCTTCAGTATTCTTTTATATAAACCCAAAATATTTCTTTCACACTTGAGTGAATATTCCCCATTTCCAGTGTTCTGAATTTTGAGGCTCATATTATTTCCCTATCCACTCTTCCAGAATTTTGTAAAATGTGCTTGTATCTTCCTCCCTAATGAAGAATACTCGGGTTTTGAGTCTATATGAATCTTTCCTTCATAAGCAAGTCTCTTCCTTGTAGAAGTTGACTCTGAACATTCTGCAGATGAAAGAAAAGATAAAACCTGCCTACTTGCCCCCCTTTGCAGGCCTCCCCTTGTTGGACACGGGCTCCTTCCCTCTGTATCCTGCAGGTCTGCCTGAGGACGCCTGTTCCTCTCTCTTTTCACTCAAGAAATTTAAAACCAGTTAGAATTTAGAGTCTTTCTTGTCTTTCAGTGTTTCACACTGTTAACAGGGCAGAATATCCCCTACCTTTCTGATGAGTGCTAATATTTTAGCTTTAGAAAGATAGTACATTAAAAAAAAATTTTTTTTTTTTTCAGCAGAATCAAGCTAAGGATGTGAGAAAGAGAGAAAATGACCACTTTCTTCGGCAGTCAGAGGTTTTGTGCTACTGTATAGCACAGAGAACAATATTCAATATTCTATGATAAACCATAATGGAAAAGAATATTAAGAATATATACATTAATATATGTATAACTTTGCTGTACAGCAATAATTAATACTATAAATAAACTATACTTTAATTTTTTAAAACCTGAAAATACATAAAATTTTAAAAGAAAAAAGAATGTCCTATGGATCCCAAGTATGGCAGACATCAGAACCATCTGTAGATTCCTGGGTTCAGCCCCAGACCTAATGAATGAAGCTCTCTAGGCTAGAGTCCAGGAGTCTTCAGTTTAACTGGGCTCCCCCAGGACGATTCTGATGCAGGTGGTCAGAAGCCCTGCAGAGGTGTGATGCACTCAGAAAACCATTCTCTTCTGCAGAGAGGCAGTGCAGCTGATCTAAGACTAGCAGTATTCATGATCTCTCAATTGCGATAGAAAATTCCACTTAAAACTATGAGCAGTCTTAGGGGCTTTTGTTCTCCTGAATAGTCTAAAAACAAACTAGCAACAACAACAAGAAAAATAAAAACAAACCAGAAATATCTACCCACCGAATCTAATAAATGCAGCGGAAACAACAGCAACAGCTTCTTGCCCGCCCTTTGGAGAGAGTGGTTTAATAGAAAAAGAAATGGTTAGAGAGTGGGTTTCTCTTTCACGGGGCCTTTGGAAAACCTTTGGTTTTTGCCCTGAATGAGAAATGTTTAATGTCCACATGCACAATCAGTTAATTTCCAAAATGCCTTTCCCCTGGTCTAACTCAATTCAGATAACTGTGTTTGTCTGTGAGAAACCCTCAGGGAAAACATTCAGGCCAAATGATCTCATGCCTGGATTTTGCAAAACAATATGTGCACAAGAGCAGAATTTATATCATCATCGAATCCGTGCCATTCCCCAATCCAGCCCTGGGATATTCTTCAACAACGTGGCTTCTTTGCCATGTCTGAGTCACTTCCTAGGCCTGGATCCAGAACAGCCTGCAGACCCCTGGCCACCATGCAGGCCACATGAGGAAGCACTTCTGTACTATTTCTAGGAATAACATCTTTGAAAATTATTTAACACTTATCTCACGCATTTTGCTATCCCAGATGGTTTTAAGTGGGGGAGGAGGTTAGTGTGGCTGAACGTGGTATTTTATTTTTCCTCAAAATAATTTAAATTTTCTATTACATCTAACCGAGAGAAAAAACACAGGCGCACCATGGCAGTAATGACTATCCTTGGAGATCCTGGACTAGCCTCTTGGGGCAAAAATTCTGGAGATTTTGTTTACCACCTTGAGGGGATCAGCTGCCTCTGCATGAGTATCTCGGGGGACAAGTGGAATCCTTAGACTCTGCCTCTTTTCCAGGGAGATAGATGAAGCAGGAAATGTCGTCCTGGATAGAACCTCTGACCACAAACAATCGATATTAATACTCCTTGGCTTGGGTTTATCAGACTGCATCTTGGTGGTTGAACAATTTTGACATCATTTCCCTGGCTGTCGCCTCTGAAAGGACACATGGGTATATGTGGTCTATAGGTATATTGAAGACAGAAGTCAGGAAGAGTTACCCTATGCTCTGCCTCTGTGGAGGAGGCTACAGTTTCCAGACAGGCCTACTCAGAAGTGTCCTGGAGGCTGGTTTTGATCTCTGAAAGGAGGCACATCTAATCTGGGGACTGCAAGGTGAGACCTGTGAGCCCACACTTCCCCACACATTGCCTGTTCAAAGTACCTCTGTTGGCTTCGTAATAAGTTCTGAAAATTGAAAATTCATTTGAGTTGCTAGATCTCCTCTTGAAGAGGTTGAATAAGAATGAGTTGGGGCTAGCACCAACCTGATCCTATAACAATCAGGTATCAGCTCCTGCCGAAACCTCTTTCTGGTCACTGACCCTGCTTTGAGCCCTCATAGTCTAGGGCCATGCTGTCACCTCTGTTTGAGATCAGTGTTCTCTACCAGCCTCCCTGAAGGTAGGAACTGTGTGTCTTCACCAGGCGTGGCACATGGTCTTCACTCTATAATATCAACTGAATGAGCCCAGTTTCTTCCGTTATAACATGGGATTGATGGTGGTATTGCTGACCTTCTCACAGTGTCTGTGAGCATGAAGTGAGATAAGCCATGCCAAAATGTTGGTCAGCTATAAGGGACTGCACAAATGGAGGTCATTATAATAACTTGCAAGGAAGTGGGAGAGAAGTCCCAAAGAGGGACACACAAAGCTCACCATTTTGGATATTTTCCAGGGTCCTCTTCTCAGTGGTTACACTTTGAAGTCATTGCACACTGGGCTTTGTTCTGTCTTTATACCAAGATCTTTTGCTCTGTGTAAACCTGAAACGATTAACCCCATTGATGTTCCCAGAGCTCTTTTTTTTTAAATGAGTCACCAAAGGTAGGAAAATCAGATACTAATTTTCACAGAATCTGTTTGATAACTGCTTTGGTAGATGATTGCATTCATTGTTAAGGCTAAGAGCAAAAGGAAACTGAAGTGTCCTCATTATTCAAAAGGACCGAAATTGAGTGGGAGACAGTAACGCACTGTGTCATAGAAGAGATGCCAGTCACTTTTTCCCCATTCACAGCTGCTCAGTATGGAACGTGCCTCCCCTCCCAGCGCCATTCTCAGCTGTGTGGGCAGAGATGGAGAGCCATAGTTCAAACCTTCTCCCCTTAGAGAAGTAAAGGCATCATAGGGCTTTGCCATTTGCATTGTCAAGAACTGGAACGGAGACATCGAGGAAGTCTACCCTGGAAACGAAGGAGGAAGCCACGTTGTGCAGGCTTGAAGCGCTGGTGCCCGTCAAAGCAGAGAGAGGAGGGTGGGGGGCTTTGACCCTAATGCACCATTTTAGCAGGCCCTGGGTGTTTCCATTTCCATTGCCACCATGCCATGGTCCACTCTAAGAAAGGACCTGTCCTTCAAAAGGTAGCTGAAACATTATGAGCAGGAAGAGGATTAGAAAGCAACACACCTATGGTTAAAAAAGACAGAAAAAATAGAAAAAGAAATAGCACTTGTTTATGGTAAATGCTGAGCGTGCAACAATAAAGCAATAGAGATTTTTTGGGTATTCTGAATGGAATTTTTTGGCTGGTTTAAGTTCTTTAGAGACTAGTGATGCCGGTGCCTTATTATATTTGTTCAGTTTATGAAAAATAAATTGTCTGAGGTAAAAGCCAACCCCCTATGAATGGTAGAAAATGGAGGTGAAAAAAGGGCTCATGTCCATGATTAAAAGTGAGAAGATAAACAAAAGTGGTGACGAAGAAAAGGGGAAACGTTATTACCCAAGCTTGGCGTCTGTGCCGCTTCGTTTGTCCACACTCTGGAGTTGGTGGGAAGGATTTTGATGGGTGTGGGGTTGTCAGAGTTAGCTATGACATACACAGCTTTCTAAGTCATATTCATAATTGAGTTGTGCCTACTTAGAGATAATATTTCTCAAGAAAGAGTGATTCACAGGAAATCTGTATTGCTGTCCCAATGTGAATATAACACGTCAAGCTGGACTTACAAAACTTATATATGGTTTCTCTTTCTAGTCTAAGATTTCCCCAAGACCTTTGCTCTGCAGTAAAGTTTTCACTATTTTTGAAGATAAAGCTTCAAGGGTCCTCCTCTTTTATTCTAAGGTCCTCGAGTCTTTATTCATACTCATGCTTTCGTTTCCTTTGCTAGTCCTTAATCTTTTTTCTTCTGCTTCTTCCAAGTTTTGTATTATTTTTCACTTTTGCTTTTTTTGCTACCAACCTTCTTTTTGCTTTGTGGAAAATTTCTTTTTAGATTTTTTTTTCCGTTTAAAAAAAAAAAAAAAAAAAAGCCGGTCTTCTGTAAAGTGCAGTCAGGAAGAAAGAAGGTAATCTCCCTTCCTGTGTATCCACTTTGCTTGCTTTTCTGGCATAATCATCAAACTGTTGTGGTATTTCAGGCCCACCATGTATTAGAATAATAATGTGAAAAGTACAAAAGAACTGTAACCCCGAGGCCATTTGCAATGTGTTCATTCTGTAAGTACAAAGTCTAAGTGAGTTTGAATATCAGCTTATCTCAGATTCCCATTTGTTGTTCATTTAAGCAATAAATATATTCAATTTACTGCTCTAATCGTGTGCTGGCTGAACTCAATATCTGCCTGAACATTTGTGGTCCTTTTCCAAGTGTATTGCATTTCCATTCTCATGCTTCTTCATTGTGGTCCAAGGTTCTTCTTTACTTGCCAAACTGCATATTATGTGGGGAGATTGGTGGAGCTGGTGGTTTTCCTTTGGGCTACTTCTCTACTTTCATAAATAAAAAGTAAGCTGTGTAATACTCTCAGGCAGTAGGTAATCGAATCTATTTTTTTCTTTAATCAATTGCTCAGTGAGAGCCTACCCTGAGCCAGGCACTGTGCTTGATCCCGGGAATGCGGTGATCGCGATCACAGAAACAGTGACAACAGTGCCCCTGACCTCAGGATGCTCACAGTCTAGCAGGTGATCATGAAGAAAGCTGATGAGAAGGCTAGGGGGAAACTGCTAGAGGCCCGCTTCTACACCAACCCCAGAAAAGATGGCATTTTTCAGAAATTTACTTAGAAAATATTTTATTACATCTTCCTGAGGGTCATTCTGAACATAACTGTTAAATTTAAGATTATTTTTTTCTTGTTCTCAACAGCAGTGAAGACCCTTTGCTCAGCAGCCTCCTAAGGGGAACTCTCTCTGTTTTTTAGAGTAGCTATTAAGCTGCCTTCTTCTATTTTTCTATTATACCATTTATCTCTCAAAGGCCTTGTTTGTCAGGAGTTCTTACAGAGCTCATGGATATCGCCAAGCATCTCACTTGTCTCAAGGGGGTTTCCTTGACTCCAGAGAGAACAGAGCATTAAGCTATATCCTGAATAATAGCGGACAGCACTTTAAAAAGAGACTTTTTAAGGTGGGAAAGATGATGTTCTGGAAGTATAACATGCATTTTCGTTAAGATAATTCATTTGCGCCACTAGGTTAAAGGAGGTAAGAAGCCTTAAGTAATATATTTTTCATCAGAACTTCTACAGCCACAAATTATGCTAGGTTGTATGTAGCATTCAAAAGAAGTTTAATTCCTGACCTTATATAAACAAAAGGTATAATGATTATAAGCAGGGCTGTTGTTGCAGTCCTGTTATTAATGGCCTTTTGGAAACGTAATGGCTGACTCTATGTTTAAGCACTTAATACTACCTGGAATTTTATTGTTGTCTAGTCGCTAAATTGTGTATAACTCTTTTGAGACCTCATGGACTATAGCCTGCCAGGCTCTTCTGTCCATGGGATTTCCCAGGTAAGAACACTGGAGTGGATTGCCATTTCCTTCTCCAGGGGATCTTCCCAACCCAGGGATCAAACCTGCGTCTCCTGCACTGGCAAGTGGATTCTTTACCACTGAGCCATGAGGGAAGCCCAGTACCTGGAATCCTACAATGTTATATATGCCTTGGTTTCCACGATCTGTTTATACATTCACATCCCATCACCTCTTGAGGAAGCTTACCAATACATACAACAAGCCTAGTGCTTCTATTTGTTTGTGACACTCTTCAGGTTTTTCAAGGCAGCTTTTCTGCAAATCAGAAACCCCTTATTTTTCTTAAGAATTCCTTACATACTATCCTGGTTGCCTGCTTCCCAGTCCATTTTGACAATGAGTCCTGTGTTTCTTCCCTTGCTGTATCTCTTACATTGGTCCCTTCTTTCTTTCTCTTCCAACACCTTTACTTGTACTTCCATAAAAATTCACTACTACTCCCTAGACATGATCAGACAGTTGCAATTTGGGGAAACATAACAACATCAGGCTCATTTTTGTGAATGTCTTTTAGAGAACGTGGGATCAAAACAATGGGTGTCATCGCTGCCAATCATTCTGGGGCAGGATTCAACATGATATTTAGTTTTAGCTTCACCTGCAATTTGTGAAAGAGACACTTGTGGACACAGGAAAGTAACATACCTCTTCCAAGTCTAATTCTGTCAATTCTAGGCAGAGCAAGTGTATGCTGTAGAAACACTTCTATATTGCTTAGAACTTCTCCCTTCCTCAAAAAATCATCAGTGACATCCCCTCCTACCCCAATAGCATGAACTTCTAGGCTGTCTTTCAAGCACTAATATATACAGAAAATTAGTCTACATTTTTTCTTACCTGTCCTTCCAAGAATAAAAGCTCTGTGTTTTCCTCTTTGGTTAAAGCTGCTTCCTCCATCCAAAATGACTCCTGTCTTCTCTCTGCCTGGCAAACCCAATAATTCTCAACACTGATCACCTTATTCAATCACATGTGAAACTTTAAAAAAAAGGAAAAAGAAGACTTCGCCAAGTAGATCCCCACTTTGAGAGTAAAATCCAGCACATATATTTCTTTAAAATGCATTGAGCACCACTGCTGCTGCTGCTAAGTCACGTCAGTCGTGTCTGACTCTGTGCGAACCCATAGACGGCAGCCCACCAGGCTCCCCCGTCCCTGGGATTCTCCAGGCAAGAACACTGGAGTGGGTTGCCATTTCCTTCTCCAATGCATGAAAGTGAAACATGAAAGTGAAGTCGCTCAGTCGTGTCCGACTCCTTGCGACCCCATGGACTGCAGCCTACCAGGCTCCTCCGTCCATGGGATTGTCCAGGCAAGAGTACTAGAGTGGGGTGCCATTGCCTTCTCCTGAGAACCACTAGCCTGCCTAATTCATTAATATTCAGTTCAAATCCCACCTCTTCCGCGAAGACTTCCCTGACTATACCAGGGAATAAAGTCTTCTTGCTCGCCAGTTCATTAGATGGTATCTAACACAGCCTCACATGACCCTAAGTTAGCTCAGAAGCTTGTGGACCATGAAACCAAGTCTTACAACCTTCTATTCTCAGGCCACTAATGAAACTGAGTCCCTAAATCCAAGTTGCATTACTGAGTTTATGATTGATCTCTCTATTTGAAATTTTATTCCCTTTTGTGTCCCTCAGGATTGAGGAATATCAAAGAAAAGGAGTGGACTGAAACTGAGCTGGACCCTTTGGGGACTCACTGGGTACAAAAGCCCCCCATTTCTTGTTTGTAGGGGAAAGAAAGGCTTCAGTCTCCTAGGCCTTCTCCCAGTTCCACAGAGCAGACTCAGGCAGTTAATGATTAGAACACCAGAGTCATAGGACTCCTGGTTCCTCCTGAAGGAATATAGATAACAATCTCTGAATTGTTCGATAGAAGCTAGGACCCCACCCAAGTGGAGGATGATGACTGCATGGTGACCACAAGCACGTAGATCCCGGAGGGGCTGGAACCAGGAAGCTGAGATTCCGGAAACATCTCCCTGCTCCTGTAACAAAGAACAAAACTGACCCCATAGTGGATCTAGTCCTTCAGCCCTAACCCCTGAACCTTAATCATGCTTGGTCTGCACCTCTGTAAAGACTGTTGCCTCTAGCCTGAAATACACATAATAACCTATCCTCAAGGCTCTGACCTTTAAAGGTATAACACTCCCATTCATGTAGAGATAACAAGTTGCAGAACAGAGAATACTGTTTGTCTTGCTGGAGGCTTACAGAGCTATGTGGACAGCTACAAGAACCAAGAATTCCTGCACCAAGAACTTGGCCACATCCAGCCACACCCTCCTCCACTTTTAGTATAAAAGAAGCCTGAATTCTAACTCGGGCAAGAGAGTTCTTTGAAACATTAGTCCACCATCTTCCCAATCTGCTGGCTTTCCAAATGAAGTTGCAGTTCCTTGCCCCAGCACCTCATCTCTCAATTTATTGGCCTGTCCTATGGCATGAGCTTGGACTCAGCAATACTACCTCACTACCAACCAATCAGAAGAAGCTTCAAAGCTTTGATCCTCTCCCCTAACACCATATTTAGACACCCTTGCCTAAAGGTCACCAGAGAGTTCAGTTCTTTTGAGCATGAGCTGTCAGTTCTCTTTGCTTGACACCTTGCAAGTAAACTCTTATTTTGCTGTAGACACTCACTGAGCTTGGCTTTACGTGCTGCAGGCCCATGCACCCTTGCTTGGTAACACCAGCACAGCGTCTTACCACAGTCATCTCTGTAAATAGTTCCCAATTGTTTGCTACAGGCTGACGGCCATGTGTGACCATAAATACACATGGAGCATGTGTTGGAAGAAAATGAATGCTGGGGATCCAAGGCAGGGTGTGGGAGCAACAGGGAATTTTCTAACAACTTAATGTCCACAAACAAAGGCAAGCTGTATGCAAGTATGAGCTCAGTTTGGGCCTGGTGAGCCCAGAGTAGGGTCCTCAGAAGTGGGGTGAGGTGGAGAGAAAGTCCATGCAGAGTCTTAAAGAAACTGCAGTTTTGAGGTTTGGGGAGACAGCTTCCAACTGAAGAGAGGCTCCCCTCTGGCTCACACAAATAATTTTGTTACTAAATTAAGTCCTATGACCCTGCTCAGGCTCTAGCCCAGCTGAGGTTCTCTGCCTTGGCAGGGGAGGGTTTATTTTCCATTGGGGTTCAAGCAATCAGTAATGAAACTGAAGCTGAGATGGACAGAGCAACAAGATTTATTCACTGGCCAAAGCATGGAGAGGTGGGAACTAAGTTCACAGATCAACTTCTCACCCACCTGGTGAGACGAGTCTTTAAAGAGTAAAGACAGAGAAAGGAGTGAGGTCCATGATGGCAAGGGATATGCATAAGTCTATGCAGAAGAGGCGGAGCTTTTTCCAAAGGAGTGGGGTGCCACCCCCTTTTTATCCTTTATTTGGTCCTTAATGTCCAGTCATGGCTGCCAGGGGCTTCCCTCATAGCTCGACTGGTAAAGAATCTGCCTGCAATGAAGGAGACCCTGGTCTGATTTCTGGGTCAGGAAGATCTGCTGGAGAAGAGATAGGCTACCCACTCCAGTATTCTTGGGCTTCCCTTGTGGCTCAGCTGGTGAAGAATCCACCTGCAATGTGAGAGACCTGGGTTTGATCCCTGGGTTGGGAAGATCCCCTGGAGAAGGGAAAGACTACCCACTCCAGTATTCTGGCCTGGAGAATTTAATGGACTCTATAGTCCATTGGGTCACAAAGAGTCGGACGTGACCGAGCAACTTTCACCAACACTACCACCACCGTGGCTGGCAGTGGGTGTCATTTAATATGCTAATATTGTAAAATCAAGGCATAATGAAGCTCAGGGTCTGTTGGAGGTCATGTTTGTCACCGTCTTGGTCCCAGCTGGTTCCATCTGTTTGTTTGTGGCTTGCTCTCTTATCTCTGGACGCTTTAGCTTAAAGATTTATGTTAACTCCTGCTAAATGTGGGAGTTGGAGGATTTTGAGCAAAGACTTGGAGCAGCTCTGACAACAAGTTGAGTCTCCAGGGAGGGTTCAAAGATCTTAAAAGAGAGATTCCAGACTTGGATAGGGGGCTGGAAGGAAGGAGCAATACAGAAGAGGAGCTGTTTCAAGATGGAGCTGGAGGAGGATCCTGGGTGTAGGGGGAGAAGCAGGCCCGCCTCAGAGAGATGGGCCTTCTTGAGTTATGTTTTCACCATTCATGAGACAGTTGAAGTGCCAGACTCACATATTAATCGATTCCTTTCATCCCCTATCCTAGCTCCCAGGATAGTGAGGCATTTTAAAAATGGCAGAGCCAATATGCTTCAGTAAAGAAGCAGAGAGGGCCCACTGCGCGCGGGGTCCTGTCTGCTGGGAACCCCCTCTTTTCCAGCGGCTGTCCCCCACCCTGTGGACTTGCCCCAGGGAGGCCAGCCAGGCAGGAGCCTTTGGAAAGTTACCCAGAGAAAACTCTACAAAGAAACCTGTTTGGGAACGGCCTGGGGTGCCTGTTTCATCACCGACCCTTCCCTTCCTGTGATTCCACAAGTGATAGATAGTTTTTAAACAAAGAAACTAGATCTTTCCGACAACACATTCATCGAGACCTTCCCACCCTAGCACAGCTGGAGAAGTCCACCAGCCAGAACATTTGATTAGAAACAAATTAGGGAAACTCAATCTCCGGGCCCAAGGGTCCCTCTCGTTTCCACGGGTGGGTCTCAGGGTAGTAAGGATCCCTGAGGCCCCTCCACTCAGCCATCCAGAAGGAGGTCACCCAAATACCAGCATCTGTGCCTCCCTTCCTGCCCTGGAAATCCTCCATCTCCAGTCTTTTCCACTCGGTTCCCTGAACACTTGCTCTGCGGTGCTGGGGCAGCAGCTTCTAAAAGGAGACAGAGCCCACCACGTCCGGTGTGCCTGCTGGGAATGAGTCCTGAAGCTGCTCTGCATTGAGTTCATTTAAATGTCCATCCTCACAGCAACCCTGGGAGATGGGTGTTATAAGACCATCTTTAAAGGGTGAAAAACTCAAGCACTGAGAGGTTAAATACGATTCACCGCTGCTGTTCAGCCGCTCAGTCGTGTCCGACTCTTTGCAACCCCATGGACCGCAGCACGCCTGTCTTCTCTGTCCTTCACCATCTCCTGGAGCTTGCTCAAACTCATGTCCGTTGAGTCAGTGATGGCCATCCAACCATCGCATCCTTTGTTTTCCCCTTCTCCTCCTGCCTTCAATCCTTTCCAGCATCAGGGTCTTTTCTAGTGAGTCAGCTCTTTACATGTCCGCTGATATTTGGGAACAGGAAGAAAATGGGGGTTTCCAGCCCAAGGCTGTCTGGGTCGGATGAATGATATAACACTAGCTAAAATGTATCCAGCATTTATTACCTGCCAAACCTTGTTATAAGGCCTGGACATGTATCTCCTGGAGCTATTATCATTTCCTCTTTTCACCTAGGAAACTGAAGTACAAAGAGATTAACTAACTTGTCTAAGGTCACAGTTTTATGTGGCATGGCTGGGTTTGAACGTAGCCAAGTTGTCCAGGCGCCTCACTGCCGACAGGTCTGGGTCTTCCTTCCTCTGCTTGTCCCGTCTGCGCTTCCTCAGCCTGGTGGTAGAAGGTACTATGTATCAGCAATGCAGGACGTGTGGTGTGATAGGAAACTGAGGTGGTTTTTAAAGTGATTATTGAAATACATAGGGTCTTAACAGAGATGTTAAGAGATGTAAATCCATGAGGAGTCTCCAGTGGAACGTGCCCTCTGGGTTGATCACTAACAGACCTTACTTTGAGGAAGGGATTTAAAACTGGAATGAACAGAATTTTTACTATCAAGAGGAAATGCATAGGGAGTAGTGTGGTGGGGGCGGGGGGGTGGGGAGAAAGTGACAAGACTATCTCTATGGTCTAATTATATCTAAGGATGATCTCAATGATGTAGAATAATGCATAAAGGCAATGAAATAAATGAACTTGCAGTTTTCTTCTCAAAAAAGAGTTGCTGATTTTTTAAGTCAAGCAACAGGAAAGAAAAATCTTTCTTCTGATCTATGTTGTTGTCATTCCAAATAGTTCAGAGGATTTTTCAGCACCTGCTATCCCACTGACTCAGTGACCCAGGCGGCTGGGCTTTGTCCTGAGAAGTCTGCAGGCTGGTGCAGGCTGGCAGGGCTGTGAAGTCTTCCTCCACCACCTGGGAAAACAGCCTTAGCCCAGCCTGACTGGGCAAACTTTCAAAGTGGGCAGAGGTTTCTGTTGTAGAAAGGTTGGTAGGTAGAAAGTTTCACTTTCTACCATCTCCTTTCTGCATCCAGCTCCCATCACCCAGACAAATTTCTGGCCTATGGAAGGGATTTTCATGTTTGTAAAATAAAAGTACATCTCTCCCTGTCACTCAACACACAGGAGTCCTTAAAGGTGAACAACTCTATCACTAATCATTAATAAACTTACACATATTATTCATATCAAAATTAAATCAGTATCACATGCCTGCAAAGAAAAAAGTCTTACCACCTTCCAGTCTCACCTTTCTATTTTTTAACTTTTTCAAGATAAACTGATGGCTCTTAATATAGGAGTTGAATTGTCCGGTCCTGTCTTAACCCCACGTTTAACTTTTCGAGAAACTGCCAAACTGCATCATATTCCCATTCCAATCAGCAATGCCTGACAGTTTCTGTTCTCTAGGTCTTCACTAACGCTTATTTCCCCCTTTGCTTTTTATTGCCGTCATCCTAGTGGTATGAAGTGCTGTCTCATTATGGTTTTGATTTATATTTTCCTAATGATTAATGAGGGGCTTCCCTGGTGGCTCAAATGGTAAAGAATCTGCCTGCAATGTGGGAGACCTGGGTTTGATCCCTGAGTCAGGAAGATCCCCTGGAGAAGGTAATAGCAACCCACTCCAGCATTCTTACCTGAAGAATTCTATGGACAGAGGAGCCTGGTGGGTCCTGTAGTCCATGGGGTCGAAAAAAGTAGGACATGACTGAGTGACTAGCATTTTCACCTGAATGAATGATTAATGAGTTTGAGCATCCTTTTATGTGCTTCTTGGCCATTTGTCTGTCTTCTCGGGAGAAATGTCTATTCAGATCCTTCACGCATTTTTAATTGGGTTGTTTGTTGTTTTGCTATTGAGTTTTAAGAACTCTTTAAGGTTCTGGGTAGTAGACCTTTAAGCACAGAAGAGTTCATTTTTGATGAAATGTAACTTATCTGTTTTGCTTCTTTTGGCTGCCATATCTAATAAGCCATTGCAAATCCAAGCTCTGAAAGATTTACTCCCATGTTTTCTTCTAAGAATTTTATAGTTTTAACTCCTTATACTTAGGTCCTTGATCTATTTTGAATTCATTGTTTTACATGATGTGAAATACGGGTCCAACTCACCCTTCTACTCTGAGAAGTTACTGGAAATTGGTCATGAGACATTGAAGGGTAAGATTCAGGTCAGTAGACACTTGATCTCTTCTGTAACATCCCACTCAGCCAATCATTTCATCATCAGTTTGTCTCAATGGGGAATACAGTTTAACATAACTTCTTTCAAGACGTAAATAGAATGAAAACTAGAAATGGATCTTTTAAAAGCATTTCCCCTGATACATCCCCAGCAGCCAAGTGGTTAGGACTTTGCCTTCCAATGCAAGCGGCGCAGGTTCAATTCCGGGGCTGGAGAGCTAAGATCCCACATGCCTCACAGCCAGAAAACCAAACATAAAACAGAAAGAATATTGTAACAAATCCAATACTTTTAAAATGGTCCACATCAAAAAAAAAAAAAAAACTTAAAAAAATATTTCCTCACAATCCCATTCTAATATACATTGTTTGGTTAGGTTACTTTATTTGCAAAATGGTTTATAACTAAATCATGGTCCTGCTTAGGATTTTTAAAAGAAATTGTGAAATAAGAAACCAATGTTTGGTTTTCCCATTATACTACTATCTGAAATAGCTCAAGATAGTAACCGAACCATCACAGCTACATTTTGCACTTAGTAAAATGCTGTAAATTATTGTTAGTACTTTTCATAAAATTTCGTGAGATTTGAGGTTTAAAAAATATACTAAAACTTTGAGTTCATTAGAATTCAATGTATACATATATAAGCAAGCATTACTAAATGGCTTTATTTTACAGTATTGAGAACTCAGAGTGATTTCACAAGTCACTTCCTCGAAGAACACAGTAAACACACAATCTTTTAAATTAAAATGTTAGCAAGCTGCTGGCATTGCTACCTTCAAGCATTGGCAGATTTCCTTTCCTTACAATGTTGTGAGCTTGGAAGCTTTGGGAGGTGTTCTGAGCTGAGAGAAAGAGAAGCTATACTTCTGGACCACAGCCAGTTTCAAACAAAGAATAAGAAAGATTTAACAATTAGTTTTCTAAGTTTGAAATATTTCTCCTGCATTCCTTTTGTGTTATCAGTAAACATGGCAGTTGCTTTTGCTTTTGAGGTCTCCGAGCTTGAAATGCACTTTAAATAATTGTTTATTTTTGAACAGGCATATCATATTGTTTTTCTGTGCTGAAGTGGCTAGTTTCTATCAGGTCAAAGAAAGTTCAGGTTTCTAAGGATACTTTGCACTGACAGATAAAATCCCACATTAGAAGACACAGAGATGATGTCTGATGTAACTTTATTTTTAGAATATACTTATCGATTATTTTTTCATGTTAATTTTGATCCCATCAGCAGTCAATAAATGCATTAAGACTTGCACTGAAACTTTATTTTGAGAATCAATAATTCCATTAGGATTTGAGAGCCTTGTTTGGTTCACAAAATGAGGAAGGTTTCTAAAGTAGTATTTTGTATACGTGCAGAAGAACGACTCGGAAGATGGGAAATTTTCTTTTTACTTGTTATTAAGTTGTTGAATGAGTTTATAAGATGACGCCCATCAGGAATACTGATTTAGACCACTAGTAGATTTCACATGTCCCCATAATAAATGATGATGGTATTTGATTTCACCCAACCTGGATAAACTTCTAGAGAGAGTTTCCCAGCTTCTCTCAAACCCTGGATCGCAAAATCCCCTGGGAGAGTCTTTCCCACAGCCTGTTAGTTGACATTTTTCATTTGACTGGAAAGCACGCAGTACGCCAAGATTTATCAGCACTCTGCAATGTTACTGAGACAGAAACTGATCTCTTCTAGTGCCTGAAGGCTTATTCCTGGCTTGATTATCAAGGAAGGAAGAGCAGAGCCCAGCTTCAGCACCTGTTGGCAAAGGGAAGGTGTTGACACTGATCATTCGAGTTTCAGGAGGGAAGCTCTAGGGTTATCTGCGCTCTCCCACGCACAGGAAGGGTATGTCACATACACCACGCCTCCACTGTCGTCTGGGTGCTTGTCCCATGTGTGCCGCCTCTGTGCTGCACAGCCTGCCATGCATCCCCTCGCCTGAAGACCTGGAGGCCATCCTCGACTTCTTTTCCTTCACTGACCACCCAGTTGGTGCCGCAAGCCCGCTGCCATGTCAGACGTAGGTCTTCCTCCCTTCTCCTAAAAGATGGGTCTCTCCATTCCCGGTCTAGCTCTCATCCAATCCATCTCCTCACATGGAAGTCACAGCAAACTTTCTGGCCAAGATCCCAGCATTCCTGGGATTTAAAATCTGCAGTGGGTCCCTGGGGACGGCAGGTTGGACCTCGTACTATGACTCCTAGGATGTTAGTGGTCCCAGCGCCACCCGGCCTCTTCCCCCAGACAGCTTCTCACCCCTCCCTTTTCCTCTCTGAGAACCCTTAGTCGTGCACTCTCTGGGGCTTCAGAGCGCTTGGGCAGGCAGTATCCTCTGTCCCAAGTGGACTGCCTTCTGCCTTTCCCCCTGTGAACTCCTGCTCACTGGTGCAAACGAGGTCACGAGCCCCAGAGGATCTTCCATAACGCCCTCCCCTCTCCTCACCCGTTTCAGTGCGGCTGGGCTCCGTGGCAGCACTGTTTCTTGGTCCATGCATCAGCTGATGGATATTTGGGTTTCCACCTTTTGGCTACTATGAATAATACTGCTTGAACATTTGTATCCATGTTTTTTATGTGGACGTGTTTTTATTTCTCTCGGGTATGTAGCAAGAGGGAAATTTCTGGGTCATACGGTAATTCTATGTTCCGCCTTTTGAGAAACTATCAAACTGTTTCTCAACGTGGCTGCACCCCTCTGTGGAAGGCTGACAGTCTCCCCAGCAGCGTTTGAAAGTGTCACTCTCTCCATTTCCTGAGCACCACTTGTTAGCATCAGTCTTCTTTGCTATCCTGGCCTGTGTAGAGTGGTTTTCACTGGCATCTTCCCGATTACTAACAATATTGAGCATCTTTCTGGGTGCTTATTGGTCACTTGTATATATTCTTCACAAAAAATATCTATTTAGATTCTTTGCCCATTATTTTTATTATTGTCGACTTGTAAGCATTTCTATATATACTATGGATACTCACCCTGCGTCAGATACGTGTTTCGCAAAAATTTCAACCCAGTTCATGTTTGTTTCCTTTCTGCTTTCTTGATGTCTTCATTCACACAAAAGGTTTTAGTTATTATGAAGTACAACTTCTGTATTTTTTCTCTCTTGTTACTTGTGACGTTGGTGTCATATCTTAGAAGTTATTACCTAACCCAGGGTCATGAAGGTTTACTCCTATGTGTTCTTCTGGGAGTTTTATAGTTTTAGCTCTTACATTTAGGTGTATGATCCATTTTGAGCTAATATTTGGTATGGTGTGAGGTAGGGGTTCATAGTCATTGTTCATATTCATTGTATGTGGATATCCAGTTGTCCCAGCACCATTTTTAGAAAAGACTATCCTTTCCCTATTAAAATGTCTTCGCACTTTGTTGAAAATCAGTTCACCATAAATGTATTGCTGAACTTTCCAGTTTATTCCATTGCCTATATGCCTATCCTTATGGCAACGTTATAATGTTTTGATTTTCATGTCATTTTTATTTATTCTTAAGACCTCATTTATTTTTTTAATGAATTTATTTTTGGTTGTGCTGGTTCTCTGTTGCTGTGCAAGGACTTTCTCTGGTTGTGGTGAGTGGGGCTGCTTTTTGTTTGGGTGCACACACTTCTCACTGCAGTGAGAAGGAGCCTGCTCATCCTCTTAGCAAGGTGCACAGGCTCAGCAGTTGTGGAATGTGGACTTAGTTGCGCCACGGCATGTGGAATCTTCCTGCACCAGCGATAGAACCCACGTCCTCTGTCTTGGCAGGTGGATTCTTATCCACTGTACCACCAGGGAAGTCCTCATATTATTTTTAAAAAGCAGACTAGGAAAGCTATATATTGACAAGTTGGGAAGAGTGGTCTGAACTGGGAGAAGATTCTTTTTGCAGGAAAATCAATGTCAGAGGAGGAAATAAACATCTACGAAACTCCAGTACTTTGGCTACCTCGTGCGAAGAGTTGACTCATTGGAAAAGACTTTGATGCTGGGAGGGATTGGGGGCAGGAGAAGAAGGGGACGACAGAGGATGAGATGGCTGGATGGCATCACGGACTCAATGGATATGAGTCTGAGTGAACTCCGGGAGCTGGTGATGGACAGGGAGGCCTGGCGTGCTGCGATTCATGGGGTCACAAAGTCGGACACAACTGAGCGACTGAACTGAACTGAACTGAGCACTATTATGGGGCTTCTCTGGTGACTCAGATGGTAAAGAATCTGCCTGCAATGCAGGAGACCCAGGCTCAATCCCTGGGTTGGAAGATCCCCTAAGGAAGGGAATGGCACCCCACTCCAGTATTCTCGCCTGGAGAGTTCTATGGACAGAGGGGCTATTATAGGTTAGGCATTATAGTAGATACCTTACATACATTGTGATAACAATTGTGTAATTGTTGTAACATCCTCATACAATAGACAGTATCATCCTCATTTAAAGGCAAAGAAACTGAACTTTGAAGAGGTTTAGTAACTTGCTTAAATAATTTAGTAACTGGTGGAAGAAGTGGAATTTGTACACAGACGTCAAACCCATGGTCTTCTCATTATAAGCAGCTTTTCTTACCACACAGCTAGTGAACATAAAGCTGCATCTAAAGGCAGTGGAGGGACTTGAATTCATTAATATCAAACATTTTTCTCATGACACTCTAGGAAATTAAAGGAGTACTTGTAACTATTTTGAAACAGTTGTCTAACAGCTAAATTTCACAGGATATTTAAATAAATCACTCTTTGACTATAAAAATGAGCCTTGTGGTTTGCTTTAATTTATTCTCATTTATATGACTTCAAAAGTGTTGAACGTTATTTTGTATGATTAGCAGAGCACAATGCCATCCTATTGGAAAAAAAGTTAGAACTAATCTCAGCTATGTGGGTGGATTAGATTTGTCCTTAATTCTTGTTTTCATTGAAAACCTTCCCAAGGTTTTTCTGAAATGAACACAAGTCAGAGTTGTCAAATGAGTTCTGTATGAAATAATAGAAGAAAAAGAATTGAGAAAGATTTGTGAAGTCAATGAAGAAATGGCATTATTTTTTTGTATAATTCAGTTGATAGAGGGTCCTTTCTTTCTTTCTATTTTTATTTTCTTAAGCACAAGGAGTATCCTCTGGATCCCAGAGTCTGAGTAGAAGTTAAATTTAGACAATGCAGTCTCGGCCATGGCAGGAACACCATCCCGACAATGGTGACACCTCTTGTTAATTTCTGCCCTCTCTGCTCTGCAGGGCAAGAGCCTACTGCTTGCTCTCAGTGAAGATGCCACACCTGGATGTTAGACAGTTCAGTGTCACTGATGTAAGATTCCCAGGGCTCAATGCCTCTTAGAAGTTAGGGCCAGGAAAAAGTTTGTCTAAACTTAAGAACAACTATGATGCTTTTACCAGACCATGAGAACTATATTATTCATTGTACGTCATTCTTGTCTTGATCCTGGGAAGCCTAGAGCTAAATTTAATGTTCAACTATGGTAAATCAGAAGCAGCTTCCCTGGTGGCTCAGTGGTAAAGAATCTGCCTGCCAATGCAGGAGACGCAGGTTCAAAACCTGGGTCAGGAAGATCCCCTAGAAAAGGAAATGGCAACCCACTCCAGTATTCTTGCCTGGGAAATCCCATGGACAGAGGAGCCTCGTGGGCTACAGCCCATGGGGTCCCAAGAGAGTCGGACACAGCTTCATGACTAAACAACAATGGTAAACCAGGACCCTGGTAAGAGGATGTCCGACCTTCTTCTGTTGCTTTTAATAAGTTACTCCAGGGCCATGTACTCCAGAATACATGTTAGAAACCATAGTACTAAACATTTTTATTATCAATAGAAAATAATATATATTCTAACTCTAGCACTGTGTGAAAATAAAGTGCCCAACAGTCGGCTAGTTCTACAGGTACGCATGTTTGTTCTCCTTGTTTCCAGAAAGAGGATTTTAAAAGAAAGTAAAAGAAAAAACCTCTCTTATAGACCACGTTTTCAGATGGGAGATTAGCCGTTTTGGTCTGGGTTATATTAGGCACAAGTATTCTCTTCACAATGCAGAGAAACAGCAGTTGTTTCCTAAAATTCTCATTCTAGCTTAGTTATTAACTCATGATGGATATTTTCCAAATTTTATTGTAGGTACTAGTGATGGTAACAGTAAAACCTTACCTCTGAGAGGTTTTAAGAGCAACACATAATTCATAATCAAAAACATAAAGCTTCAGAAAGTACAAGTCAGCCACCAGATGCCCAGCATTGTTGTTAGAAAGGGCTACTGCATGCTTTTTCAGGGTGGTTTTATGCCATCATGAATACTGCAAGACAGCTAATCCCCCAAGCTTCTTTTTATTTTGTTCCTCGTCTGAGAAAGGTTTGTAATCCAGGAAAATGTCTGCAGGTGAAGATTCAGAGTGAATAAATGTTCAGTGAACTGAATTTGCCAGTTACCATGTTATTGAGCAGCTAAGAAGGTTGCAAGATTTGCATGCAACTTATCAAGTTCCATTGCAATAAAACGTTCTCAAATTTCCATATGGAAATTTCCACCTCACTTCAGGGGTAAGTTCAACTGGATGAGGGCCAGACGCATTTATTTATGACAGTGACGACATAATTGGAGGAAATAAACGAAGCACCTTTTTAGGTTAAGTTTTGCCAGAGTCACATGGAGTCTGGTTATGGAACTAGAAGCAGAAATTTTGGCTGTTATGTTAGCAGAAGTCAGCGGCAAATTAAAACTATTGCTTCATTTATAGAAGAAAGGAAGGCCTGGACGTAGATACTGTGGCCAGAAGATAAAACTGGCTGATAGCTCTTGGTTTTTACCAGAAGAGAGCAAAGGCCCAAAGATCTGTGTGTTTGCTTCTCTCATGCCTTCACTGTGGTGTATTTTCGGGGCCATGTTTCTCCTTGGCCTGAGTGTGGCTCCTTAACAGATGTGGGAGAGAAAAGGAAGACTTTTCTGCCGTTATTAGGATTTTCTCAGGAGCCCGATGGCCCTTTCTGTCTAACTTGGTCCCACTGGGAAACCCAGTATGTTCATCTGCATTTGTAATATTTGTTCTCAGTTGGAGACATTTTGCTATCCTCATTCAATAGATAGTCTAGCACCTTGATAAAGGGATTTCAGTAAAAAATAGGGATATTTCTCTTGTATTTACAGGCTTAATTTTTGCCCTTGACATAACGGCTAGTTGGAAGCAGAAACGGAAACATGACATTACTAAGTCCATTGGAGATTTTGGCTCTAGGTCATTCCTATGGCCCAAAAGATTGCTTCTGTCTGACATAAATCAGACAGCACTAATTTTAATTGACAGAGCCCTTTTAAGTTAGTAGAGATCCTCCAGATTGCCTTTTATCAATGTGTACTTGTCAAGGAAAATGGATTCTTAGAATTTCAGGTGGCTTCTCTGTATAATTAGATCTATGGAGTAAAAAGGCAGAAAGAAGATTAATTTTTCATTGGATCCCATGTTGGTAAACTCCAAGTTTGCTAGTTTCCTTGAAGATTCTCAGCTTATATTGTTTCATTTTTAATGTGATCTTCAAAAGACATGAGTTTCCAATTTTGTTTTGCACTGAAATCCTATGATCGCTACTATATGCTGTTTTAGGAAACAGCAAGCTCTTAGAATGGGGGTGGCGGTGGTGGTGGTGGTTTTGAGGGGTGGATTTTTATGGAGATGAATAGATGAACTTAATCAGTGTTCAGTGTGCTGACAACCATGAAAATATATCCAATATATCTGTCATAAATACATATTTTATTTACATCCCAAGCAGATTCATACACAGAAAAGGACAGGAAGTGTTCACACATGAAAAAAATCTAACTTTATGGATGCAAGTTACATTGAAAAAAGTGAAAACATTAGTCACTCAATAGTGTCCAAGTCTTTGTGACCCCATGGATAGCAGTCTACCAGGCTCCTCTGTCCATGGGATTCTCCAGGTAAGAATACTGGAGTGGGTAGCCATTCCGTTCTCCAGGGGATCTTCACGACCCAGGGGTTGAACTCAGGTCTCCTGTATTGCAGGCAGATTCTTTACCGTCTGAGCCACAAGGGTCAGATAAAATGTTTGGAGAAATGATCTGCACAGGCAAGTAAGTTCAGAATCACAACAATTCAGCCAGCACCAACTGAAATTTTACATTATGACCCAGTGGCTCATAATTATTTTCTTCCAAGGTCTCCTTGTCATGTGACCAAACATCGTAGATATTCTTTCATTTCTTATAATTTCCTGCTCCCTTATCTCCCAGTAAATATTTCTTTGGCTGAAGCGCATGATAGCAGCAGTATTCACAATAACCCAGTTCCTGCTATTGTTCTTTCCCCAGCTCTGCCTCTCCAGGGAACTTAGCAGGCACTTTCTTCTTGAACTGCACCTTTTTGTCTCTCTCTCCCTCTCTTTTCCCTCCCCTGCCTGTTCCTACTTTCTTGCTTCCTATTAAGCATAATTTATTTACTCTTCACATCCAAATGATCCTATCTATGGATACTTGCTTTGATTTTAGTCCAAGTGGCAACAAACATGGTTCTGAGAAAATCTTCTAGATTTCCCAGGTGGTTTTCCTGTGAATTCAACAACACAAGGTATAAAATAGGCGTAAACTCCCTTATTTACATGTTCCAGGAGATATTTGGAGAAGGTAATGATAACCCACTCCAGTGTTCTTGCCTGGAGAATCCCAGGGATGGAGGAGCCTGGTGGGCTGCCGTTTATGGGGTCGCACAGAGTCGGACACGATTGAAGCGACTTAGCAGCAGCAGCAGCAGCAGCAGCAGATATTTGCTGCATGAGACCCCGTGAAAGATACAAAGACTTGAGGCTCAACTCTAGCCTTCAAAGAGACTAAACTGTGCATGAGGCATCAGTTGAAGCACATACATATGAGACATAATACAACTCAATAAATGCAGGTCGTCCTGTGATGTCATGTTCAAGTGCTCACCATCCATGACAGTAAGTGTTTTTGTGGTTTTCTTTGTTCACTGATGCACTCACAGTGCTTGAAACAGTTGCTGGCATACAGTAAGTGCTCAACAGATGTGTGGAATGGAGTAGAATCTATCTTCTATGCATATAATTAAGTACAGTACAGTCTATTCCATTACCAGCATGTTTTATAATGAAAGCATATGTAATAGAAATTAACGCGTTCATGACTGTTAAGTAGGGAAAGGATGTTGGTACAATGGGGTGGTCATGTTGGTTCATATGCAATTGTTGCCAGCACCTTAGTATTTTGCACCATCAAGAAAGAGCAGCTACAGACAAAACATAGCAGAATTCCAGTTGTGGAGGACACACAGTGCTATGCCCGGTGCTCATTTGCTCTGTGTTCTCTCCCTTGAATTGGTTTGATCATGGGCTCTAACTTGGGAGGGTGAATTCACCTCTTATTTGTAGAACTTGTGCTTGTCTTCCTAACTCAGCAACCTCAAACAACTCTCCTTCCAATCTCTTCATTAGTTACCTCCATTGTTTTACAAAGTTCTGTATTAATGTTTACTGTAACATTTATTAGGACTAGAACAGGGCTCTTGAGTTCTGCTGGTATTTTTTGAGGGGGAGGGGAATGGGTTACTCTTTTTGTTAGCGCTCTGGTTGCAACCTTATATAGCTTCTGAGTTGTTTGTTTCTAATCCTATTTTGTTTATAAGCCTTGTTATCTCTAGTTTCAAAAATGGGAAGAACACACACATTTTAGAGAAGAAATGTGGTACTACACACTTCATTTTCAACAAAGATAAGTGGGATTTGGCTTTGGGAGAACATGAAAGACAGCATTCCAGTTCTGGCAAGAGTATCAGCAACTACTCCCACCTTCCATACAGTATGGAACCTTGGGGCACTGTCAGGGAGGATCTCCTTGCTTGTTAGAGTGCAAGGCTCCAAGGAGTGGATTGATGGGTGGTTTGAATGGAAAGTTTTTAAATAATTCAGAATTTTCTGTGCCAAAGTGCCCCTTAGAGCTTCTACAACAGGAAGTAGCCTGCCCAAATGTGCTGTGTGCTCAGTAATGTCTGACTCTGTGCGACCCCATGGATTGTAGGGTTGCACAGGATCCTCCGTCCATGGGGATTCTCCAGGTAAGAATACTGGAGGGGGTTGCCAGGCCCTCCTCCAGTGAATCTTCCCAACCCAGGGATTGAACCTGCGACTTTTGTGCCTCCTGTATTGGCAGGCAGATTCTAGGGCCACCTGGGCAGCCCAAAGCGGTGTTCTAGAACCATTAACCTGTAGCTAGAGGGGTGCATGTGGATGCCAGCACAAAGAAGGCCAGAGCAGGGAACTAGGGAGAAGACCACTGAAGCTATGAGGTCCCCAAACTGCAAGGATGAGGAAGGTGGCTGTGGACGTGGAAAGGACGTTAAAGGTGAAGAATCAATGGGAGTGGCTGTCGGCCATGGAGGAGCAAGGCCCCCAATTTACTTCTAGGGTCTGAATTCAGGCGACTAGTGGGTACCGATGACTCAGGTAAGAGGCTGAGGAGTTGACAGGAAAAAAAGACAAGAAGAGTTTGCCTGGCCAAATGCTCTGTGCCAAAGTCAAAATCACAAGGAATCTTGTCACCTTAATTTCTGACCATTTAACTCTGGGCTCTTTGCTCCCACTCTGGGGGCGTCAGTTCGTGAGTCCCCTCTCTGGACAAGGATGCCCTTCCAGACTACTAGATAAAGGGCCTTAGAAATTCACTCCGAAACCGTATTTTAAGTTCAGGGGAGGATGTTTCAGGATCTCAAGCAACCAATTGACGTATATTCTTTGTGGCTGTTTGCACTGAGTTTTCTGTCTTAGAAACTCACAGGGCAAGGAAATCGACGCGCGGATCCTCGGCTCCGGGAGGGGAAGGCGAGGATGGGGGGTCCAGGCACCCCCACCCCACCCTCCGACTTTGGATCCTCCAGGATCAGCGCACGGACAACCTTCCCACCTGGGGAACCGCTCCGGGAGCCCCAGGGCCAGCCGTCTCACCCCCGGCTCCGCGGTTCCCCGCCTCCCCCGGCCGGGCGGAGCGCGCTCTCCCGACTACTGGAGACGGCTTTCCGAAACCGCGCCGGGAGCTCCCCGGGCCCAGCCCGGGGGACCCTCGCCGGACTCGCCGTCGCCGCCCGACGGGCGCAGGGCCCGCTCCCAGGCCCCGGGGCCTCGCCCCGCCTGGCGGGGATCCCCTTGCGCCCACACCCCCCGGGGCCCCGCGGGACACCCCGCCCCGGAGGCCGGGCCTCGGCCGCCCGCCCCGCCCCACGCCGGGCGCGCCCCGGGCCCGACCCTCCCCGGACGCCGGCCGGGAGCGGGGCTCGGCGAGGGTGACTGGGCGGCGGCGCGCGGCCGGGCCCTGGGCGGCGAGGCGCGGCGGCCGCCTCCTCCCTCCGCCCCCGCCCCTCCGTCCCCTCCCAGCCTGCGAGCCCCGCGGCGGCCGAGGTCGGCGCTCTCGCCTCGCCGCCGCCGCCGCGCGCGCCCGGGACCCTCTCCCGCCCGCCCGCGCCCCCTGCGCCCGCCTCCTCCCTCCCCCCTGCGCCCGCCTCCTCCTCCTTCCCCGCGCGCCCGGCGGGGCCGGAGAGACCGAGAGGCGGCCGCGGGGACGCGTGGCGGGGAGCCGCGGCTCGGAGCCGAGGACGCCGAGCCGCGACCGGGTGAGTCGGGGCGGCGGGGCCCGCGCGGCGCCCGGCGCGGCGCCCGCCGAGCCCGCGCGGAGGGCGGCCCGGGGCCCGGGAGGCGCTGGCGGGACGGGTGCCGGACGCTGGGGAAGGAGGGAACGCCGCTTCGTCTCTGGCAGCCGCGACCGCCCGCCGCAGAAGTGGAAAAAAAGTTGTGCCTGGAAAGACGCTTTGCTGGGAAGTCGGCGCGAGCCCAGCGTTCTCGCCGCCGGCGGCGTGCGTCGGCCGGCGCGGGTCCCGGGTGCCGCTGACTGCGGACTCGGCGCCCGGGGCCGCCCGGTGGTCGCCCGCGCGGGCCTGGACTGCGGTGTGTGGGTCAAGCCGGCCGCAGACGTCAGCTGCTGCTCAGATCTGGGCTGCATTTTTGTGGGCAGCGCAGGGATCGGGGGTGAGGGCTGGAGGAGGGGGGAAGGAGGTGGGCGTGGAGGGGGAAGACCACGTCTGGGCGGGCTGGGCTGAGCTCAGGGATGGGGTAAAGGACCCGGGGAGACTCTTAGGGGTTTCTGGATGTTTTCAGGCACGAAGTTTGTGTGTACAATTCACCCCCTCCACCCCTTTCATTCAGCAGTGTAGGTCCTTTGAACTCAGAAGGGAGAAAGCGTTTCCTTCCGTCCTGTTCACCTTTTCTCTTGTTTCAGGAGGGTCATGAGTTTTATGAGAATCCTTCAGCTGGTTTCTTCAATGGGAGTAACTGAGAGGAAAGCCGAAGTCTTACCCCTCACCCCCATCCTCACTCCCAACCCGGGCCATTTCCTGTATTTTGCGGATCCTGTGATCCTGTGCGTGCATCTCGATTGCCATCAGTGACCCACATATAAAAGTAGACCTTCAGTCTGAAATCGCAAAGCGGCCTCTATAGACAAGTCTGTGTTGGAGCCAGAGCGGGCAGAGGTATGGGGGGCGGGGTGTGTTAGAGCCGGCCGGTGCGAGTTAAACCTGAGTAACCGAGTTGAGTTGCGAGAGACGTTTCTCTTCTGCACGTTGCTTTTGCTTCTCCCGTTGGCTTGAGCGCTCCACCGGCGCCAGGTTTGAGCGATGACGGATGCTAATTACCTCGGTATTGCTCTTTCCCGAGTATTCCTGACTCTTCGCTACGGGTCCTCTTTAAAAAAATGACTTCTCTCCTGCAAATATAAGAGATAGGAAACACATGCTGGTGGGTAGGGAGATGAAATGTTTTAAAGCTAGGGAAGAGAAAGAACAGCCAAGATTTTCATTTCATTTTGCTATCATACTGTGATAGACTTGTTATTAATCTTTGTCAGAGATCTGATTCTGAGAAAATAATGTTGGAGGAGTTTGAGGTAATACCGGATAAAATCCACTGTTACAATAATATTTTTCCTGAGTGGTCACACAGAGGACAGATCATGTGGGTTGTTGTGGTGTGTTTGCAAAGGGTGCAGCAAACATTTTACTCCAGGGAAAAAGACAGTGTGTCTTGCAGGATGGGAGTGGGGAGGGGAAATCGTTTATCTTCAGAGCAGTCCAATTAGGAAGAATAATTACACTGCAAATGAACATTCTTGAATCTAATATAATTTGCGTCAGGATACACAAACCAGTAATTTGTCTTTAGGAAGGAAAAAACGAATCTTTGTGGATTAGAACAAAACAAGTGCCTTCTGGAAAAAGTAATATATGCTGTGTATGCACATGGATGGGCCTCAGATGTGCCGATTGACTGACTGCAGAGATTTTACCCTCAGGCAGTGTTTAGGAAGGGCAGGGAGGAAAAGTCCAAGGTAGGAGAAGATAGAAAATATATAGAAAACGACCCATTTTTAATGCACAACATATACAGCTTCTTAACTTCTTTATTGGGCTTCCCAGGTGGTGCTAGTGGTAAAGAACAGGCTTGCCAATGCAGGAGACATAAGAGACACAGGTTCAATCCCTGGGTGGGGGAGATACCCTGAAGGAGGAAGTGGCAGCCGCTCCAGCGTTATTGCCTGGAGAATCCCCATGGATTGAGCAGCCTGGAGGGCTACAATCCATAGGCTTCAAAGAGTTGGACACAACTGAAACAACTAACAGAGACACACACTCACAAACACAACTTCTTTATTGCAAAGAAATTGACAAAATAGGAGACCAAAATATAGGAGATGCAGACTGGGACTGTTGGGTTCCCAGAGGTGTCACTTACTACCAGAACCCGGGACAAGTTATTTGATTTCTCTCAGCGTTGGTTTCTGTGTCTGTGAAATGATGATGATAAAGTTCAAGTCAAAGAATCACCTTGAAGTTTTAAATGTGATTATGTACTTTTATATAGAATCTAGGTAGGGTGGTGCATCACACTGAGTAAGTGCTTAGAAAATGTTTATGGTGTTTGTCTAGTACTTCAAATGCCCAGGAAAAAGCAGTGCCATTCAAAGAGGCAGGTTACCAGGATGCTTGATGGCTGGCCTCAGTTGAGGCTGTCCCTGTGCCCCCAGCAGCCCGCTGTCAGACACACTTGATCTTTCTAGAACGTACAGGCTGCATGCTCTTGGCCCCTCAGGTCAGCCTTTTCTGGGACTCCAGTTGTGAGGAGTGTATAGTGCAGGTTCGGTGTGGGTCTGAGGACCTGAGGCAGCTGTGGCCTGCAACTTCAGCCTCACTGCTCCCTTGCAAGGGCACCTTCTCAGGTCCCACCAAAGCAAATATAGACATTTATTTGAGGGGAAAAGGTGGACATGGTGTCTCTCTTGGGAATTCTAGAGCAATGTTTTCCTCAATGTTCATTGCTCTTAGAAAGATACAAATAGTAACCAAATACCTGATCTCAAGAATTTATTCCAAAAAGGACCTTCGAAGTATGTCTTGGGGTTAATAGTTCATTGCCCAGGTCTTCCTAAGGTTGTACCTAGTTGCTAAATGAACAAAAGACATTCTTAGCAAAACAGTAGTTTTGGAGCTGGGGAGCATATTGCTTTTCTAATTTGGGGGGAGGGGGGCGTGCCTGGTTGCTCATTCATCCGTTCTTTTATCCAGTCATTCGCAGATACCCAGTAAGCTCTCCGGTGGGCCAGGCTCTGTTCTGATGTCTGATAACAGAAACTAAGAGCAGGCCTCTCCACTCACAGAGCGCTCATGCGGGTTGGAGAAGCAGGCTCTGTGTGGGAAGGAGCTCTGGAAACTAGAGAAGCTCTCATTTTGTATCGGAGTGCCTGTGCTGGGCAAGCAGTGTGCTGGGCGCGCTACTCTTCCACAGGCCAGCCAGCTTGGAGGGAGGTGATCTGGCTGGGGATGGCGGCTGGTCTTACGGGTCCTCTACAGGGAGAAGGAAGAAAAGGGGGCCTGTTTCTTTCTGTGCTTTATAATAAGGTATGTGTCCTATTTGAGTAGAATCACCAGCCAGTATGCTAGGAGAACAAGTAGGGGTTTTACTCGGAAGTGAGACTTCACAGCCTTAAAAAGACAAAGAAGGAATCAAAGGTCCGATCTGATCATCAGCTTATAAAACCCAGATTGTGTTCAGGAGGAGCCTGGTCTGGTACTTAAATAGTTGACTCTGTATTGGCAGGCGGGTTGTTTAGCAGCACCTGGGAAGCTGACAGGAGGCAGGGCCGAGAGTAAAGGGAAGAGCGGATAGTTGGTCCCTCATGCACCTTCAAGGTTGCTTGTTTTCCCATTACTTTTAAGGTTACAGTAATACCTGGTACAATAAGAATGCATATGTCTGGAGTCTAAAGGCTTGACATGGTATAAGGTCATCAGGGCACTGAGAGTAGCTGCTTGGACTAGAGGCAAAGTTGTGTAGGGAAGTCCCTGCGGGCGTTGGATCTTGGATGCTGAGCTGAGGAGTCTGAGCTTCATCTTGAAAGCTGTATGGAAGATGGGGAATGAGCAGGTGAATTGACTTGTTGAAGCAGGTGATTGAAGTGATCAGACTGTGCGTTAGAAGGAACTCTAGGTGGGCTCGATGGCAAGAGGCCAGGGCTGGGAATAGCAGGTGAGCTGGAGGGCTCGTGTAGGAAACCTGGTGGGACTTGGTGAGGGAAGGTGGGAGAGGCCTGGAGAGGCGGACGACACTTCCTTACTAAGGGCTGGGCTCTTAGTAAGAGGGAGCCCAGGGTGACTGGACTGGGGCGTGGCGCCTTTCACTGAGGTGAGCAGCTATGGCGAGGAGGGATGAGTTCATTGACTCCACAGCTAGGCTGTGAGCCTTCTGGGGAGAGATGCCCACCAGAGCATTGGCTCCACAGGTAGGGAAGAGAAGTCTGGAAGTGGAGATGAAAGGTGGAGTCATTTTTACAGTAGTGGTCAGTGGTTGACTGGCCTCTTGAAGTTTACTGAACAGTGTTCAGGGTGAGAGTAATCTGTGTCCTTGTAACTGAATTTTTCTCTTTCATCCTTTCAGTTGGCCTAACAGGGGCTAATCAAGCCCTGACTTTGGCCTTCAGTGAGCAGACTCTTACTGGTGTTATTTTGCCGACTTGGTGAGATCTGTTTGTGTTGTTTTGAACCGAGATAGTCTAGAGGGATGTACATAGGAAGGCTCTGAGCGTATTTAGTAGCTAGGATGTACAGCTGATACATTTGATCATCCGTCACCCCCTGGACATCCACATATTCCAAATAGACTGTGTTCTTCCCAGAATTCCTCGGTCCAAACCCTGACGCCCATGGTGATGGTCTTTGGAGGCGGCATCTTGGGAAAGTAATGTGGTTTAGATGGGGTCATGAGGGTGGAGCCCCTGGGATGGGATTAGTGTCCTTCTTAAGAAGAGAGAGTCTGCAGGGAACTCAGGGGCTCTGTAACACACTGGAAGGGTGGGTGGGGAGGGAGATGGAAGGGAGGTTCGGGAGGCAGGGGACATGGGTGTAACTATGCCTGATTCTTGTTGATGTATGACAGAAAACCACAAGATTCTATAAAGCAATTATCCTTCAATTAAAAAATTTAAAAATAAAGAAGAAAAGAGTCTGGAACACACTCTTCCCACCGCAGTGGGACTGGTTATCTGCCAGGAGAAGGGTTTCTGTAGGCACCTTGAGACCTTGTATTGAATGCTTAGGGAGCTATTGTTTCCGTGTCTACCTGGGACAAGGCTTATCTGCCTCCTATTTTGAAGTTACCACGTGGCCCTAAGGGCTTCCTAGGTGGTTCTAGCGGTAAAGAACCTGCCTGCCAGTGCAGGAGACTCAAGAGATGTGGGTTTGAGCCCTGGATTGGAAAGATCCTCTGGAGTAGGAAATAGCAACCCAGTCCAATATTCTTGCCTGGAATATTCCATAGAGGAGCCTGGCGGGCTACAGTCTATGGGGTCACAAAGAGCTGGACAGGACTTAGCAGATACACAGTATGGCCCTCAAGAGGCTGTTAATTTGAATTTCATTTCATTTGTGTAATAAACATACATGTGCAAAGTAGGCCCCAGTGAAGACCTGTTAAAGGGCAGGCATGCTGTTGATTATTTAGCTGTTACTTCTCCTACTGGTGTGGGTTTAGGGTAGACTCAGTGGAATTATTAATCATCGTCAGTCTGATGACTGACATCATTCTGAAGGAGGTAGGCTAAAATTCTGATTATTTTGGACTCATGGAGTTACAGATGACTATTTTCTTTATTTTTCTGTTTTTCAGATTTATTAAAAAATAGCATGCTACCTTAAAAAAACCAGAACAAAACAGTTGTTGGTGTGTTTTTCTGTTCTTTGCGCAAAACAGCGTGTCGGCAGTTTTGGCCACAGCGCTGCATACCTCCTTACATCTGCGCTGTGTCCATGGCAAAGCCGGTCTGCATCTTTAAGAAGACTTGAAATTCCTATCTGTTGTAAATGTGGTTGTGGAGGGACATAACCAGGACTGTGTTAGGTGACCCAGGGCCAGAACGGGGCACCTTCCTCCCAATAGTAGGGAAGAACCCACTCCTTCCCGTCGGTTCCCTTTGTACGTTTCATAGACATGGTGAAGTGTGATCTGAGAGGCATTTCACTTCGATATCTAAATGTGTCTGATCGATATGTACCAAATTAAATATCTACCCGTATGTGTGTGTGTTAGTCACTCAGTTGTGTCCGACTCTTTGCGACCCCACGGACTGTAGCCCACCAGGCTCCTTTGTCCATGGGATTCTCCAGGCAGGAATACTGGAGTGGGTTGCCATTTCCTTCTCCAAAAAGGCTGATAAAAGTGTATAAAATCAAGATGATAGCCATACTTAGCAGCACAGTCGCAATAAAGCATCACTGAGATCTGAGGAAGTATTATCTTCTTAGGAGTTCTGCTTTGGACTGGGTTAGCTTGAGACAATGAATCACCCCAGTGTCCTAAGTCCATCAACAGGAACACAGATGCTCTATTTGTCATAAATATCTATTAAATCTTTTAAACTGACAGCTAGCCATGCCAAATTAAGAAGAATCTTGGCCCATGTTTTCCTTCTCTCCTGTTTTAATCAAGGCTGCTCAGGGCTAGCCCCCAGCCCGCCAGGCCTGTCTACCTATATATGTGTGTAAATATACTATACTGATGTGTGCATTTTGGTGTTTTTTTTTCTTTGTTTCTTTTTTCTTGTTTTCAGTTGTTTAGCAGAACTCAAGCCAGCAACGAGATCTTAAATATCCCTTTAGCATCAACCTCCTCACATTCCCGGGAAATTAAAGGGATTGTCCTTCCTCTACTGAGTCTATTGTTCAGCATTTTCTTTCTTTCCACACGGCGCTGTGTTGTCAAGGGCACCTGAAGTTCAAGCTTCCTTTCTCCCGAGGTGGGCTGCTGTTGGGCTGAATTTCACGTGTCGTTTTCTAATTTGGAGGCAGTTAGCCAGTTGTTTAAAGATGCCCATAAGTGCATAGACAGTAGTCTCTTTTAATCTTCAGATAAGCCGTGCACAATGCACTTATTACTCCAGACAAATTTACCTTTGAAAATTTTATAACTTTTTCTCACCCCTAGGAATCACATTTTCTGAAACTAGAAAGAATATGCTGGTCAATCTGGCAACTACAAACTTCCCAGTAGGCAGTGTTTCTGTGTGTATAAATGACTACCATTTGTATATGAAATAGACACTTAAGGAAAACACTGCTCACAACTTCAGAAACAGTCTAAAATCACATCCATCTTTTTTTTTTTTTTAACGGCTACCTGTGTATTTCTGGAGCTTCCCTGGTGGCTCAGGCAGTAGAGAATCTGCCTGCAGTACAAGAGACCACGTGCAGCGCAGGAGACCTGGGTTCGATCCCTGGGTTGGGAGGATCCCCGGGAGAAGGGAATGGTAACCCACGCCAGTAACTTGCCTGGAGAATCCCACAGACAGAGGAGCCTGGTGGGCTATAGTCCATTGGGTTGCAAGAGTTGGATGCTTACTGAGCAATGAAACCATCACACCATTCCTAGAAGAAGATTCTACACAGGGCAGTATGTCTAAACAGATGTTTACCCTGTCATTTGCTCATCCGTATAGTAGCCATTTTCAGGGCTTTTCTATACTGGAAGCTCATAATTTACTGACCTAATTACTGATCCTGCACAGATCCATGCTGTAATATGTACCCTGGTGTGCCTGCTTACACAGGTGACTGTAGGTCTTTTTGGAGTCAAATCCTTTTGGTAAACAGGTTGCTTAGGTTGTCTTTCTCTCTCTCTCTCTCTTTTTTTTTAAATGTGCTTTTCCCAGTTTGTGCTTGGATCTGTAGTTCTTTTCTTGATAAGTAAAGAAAGGGTGGCATCAAGCAGAGCTCAGCTGGTATGAGGGATATTTAAAACAGAAGCCAAAGCCATAAAGAGCGGTAGTCCGGTACAGAGGCCAGCCACGCTGAGAAGTAAGAACCCAAGAGGTGGCAGCCATGAAGTGTGACAGGTTGTGTATACACCTGTGTGGACAGGTGGCCGGGGGTCAGTTGAGGATAGTCCAGACACTATGCTACGCAGGGACCACTGCTCCCCTTGACCTATGGGCCCTATGTATGTTAGCTTTCTTAGCTACTCCATTAGTCAACAAAACTTGCGTTGAAAAAAAAATCTTTTATTTATTGAGCTGCATCGGGTCTTCATTGCAGTATGTCGGTGGGACCTAGAGAGCCCATGCTCCCTGACTAGGGATCGAACCTGGGCCTCCTGCATTGGGAGCGTGGAGTCTTAGCCACTGGACCACCAGGGAACTCCCCAACACTTGCATTAAAAAAAAAATTTTTTTTTAACCTTTTAAAATAGGAACTTAAAGTTTTTAAAATAAAACCTTTAAAATAAGAACGTAGATTTCCCCTAGCTTCCATACGTGTATTTGATTTTTAAAATCTTGACCGTAGGACTTCCCATTTCTTGTCAGCTTTCAGCTTTCTCATCCTGATGTGTTTGTTCAGCCTGCTCGATGATTCTGAGCTCTCGCCGGTCATCTGTCACGTCAGCCACCCCTCTGAGTTGAGTATCGTTCATTCAGGATGAATCCTCGATTCAGTCATTCCCCAGCCGTCCAAGGTTTTTGTGTCCTTTTCTGCCCCTGCTCTGTTCAGCCTCTCCTAGTCCTTCTCCTCGTAGTAACCAGGGGCGTGTTAGCCTTTGTAGGCAGCCAGAGGGCAGAGGGCTGGAGTCCGTGCCAAGATACAGAGGAAGCTAATCTGCTTGTGACCTCAACCTCATTAACATCGTGCTGGGACTGAGAGCCCGAGTTCCACAGTATTGTTTGACTTTGGCTTGTCTCTACTGACTTGCAGTCACGGGGTCCGTAGTCCTGCCTCTTCAGGGAGGCGGGCAGATGGAGGAGCCAGATGAGGATATAGGAGACGGTCAGTACTTGCCACCTCCTCAATGTTGGGCTTTGGATTGTCAGCTGTCACTGGGCTCTGCTGACAGTGATCTGGCCCTGAGACAAAGCGAGTCTGACAAGACTTGAGTAAGGATCGTGAGGAAGAAGGCCTCTTAGAGGCTGGAGCCCAAGTGGGTGGGCTGGTGAGCTGGGTATTCCCCAGGTGGGTGAAAGTCCCGATGGAGGCCCTCTCCAGGCTTTAAAGCAGGGCTTCTCAGACTTGAATGGACACAGGAAGAGCCTGGAATCTTGTTAGGTCTCAGATTCTGAGTAAGCAGGCCCAGGTGGGGCCTGGGATTCTGCTGGCATGATCCCGTCAGCCTGGCACTGCTGGTTCTGTGGAGCAGGTTTGGAGGAGCAAGGCCTCACATGAGACAGGGCCACAAGAAGGCTGCGGAATGGTCAGCTGGGGGCTGAGCCCTGTGAAGGCCCGAGCAGGAAGGCACGTGGGTCCTGATTGAGAGACTGATGCCTGCTTCTTTACTGGGACTGCCCTGAGGGCCCTCAGCCCTGTCTCTGCCAGTCTCTAACAGCCCCGAGCAGCTGTTCTGGGATTGCCTTCCACCCTCAGGGTGGGGAAGGAGGTTATGGATGGTCTTCCAGGTGGAATATGGTTAAGCTAAAAGAAGAGGTTTTAATTAAACTGATTTCCTCATTACTTGATTATGTTCCATAATTTTAAATACATAAAGAAGGCTCTAACTTCCTCCAATTAAGCCTGCCTTTTCTCACGGACCTTATCCCTTTGAATTTATATGACTACAATGTTTTAAAAAGTTACATATTGTTTGCTGTGGAATGTTACTTACGAAACTCACCTGACCCTCTGCTGGGTACCCCCTGGATGTGTTTCAGACCCCACCCTGGAGCTTTTAGTTGGTTGGTTTGGTACAGGTCCTTGGAATCTGAATTTTTTACAGACTCTCTGGATGGTTTTTATAATTGGGCAGGTTCTTGAAATCCCGCTTTCGAGGAACATCAGTGGAAACCTATCTATCTGAGCCTGTGTTATCAGCCATGTCTGGGGGCCTCCCTTACCTGCTCTTTTCTTGGCCTCTCAGATACTTGCTTGTGAAGGGCTGGCTTTTGTCCCACTGGACCCACTTCAGTTTTTATCTTGACACGTGTTACAGTAAGGCTCTTTCTAATCTTGGATAGGACCGAATCAGAGAGTCCTTTGTCAACAGTGTAAGAGTCTGTTCTGAAGCCGTTATTTTTAGGAAGGTGTTACAGATACTGATTATTAAATGCTTTGGGACATTCTTGGAGATACTGGGATATGCACTTCGGGCTTCTACAGAGAAAGGAATGTCCTGAGGCCGACTTCTCCCACACTCTCCCGTGCTTGGATTCAGACTCTGGAGATAATGTTAGCGTATTCCCTTCTTAAGTAAGCGCTGACCAGAAATGAATGGAGAAGGGTCCATCATCCTCCACAGAGTTTGGTTCTGACCCAGGCGAACTGACAGACTGAGGAGTTGGACTTTGCACATTATTGTGTTAATGTTAACCTCCATTTCTACCAAAGCAGGGTCTGTCTTCCCTCCACTGTAGGGGCAGGATCAGCTTATGAAACAAATGAAGTGGGAAATGGTCAGTGTGATGGGATTGGAGGAGTGTGGAAGGGGCTCTGTGTCCAAAAGCTGGAGTTCACTTACTGGCATACCTAGAATTTTACCATTAGAGGAATTTGGGTGAAATGGTTCTCTTTAAACATCCTATCCAACATGTAAGCATCCATAGAACAGGTACTACATTGATTACTTAGGCCTTAACAGGAAGTGAAGTGAATTGAAAGTCGCTCAGTTGTGTCTGACTCTTTGTAGCCGCTTGGAATTCTCCAGGCCAGAATACTGGAGTAGGTAGCTGTTCCCTCCTCCAGGGGCTCTTCCTGACTCAGGGATCGAACCCAGGTCTCCCACATTGCAGGCAGATTCTTTACCAGCTGAACCACCAGGGAAGCCCTGAACAGGAATAGTTTCATAAAATGCCAGCGAAGATAAGGGTGTGAAGAGAGTGGACTCTGATGGGGTGAACTGTGGGCACTGTGTGGGCGGAGCAGGGCTGGGACAGGGCTGTCAGGGGCGACTGGAGGGGCCATGCAGGGCAGCTCAGGTGTCCGGGGGAGCCCAGGATACCTGGGAGGGTGCTGGGCAGAAGTCATTCTCACTCACTCGATTTGTGTAAAATAGGGGCTTCACTGTCTCTGCACCTGGCACCCTTCTTTCTACCTAAGGTGGCCATGCCACATGCTCCTGACCAGTTGTAATGCAAACCAGATGATCCAGGCAGGAAAGTTAAGATTAAACACTGCAGTCGAGCCTGAGATTTTGTTGCACCCCGCCCCCCCTCCCCAGTCTATTAAATTTTGAGAGAGAAGTTCAGGTTATCAGGAGAACTTGGCCAGCAGCAGAAACCTTCCTGCCCCACCGAGGGCCGTTTGCCAGTCAGTTTTGAGGAGGGCTTGACTCTTCAGAGACCCCACGCCACCTGGAACGTACTTTAGGGTATAGTCTCTTGCTCTCATATCTGCAAACAATACTTACAGCTCCTGGCTGGCTAAAAGAAACTCTGAACCCAGCCCTTCTGGTGCCCAGCTGAAGCTTGTCTGAGTGGTTCGGATTTTCAGAACACAGTGGAGATGGCGGAGAGAGTCTTTTTCCCACACTGCTTGACCAACAGAGAAGTTACAAGTGTTGTTACATCCCAGGGACCAGAACTGTGGTAACGATGACGAAGACTGACCCGCTCCCCCACCGACAGCCATTTCCTGACGTTGCTACCCCCGGGGTCCCGTCCATATCCTCAGTTTGGGTATAGTGCGCCACATTTTAAGATTCACAAGATGGTCCTCTGTGTTTTGGGGCAGGAGCTCGAAAACACACAAAAATGAAGTTTTTCTTATCACAAATAAGATGCCTTGGTCTGCAAGGGATGATGGTTTACGGGTACCCAGCAAAGATGGGAACACAGCCTGTGGGTGTGAGAACGCACTGAGAAGCCTCTCCCAGCCGTTAGTTGCTCTGTGGCCTTGGGCAAGTCATTTCACTTGTTTGGGCAAGAGGAGGTGAGGGGATGAATCCAGGCCTGAAACTCTTATTCTGGTTGAGTCCATATGTTCATGTGGCCAGTCATTTATTTAACGCGCACTTAGTTGGCTACTTACAGAGCTTTACAGCCTTGGTGGGGAGATGGCGGAACAGTCGCTGTCTTCAGCGTGGCTGGCAGGGTGTGGAGGACAGGATGAACAGGCACGTGGGGCGTGTAAAAGGTCCTGACAGGTGCGGGCACCTGGTGGGCAGGGGCAAGTGAGGAGGTTGCCTCTCCCCGCCATCGCCACGCTGTTCTGAAAATCCGAACCACTCAGACAAGCTTCAGAAGGGCTGAGTTCAGAGTTTCTTTTAGCCAGCCAGGAGCTGTAAATATTGTTTGCAGATATGAGAAAGACTATATACCCTAAAGCACGTTCCAGGTGGCGTGGGGTCTCTGAAGAGTCAAGCCCTCCGCAACACTGATGGGAAATGGCCCTCAGAGGGGCAGGAAGGTTTCTGCTCTCCAAGTGAACCTGGAGAGCTGGAGTGTGCAGACGTGGGGTGCAGTCCCCAGGGAAGGCAGTGGGGATTTCTGCAGCGTTCCTTGTGTGCTGGGCGTGTGGGGTCTTTACTGGCCCCCGGACCACACTGGGTTCCTTGATCTGTTACAGGGCCCTGTGGCTTAGCCCCGTCTCTGTGGCCTTGCCCGGAGGGGCACCCCCCAGCAGCTGAGTGTAACTGAAGTGGGCAGCTCGTCCCCATGGTCTGGGTAGGCGTGAACATTGTTTTTATGTCTTGAACCCCATTTTTTGGCCTTTTATGAAGAAAAGTAAGGGCTATAGAAACATAAGGAAGCATGTGAGAATCTGCTTGCTCTTTACAGAAACTCTTTTTTTCTCTGGTGGGGAGGGGTTCATTTTTTTTCTTTCTTATAGAGAAGATAGATATTCAAAGAGAAAGGCAACAAATGGATCCCTTTTCAGCCTTGAATTATGTTATGGCTTGTAGGCCTGGGAGCTCTGTAACCACCGAGTTTGTTCCATACTCCAGAAAGAAACTCGACCCACGGGAGCTTTCTGGATAGCTTCACTGTTCCTTTTCTGGAGTGGTCAGATTCCCTGTCTGGAGGCTGGAGGAGAAACTTGTAGCTGGAGTTTCCTTTGCCTGAAACAAAGAAGGGCAGCAGAAGAGGGCCGGGCATCTCTCAGGGAAATGGAATTCTCCCAGAGCACCGGGTTCCCACCCGGAGGTGGGCCTGTGTGCTCCTCCCCTTGGTCCACAGGGCTAGGAACAGTTCTAAGCATCAGTAAAAGCCGCCTGTATATTTCCCTTTAAGCATAAATGGGCGTCACAGGCCCCGCAGAGTGCGAGGCCTTGCACATGGTGGCGCTGTTGAGGTAGCAGGCCAGGCCAGCTCTGTGCCCTGTGCTCTGGCCCCCCGGACGGGCACTGTCCCCCGCTTAGTGCTTGCTGCCTTGGGCAGAGCATCAGAATCACCTGGAGCCTGGTTAACCCACAGGGGCTGGGCCCCGCTTCCGGAGATGCGGAGTCTCTAGGTCTGGAGTCAGCGAGAGTTGGCTTTTCCGACATATCCCCAGGCGATACCGGAGCCACTGGCCTAAGGGCATGTCAAGAACCACTGGGACACCAGGCGTTCTTCCATTCCTGGAGGGTGTGTTGGGACAGGCAGATTGCGCCTGGCGGGGCGCCTGCCGGGTAGAGTCACCTAACCCTGGAGACGGCTGTAACTCAGCAGTGGTTCATGGAGGGAGCCCTGGCCCTGTCCTCTTGCCCCGGGGCCTTCTCTCCTGGTCAGCTCCGCAGCAGACCAGGGCCGTGGCATTTGTGATGTCTGAGGGGGGCATTCCTTACCTCCTTCCAGTTACTTCTCTCTGATGTTGCAGAGAGCTTTGACCATGCCACTCTGCAGGAGACCCTTCATGGGCTGCCCATTGGCCTTAAGAGCAAGTCCAACTCTGCTAAAGTGACCTCCATCTCCCTCTTGGGCTCTGCAATACTCCTTGTGCTTGTGAACTCCCTAGGTTCTCTTGCTTCTGGGCACCTCTTTTGCTGTTGGCTCTGCCTGGTATACTGTAGCCTGGTCAACTCTTGCTTATCAGACCTCAGCTTAGCCATCACCTGCTCCGGGGAGTGCCCTTTGACCTCTCTGGGATCAGCAGCTGCCTCTGCAAAGGCTGCACGTCATCTCCTATTCTCCGCACTTCAGCTCCTCTCAGCTGCATCAAGGTCCTGATTACTGCCCATTTACTTCCCCGACTCTGTGGCTTGTCAGCTCCCTGGGGGCAGGAGACCCACGCCATGGTCATTCATGTGACTCCAGGCTTGCCATGGTGCCCAGGCATTGAAGACCTTCTAGATCATTCTGTGAGATAGCCCTGGCCGGGGAGGAGACCAAGACACAACTGGGTTAGCGCCTGGCTTACCGTTACCCTCCCGCTGAGCTAAACACCAGGATTCTCACCCACTTCTCTGACCCGACCCCTTGGACTGGTGACGTTGGTCAGATTTTCTGCTCTGAGACCAAGGAGCCCTAGGCAGGGTCTGTGGGTCTTTACTGGGACTGTTCCAGGACTGGCGATTCCAAGGTAACGAAAAGGCCCTCTCCTGTTGTTTTTCAGGGAACCTGGGAAGCACACTTGAGTTCACAGCTGGCCTGTGGTTTTTACATCTCGTCAGGGACCACTCTCTTCACACCCTTATCTTCACTCCTCCCCATACAGGTAAGGGGTTGTTTCATTTTCAGGCTGCTTGTGGGAAAACTTGAGCCATGCCATGCACTCTGAGAACCACCCCATGCATTAAAAAGAAAACCCTTAAATATTTAAAGCAGCTCCCCTAAGAAAGGTATGAAGTGGTCACCGGCCCCATTGAGTTAGCTGGTGACAGTGTTGACTGACCTGCCTGGCTTTCTCCTGGGTGTTGCTGGCCACCCAGTACTCTTTGCTGGGCACCCTTCTCCTCTCCATTTGAGTTGGTAGTTTAGAACTCCTTTTCCTTGTTTAGAACTCAGCCCACATTCCACTTGTTATTATCAACTGTCTGAAGGAGAGGGTATTCGGAGCACAGTCCTTTCCAGCGGCCACCTCGCCGCCTCCCCTCACACAGCCCACAGCATGGGCCTGTGGGCAGCTCTGCTTTGCTTGTTTGAACACATCTTTTCCTCTGGTCTGTGAGTTCTTTTTGCTACCATTTCCCGTGGTTCCTGGCATGGAATAGACTTCTGGTGAATGAGTGAGTGTTCGTCTGAGAAGAAAAAATTGCCCTAGTAAACAAACCTGAGGCCCCAGCACCAAGAAGTGATACTGTATTCCCAAGCCAGTGAACTGAGGTGTAGAGTGCCTTTTTGGAGTCATTACATGGCTGTTTGCTCACATTACCACGGGTAATTGAGAATTTGTCATAATATGTTAAGTCAGCAGGAGTTTAGATTCTTAGCCCTGTTGAAAAGGATAAGAAGTCAGGAGTCTTTGTGTCAGTTGTCAGTAAGGTGTTAGCTGACAGCCTGGGGCCCTGAGCCGCAGTCCCCTTGGCTGCGGGAAGATTTCACCTGTCCTGCCCAGCAGCCTCTGGGAGCCCTGGGCAGCCTCGGGACTGAACCTGTAACTGATTTTATGGGCAGTAATGGGGGCAAACAATAGCTTTGACCAATTTACAACTCAGAGGAAATAAAAATATTTCTGAAGTGCAGTTTACATAATTTTGATAAAAAGTTTTAAATCCTGCATTTCCATGTCCCTCTTAGTACGCTGGGACCTTTGAGAGACACTCCAGTTGCCTGGAGGGGATTTTGCTTCACCATGCTGGTTGGGAGCAGCAACCCCCCCGGGCAGTGGTTCACTGCATCGGGAGCTGGAATGGGGCCTGGGTCCCTTCCAGAACTGACCAGTAGCTGAGTTCAGAGAAGCGAGGGTGGAGCTGGGCCGGGGGGAACCGAAATCTCACCAAAGACCACTTGCACGCATGTCTCAAGTGCTGGCTCCTGCCTGCTTATCCTGCCGCTGCATGAATGCTACTCACTGTCCCATCTTCCCAGTTGCTTGGTTTGGGTGTGTGCAGCGTGAACGCAAAGAGAAAGACATTGTCTTCTGGTTCCTGTGTGTGCTTTCCACAGCCTAGGAGAGGTGCGGGCCAACTAGCCCCATGCAGAAAAGCAGTCACGACACCGCGGTTTTTTCTACCTGGCGCTGAGCCCCATCCATATACAGCTGCCTGCGGGAGAGATCAGAGAAAGGCAAAGCAGTGCAGGGAGTTTGACTCTTACCTGAATCTGTTCATCGTCAAGGTTCTTAGGGCTTGAATAGAGGGAGGTTTCAGCTTTGCCCAGGGATCGCTCGTCTCCGTGGACTCCGGCTTGTCTGTTTTAACTTGAAAGATAAGTGAAGAAAACAATTACAGTTTAAAAGCCCAGATGTTAAAAATAAAAGCTGAGTATTAAAACATGAGTGAATGTTAGCTTTTTAGTAGGTTTTGGAATTTGAGATATTATCAACTGTTTGGTATTGCACTGTGCCTGCAGAAGCTGAGTGCAAGGTGGTGTGTGTGTCTCGGCTTCATGCTGCCAAACACATGGGGAGTGCTTATCAATTTATGGTAATAGCCACTCACTGAGTTTCATGGAGGTCTCTGATTCTCAGAGTGCCCCCTGTTTTCCGGTAACGATTCTAATTTGGCTAGAAAAACAAGTGAGGCAGATCAAGTCATCAGGCTACTGAGTTGGTCCCCTTCCACACACTGGTGTGGGTTCAGGCATGCTTCACAGAACTCTCTCATTGAATCTTTTTTTCTTTGGGGGGTAGGGGTGGGCGTGTCGCATATGGGATCCTAGTTCCCCAGCCAGGGATTGATCCCGACCGCCCCGCAGTGTGAGCGCAGGGTGTTAACCTCTGGATCACCAGAGAAGTCCCTCTCACTGAATCTTGACAACTCCACATCATCGTAATTTGAAAGTGCAAGTAGTAGTGATCGAGTTCCTGAATTTCCTTAGAGCATCTGAACTTTATGTTTCTTTCAATTCAGTGTTTACTCTTGGTCAAGTTTTGCTGAGGACTACTCGTGCCCCAGCAGGAGTACAGATTGCGTATCAGGACGCCTGCGTGCACGTGTGTTTAATGTAGCTGTTTTAGAGCTTGTCCTCGATCCAAAGACACTGTCCAGAGTGGGCCCCTTGTGTCCAGAGCAGACATTTGGGAGCAGTTGGAGCAAAGGCAGCTAGGGGACACAGCAACTGATCTGCTGGCCCCGGACTCCGCCCTCGTTAACCATGACCAGTGAGGTCCTTTGTTGCTGAAGAAAGTGCGAACCCAGACAGCGGCTGCTGACAGGCCCAGTCACACGACGGCACTTCCTCCCTTGGGTGTCTGATGTTTCCAGGTGAAGCCTTTAGCTTCAGGTGAGCCTTTATCTTATATTTTTCTAAAGAAGGAAAAATCTCTAAGATTAAGTTTCACTATAAATCTACAGCCAAGTTTTGACATCTCTGGGCAAGAGCTGGCTTTTTTCCCACTTCCAGTATATAACCGATGCATAATTTGGGAACCACTTTTTACTCTGATCAGAGCGCTTGTCAGCTGTGAGTTGTTAGCCCGTTTTATCTACCGTGGGAGTTCTGTTACTGATGTGAAAGGAAACTTATAAATACATGTTTCCCAGGAAACGCTGGTTTTAAAAGGGCTGGAGATGTTTTGATCACTCTCATGTCCTCCTCAGTTGTGAAATGACTGTTTTCTATTTCTTAGAGACTTTTTACAATGATGGATCTGAGTTGGAAGGAGGCCTTCCCATCAGTTCAGTTCAGTTCAGTTAGTCGAGTCCGACTTTTTGTGACTCCATGGATTGTGGCACATCAGTCTTCCCTGTCCATCTCCAACTCCTGGAGCTTGCTCAAACTCACATCCGTTGAATCAGTGATGCCATCCAACCATCTCATCCTTGGTCGTCCCCTTCTCCTCCTGCCTTCAGTCTTTCCCAGCATCGGGGTCTTTACTAGTGAGTCAGTTCTTTGCATAAGGTGGCCAAAGTATTGGAGTTTCAGCCTCAACATCAGTCCTTCCAATGAATACCCAGGACTGGTCTCCTTTAGGATGGACTGGTTGGATCTCCTTGCAGTCCAAGGGACTCTCAAGAGTCTTCTCCAACACCACAGTTCAAAAGCATCAATTTTTTGGTGCTCAGCTTTCTTCACAGTCCAACTCTCACATCATACATGCCTACTGGAAAATTATAGCCTTAACTAGACAGACCTTTGTTGGTAAAGTAATATCTGTGCTTTTTAATATGCTGTCTAAGTTGGTCACAGCTTTTCTTCCAAGGAGCGAGCATCTTTTAATTTCATGGCTGCAGTCACCATCTGCAGCGATTTTGGAGCCCCCCAAAACAAAGTCCGTCACTGTTTCCGTTGTTTCCCCATCTATTTGCCATGAAGTGATGGGACCGGATGCCATCATCGTAGTTTTCTGAATGTTGAGTTTTAAGCCAGCTTCTTCATTCTCCTCTTTCACTTTCAACAAGAGGCTGTTTAGTTCTTCGCTTTCTGCCATAATGGTGGTGTCCTCTGTGTATATGAGGTTATTGATATATCTCCCGGCAATCTTGATTCCAGCTTGTGCTTCATCCAGCCTGGCATTTCTCATGATGTACTCTGCATATAAATTAAATAAGCAGGGTGACAATATACAGCCTTGACGTACTCCTTTTCCTATTTGGAACTAGTCTGTTGTTCCATGTCCCTGACCTGTATACAGATTTCTCAGGAGGCAGGTCAGATGGTCTGGTATTCCCACCTCTTTCAGAATTTTTTCACAGTTTGTTGTGATCCACACAGGCAAAGGCTTTGGTGCAGTCAATAAAGCAGAAGTAGATGTTTTCCTGGAACTCTCTTACTTTCTGGATGATCCAATGGATGTTGGCAATTTGATCTCTGGTTCCTCTGCCTTTTCTAAATCCAGCTTGAACATCTGGAAGTTCATGGTTCATGTACTGTTGAAGCCTGGCTTAGAGAATTTTGAGCATTACTTTGCTAGTATGTGAGATGAGTACAATTGTGTGGTAGTTTGAACATTCTTTGGCATTGCCTTTCTTTGGGATTGGAATGAAAACTGACCTTTTCCAAAGTTCCAAAGAATAGCAAGGAGAGATAAGAAAGCCTTCCTCAGTGATCAATGCAAAGAAACAGAGGAAAACAATAGAATGAGAAAGACTAGAGATCTCTTCAAGAAAATTAGAGATACCAAGGGAACATTTCATGCAAAGATGGGCACAATGAAGGGCAGAGATGGTATAGGCCTAATAGAAGCAGAAGATATTAAGAAGAGGTGGCATGAATACACAGAACTATACAAAAAAAATCTTCATGACCCAGATAACCATGATGCAGGGATCACTCACCTGGAGCCAGACATCCTGGAATGCAAAGTCAAGTGGGCCTTAGGAAGCATCACCACAAACGAAGCTTTCACATAACTGGGTAATAAAAGTAACTTTTCCAGATAGGCAAAAGAGAGTGGAAAAGTTCTCAGCATTTTAAATGATTCTTCTCTGCAGCAGTCCCCGACATTTTTGGCCCCAGGGGCCAGTTTCACGGAGGACACGTTTCCCATGGACTAGGGACTGGGGGTGGGGTGGGTGTCAGGATGATTCAGGCACGTTACATTTACTGTGCACTTTATTTCTCTTATTACATCAGCTCCATCGCAGATCATCAGGCATTAGACCCTGGAGGTTTGGGACCCCTGCTACAGAGCACTTTTCGATGGAGCGGTTTCTGAGGCTTTCGGAATTCCCTTCTCTCAGATTCCTTCTTTAAAGCTAAAGGAAGCCGTGACTGGCTCCCTTTACACCAGAGACGTGGCACTGCTCTTTCCTCTCCTTTATTTCCTGGTGGGCAAGCCCTGCTGCTCACCTCGCCTGTGTTTTATCTGCCTGCCTGGGGTTGCTGCAGAGAAGTGCTGCTACCCTTTATGGCTACAATCTGAAAAAGAAAACAAACAGCCGAAGCTCCAGGAGTCCCAGCAGGCTGGTGGAAACCATTCTCATCCTCCTTGTTCCCGGGTTCAAAGTGCACTTCGCATTTTATGGGGGCGATCGGCCCTCCCACAGTGCTTGTTTAAGTGGGCCTGCCTTTGAGCCTGGTGGACAATTAACTGCACTGACCTCCTCTCACTTTAACCTTTCTGGCCAGGTTGCCCTTCCTGCTCTAGTGAGAAGCGGCTGCTGCCCCTTTGAGTGGAGCACCAGGCAGGGGTGGGGAAACATTTGATCCTCTTCAAAGGGGATGTCTCTGAAGCATGAAGATTGAACTGATTGTGACCCCACCGGACGGGGGAAGCAGAAGCGCCTTCTGGAGAACTGGCTGGGAGGAGGAAGCCGTCAATTACTAATCCCGTTGGCCGGTGGGGTCTTCAGGGTCTCATATCCGTTTGAAAGAGAATCAGGGTTGAAGGTAATAGAATAGGCCTTAAATTAGAGGAGCAGGGGGCCGTTTTTATCTAATTTTGTGGTTGTTACTGAGGGATAAAAGGCAGAGAAGATAATTTCATTAGCCCCTTTGAGATCTTTATCACGGGGCGGTGGCACTTGGGGATAGAGTTGAGCCTCACAGGGGCTGGCCAGTTCCCTCCTGGCCAACACAGAGCCCAATTTCCGTAGCACCGGCAGCCTTGGGGAAGCCCAGTGACCATTTAGGGCACCGTGGTCAGGAACAGTGTTTTCTGCTGCAAGTGAGCATGAGTGACTTCAGCTGACACAGGGCCCAGTGGACCATTTGACCCATCGCTGAGGCATGTGGTATTCACACTGAAAATACAGACATCTGCCCAACAAGGGAGCTTGTTCAGAGCTGGGATGGTGTCTTTAACTCTGAGGAAGGCTTGTCAGTTATCTGCTGTCGAGGTCGCTGCTTCAGAGCGTGACAGTGCTGGAGTTCCCACGGGCCGAGCAGTGTTTGGGTGCTGGGGGGTGAGCAGCACAGCAAGGCCGTGCCTTCTATTTGATGGGCCCTAGAGGCTGAAGCTCCAGTACTTTGGCCAGCTGACGTGAGCTGCCAACTCACTGGAAAAGACCCTGATGCTGGGAAGGATTGACGAGAAGGGGACGACGGAGGACAAGATGGTTGGATAGCCTCACTGACTCTTTAGTTAGCCCACTAAACTTGGGCAAACTCCGGGAGATGGTGAGGGACAGGGAAGCCTGGCATGCTGCAGTCCATGGGGGTGCAAAGAGCTGGACATGACTGAGTGACTGAACAACAGCACATTCTGTTCATGGTGTTCTTGCATTTCTACTGCTTCATAAAGGCCTTGCTGGGCAGGCAGGGATTTCTGTCCACGTTTCCAGACAGGAGCGAGGCAGGGAGGGGATGTGGATTTACCTTCATCTCTGGCAGGGAAGTGCAGGAACTGGGATTCTAGCCCTGGACCTCAGACGTTCAGATTAAGTCCTCCCTGACGGTAATGAGAAGAAATGGAAGAGGAGGAGGGGATGAATTATGCATCTTTGATTGCAATAGAGGGGAGAGAAAAGTGTGATGATCAGTAGATAGTTCTCTGCACCAACCACCAGCAGGCACCGTTCCCCCGGGCAGCCTGGCTTCTTTTTGAGGGTAAGCACAGGTGGACAGGGCAGAGAGGCTGGAGGGGGTGGGATAGGAAGGCTTTTTGTATGAAACAGTCCTAAGTAAAGTGTCCAGTAACATACGGAGACCCTGTGCATGTGATCAGAGAGGCCAGGACACCCATTGTTAGCATCACTGATTCGGGCTAATTTATTTCTGGGGCACAGCCTTTTCTGAGGGCTTCCCAGGTAGCTCAGCTGGTAAAGAATCTGCCTGCAATGCAGGGCACCCTGGTTTAATTCCTGGGTTGGGAAGTTCCCCTGGAGAAGTGATAGGTTACCCACTCCAGTGTTCTTGGACTTCCCTGGTGGCTCAGACGGTAGAGAATCTGCCTGCAATGTGGGAAACCTAGGTTCTATCCATGGGTTGGGAAGATCCCCTGGAGAAGGGAATGGTCTACTCACTCCAATATTCTGGCCTGGAGAATTTCAGGGAGAGGAGAGCCTGGCGGGCTACAGTCCACAGGGTCGCAAAGAGTCAGGCAGGACTGAGCAACTAAGCACAGCACAGCAGCCACATGCATCTTTATTTACACTCTTACTATCTTCAATCTGCTCACTTTCCGGTCTCCGGCTTCCCCTTCTCTACTGTAGACATTTCTGCTTAGTTTTGAACTTAGCTTGGAATAAAAAGAAAACTTCTATTAAGATGTGCTAATAAAAACCTTAACCACTAGTAAGCACCTTTAACCACACAGCTTCAGATTGTTTAATGGCTATAAAAATCTATCCCCACATTGATTGAAGAGCTGATATTTGCAAGTTGATCATGGAGACTGTGGATGCCTCCCTTTGTGGATGTGGTGCCCTTGGGAACTCCAGCCAATGTGTTCCTGAAATGTTATCTGAGGGGAATTCAGGGGGTGGGGGTGGGGTGAGGACAGAAGGTTTTCACTTGTTTCCCTAATGCTTCTCCGTATCCTATACAGATTATCTTTGCGCTGCAGTCCTCGGAGGCGGGAGCCCCCTCTCTTTGGCCATGCGCTCTTCCTTTCTTTCATTACTGTGGCTAATCAGAAGTTGGCCAGACTTTAGTGTCTCTTAAAATCCTTTCTCTCTGGCCGTGTCCAGGAAGTTGAAGTGCAGTGTCAGAAATGATACGAGTTGATGAAGAAGAAATAAACAGACCCAGGCAACACATGAAGAAGCCTTGGCCGCCCTGCTCCTGTTTTTCTATCGTTCTGATCTCAAGGAACCAGATTTCCTCCGCGTAGAAGGAACGCAGCCATGATCGCCCCTGTGCCAAGGAGCCTGAGCCGTGTCTGCCGTGGGTCTTCTAGATTAGGGCTGCACTCAGGCTCCTAAACTCTGGATGAAAATGCATCGTTTATGCTTGGCAGAGTGCGGAGAAGTCACACGTCTGCAGCCTGAGCTATATGAATATGGGGTAAAAATAGCATGTGTTCGGGGAAGCAGAACATTCCAGAATGCTTCGGTCCCCTCTTGGCACCAAAGGAGAGAATGGAGAATAGGAGAGCAGAGAGGGACTTGAAAGAGCTTCTTGTTCAAGCCTTTTAATTTCAGCTCAAGACACTGAATGGCTTGGCTAAACCTCTGTCCCTGCGTGTCTTGTTTGGACAGCTTCGTATCTTTGGTCCCCAGCATGTGATAGGTGCTTCACGGGCACTTGAGTGAATGATACATGTGAAGCTATGACTCCCAACTTCTAGTCTAGTGCTCCTTGAGATACTTTCATAGGCTGAAAAGTCTGTAAAAAATGGTGTCAAGTAGCTTGTACGTAGTTGAGACTTTCTTGAGATTACATGTAGAATAGAAAAGTGAGACGTAGCAAGATTAAACTGATTCCTTACAATCAGCAGTGCGGCGGAGGGGAAGACAGGCTTTCTCAGGCTCAGGGGTGGCTAGGAGGCAGGATGCCATGTGGTCGCCAGGGTGAGGGGGGCCCTGTGGAGGCTGTGGCCTCCCTGGCAGAGTCAGAACAGTGGTGGAAGTTGGGCTTGAAATCACCCCTCTACCCAAGAACAGTACTTGATGGCCAGAGCCCACCCTCCTTTTGTGGTTGTGTGGTTGTGTGTGTGTGTGTCTGTCTGTCTGTCTGTCTGTCTACATGGCACTGTGGGTGTGAGTGGAAGGTCCAGATACTTTGAGCGCTGCAGCCATAGGAGAAGCACTCAGTCTTCCACACTGATAGATGCCGTTGGCCAGTAAATCAGGCTGTCCACCACTCCCAGCCTTACTTTGAAAATTGCAGCCTTGCTGTCAGTGGCCCCAGCCAAGTAAACCAAACTGAGCAGTGTCACATGCCTAGAGACCCACGGTGGCAAGCATGCAGCTGCTCTCAGGCTTGTAATTCAAAGCATCATGATTCATTTATCTCCTTTGTTTAACGTCCCAGTTAAGTCACAGAGTTACCATTGGAAGGGGATTTTAAAATTTAGAGTAGTTTGTTGTTGATCAGTCACTAAGTCATGTCCAGCTCTGCAATCCCACGGACTGTAGCATGCTGGGCTCCCCTGTCCTTCAGCATCTCCCAGAGTTCGCTCAAACTCATGTCCATTGAATTGGTGATGCCGTCTAACCATCTCCCCTTCTGCCACCACCGTCTCTTCCTGCCCTCAATCCTTAGCAGGATCAGGATCTTTTCCAGGGTCTCTTCGCATCTGTTGGCCAAAGTATTGGAGCTTCAGCATCAGTCCTTGTGAAGAATATTCAGTGTTGATTTCCTTTAGGATTGACTGGTTTAATCTCCTTGCTGTCCAAGGGACTCTCAAGAGTCTTCTCCAACACCACAGTTCAAAAGCATCAATTCTTCAACACTCAGCCTTCTTTATGGTCCAACCCTCACACCCATACGTGACTACTGGAAAAACCATAGCTTTTGCTATATGCACCTTTGTTGGCCAAGTGATGTCTCTGCTTTTTAATATGCTGTCTAGCTTTGTCACAGCTTTCCTTCCAAGGAGCAAGTGTCTTTTAATTTCATGGCTGCAGTCACCATCTGCAGTGTTTTGGTTAATAGGAGATTAATTGAAGAAAAAAAGCTGCCAAAGAGAATTTTTAAGGTCAAGATATTTTGTTTGAATTCACGAACACTGGAGTGATGCTGTTGTTTACTGCTTGGTAAGTTTCATCCACACCTTCTGACACAGACTCCTGGTTTGGCTGGGTGTGTTTACACCTTTTTAAAATTGACCTCTAAGCTTCGTCGTGTGGCTTTGATACCAGGGGCAAGTGTGCTTCCTCTGAAACCCTTGGCACCTGACCAGTTCCACGTGGAATTTCTTTGCTGCCTCAGAGGGAGAGAGCACAGCTCCCTCTGAAAACCTGTTTCACCCAAAAGTTCCTTCACAGGCTCATGAGACGGGTATGAATGCTGGCTTCATGTGGCACCTCTTTGCTTCTGTTTAGGGAATGGGCTGCAGACATCCAGTCTCCTGGTGGGTCAGAAGACAAGGGGAGTCTAACCCTGATTGATGACTGCAGGAAGAATCTGCTGAGTTTTCAGCTTCTGCCCTGTTTTATAGATCACAGGGCTTATTGATCTAAAGCTGGCATGTGTTCTGCAGGCCAGAGGTGGGTCTGACTGGGTCTCCATAGCAGCAGGAAAAATGATGACCACTGGATAAGTTGTGTGGTCTTGAGTGAAAAGAGCAAATAATCTTGTACAGTGGCGTCAACCTTTACTTTGTTTTTTGGTGAAAGTCAGGCGTGAGGAAGTGATCTTGTGATAGTGCTGGCAGGATCTAGTGTTTGAACTTCTCGTGGAGGCTGTTCCTTGGCACTGGTACGGTTCTTTGTGATCTTGTTCTGCATTGTCCAATGTTAGCATAGCGCTTTGGCAGCGAACAGTAAATACTACACTCGAACCTGAAACATTCTATGTGAAAAACCATGCAAATTAAAAACAAATTCAATTCTTAAGAACACATATATGTTGATAAAAACAGTGTGTTTGGGACATCTGGTTTCTTGAATTCAGTTACATGTGGGGAAGCTTGATTATCCTCTGCAGGCTTCTTAAAAGTACACAGAAGAGCAAGATGAGAGTGCATGACTTCCTGGCTCTGAGCCTTGAGCTTTCATGAAGGGTCATTTAGAAAGCAAACCTTTTTGTAGAAAGGTGTTTTGGTACTGCCTATTGGTGAAGGCATACTTTTTGTTTATTTATTATTTTATTGCGTGTGACATTGTTTCAATTCAGTAGTTCTTTTTATCTTTCTTTTTTCCTTTTTCTTAGTAAGCAGTCTATGGGGATCTGTAACCACAATGACAAGAAAAGGACTGATGGAAGTTTATATAGTAGCATTCGTGTTTACAAAATTAAATGCTGAAATGCGATGGAATTCTGTATTCATAGGGTTCCAAATTGCTGTAAAAATTTAAAGTAATAAGATTGATTCATATTTGTGATTTTCTTATTGTAAAGTGAAACCATAGTATAGATACACTCATTAGTCACTCCCCAACTAGGTATAAATCATGTTAAGTGCAGTTTAATGGGGAGTAAGGGTGTAAGAAGCAAAGTTGGTAGTTCTTTTGCAAGCATCTTGCTTCTGTCTTTGTAACACAAATCAAATGGGTCTTTCATGAGCTCTTCTCTCTTTCTTCCATGTATGTGGCTGTTCAGTCTCCCAGTCATGTCTGACTCTTTGCGGCCCCATGGACTGCAGCATGCCAGGCCTCCCTGTCCCTCACCATCTCCCGGAGTTTGCCGAAGTTTATTATGTTCATTGCATTGGTGATGCCAGCCAGCCGTCTCATCCTCTGATGCCCTCTTCCATGTATACCTCTGTATTTTCTATAGGTTATTTCCTCTTCTGCCTTGCTGTCTCCTCAGAGCCAAGATTAAATCCCTGATCATCACTGCAGCTTCATTAGCCCCTGTTTATGAGGCCTCAACTGTAGGGTCTTCACGAGAGGACCAGGTTCTTCCTGAAGTTGGGCTGGGTTCCAGGGATGCCTGGGTCCATGTCTTTGAGTCCTTTCTGGATCCCAGTTGTACCTAGCAAGCAGCCTGGCTCACCTTGAATCACAAGGGCATGCATTTTCTGTAACCTAAACATGTTAATGATTAAACACACAGGATTAGATATTGTTTGGTGAGTGTGCAGCCCGTTTGAGGATTTTTACCAGTTTACAAGCACAAGAGAACTATATATCAGACTCTTTGGAGGCATGAGTGCTTGGGAGACAGCCCTTCTGAGCCCCAGGTTGCCCCAGGAGGAACGGGCTCTGTGTTTGGACAGGACCTGTGGTGGGGTGGGACCAGCCTTGAGTCAGGCAGGCCTGGGCTTCAGGCCCCATCTCCCACAGCCAGGATCTATGACCCCAGGCAAGTTACCGATCTCACCAGGCCTTAGTTTCCTTATCTGTGAAATGGAGATAATCATATGCTCACTGGGTAGAATTGTTATAATAATAAAGAAGGTAGCTTTCTGTAGGCAGAACTGGAACCCAGTAAGCAGTGGTTATCACCACTGTTGCTAATACAACAGGAACAAGTTTGACTTTAAGGGAATCCAAGAACTCTGGAAGTTTCTCCCAGATTGTTGGCCTCCTGTGTTGGTGCCCAAAACACTTGTGTAGCTGGCGTTTTAAGGCCCTTTCCACTCACCTCTGAGTTTCCTGGCGCTCCTTGTCTTGCTTGTCCAGCTTCTGTAAACCGGCCTCTCCCAGGGCCTCCTTTGCTTTAAGGATCAAAGGAGTTCTAGAGAATCTTGATGTGAGGTAGAATTAATGGTCATTTAAAAGCTGAGTTTGTCCTGTGGTCGGATTTGTTACTGGGTGTGTGTTCCTCTGGCGTGAGGCTCTTGCTCAGTGGCAATGTGTAGGACAGCTAAGGGTCTCCCTCCAGGAGGGGAAATCTTCATTGGAAAGGGGTTGCAGAATGCAAAAGTTTATAAAAAGTGTTTATGTTTGTCCTGGGAGAAGGGTAACACATCACAGGCCATTAACAGGCCTGGCTCACACTGCAGTGAGCACCAACCCAGCAATGTAATTTATTTCACTGAGGGAATTGTGGTTTTTCATGCCCTGGATAGGTATCACTGAAACCTTGTTTCAAGAGGAAAATAGCAATTAATGTTAGAAACAAGAACTACTAACCTTACAAATTTGTGGTGGAAGAGACCCAATAAAAATGACTATCAGAAGTTCCCCAAAGGTGAACATCAGCGTTTGTAAATAGTGTTTTCTCCCTGGTACGCTGACAGCTCTCGCTTTTTAAGTATAAACCAAAGTAGGACTGCCCCAAACAGAGCAGGGCGTGTGCGAATGTTCATGCAGGGAGGAAAGTCAGTCCAGGCTGTGGGCCGGGCAGGCAGGCATCTGTGCTGGCTTAGGGACAGGTGGCCGAGGACCGGCTGTGTTTGGTCAGATTAGGCCATGTCTATGTCACTGCTGCTATTGTTCCCCTGCTGGGAGATGGCAGATGGGAGAGGCCGTCCTGAAAGAGCGGCTCCTAATCTATAGCTCAGGGTTTGCTTGTACCCATGCATAAACATTTCAGCTCATTATTTTCAGAAACAAAAGACCAGAGCATATGGGAGCCCTTTGGTTCTGATTCATTTAAAGTTTGTTTTTTGGTTTGTCTGTCTGTAGTATTGCTGGGTCATCTAAATTAAAAGTGACTCTTAAAAATTAAGTGAAAAAAATGATTTCAAGATGAGAACTATGATTTTCCGACTTTGAAGAGAACTCTTTCCTTAAAATGACACTTTCCAGTGGAGCATGGCATCTGTGCATTTAGCTCATCGAAATTCAGCTTCCCATGCACAGTGCAAAAATAGGGGGGAGAGGAGTGATGATGAAAATGCCGCGGAGCTGCTAACAGTCTGCTCTGTTAGAGTAGGTGCTTTAGCGCAGCGGTCCCCAGCCTCCGGGATCTAAGGCCTGCCGATCTGAGGTGGAGCTGATTTAATAACAATAGAGGTGAGCTGTATGATAAATGCTGTGCACTTGAGTCATCCCCAGACCATCACCCCTGCCCACCACCAGTCCATGGAAAAAAATTGTCTTCCACGAAACTGGTCCCTGGTGCCGAAAAGATTGAGAGTTGCTGCTTTATAGATAGCAGGATTTCTCAGCCTCGCTGCCACGGGCACCTTTATGCTAAATCATTTCTTGGCTATGAGGCTGCCCTGTGTGTTGCAGGCTGTTTAGCATCATCCCCGGTCTCTGCCGACTAGAGGCTATCAGAACTCACTTCCCCTAGTTGTAAAGATCCAAACCATCTCCAGACATGGACCCTTGTCCTCTACGAGCCGGGAGCAGGAAGCGGGCAAAGGCAAGATCCTTTTGGCTGATAACCGATGCCTTGGAGTGAGAGTGTTAGAGATTGTTTTCCCTGTGTTGTTACCGAAGTGATCTGGGTTCCAGGTCCTCTGATGCATCATCTTGCCTTACTGGGTATGACTGGGTTAAAAGAAAATAAAAAGTGAGGCCTAATGAGTGTAAATTGCAAAGGGTAACTTGGAGAAACTGAGTTTACAGCATTAGGGATTGCATCTCAAGGGAGAGCAACCTCAGTGAAATCCAGAAGTTTCTGAAGGCCAAAACCTTATAAAGAAAAGCGATTGGTCCTTTTACAGAAATCCTTGCCTTGTCAGCTCAGAACTGACACTATTTCTTGGTAATAGTGGGGGCTCGTGGCCAATTTCTAACCCCAAGTCTGTTGATTGCATCTGGATAATGTCGCTGGGCTGTTTTTGACCGATTTTCTGAAAAACAGTCCTTCTGGTTCCTTTTTCTCAGGCTCAACATCCCCAAACAGGCAGTTCTGAAAGGATATGTTCAAGGCTCAGTGCCAACCACCTTTGTCAGAATCTTTGAATTATTTTTTTATACAAGTTCTGCCTTGTTGGTGGGAACACTGCTATTCAAGTCCTGAGCTGGCATGTAAGGGGTCTGCCCTGTGCAGAATGGCAGGTGCCCCAGAGGACAGTCCCAGCTAAACCCAGCCTTCCAGCCACCCCCGTCGACATGTAAATGAAGCAATATTGGACCCTCCAGACTAGCACATCCACCTGTTGCCTAAGGCCCCCGTTGCCATGTGGAATAGAAGCACCACATCAGCTGCTCCTTTCCCAGATTCCTGGCACAGAAAATGTGAGACACTATCAAAGTTGTTTAAATGACCCCTAAAAAATTAAACTGGGCTTCCCTGGTGGCTCAGCAGTAAAGAATCTACCTGGAGATGACTACCTTGGAATTCTTGCCACCATCCCCTCCTGGCTTTGTGATTTTTGTGCAAAATATCCTGGGAACCAATCCTTAGTCAGGATGGCTGCAAAGAAAACCTGAGAAAGGAGATTGGCATTTGCGAAGGGAATGGCAGAGTGGGGAAGAGAGGAATGGAGGGGAGCACGGAGGAGGAGGATGGGAGAGAGGTGGAGAGGTGACAGGCTGGAGGACGCTGTGACTGTTGGTCCCGGGAATCCACATCCCGACGCCAGCTGCACCAAGGGGAGTGCTCTCTGTCTCGCCATCTAGGGGAGCTACCTTCAGAGGGTCTTGCTGGCGTGTCACCCCACAACGTGGCAGAGGAGAGAAGGCAGGCTGAGGAAGGGGTTTGCTGGTTGTGTTTCTTGCTTATCCGTCGTTATGACTTCTCCGTTATTTGCATGTTTGGAACCAAGTGAGTGGTTCCCTATGTGTCAGAATATAGGTTCTTATAGGTTTTGAATCCAAATTGGATTTTTTTGTTTTGGGACAATCTGAGTTTTTTTGCATAAGGAAAGGGAAAAGGACTTCTCTTCTGTTGATTGGAGATTGTCTGGCAGGTCTTCATTTGAAATCTTGGGTTTAGAGTTTATGAAAGAACAGATTAAGAATGCCTACCATATATGGCTTTGTTTTTAGAAAACAGTGTTCTATTAGCTGCTGAGTCCTGATGACTTTTCAAACATTTGGGTTGGTCTTAGTCTAACTGCCAGTTTGACAGTGCAGCGTTGAGGCAGGAAAGGGAGGAAGTCTGGCACGTGTAGTCCTCTGGTCTCTCCTCCCTTTCTTCATCTGCCTTTGCTTTCTAACAGGTGTTTTTTGGTTTAAATTTCCTGATGTCCTTTTGATGTGCTTTTTCTGTATACTGAAATGGTTCTCAACTGAGTCAAACCTGAATGCTCTCCCCGTCCCCTCTCTATACCAGGGGTGTTTGGATCTGGAATGGGGATTTTAAGATCCCCACTTTCAGTAAATAGGGACCAGGAACCCTAAATATCTGCACTGGAATCCCTCCTGAAATGTTGATTAATACTGCCCGCATTGTACATGCAAGTCAAAGGCTCTTCCACAGTTTATGGTAGAGAAAGAATCTTGAACCTTGATTTATTAACTGACTAGCTAAGATAAAATAAGCTAGTGGGGTTTGAGTGGTTAAAAGGCAAGGCTTTGGAGCCAAATTGCCTAGATTTGAAACTAGCTCTAACATTTACCAGCTGGATGGTCTTTGGGAAGTTAACTGGCTCTAACATTTCCCAGCTGGGTGATCTTTGGGAAGTTAACCAGCTCTAATGTTTCCCAGCTGGGTGATCTTTGAGACACTAATTAAAGTCTCTGCTTCAATCCTCTCATCTGTAATTAGGGGGTTAATAATACTTCATAGGTTTTTGGGACAATTAAACAGGTTACAACAATACTTGGCATATTCTAAGTATTCAGTAGTTACTTCTTAAAACTCAGCATTCAAAACAGGAAGATCATGGCATCCAGTCCCATTACTTTATGGCAGATAGATGGAGAAAAGTGAAAACAGTGACAGATTTTATTTCTTGGGCTCCAAAATCACTCTGGACAGTGACTACAGCCACAAAATTAAAAGATGCTGCTCCTTGGAAGAAAAGCTGTGACAAACCTAGACAGCATATTAAAAAGCAGAGACATCACTTTACCAACAAAGGTCTGTATAGTCAAAGCTGTGGTTTTTCCTATAGTCAGGTACAGATGTAAGAGTTGGACCATAAGGAAGGCTGAGCACCAAAGAACTGATGCTTTCAAACTGTGGTGCTGAAGACACTTGAGAGTCCTGTGGACTGCAAGGAGATCAAAACAGTTAATCCTAAAGGAAGTCAACCCTGAATATTCATTAAAAGAGCTGATGCTGAAGCTCCAATACTTTGGCCACCTGATGCGAAGAGCCAACTCATTGGAAAAGACCCTGATGCTGGGAAAGATTGAGGGCAAGAAGAGAAGGGGGCAACAGAGAATGAGATGGTTGGATGGCATCACTGATTCAATTGACATGAGTTTGAGCAAGCTCCAGGAGATAGTGAAGAACAAGGAAGCCTGGCATGCTATAGTCCATGGGGTTGCAAAGAGTCCAACATGACTTAGCAACTGAACAACAATGACAGGTTACTTCTTTCTAATAGAAAACCATTCTAAATCATCTCAAGGCCTTCCCCCTATTCTTAAATCTTTTAGTCTGTTGTTTCCTTTTTCTAAATATGAGCTGTATTGATGTTCACATATTTATATTTGCAGAACCAATATGAATTTTACCACAATTTTAAGTTCAAATATAACAAACTGATTTAAGAGTATTTCTTAAAGACTTTTAATGAAATGGGTAGAGTCTTGCAATAGAAACAAAATTTGTATCCCAGATACCGTGGGAAGAACTTGTTCTAGATTTAGGATTGCTTTTCTAATTCTAGAGGTGGCGCTGGAGAGTACATTCTTTCTTCTTGAAATGAGTGGCTTTACCCAGAGCCTCAGATGTTCAGAGTATGGGCGTGTAATAATGAGCTTTCTTGACTTCCCCACCCTCCTGAGGAGATAAGAACCCTAGCCAGAGAAGATGGGTGGCTGTGAAAGTCGCTCAGCCTTTCCCTTCTCCAGGTGATCTTCCCAACCCAAGGATCGAACCCAGGTCTCCTGCATTGCAGGCGGATTCTTTACCAGCTGAGTCACAAGGGAAGCCCGAGAATTCTGAAGTGGGTAGCCTAATCCCTTCTCCAGCGGATCTGCCTAATCCAGGAATCACCAGGGCCTCCTGCATTGCAGGCGGGTTCTTTACCAGCTGAGCTATCAGGGAAGCCCAAAGGTGGGTAGCGCTGTTCTATAATGAGAGCATTTGTCTATTGGGCCTGCTTCCTTGGGAGTCCAGCTAGAAGTGGTGCCTGTGCACACCAGGCTGGTCTGCCCACAGCCTTGAGGGAGGGAGATGAGACGAGGCTCAGGCCAGGACTGTCCAGGCATAACTTACCCATGAAGGGTTCAAAAATTTAGAGCTAGACCCCGTCACCCACTGGTGTCTCTAGCATACCATTAGCAACCCAGTCGTCAGTCAGCAAGCTCTGTTTCTAGGTTCTGTTCTTCAGCTGTTGTAGAGCGCTCTCTGGCCACCTAAGAAAGAGGATGTTATTATTAAGTGGCATTTGCTTCATAGGCTCCGGGGAGGTTACTGACCCCAGGGCTCCCTTACAAAGGTAGCTGCTGACTCCTCCCAATTATTTCCCCAGTAACCCTTTAATTGTGATATTTAGTGCCTGTGATATTTAGCCCCATTTTGTACCTGATGAAACTGAGTCACAGGTTTGACAGCTCTCCCCCACAAGCTTCCTAAAAACTTCTTATGCCTAAACAGTTTTTCCTCACCCCAGACAATTCCATGCCCAAAAAGTTCCCCAAGACTGTATAACCGATAGTAGGAGAACTGGATTTTGGACCACATCTCTGCTTGATCCAAATCCTATTTAAAATCACTCCTTTGGTCTTTCTCTTAGTATGAAATAGATAGTCCAGTTACAAATGGATTAAGGAATTTGAAACTGAGAATAACCAGCAAGCACAGACAAATGGAAATCACTCAAGATAGGAGTGACTTTATGTAAACAGAAGACAGTAATAATTAGCATCTGTTTCGTGCCAGGTGCCACAACTTCCCTATGGAGTATTAGACCCATTTTATAGATGAGGCAATAGAGGCCCAGTGAGTATAAGTAGCCTGTGTAAATAACACAACCTGTAGGTGAAAAGAAGGGATATAAATTCTATTCTCACCACATGATACTGTGAAAAGGCTGGGAAGGTCTCATTGTCCCATCACTTCCGCTCCTAGAGTACATGGGAAAATCCTGGAATTCGTTCCCAGGAAAACCCAACATCTGTTCCAGGCTTTTCATTGTCATATGGAATCAACAGCCTTTACTTTGAATTCATTTTCCATCGGTGAAACTTACCCATGGCTAAAAAGAGAAATGTGGCTTCCCAGATGATGTTAGCGGTAAAGAACCCACCTACCAGTGCAGGAGACGTAAGAGACGCAGGTTCGATCCCTGGGTCAGGAAGATCCCCTGGAGAGGGAAATGGCAACCCACTCCAGTATTGTTGCCTGGGAAATCCCATGGATAGAGGAGCCCGGCTGACCACAGTCCGTGGGCTCGCAAAGAGTTGGACACAACTGAGGGTCTGAGCACAAAGAAAGAAATAGTCCACAAGGGGGAGGGAGAAGGCTGGCAAAGACGGCATGACCTCTAAGTTGTCGATTCCAGGAACTTGGCCTTGTTCCTCTGAAGAACCTGGAGAAGAGCCAGTGAGAATGGCGTTCTTTACACAGCAAATGCATCAGCTTCCGTGCATAGCTGCCTGTCCACTGAGCCACCCCATCCTTCTGGTACCTTATCTGCCCAGAGGGCCTGAGCATTGCCAGGCGTGCATGTGGTGGAGCTCACTGGGGAGGAGGAGCTGGGAGGTGTCTGTCTGTCCTCGAGCAGTTAGTGGGCCATCTGAGCATCATAAAGAATGGCCCTTTGCTCGGTCTAATTCATTAGGAAACCACTATCTCCCCAGCTCGTTTGGTGCCAGACTTGAGGGCGGTATAGACAGAAGACCAAGTGCTGCTATAAAATGGAGCCCAGTGCTTTTGATTCAGCCCTTGGCACCAGGCCTCTGAGCCATCATCATAGGAGCTGGTTTCATACAAGTAATTCTGGGTCCTGGGGCAAGGAATGAAATGGCAGCCTTTGTGTCGGGGAAATGTACCATGGGTAGGGAGTTGACTGCTTATTAGTTTACTCTTTCAGCCAAATTATTTTTGTTGCTGTTAAAAATTAATTTTAATAATTGCTTTTGGATCAAGCTGTTGAATAACTGAGCCAAGTTTTCACGCCCAATGAACTTTTATAGCAAACTCTCCTCTCTTTATGGGGTTATTATGAGGATGATATTTGTAAAGCACTTTAACTGCTTACCAGAAGGCTCTGGATAAATAGTGGTCATACTTTCAGAGTTTTGGAGGAATGGATCTCCAGTGGCATTCCAGTCCTAAAAGATGCAGATCCCCCTCTCCTACTAACCATTTGCTTTAGTGACGATTTTCCGATTCTTAACTTCTAAAGAGCCTTCTGTGCAAAAGACTGGGGTGATTTTTATATTTCCATAACTATATTCGACTGGTTTTTAAAAAATCTGTTGAAGAGGAAATGTTTTCAAAGTATCAAAGTTTGAATAGTAAGCAGATAGTTGGAAATGCTCCATTGTCAACGAACAGCCAACTTTGCATTAGTTTGTACAGAATGTCTAGTGAAAGCAGTGTCCATTACTTTAAAGGAATATATATTTTTTTCTTACTGTCCTCTTTTGCCTTTTGTCAGGAAAGACACCAAAACATAAAATTTGTTGACCTCTCGTACTGTGGGATTTTAAAGAATTAAGCACCTAGTGTGTGTATGTGTGTAAGGGTTTGTCTGTACCACATGTGGGGAGAACGGAATTAGAAAAAGACTCCTCTTTGTGGCCTTAGTACATTCTGAGTTTTAACAACAGATTTTTGTAAACCTCAAAGTTTGAGCTCCCACATGATCCATTATGCACACAGCAGCAGCTGTTAGGATTGTACAGAGTGAACCTTCGAGGGTATTCGTTCCCTGCTTAGAATCTTCCAGTCCTTTCCTACTGCATATAGGATGAAGTCCAAATTCATGAAGCAGCAATGTGATGGCTTTATGGTAGCCTGGGTAATAATCAATATGATGGCTTCATGGTAGCCTAGCCTATACACTAGTGAGTGAATCTTTATACAGTTTTTATGGCATATAGTATTATATTCATATTCACAATATAGTATTGGAAGCACTGTTACTTAAAAACATCTGTGATGATAGGCTGATATGCAGTTTCTCCATTTACGAGAGAGTCATGCTGTATTGTGATATAATTCTTTGAAAGCAAAGTTATAAATTGGTAAGAAAATAAACACATTATTAGTTTTATATTAAATATTACTCATCGTATACCTTTGTAAGTATAGACTAGAATCCACTTAAACGCATTCATGACCTACTTTACTGTTGCTGAATTTTTTTGATATTTCTGGGCTACATCGTTCATCTGAGTTTTTTAAATTGTCTCGAACCTCCAAAAAAGTTTCCAGTATGTTTCATTAAAAAAGAAAATCTGTATGTAGCTGAACCCATGCCGTTCAAACGCCTGTGCTGTTCAAGAGTCAACTGTGTTTGGTGGTGGGGGGGGGGGGGGTGCTCAGACAGCCTCCTCTCTGCTCTCTTCTTCTGCTACCTCCTGGTAAACCTTCATTGTAGCACCATCCCCTGCCTGGACGGGGCACATGCTGAGTACAGGGAACCCAGCTGGCATTTCCTGAACTAGGGCAGGAAGGTAGGCATTTGCTGGCAGGAGGCTGGTCTGGTGAGCTTGGGTGGGGCTGACCGGTGGTTGCTCTGCTCAGCCTCGGGTCCAGGCCCGTCTGGGATGATGACTGCAGCAGGGTGGGAGCTGCTAAGTCAGGGAGACGCTCCCGGGCCTGCAGGTCAGGCTGCGTCCATTCAGGGGACTTCTGATGTACGGTGGTGAATTTTCATCCTGTAAAAAAGGGTGACTGTTACCCTCTCCAGGAGAAAAGATTTTTTTTTTTGTATATTGATGACTTTTTATCACACACACCGCGCCCCCCCCCCCCCCCATGGAAGAAGCTTAATTTTCTGGTTTCTTTTCTGTTGTGTGTTTTTGTTTTTAAAGCTTAATGCAGAAAGTTCAAACAGTACATAAAAGTACAGGTAAAGGGCAAACCATGCCAAGTACTCACCTTATCAAGGTGATTATTGCCCATATTTCTTACGATTGTTAAACATAGGTACATACAACCTCAGATATATGAAACTATAAGGCATTGTTTCATTCTTTGCTTCACAATAAATTGTGGTAGTCTTGCCATGTCTATAAATTTAGCCACCTCCTTTTTAATATCTGAAGAATATTTTTTGTAATGAATGTGCTCTGGTTTATATATTAAGTCTCTTATAGATGGAATATTTTCCCTGTTATGAATAGTGCTCCATTAAACATCCTTGTACTCTCCTTCGCTGTCTCGCAGGGTGAATGGATTAAAACTACTGAGTCAAAGTATTTTGGGTTTTCATGTGGGTTAACTGACTACCATCAGAAAGGTTGAACCATTCTTTATTATCCCATAATGAAGGAAAGTCCTTGCTGACTTTCTTTGATGTTGTACATTAATGGATTTTATTAAATGACTGCATCATTTCCCAAACTTTTTAGCTACTTTTTTTTTCTTGGCAAATTTATTTGAGATAACCATTTAAGGAGAGATTTGTATGATGAAAATGAATGATTAATTCTGTAGCCTCAGTGGTTAAAAACCAAAAATGAATAGCCAGTGTACATTTGCCCTGATATTGTTTTCGTATGCAGTTATGTCTTTGGCTTGATATTAAGGAGTCTCTACATTGGAGGTTACGCAGTTAAAACAGTGCCCTTTTCCAGTCTTTAGTTTGGACAATCTGTCATGCTCCATATTTTCATGTTACTCCCAAAACTTTGCCAAAAAGACTGACAGTAGAAATAACAAATGCTATTTTGTAATTTGGTAGGGATTTTAAAAAGGAACTCTCAAGTTCTTCTTTGGAGGTATAATCTTCAGGTGAGTATTCTAGCATTTCTGCTAAGGAAGCACTGTGTTCATGATCGGCTCTGGTTTCTTCTTGAATGCTTTCTCTCTTCCTTTCCGCCTGTGAGTTTTCCCAGATCCGTGTGATTCATGACCTGTTGTTCTGCCTCTTTGAACTTTATCTCCTTGATCTCATTTGTCCATGCCCTGGTGTCACCTGAAACTTTTTACCAGTTCACTGATTAATTGCTTATCTTCTACACTTTCTTGAGTTCATCTAATGATAGGGATATCATGTATCTTCTTAAAAAGCTCTTTTTGGTGTGTGTTCTTTTACTGCCAGGAGTGATTTAACATTTGAAGTTCATTACGTGCTCCCTTCATCTGGGCCTTACACAGGTCCACAAACCACAGACTTTGGCCGTTGAGATTATTGCAACACCAGGGTGTAGGCACCTTTAGCTTAAGGGAAAAAACAATACCAACTTTGGTTGGTTGGACCCTTATTTGGAATTTGAACGGATGAGTTTTAAAGTGGTTTGAGAGAGGTTTTTTCCCTTAATGTCTTTTCTCCTCATTAGGTAAAGCCTTTCAAAGGAGCTAGACTTTTCATGTTGAATTTTGATGGCTAGTCTAGAATAAAATGGGAATGAGAGGTGGGAAACCAGAGGAAGGGAGTAACTTGGATGTACAAAAAAGACATTTTGGAGAAGGTCTTAGGAGCAAATATGGCAAATTTTATTGTAATTAAATGATCACTTATTTTTAAAGGTCTTTCTCATTAGAGTGGCAAGATATGAACCTATGGAAGCAGATGCCCAACAACTTTGGATGCAGATTCATAAAAGCTGTGGGTCTGTGATAGACTCAGTGGGGCTGCTGCCTTTTCACACCCAATGCTCAGGCTCCAGGGCAAATCAGGGTGCAGGGGACTTGCAGTGGAGCACACTGAATACATTGCTTGCGCGTCCATCTAACTAAATGACAGGGGTCTGGGCTGAAATTGACACTCTGACAGCTCATGTTGTTTTCCAGCAAACAGCTGGATTGCCCCAGTGTCTAAGCCTGCTCATGGTGAGCTGTATGAAAATGAATCTTTCAGGACACCAAGGTACTACCGAACCGTTCCTCCAGTGCTGTTTAATAACTCACACTCTTGGTGCAGTAAGTGGTAGTTAATTACCGAGTCTTTGATCCACTGGGGAACCATTTGGTAATTACTACTTCATTGCTGTTTAATAAACGTCTGTCTTGTGCATGAAGTAGCTCTGTGCAGTAATTCATGGCCTAGTCCCTAGTGGTGGGAAAAAGTCAATGCCTCTTCTAAGAATGCGCATCTGAAACCATCTCGGTCACTTCGGCATAAAGCAAGTAAATGTGCAGTAATATCTTTCAGTTGGTGCTATCTGTACTTTTGGATTTCATAAACTAGGTATTCTTTGAAACTGTTTCTGTTGTGGTGGTTGGTTGATTTTCAGTGTTTAGAGATATATTTAAGGTTGTTAAATTTTTGATTTTGTCCAAAAAAAAATTTTTTTTTTTTTTCCTGCTAAAGAAGCCTGAATTGAGAGCTTGTTGCCTAGGGCATTGTGGGTACTTGGCAAATACCTGTTGAGTTGAATGGAGTCATGCATTTTAGGACAGACTTTTTGCCGATGACTTTTTGCTGTTTATGTTTTTTTTTTCCTCTTTCATGAGAGCTCATACTGAAGATGGTAATTTTGTGAAATGTGTTCTTAAATGTCATTAACATTAAAGAAATTTCTCTTTATGTGGTGATGGTGAGGGTTAAATAGCAAATGTGAAAGCTTTGGAAGGGCCTCAAACCAGACCGTAAATGTAGGGTAATTAATATTGTCTCCTGACAATACTATGTAGAAATGATTGATCTTGGATTATTTGAAGTTCTGGAGAATTCTGAATTGTAGAGCTGATTAAAGATAACCCATCTGCAGGTTGTTGCATCTTGATTCCTGGGTAAAATTTATGATAGATCAAAGGAAGAAAATCTTGAAATAGATTTAATTAAAATTGATACTTTAAAAAAGGAACACAGTGGTTGCTGTTTTCTAGTGATGTTGCCCATCATAGAAGCCAGATATGTCATAAAATGACCCGTTTGAATTCTATTCAGTTTAGATTGTATTGTGGTCATGGTGGTGGAAATGGTGACATAAAAGATCCTGCAAATCCTGGTGAGTACTTTGAAGGATGGTGGAAGTAATAATTGACAGCTAGTGACATAGAGAAGTGGTCCATGAAACAGGTTCCAAGAATGGCTGATGCCCAGGTTGGAGCCATCTGTTTCCCAGATAGACGTCATCCTGTTTGGATACCGAGGGATACATCGGTGCATGTCTTGCTCCTAATGGCCACCCGCTTTTGAAGTTGCGTCGATTGCCTGGATGTCCTGTAGAATGTCTCGTTTTGTCAGCTAATCAACAGTTCATTGAAACACTTCATTAAACTCCTCTCTGTAATAATGTCTAAAACATAATTTAAACCCTAGGCAAACCAATGCTTCTGTCACCTGGCTTCAGAAGCCCATGAATGCAGGCAAAGCTGCGTTCTGCAGTGGGGCTGGAAAGGCTCTTCTTAGCCCAAAGATAATGGAAACTTCCCATCACATTTTCTGATAAAAGACATTTTAAGAGATGAGTTTTCAGATGCATTATTTTGTACAGGTTTGTTCAGCAAATTACTAATGTATGAATCTGTAAACACATTGATCAGATGTAAAATTAAGTACATTCTTGAGAAAATTCACCATGTCTTTAATCCTAGTGGTTTAGTGCTATGGTTTAAGTAAAGGGATTTAGAGAGTTCATAAGTGCAGGGAATAGAATAAACAAAAAGGATTGAAGGAGTGTGTCCTGAACAGCACTAAGGTAGAACCTCATTCCTCATGACTCTCCCCAGGGATTCTGTTGGCCTTATTGTGAAGCCAACCTTCAAGAAGCCACAGAGCAGAGATGTATTTTAATAAAACAAATTAAAAAATTAAATGGTCAGAGTGTACATGTGATGTTGGCATGAGTATAGGTTTCTTTGATCACATACTACTACTACTATTACTAAGTCGCTTCAGTCGTGTCTGACTCTGTGCGACCTCATGGACGGCAGCCCACCAGGCTCCCCCGTCCCTGGGATTCTCCAGGCAAGAACACTGCAGTGGGTTGCCATTTCCTTCTCCAATGTATGAAAGTGAAAAGTGAAAGTGAAGTTGCTCAGTCGTGTCCGACCTCAGCGACCCCATGGACTGCAGCCTTCCAGGCTCCTCTGTCCATGGGATTTTCCAGGCAAAAGTACTGGAGTGGGGTGCCATTGCCTTCTCCACTTTGATCACATAGCAACCTATTATTGGTCTCTGCTTTGACTTTCTGCAGTTTGTGTCTCTTCAGCAGCTTTATAGTCACTAGTCACCACCCTGCCACAGGTTGGATTCTCTCCTATCTGTCTCTGATTTCGATTCTGAGCTTCTGTTCACCTGAGATTGTTCTGTGGCTGGAAGTAGTGAGCAGGTACTACTGTATTTTAAATATGTAGCATTATTGTAATTTACATTCTGTATAGATGCACGGACCACGTTCAGCTCACTTTGAATAGCCCCTGTAAGAAGCTGACCCTTGAACAGTGAGGGAGGTAGGGGCACCAGTCCTCCATGCAATTGGGAATTTGAGTACAGTTGATAGCCCTCTGTGTCTCTGGTTCCTCCATATCTGCAGATTCAACCAATGAGGGATCATGTGGTACTGTGGTATTTACTACTGAAAAGCACTTCAAAATGCACTTCAAACCCGAGTTGTTCAGGGTCCAACCGTATTTCACCCTTTTGTGTCATAATCTGCTCCACTAGCCCATATTAGGGCATTGGAGTTCTTTTCAGTTTGAGGCTGGCATAAATAATTCTGCTGCAAACATTTTTCAGCAGATTGCCTTTCCCATTGGAGTCTGTTTTGAGGGATATTTCCCCAAGAGAAATGCCTCCTGGTAAAGGGTGTGGACTCATGTAGCTCTCCTGTGGCTTCCCATTTGCTTCAAGCACCCTCTGAGGAGATGTAATGAGAAAGAAAAAGATGACTGGAGGGAAAGGAGTTGTGTCTGAGGTTTGAAACCTTCGTATCTTGGTAAGAGCAGAGTTTTCAGATCTATGAATGGAGACTTTGCCTGCTGCCAACTGATTGATGAATTCGTTGGATGTAGCGGTTCAGAGCACAGGCTGTGGGTTCACCTGTTACCTCGCCCTCTGAGCCTCGGGTTTCCGTTTCATAAGCTGCATGTATGAACACCCACCTCCTTGTGGGTGGTGGTGAGGTTTAGATGAAGTGATGTGCTGTGAGGTGACTCGCTGGCAGAGGTCGGGCTCGTCCCCAGTGCTCAGTGAGTGAGAGCCGCTGTGCTGTGTCTGACTGCGGGCCTGGGGCAGCCGACCCCTGGGGTGGGGCTGATGGAGCATGCGCAGGTTGGTCCCGGAGTCCTTGGGCTCTCGGATTCTTCTTGGGTGTGTTCACTGAACTCCACGTCAGCTGCCTGGGCCAAGTCCTCATGCTGTGCCCCATTCTCAGGTTTGTGCATGAATGAACACAAGCGGGGAACGGTCTCTGTGGCTTTGAGCCCCCCACAGGGCTGACTCTAATAAGAGTATCAGCATCTCTATGTAGCCAACTTTTTATCACTCTTTTTTGGTACCATCATTTTTTGTTTGGTGAAAAAATGGGAAATTTGAGAAGGTTGAGTTCCTTTTAATCCTGCATTCTCTTAGCTCAAATGAAATGTCTTTAGAGAAGCTGGCAGATAAGAATTTTAAGTTCTAAGAAAATGTTGCACCTTTCTCTGTCTTGTGACATCTATAGGATTCTTTATACTTTAAAACCACCTAATTTTAAGTGTCCATGTCATTTGGGCCTTAATTTATCCCCCCCCCCCCCCCCCCCCCCGCCCACCCTCCTGTTTCCCTCGTTCATTGCCTTCAACATCCCCTCCAACCAACCATGGATGTCTTTTTGGATCAATGATTTGTCTTTCTTTCTGCGTGTCAGATACGCCTTCCTTTTCTGGATTTTAGTGGAATGTTTTTTAAATATGGTACCTTATTTCATTAATGTTTTGAGGGGAAGAGTCTAAACTAATGTGTTTTCTGCATGAATAAATTCTTTAGGAGCCGTTTTCAGCTTTTTGGTTTTAAGAGAGTTAAACCTCTCCACCCATTTCCTCCTTCACACTGAGGGTCCAGCTGCAACATTTACGTTCATTCAGAGGTGTTTAACTAGGGATGTGTGTTTCTCTACACCTGCGTTTCCACCAATGGAGAAACTGAAGCTCTGAGGAAAACGGCTTTAGCATGAGGAGGCTGAAAGCTGGGAAAGTGACCTCTGTCCCCTCCTCTGTGACGGCGTCCCTTCTTTCTCCAGCGAGTTAGCAAGGGCCATGGGGAGAACGCAGCCAACACAGGGGATTTCATCCTGGGTTGGTCTTCGCCCTGAGGAATATGTGTGAGGGGTTGGAAGACTTCTGTATCGTTTTCTTCTAAAACAGAGAATGAGATGGTTGGATGGTGTCACCGACTCAATGGACGTGAGTCCGAGCAACTCCCAGAAGATAGGACAGGGAAGGACAGGGAAGCCTGGCGTGCTGCAGTCCACGGGGTTGCAGAGTCAGACTCAACTTAGTGACTCAACAACAGCAACAGTCCTGTTGAATTCTTCGGTGGTGTGTGTTTGCTACACAGAGACGCTGATACTCTCATTAGCCTCAGTCACTCTCTGTCGGTTTTTGTTTAGTGTTTTGGCCATGCTGGCTCTTTGTGGCTGCGTGGGTTTCTCTCTAGTTGCGGTGCCCGGGCTTCTCACGGCAGCGGTGTCTCCTATTGCAGAACACAGGCTCTAGGCTTCAGTGGCTGTGGCTCCCAGGCTCTGGAACACAGGCTCGATAGCTGTGGTGCACGGGCCTAGTTGCTCCTTAGCATACGGGATCTTCCCAGACTGGGGATCGAACCCACACCTCCTGCATTGGCAGGCAGATTTTTACCACTGAGCCGCCAGGGAAGCCCCTCTCTGTTGGTTCTTAAGGAACTAACATCTGTCTCTTGGGGTTCTGCCTCCCTCACCAGGGCCCTTCACGGTGAGTCTTAATTCCTATACAGACCTGAGCAGAGGAATTCAGTGAGTGATCCACAACTCTGCACCCTCGGGACTGTCTGCTGTGGGAGCTGCCTTCTCTGCAGTTGTTTTGTAACCATGATAGACTCGTCTCAGCCTTGCACATCTCAGGGTAAAACAAATCGCCCGCTCAAGAGAAGGCATTTGACCTGTTACCTCACCCTCACAAAGGAGTCAAGGGTCCAAATATCTATCATCCTCACTGACACCTCGTCTCTCCTTTCATCACCAGACCAAATGGTAGGAGCTGTTCTACTTAATTGTGTTTTCACGGTTTTTCCTCCGAGGCTTCCCTGCTGCTGTTCTTGATCTCTCGGATGTGAGTGCCCTCCCAGCCTGCAGGGTCGGGCAAATGGCAGAACATGCTGGTCAAGTATTCAGCAGATTTAGCTGGGATTGCCTTTTACTTTTTGGTGTCTGGGAAGTTTCAGTTAATTTTTTTTTTCTTTTTTTAACAGCTAATTTAAGTTCAGACACTGGCTAAAATAGAATGTGGTCCTGGCCGCCTCCTAAGTTTATATTCCATTGTGGGAAGTATTTCCTCAGAACATTGACTTTAGTTACCAAGTTCCTAGTATTTTATTAGTAATCACTTTCTGAGGGAGTAAGTGTATTGTCTGCTTGAGTTCATTACTCATTTCTCTCTATGAAAGCTTTATGTTTGATTTTTGAAACTCATAGTAGAGAGGTTACTGGTTGACTTCGGTTGTAATTTTAACTTCTCATTTCCTAACCCGTCACCCCAAACTGAAGGACTTACTGATGAACTCTCACTCTGAGCTTGGATGTGATCATACATTGGGAGAAAAACATGAAGTAACAGTGTTTCTGTTACAGTTGGTATCTAGTTTGCTTACTTGACAAGAATATATCTAATTTTATTTGAAAGGCCTCACTTTTAAGTGAAAAACCTCACCTCGAAGTTTTCCAAACTCTTTGGAAATTTAGTAAGTGCAATGCTTTCAACTTTAGTCTTTCAGAATAATTTTCACATGTGGGAAAAGCTGCCTGTATTTTTTATCTCCTCTGTTTCCATAGGAAGCATCTCTTTCTGAAGAGTACCTTGCTTGTTCATTATTAATCTAATTAACTACTTAAAGTCACTATTAAGATTTGCTTGGCCACTTAACGTTTTCTTTTAGGCAGAGATTTGACTCTTGAGTAGTCACTTCAAAAATTCTGTCATTTCAGGCATTTGCTAAATAGAACTCCAGAAACTGCCAATAATTTGGGAGACAATTTGAAAAATCCCAGATTCAAGGACTAAGAAGCGTTAGAAAGGCTGAGGTGGTCACACATGCAGAAAGACATCTCATTTTCTGTGCCAGCTAACAAGCAGTCAAGATGCCAGAGCTAGGCAGTAAGCCTTGATGTTTCTTACCTATTTAACTGTTGGGTTGGCAGACAGAGCCTGTGTGGAGACATACGGCTTCTTCTTAATAAGTTCTCCCTGCTGTGAGGAGGGTTTTTCCCTAACATTTAATCTTGGGAAGTTTTTTAGCTTCCCTGGTGGCCCTGGTAGCTTACCAGATGGTAAAAGCGTCTGCTTGCAATGCGGGAGCCCCAGGTTCGATCTCTGGGTCGGGAAGATCCTCTGAAGAAGAAAATGGCAGCCCACTCCAGTATTCTTGCCTGGATAATTTCAGAGGAGCATCATAGTCTACAGTCCATGGGGTCGCAAAGAGTCAGACACGGCTGAGCGACTTCACTTTCACTTTTTTAATCTGTAGGGATCATGGAAGTCTCAAATAAAATCAATTTCTCAAAGCAGTTGAGAAAATAAAACTGTATCTGTAACCCTTGGGAGGGCAAGAGCACGGCCCTGTCAGAAAGGAGCCGCAGACCAGGATTGCCAGGCTGACAGACGCACCGACCGTTAGAGTGCGGCATTTCCTGTGACCTGTTGCTTGAAACACTAGGGATAACTGGACTTGGATTATGTAACAAGCTGGTTACTGAATTGACTGCATGTTCCAGTTTTGTGAATTGTGAGATTTCTTTCACGTTTGAGGGCTTTGCACAAATGTAATAATGCTAACCATGAAAACAAGATTCTTTTTTTTTTTTTTCTTTGACTTTGGAATATTATTTGAAATATAGAATACCTCATGAGATTCCTGGTTAAATGGTGGATAGACATTCATGGCTATCTTCTGTTTTCACTTGAGAATACTCAGGAGAGCACTATTCTAGTCGAACTCCACTAGAAAGCTTTCTCTACCAGAATGTGATGTGAGATAGATCTGTTTTGATCAAGTGATTCAATTGTTCTGCCGTGAAAATAAACTCATTGTGAGCATTGTGAGGCTGCCTTCACCCAGAAGTTCCCAAATTGTCTGTCTTCATGGTGCCCCAAGTGTCTTATTAATGTTTTCAAAAGAAATACCTAGCGGTTTTGTTTATTTAGTGGATAAGTACAAACAACCTAGTAAGTATTTATATCCTAACAACTTAGTTGCCATTTAAGAAAGTAATACAAATAAATTAGAAAAAATATATTTTTTTTTCTTTTTATAAAAGTTTTACATTTATTCTGTCTTAAATACCCACCATCATTCACTAGTGGGATGTACCACCCATTGGGCACTAAACCTTGGAATTAAATGGACACTCCTACCCTCATTTTTTATGCCCACTGATTTTCAGATATACTTGTTATCAAAGCAAAGCAATTGTTAAAAAAAAAAAAAAAACAGCCAATTTCACAGAGGGAATGTCATCAAAAGGAATACAGTACAATCTGTAAATTAACTTGAACTAGTCATTTCTACAGTGTCCAACATCTTACTGTGTTTTCTTTGAAAAATTGAAATACCCCTCCATCCTCCTGTGAATTCACTCTGGCTCACCAGTGCACCTTGGGACATACTGTGGGAAACCTGGTTTTAACCTGTATTTGTTCTCTACCACTAAGTTGGAGTTGCCTGAAAGAGCCTATGTATTTAACTTCATTATCCAAAAGTTGCTTTGCATTGTGTTTGTTGTCCGTTTTGGGTGAGCAACAAAAGCATTCCTAGACTTTGCCTCCTAGAAATTCTGATTCAGTATGTTTGGGATGAGTGGGTAGAACCCAGGTGTCTGTATTTTCAACAAGCTTGCCTGGCAATACTAACGCACATGAAATTTGGTAACCACAGAATTCTATTAGAAACCCTTTAAGTTCAGGGACCATGTTGCTTTTCACTTAAACCCCTTCTTATGCCTGCAATAGAGCACAATGTACCTTTGGCAAAACTTCATGGAATATATTTAACTTATTTATTGTCCGCTACTTCAGTTCTCTCTCCTTCCCAGCTTCCTTTGTTCCATGACCGCAGTTTTCCTTGTCTCCCCTGCCAGGTCCTTAGTCTCCCACACACATCCTTCCATCTTGTTGAATCAGTCACCTGTATCCTCTGAGATATACACTCAATGCATTTATCTCTATCCTTCCTTCCTTCCCTGGTAGCTCAGATGGTAAAGAATCTGCCTGCCAGTGCAGGAGACCCGGGATCCATCCCTGGGTCAGGAGGATCCTCTGGAGAAGGACATAGCAACCCACTCCAGTATTCGTGCCTGGAGAATCCCATGGACAGAGGAATCTGGTGGGCTACAGCCCATGGGGTCGCAAAGAGTCAGACACGATTGAGCAACTAACACTTCCTTACTTCTGTCCCACACCAAGAGATGTACATTTCCCAAAGTGGGGAAAACTCTGACTTTGGGAGAAAATTGAAAAATATTATATCTGTTGGGCTGGAAGAGAACTAACTAGATTATAATTTGGAAGCAAAAGTGCTTCTGTTTCAGAACTGAGGAAACACGGGGGAGAGATGTGAGGTACCCAAGGATATTCAGGGAGTGGAAAGCCACGCATGGGAAGGGCATCGTCTCCACACCAGGCCCACCTCATTTCCAGGGTGCTGCAGGAGCGTCTGTGAGTTTTCCAAGTCCCACTGAGAACTGGGCTTGGGAGTTTGTTTTGCTCAGACAGTTATCATGTTTAATATGTTAAACAATACCTTGTGATTTATTTATTTCAGTACTTACAAATTGAGTTTCCTTTTAAATATTTGAATTTTGATTTCATATGAGTTTTACAGACTGTGGAGTATGGACCACTTAGAGTCAATTTTAATGGGAAGAAAGCGGAGACTTGAACAGAAGAAACTACCCACAGTGTCAGAAAAAGAGGCCTCTGTCTTTTCTGGATGCTTAATTTATAAATTATATCCTAGCAGCCTCCGAATATGGGCTTTCCTGGTGGCTTAGCTGGTAAAGAATCTGCCCGCAATACGGGAGACCTGGGTTCGATCCCTGGCTTGGGAAGATCCCCTGGAGAAAGGAATGGCTACCCATTCCTCGTATTCTGGCCTAGAGAATTCCATGAACTGTACAGTCGGGGTCACAAACAGTTGGACACAACTGAGAGACTTTCACTTCACTTCACCTCACTTCGCTTGAGCATCCGTATATGGTTTGTTGACCAGCTAAGTGTTTTCCTGCTCAGAGGCTCTTTCTCCTTTGGATTCTTAGCTGAGGTCTGAATAGTCAGGCTCTGAGGGCCTAACTTCGGGACAGTTGAGACATGGCTATACTGGACATTTTTATGTTCCGAGCGACACCTTCACCCCTAGGCAGAATTGGGGTGCTTAGATAAGACTGTCAAGGATTGCCCAAGGAAGATCAGTGATTATACTATGTTTCTCTTGATTGCATTTCTGGTATATTTTAGAAGAGATAAGACCAACTCATGCGTAAAGGAAACTCTGGCACTGTGAAACTCATGAAAAATAGTCTTCAAACTTTTCATTTCCAGGGTTACTTCATTCAAATGTTAATCACTCATTCCTTGCATGCCTGCATGCTTCACTCTCTTACTCAGCAGCATCTAAATCTCTCTGAGAGGTCGTCTTTTGAGTGTTTCTCACCTCCTGTGAGATGATGCCAGCTCGGGCTTCCCTGGTGGCTCAGATGGTAAAGAATCTGCCTGCAATGTGGGAGACCTGGGTTCAATCCCTGGGTTGGGAAGATCCCATGGAGAAGGGAAAGGCTACCCACTCCAGTGTTCTTGCCTAGAGAATCCCATGGACAAAGGAGTCCGGTGCGCTACAGTCCATGGGGTCAAAAAGAGCTGGACACCAATAGGCGTCTAATGCACAGACACAGGTTATCTTAAGCTGGCCTGTGAGTCCTGGAAGCCCAGCCTTCTCTCTTGGGAAGTAATCTTGTAGCTGCGCATCTTTTCAATTCAATTTCAAATGCCTTCAAATGTAGACGTTATAATGATAGTGAAGGAAAAGCAGTATATAATTTGGGTGTCAAATGAAGTTGCTTGTAATTTATTATAATGCTCATGACCTGTTTCTTCAGCTCAGAATAGCTGGAGAATTGAGAATGCCATTAATTAATACCATGACTGGTAATTTACACCTGCCTTTCCTTCAGGCTACCCTTTCCCAGAGGTGCTTTTAAGGAAAAAATAATGTTACTTGATTTTGAGTGTCTTTTCCGGTTTTTCGTTGTCTGGAATCTCCTCCAAGGAAAGAGAGGCAATTTCAGAGAGAAGGAATGCCGTAGACTGTCCTGATGCCATCCTGAACGGCCAGGACTGCTCGGCATGCCTCTCGTTACTGAGACATCATCCATCACGATAGAAAGAGTGTGCAGATTCCAGACGGCAGAAATCCGTCCACTCGCTGCACTCGAGTTGCTTCAGGCACTGACGTGGCTTCAACTGCATTTGACCTGGTGCTTCGGATTCAAGCCAGTAGGTGACTCATTATTTCAGATGTTTGGTTTGTGTTCTTACAGTTGAAGCAGTCTGCAAGGAAAATAGAAAAGCCCGTTGTAAAAATAAGGTCTGTCTCCAGGAAGGAGAATCCCTGCGTCCTGACCAGGGGTGGGGTGTCCACACGGGACTCATCTGACTTGTTGTTTTACCTTAGATCCTGGTTTGAAGTGGTCCTGGCAGCTGTCCATTAGCGAGTGTGTTGGTGGCACTGCCGGCTGTGGTTACATTCTTTTCTAAACAGTATTTTTATGCCTTTATTTTTATTTTTGGCTGTGCTGAGTCTTTGTTGCTGCACACAGGCTTTTTGCTAGTTACAGCACACAAGCTTCTCTAGTTGGGGCTCCCAGGCTCTAGGTGCGGACTTCAGTAATCATGGCACGTGGGCTTAGCTGCCCGGTGGCACGTGGAATCTTCCTGGACCGGGCATCAGACTCTTGTCTCCTGAAGCCACAAGCAGATTCTTAACCACTGGACCACCAGTGAAGTCCTGGGGTTACACTCCTGATTGTGAGTTCAGAACGTGCTGGGTACCAAGGTGGCTATCTGGTGGCTGAGAAAGAGCCATTCACTCTGAGGATGGGCCAACCAGGTACCTGTGATCAGGCTCCACTCTAAGGGGGAACAGAGAGCTCATTCCAGTTCCAAGGGTTAACCTCATCAGATGGTTTCTCTCTGCACTTTGGGATATGATGTGCAATTACGTTCTTTCTTTGGTTATTGGAGGCTATCCATCTTCTATAGGTGATTTAGTAATTGTGGAATGTTAGCATCAAACTAAGACTTTTGTAAAATGTGGCTTTAAAAATTATCTTCAACCCTTGCATTTTGTTTTTAAATAAAACATTCGGCTAACTTATAAACTTGTCTTTTTTGTCTTGTCTTGGTTTTTAGCTGTCCCAGGGGAACACTTCAGAGAAATGATCAAATCTCTCCCCAGACAGTGTGGTATAGGAGCCGCTGTAGCACTGTAGCTATGAACTCACTGTTGCGTCCCATTGTAGACTTACAGCTTTTATTACTTTGTTACAGTGTTTTGGTTAATTTATTAGATGGTGACTGTGTGTCAGATGCTTGTTTTGAGAGCCTTCAGCTGGTCAAATAATAGCTTCTATCTATTGGTTATATGCCAGGAGCTTCATTTAATCCTCACAGGTACACTAGACAGCATAAATTATAGGTACAGTAAATAGCTTTTTCTCAGAGAGGTTAATTATGTCCAAGGTCACAGGCTAGTAAGTAAGAGCTATGAGTTAACATTTCACCCACACTGATGTGACTGGGAGTTTATCTCAACCAAAAGCTCTATTGCCTCTCCCCGTAAGAAAGAGGGGGCAGAGCTGCCACGCTGCCTCGTGTTGACCATCCACCAACCTCTCTCCTTGTCTTCTTGCAGAGGAGCAGGATAGCATAATGGTTAAGAGCAAGGACAGTGCCCGAGTCTCACACTGTCTAGCTCTTAACTCTTGGGCAAGCTCCCTAGCCTTTTTATGTCTTCCTTTCTCCATCAGTGGCTAAGATTGTGCCTGTGGTTCTGAGCCTCAAATAAATTAATGTCTATAAAGTGTTAACAGCTCACAGTAAGCAGTATGAGAGTATTTGCTATTCTTGTATATTATCCTGAGGTTCGGTTAGAATGAGAGATCATTCCCATCTCTCTTTTCCTGCCTCATCAAACACGTGGCCTTGGGCCAGTTCATGAGACTGCTTCAGAGCAGGGAGGATCGTGAATGGCCAGCTGCTGACGGACGCCCCCTCGACTGCAGTCCAGCCTTGACCTCCTGGGCCAGGTGTTCTCCCACGTTTTTCTGCTCATCCTTGGTCTGTCTGGTCTCTGGCGCGGTTGCCTGTTCTCCCCAAAACTGTGTGCGTCCTCAACCTCTACCGCACGTGCTATCAGCCCATCACGGCCCATCAACCACCGCGTGTCCCAGTCTGTCACCTGGACGTTTCAGCTCATGTGGACACCATGGCGTGTCATAAACTATGACCTCCTTGAGGTGAGGACCAAGTCTCAGAACCTTATAGAGCAGTTTTTTTAAAAGTATTTAATCATGGACGTGCTGTTGTTATGGGACCTCGGGGTAAAGGGAAAGGCGCCTGGGGGAGGCAGCATGTGGCCTTGAAGTCCCCGGGCCCGTCTTCCTCACCCGTGATGCTGCCAGGTAGAAGCGCATCACCAGGGTCCTAGGGCCTTGGGCTCTTGACTTCAGCTCTTCCCCCTTCCTTATTCAGGGAACCTGAGATCTTATTACCCACCGTGTTCAGGGCAGTGAAACAGTTATCGTCTGATTTCCACAAGGAAAGGAAGTGAGTCAGGCATTCCTGCTGCAGAAACTGTTTCTGGGAAAGGACTCCCTGGGAGGAGTGGTGGCCCAGCTCCTTGGATAGCTCCTTCAGCCCCACATAACTGCCAGAGGCTGGTGGGGACCTGGCACCACTGAGGAATGCCCCTCCCAGCCAGAAACCTTCAGTGATAGAAGGTGATACCACAAATGCCAAAACCAGCTGTGGAAACCTGGTTGTGTTGGTGTTTGCTTTAATTGTGGTAAAAAAAAAAAAAAAAAAAAGACATGTAACATAAAATTAACCATCTTAACATTTTTAAGTGGTATCATGTCCATCCTTTTTTTTTTTTTTTTTTTTTTTTGTTCAATAATCATCACCTTTGACTGCCAGTCCATTCTAAAGGAGATCAGCCCTGGGATTTCTTTGGAAGGAATGATGCTAAAGCTGAAACTCCAGTACTTTGGCCACCTCATGCGAAGAGTTGACTCACTGGAAAAGACTCTGATGCTGGGAGGGATTGGGGGCAGGAGGAGAAGGGGACGACAGAGGATGAGATGGCTGGATGGCATCACAGACTTGATGGACGTGAGTCTGAGTGAACTCCGGGAGATGGTGATGGACAGGGAGGCCTGGCGTGCTGCGATTCACGGGGTCACAGAGTCGGACACGGCTGAGCGACTGAACTGAACTGAATCATCACGACCAATCTCCAGAACTCATTCATCTGGTGAAACGGATACTCTGTACCCTTAAATGGGAGCCCCCCCATTCCTTGTCTCCCCAGCCCAAGCCAACCACCCTTCTGCTTTCTGTCTCTGTGATTGGACTACTCTAGAGACCTTGTATAAGAGGAATCTTATGGTATCCCCTTGTGACTTGCTTATTTCACTTAATAATGTCCTCATCAGTGCAGTTCAGTCACTCAGTCGTGTCCAACTCTTTTAGACCCCAGGAACTGCATGCCACACGCCAGGCTTCCCTGTTTATCACCAACTCCTGGAACTTACTTTGGCCTAAGTATTGGAGTTTTAGCTTCAGCATCAGTCCTCCAATGAATATTCAGTACTGATTTCTTTTAGGATTGACTGGTTGGATCTTCTTGCAGTCCAAGGGACTGTCAAGAGTCTTCTACAACACCACAGTTCAAAAGCATCAATTCTTCCGTGTTCAGCTTTCTTTATAGTCCAACTCTCACATCCATACATGACCACTGGAAAAACCATAGCCTTGACTAGACAGACCTTTGTTGGCAAAGTAACATTTCTGCTTTTTAATGTGCTGTCTAGGTTGGTCATAGCTTTTCTTCCAAGGAACAAGCGTCTTTTAATTTCATGGTTGCAGTCACCATCTGCAGTGATTTTGGAGCCCCCCAAAATAGTCTCTCACTGTTTCCATTGTTTCCCCATCTATTTGCCATGAAGTGATGGGACCAGATGCCATGATCTTAGTTTTCCGAATATTGAGCTTTAAGCCAACTTTTTCACTCTCCTCTTTCACTTTCATCAAGGGGCTCTCTAGTTCTTCTTCACTTTCTGCCATAAGGGTGGTGTCATCTGCATATCTGAGGTTATTGCTATTTCTCCCGGCAGTCTTGATTCCAGCTTGTGCTTCATCCAGCCCAGCATTTCTGATGATGTACTCTGCATATAAGTTAAATAAGCAGGGTGATAATATACAGCCTTGATGTATTCCTTTCCTGATTTGTAACCAGTCTGTTGTTCCATGTCCAGTTCTAACTGATGCTTCTTGACCTGCATACATATTTCTCAGGCATGTCAGATGGTCTGGTATTCCCATCTCTTTAAGAATTTTCCACAGTTTGTTGTGATCCACACAGTCAAGAGGCTTTGGTGTAGTCAATAAAGCAGAAGTAGATGTTTTTCTGGAACTCTCTTGCTTTTTCGATGATCCAGCGGATGTTGGCAATTTGATCTCTGGTTCCTCTGGCTTTTCTAAATCCAGCTTGAACATCTGGAAGTTCACGGTTCACATCCCCATAGTTCATCCATATTATAGCATATGTCAGAATTTCCTTCCTTTTTAAGGCTGAACAATATTCCATTGTGTGTATTGTATGTATGAACCACATTTTATTTATTCATTCATCTTTCCGTGGACTGTTGGATTGCCTGCACCTTTTGGCTATTGCAATGAATCTTGCTGTGAATATTGGTTCTTGTTCTGATAGAGCAGCAAGGACCCAGAAGTATATTCTGTTTTGACTGATTGTGTAAAGGAACCTCTGTTTATACAGCTTTGAATCTTTTTTGAAATTCAGAAAGAATAGCCACCCAGTTGTCAGGAGTAATCCGGCTAAGTGTGTGTTTCTGTGTACTTGGATTTTTCATTAAGTTGAGGGTTTAATGTAGATGAAATTAGAAGGGAAGAAGTGAAAGATGTTAAAAAAGAGAGGGCAGAGTCTCTTTGCCACACAACTGTGAAACTTTGTTAGAGAAAAAGGGGGAAAAGAGTCACTCCCCCCACAGAGCGGAGAATTCATGCTGTTTACCTGGAGAACTATTAACCACCCAGGAGATAAACCCTGGTTAGCTCTTCCTTTACAGAATTATTAGTGTGTCTTTAGTGAGGGGAATCCCCTCCACACAACTGGCTGCAGCTTGCAGAGGCTTCCTTCTGCCACATGAAGTGTTCATCCTCTCTCTCTCCTTGCTGGAGGTACGTCCCATCCTTCTTGAACTACTGGGACCGAATGCCTCACCATCTCTGGTTCTTCTGGTTTCTTCCAGAGTTCCCTGGCTGGAATGCTACCCCCGCAACGGCACCTTCCCTTTGGCCTCTAACTATAGGTCTGTGAAGTGAAGTCGCTCAGTCGTGTCTGACTCTTTGTGACCCCATGGACTGTAGCCTACCAGGCCCCTCTGTCCATGGGATTATCCAGGCAAGAATACTGGAGTGGGTTGCCATTTCCATCTCCAGGAAATCTTCCTTATCTCTCATTGCTATTCTTTGAAATTTTGCATTCAGTTGGGTATATTTTTCCCTTTCACCTTTGCCTGTGGCTTCTCTTCTTTTCTCAGCTATTTGTAAGGCCTCAGACAACCACCCTACTTTCTTGGATTTCTTTTTCTTGGGGATGGTTTTGGTCACAACCTCCTATACAATGTTAGGAACCTCCATCCAAGATCTAATCCCTTGAATCTATTCGTCACCTCCACTATTTGTTCTTTATATACTCACAAGACCAAGTCTTCACTACCTTATAAGCCCTTCACTTACCTTCCAAAGGACTTGGTTTTAACAATGCCAATTATTCCAAAAGAGTGTCTGTGTTTGACGCTTGTCAGAAAGAGCTTGTATAAGTGGGAGGGTAGAGATGATGATGGGAAGGATTATAGGGCCAAAAGGATTTGCAGGCATTTTGTTTGCATTGGTCTCAGAATTTCCATTGAACTGCAGGTTGTTATCCTGTTTCTATCCCAGCTCTTCAGCTCTGCCTTTCCCAGATGATTTCATTGAAAAGCAATGACGAATTATGACTTGTCTTTTCTGCTGGAGCCTTAACAGATAGTTTTTTCCCAACTGTAAACATTTTAGTCAGCGTTTTGTTTAGTGAGTCATTAATTCGATGAGGAAAATGTCCTAATAAAGATAAAGGAACTGTAAACTGTTTCAAAAGCTGCAGAGGGAAAAATGCTCAGGCCCTTGTAGGTCAACTGCTTCCTCTTGTTCCTTGCATTTTGTCTGTTGCTTGGTCATGGGAACAGACGGAGTTTTGGGGTTTATGTCCTCACTTGAATTCCCTTCTGTGAAGAACTTGGACATACATACCAAGTGTGGATGTCTGACTTCTGCAGAGTCTCTTTATGGACAGGGGCTGTATATGAGGTGATTGTTTTGAAAAATTGTTGTTTAGTTGCTGAGTTGTGTCTGACTCTTCGTGATCCCATGGACTGTAGCCTGCAAAGCTCCTCTGTTCATGGAATTTCCCATGCAAGAATACTGGAGTTGATTGCCATTTCCTTTTCAAGGGGATCTTCCCGACCCAGGGATCAAACCCACATCATTGGCTTTGGCAGGCATATTCTTACTGCTGAGCCAGCAGGGAATCCCCTTTATAAAAAACAGTCAATGAGATTTACCCCTTCCACCACAAACTAGCACATTAAATGTGTCACTAGGTTGGCATCGAGACATAATTGTTTCGGAGAAGGCAATGGCAAACCACCCCAGTACTCTTGTCTGGAAAATCCCATGGACGGGGGAGCCTGGTAGGCTGCAGTCCATGGGGTCGCAAAGAGTCAGACACAACTAAGCGACTTCACTTTCACTTTTCACTTTCATGCATTGGAGAAGGAAATGGCAACCCACTCCAGTGTTCTTGCCTGGAGAATCCCAGGGACAGGGGAGCCTGGTGGGCTGCCGTCTATGGAGTCGCACAGAGTCGGAGACTGAAGCGACTTAGCAGCAGCAACAGTACTCAGAAGTGTCATTAACTCCCAGGAATAGAGGGTCAGAGATCCTAAAATAGATCAAAGGCTAAAGAGACTAGGAAGCCTTCTCAGCTATAAACCTGAGATAGCATAAGGCAGAATCTGCATTCTTCATTTGTATGAAATTTTTCTGGGATTATTATGACCTTACATTCTTATAATGTTGGTAAGACTCAATATTCCAGCATGGATATAGCTATTTCTTGGTTTTATTTGAATGTTTAGTGAAGTGTAAACTTATTTCATGTGTTGTTTTTTTTTTTTTTTTACAGAAATGTATTGATCTTTATTAAATCCAAGGGTAAGCGTTATAGATGTTTAAAAAGCAACTATCCAGCAATGCTTCATTTAAATGTCAGGAGGCAGTTGTCTGTCTCTGTGACTCTCAGTCTTTCAGGAGGTAGACCCAATTGAAGACTGGAAAAGAAAAAATAACACACTCGAAACTTTCTTTGATAGAAAATTTGCTTGCAGTATTCATTAGTTGTAAAAATGTATGAAAAGGGAAAAATGAACTCTGTATAGTCAGTAAAAAATGAAAATCAAGAGGCACAGTAAATTGAGGGGCTAAGTACATTAGAAAGAACTTGGATTTTATTTTACTTATATAATCAGTTAATACCTTTATGTAAGTTCATATTTGCTGTCTTGCTAGGTACTTGTCAAAAGGAAACATGATGATCCAAAGATAACCTTTCATTACAACATACCTTTAAAAGTATTGCCCAATGTTTTGTTATCATTGACTGGGTCTTCCTGGACTATCCTTCTGCCCCCTGCCAAAAAAAATGTGGTACTAGGTATAATACCGCCATCTGTGTGAAGTTTGTGCATTTGTGTTCAGTTCAGTTCAGATGCTCAGTCGTGTCCGACTCTTTGCGACACCATAAATCGCAGCACAGATTGGTGCAAATGTGATTGTGGTTTCGGACGTTGAATTTTAAATTTTAAATCAATTTAAATTCAGCCTTCCAAGTCAATTCAGCCTTATAAATAGGCTGAAACGCATCTTTTTAAATCAAAATAAGAACGATGACAATCAACACGTTTTTGCCAACGAGAAATAAGTGTGTTCATTCCTCTGGCTTAAAAATTCATGTTTCGGGATTCAGTGAAATTTCGGAAAGCATCTTCTGCCTCCTGCTGGCTGCAGAAGAGTTTTTCCGTCAAAAAGTTCTTGAGATGCTTGAAAGAAGTAGTAGTCGGTTGGCAAGAGTTCAGGTGAATGTGGCGGGTGAGACGAAACTTCATAGCCCAGTTTGTTCAATTTCTGAAGCATCGGCTGTGTTAGCGTGGGGTTAGGGGTTGTTGTGGGGGAAAACCGGTGCCTTTCTGTTGACCACTGCTGGTTGCAGGCATTGTAGTTTCCTGTGAAGGAGTGAGTAAAAGTTGCCCGGTTGCATCCACTCTTTGCGACCCCATGGACTGTAGCCCCCCAGACTCCTCTGTCCGTAGGATTCCCCAGGCAAGAGTACTAGAGTGGGCAGCCATTCCCTTCTCCGTGCATCTCATCAGTGTGCTGAGCATACTTCTTAGATGTAATGGTTTCACTGGGATTCAGAAAGCTCTCAGGGATCAGACCAGCAGCAGATGACCGAACAGCAACCATGAGCTTCTTCTGATGCAAGCTTGGCTGTGAGAAGTGCTTTGGAGTTTCTTGGTTCAACCACTGAGCTGGTTATTGTATAAAATCCTATTTTTGTCGCGTGTCATAATCCAGTCAAGAAATGGTTTGCTGTTGTTGCATCTAGTAAGAGAATACTAGACACTGCAAAATGGTGATTTTTATGATTTTTGGTCAGCTCATGAGGCACCCACTTATCAAACTTTTTCACCTTTCTAATTTGCTTCCAAGGCTGAATGACTGTAATAGTCATTCACTGTAACAGTCAGCACTGAGTCTTTTGGCAGCTTCTTGTGTAGCTGTAAGAGAATCAGCTTTGATGATGGCTCTCAGTTGGTTGTTGTCAACTTCTGGTGGCCGGCCATTACACTCATCTTCAAGGTTCTCGTCTCCTTTGCAAAACTTCTTGAACCACCACTGCATTGTATGTTCATTAGCAGTTCCTGGGCCAAATGGTCGTTGATGTTGCGAGTTGTCTCTGCTGCTTTACAATCCATTTTGAACTCCAATAAGAAAATTGCTCAAATTTGCTTTTTGCCTAGCATCGTTTCCATAATCTAAAATACATATAAAATAAATAGCAAGTGATAAGTCATTAGCAAAACACATAAAGCAAGAAACAAGCTTTAAAATGATGTGTAACATAACCATATTTATTTAAGAATATATTCCAATATTAAATGGCAAATTTCAACAGTGCAGAATTGCAGATTACTTTTGCATCAGCCTAATATAATGCTGCAAGAGCATTTCATAGCAGACATGAGAAGCCAAATTTGATAACTGGTTAGCTGTCTTTCTAACTACATAGAATTATGAAATGCTCTTTGTGAGGTGTGATCTTGCAAACTACACAGGTTATATTCCGCCATGACACCCTGCAGGGGCTGGGTTTAATTCTGGACCCTTTTAACCCCTCATGATTGTCAAATAAACACATCTTTGGTATGACATGGGCTACACAGATGGCCAGGATTCCTGCATCCATTCAGCTGACAACTTTGTGTGCCGCTCCAGGCTGGCTGTCAGCTGGGTCCTTGGGCACGTGAGGTGAACTTGGAGAAGACAGGCAGGAGCCAGCAGGTGTGCTACCGCTGAGTCTACACAGGCTGGGCAGAGTGTGCCGCGGAGGTCTCCTCTCAGCACTCACCACTCCCTGCAGTAAAGGGGCTGGGAGGTGGGTCAGGACTAGGTACCAGCTGAGCTGGGCCTTGACTGCTGAAGTCCAAATCTAAAGCTGTTTTTCACTATAGCTTTTGAAACGTACTGCCCATATGAATTAGGTGACTTGGTCATTTTTTAGGAAACCTTTATTACACTCCCGCTTTGTATGCATATGGAAACAGTGCAGTGGAAAGCATAGTCAGGGCCTGACTTCGCATCCTGGTTGCCACCTAATAGCGACTTGACCTTTCTGGACTAAAGATGGAAAGGGATACTGAAATATGCGAGGTGTGTTGGTTCAGGGCATGAAATGAGGCGGCCGATGCAATGATCATTTTTAGTCGCTCTTCTTCCCTTAGCGCACCAAAGCTGAATACCTTAAAAAAGGTATTGTATTTTGAAAGGTGCCTGATGCAACCAAGAAAGAAGGCAAGGCTAATGACAGGATAATGAGAGTGACTCACCTTAGGCACCGTTTATTGTTTCTGGACTAAGTGCTTTCTTTACATTTCCCCATCTAATTCAGTAATTCAGACTTAGGCGCTGTTTCATCCCCACTTTACAGATGAGAAAAGTGAGGTGAGAGCAGTTCCATAACATGAATTAACTCTGCCAGTCTTGTTCCAGAGCTCTTAACTGTCAGAACGGAGCTTCCGAAGAGGACAGTGAGACGCTAATAACAGCACCTCATCCTTTAAGGAACACTTCTGTGTACCTTGTTATGTTTGTTCCTCATAAGGAAAAATAGGAGATGGCTAGAAGTGGGGTTTGGAGAAGGCGATGGCACCCCACTCCAGTACTCTTGCCTGGAGAATCCCATGGATGAAGGAGCCTGGTAGGCTGCAGTCCGTGGGGTCGCTGAGTCAGACACGACTGGGCGACTTCACTTTCACTTTTCACTTTCATGCACTGGAGAAGGAAATGGCTACCCACTCCAGTGTTCTTGCCTGGAGAATCCTGGGGACGGCGGAGCCTGGTGGGCTGCCGTCTATGGGGTCTCACGGAGTCGGACATGACTGAAGCGATTTAGCAGCAGTAGCAGCAGCAGCAGAAATGTGGTTAGAAGACTGATGGGAGGTGACTTGCTCAGTGTTACTGAATCCTTCCATGGCTGAATTGGTGCAAGAACGCTTCCTGCTTGATAATCTTGTGTTTACAGGATGAAGGTAGATCACTGCAGAAATCCTTTTAATAAGTGAATGCTGTTAAATGCTTCAAATACGGAACAGACTCAGGGAGGTTGCATGCATTGTTCAAAGTGTCACATGTCACTGTTGCCAGCATAATTAGAAAGGGCACGTCAGCCTCAGACCACACCGCTTCTGAGCAACCCAAGTGGAAGGGCTGGGAAGGACCAATGCAATCTGTCTTCCGGTCCCCTGGCTAGGGTGCCTCCTCAGGCCGCCTCCTGGCTTCCGAAGCTGTCATGGAAGAGCAGCCCTGGAGCAGGTTGCTGTGAGCACTTGCTGTGAGCCCCGGTTGCCTCCTGCTGCAACCAGAAGGGAGATGATAAGGGGCCTGTGTGGCGAGGATGGTACGGGCGGGCCGCCTTCTTCCCATGCTAATCATGCTTTCTGCAAATTGAAGGCTCAGCGCAATTTTAGAGAAAGCAAGAGAGAAAGGAAACCAAATATGGTTGGGCCAGGAGCCTTTTGGAATTATGTGGTGTTCTACCCTGTAGCTGGAGATTCAGTTTCAGATGCCTGTGATTATGGCCTTTGCAAACAGTTGTCAGAGAAATTCGTAAGACTTCCAAAGGCTGCGGAAGAGCAGATGTGGCATTAAATTTCAAGCGCAGTTACTCATAATAGCTTACATGTGGACCCGGAGTGTCCAGGATTCAGGCCTGAGTCCCTGTGACCAGGAGGTGTGGGATGTTGAGCAGAGGTGTCAGCATTTTCTGGTGGTCTTTTCCTGTTATGTCACTTATTCCCGGCCCACAGACCCTTACCAGTGGGAGAACTCTTCCATAACTGCTAGCTCACAGCGCCTAACACTGTCATCCCTTTGTCCTGTTTAATAAGAAGAGGCAACATGACTTCTTTGCCAACAGGCGTCAACCATGCCAGCAGATAGACTGTGGAAAGTGTGAGTCTCTGTGCTCAGTCGTGTCCAACTCTTTGCAACCCCAAGGACTATAGCCCACTAGGCTGCTCTGCCCATGGAATTTCCCAGGCAAGGATACTGGAGTGGGGAGCCATTTCCCACTCCAGGGGATCTTCCCAACCCAGGGATCAAACCTGCGGATTGGCAGGTGGATTCCTTACCGCTACTGCCACCTGAGCCTCTATCAGTTCAGTGCAGTCGCTCAGTCGTGTCTGACTCTTTGTGACCCCATGGACTGCAGCACGCCAGGCCTCCCTGTCCATCACCAACTCCCAGAGCCTGATGTCCATTGAGTTGATGATGCCATCCAACCATCTCTTCCTCTGTTGTCCCCTTCTCCTCCTGCCTTCAATCTTTCCCAGCATCAGGGTCTTTTCCAGTGAGTCAGGTCTTCGCATCAGGTGGCCAAAGTATTGGAGTTTCAACTTCAGCATCAGTCCTTCCAATGAATATTCAGGACTGATTTCCTTTAGGATGGACTGGTTGGATCTCCTTGCAGTCCAAGGGACTTTCAAGAGTCTTCTCCAACACCACAGTTCAAAAGCATCAATTCTTCGGTGCTCAGTGTTCTTTATGGTCCATCTCTGACATCTATACATGATTATTGGAAAACCCATAGCTTTAACTAGACAGACCTTTGTTGGCAAAGTAATGTCTCTGCTTTTTAATATGCTGTCTAGGTTGGTCACAGCTTTTCTTCCTAGGAGCAAGCATCTTTTAATTTCATGGCTGCAGTCACCATCTGCAGTGATTTTGGAGCCTAAGAAAGTCTGTCACTGTTTCCGTTGTTGCCCCATCTATTTGCCATGAAGTGATGGGACCAGATGCCATGATATTCATTTTCTGAATGTTGAGTTTTAAGCCAGCTTTTTTGCTCTCCTCTTTCACTTTCATCAGGAGGCTTCTCAGCTCTTCCTCACTTTCTGCCATGAGTCTCTATGGCCAACTTAAATTGGCTGTGCAACAGACATTGTCCCTTTGTTAGCAGAGTTTGAAGTATTCAGCCTTGCCTTGTTTAATATTTCTTTTCCACAGTTCAAATGGCAAGGACTTTAATGACTGTCGGAAATAACTTTATTTTATTATTAATAACGAAGGTCAAGATCAAAAGGATAAGGTGTAATTAGAATAAACCAGCAGTTGTTCTTTTTGAAGCAAAAGCTGCTAGATTTCTCCTTATCTCCAATAAAGAGGTAAGCTTACTGAGTTAAAAAATTTGAAGTGTTCATTAGGCAACAAAAACGATTAAAAAGAATATTCTAAGTCTTAGTATATATAAAAAGGATATTCTCATTCTTGTTATATTGAAACACCCTTCTCTAGAGCTTTTCAAATAGTAATTACTAGAAAACACAGTTTATCCTAGATTAAGTAAGTGGAGAACCCTAAACTGAGTGGTGGAATAGAATTTAAGGATCAACTCCTTTTTTTCCCCTATAAAACCTGGACATTTCTGCCATTGCTTTATTGAATGTGTCTGCCTGCTTTGTTGGGGATAGGAGCCGGGGAGGATGGGGCCTTGCACAGGCTCATGCCTGGAACACTTACACACTCCAAGTGGGAGTCTCTTTGCAGACTTGACTGCCCCAGTGCATCACTGTTTTGTGGTGACCGAGGAAGCAGAGACAGAGGCTGAGAGCCAGAAGCACACCAGCTCTGGGAAGCTCCGTGCACTGGGCTGCAGTTCCTGCGTTCAGACACTGCGGTTCCTCTGTACACTCGGCTTCTGCAAAACCAGATGGGGTGGCCCTCTTCTGTAAATGAGGCAGCAGGAAACCCAAGCGGATGACATGGAACAGCCGCCACCAGTACTTGCCTACTGCCTCATTGTTAGGAAACCGTCTCACTTAATCCTCACAGCTGCCCAGTGAGGTGGCATGTTGATGAGCCTGTGTTAGGAATAGCTGAGCTCTTAGAGGTTTGAGTCACTTGCCCCAGGAAAAGGAGACCGAAAGGGCAGCTTGTGACCACACGTGGTAATTATGTCCCCACACTGCAAGTAGTGAAGCCGGTACTTACCCCCAAGAGTCTGCCCTCCAGAGTTGATGCGGTTCCTTCTCCTTAGCTCCTTCAGAGAGGTACAGCCTTGGATGAAAATGGCCTTTCCATCCCTTCCACTTGAAGCTCTGACACTGGGAGCTTGTGTGAGAAGGGTCTGACCACAGGCCCCATCGGTAGCATGGAGTCAATAGCCTATCTCTGTGATTGTTGTAAGTGATCCAGGGAGACGAACGCAAGGGCTCAGTTCGTCCACGATGAGGAGGAGGAGGAGGTTTGTTGTAACTACTAAGGTCCTCAGTCCTCTTGAGGTTTGAGTTCTGGGAGATTCTGTCTCCCTTGATGAATGGCTGGGATGTTTCTACGCGGAACACTTATTTACTCCTGACCCTCTGGTACTGCACACACCCACAGTAGTTTCCTGGGGGCTAGTCTCCAGGGATCACAGCTTTAGAACCTCTTTCATCATCTGTTTCCTATTCATTCCACATACCCCCAGGTTCAAACTTTCAAGATTCTTCCACCTCGCCAAGCCATGGAGACAGCTGGGCCTCTGGTTCTTGCTCACCCTCATGGCTTTCTAAGGCCAGTGGGACTCATAGTCTCTGTCCAGAGCTAAGCTTTTAATTCATCCTTGAAAGATTTATGGAGCATTTTTGTCCCAAGCAGAACCAAATGCTTTATATCCCTGTGTGTCACTTAGCCAGGAGTGAACACATTATCCTCTTGTCTCATTTCCTAGAAACAGGTAGAGACAGGCCCACAGGAGGACCTAAGAGCTGAGGTCACACTGCTTCCCTCATTTGCATTGTCAACGAGAAGTACTTCCTGACAGATGCTGCTGTTCTTTTTAGCTTTCTCAAGAAGTTTTTCATCCTGGCTGTCTTTGCTTTCTCGTTTACTTATGGGAAGCTAAAAGAATATAGGAGGCTCTATCCCTAGTTTTTCAGTATTAATCTAAATTTTATGAAAATCCTAAACTGATCAGCTCCACCCTCCCCAACTGAAATCTCCTTGAGCTTAAAATGCCGTCTCCTTTTTCAAAGTCACCCTTCTTAACGGCTTGCCAAGAGTTCAGAATCATTTGGGCTGGATCATTTCAATATAAACTAAGACTAAAGATCTCTTATTTATCATCTAGAAGAAAAGCCATTTTTAAAACTGTCATTCCTTTCAGAAAAAAATGGAGAATGAAAAACTAAGCCATTGATATGACAGAAAAAATGAAAATTTGATGGAATGGGGAAAAATAAGTTGCCTTATTTTTAATTGTAGGGCTTCTGTTCATGCAAAGTGACCCAGGAATAAAGAAGTAGCCAGTTTGAGTTGAGCTAGATAAAGATGAACAGAAAAGTTGAAAACCATTGAGTTATTTGCCTTCTCATTTCCTTTTATTGCGAATGGAATGGGGCTTCTCAACCAGCATCTTCCTTCTGATTATTACAGATGAGGAAGCTTCAGGGACTTGCCTGATCTTTTACTTCACCTGAAGATCCCTGTTACAGTCGTTGATTAGATATGCTAAGCTGGAACATAAATAAAGTATTAAGTGAGATTCTAAGAGCAGTTTTTTAAGACTCCTACTAATCAGTCAGCCCCCTCAGTTAGCCAGTGTAAGTCACGCATCATGGTAGGCATTTCGACTTGGCTCGGTCCTGAAATCTGAAATTATTAACTGCGGCTCTAGTAGTTGCTCTGTTCTGACCCATGGTACAAGGAAATGGCCAGAGAGTAAAATGGCAAAATCCCTGAAGCTGGGACCCTTCATAAGCCTTTTTGCTTTGTTTGAGGCCAGTTTTCATCTTTTTTTTTTTTTTTTTTTTCAGTGTTAGCAGCTCAGTTGTGTCCAACTCTTTGTGACCTCATGGGCTGTATAGCCTGTCAGGCTCCTCTATCCATGGAATTCTTCAGACAAGAATACTGGAGTGGGTAGCCAGTCCCTTCTCCAGGGGATCTTCCCAACCCAGGGATCAAACCCAGTCTCCTGCTTTGCGGGCAGACTCTTTACCATCTGAGCGACTCAGATGCAAAAGGATGGAGGAAATAAATTACACTTTGGTACTGAGATTTGAGTTAATCTTTAGTATTATACCAAGTGTACCTTCTCAGAACGGTCTGCTTGAGACACAGCTTTCGTGAGTAAGCATTCTCCCAGATCATAGCATCTAGGTAGCAGAGAGCTGGCCCTGGAGTCTCTGAGCCCTCACAGTGCTCATGTATGTTATTAATGAATCTCATGATAATTTTGCCTTGTTAGAGGACCTGTGGGTAAGAAAAAGCATGATACCGGAAACCTAGCATGTAAGGCGGAGTGGAGAGTAATGGTGTCGGAAGCCTTGTACTAGGTGGTTCCCGGAGGAAATTGACAATGAAGTGAAGCTGTTCATATCACCCCTTGATCTCTTAGTGGAAGAAGGTACCCCAAGTGGAGGAAGAAGCCTCTGAAATATATATGACCCAAGCCATTCCCAAATGGGGATAAATGTTTCTATTTGAAATGGAACTGCCAAAAGCTCCATACCAGGAATCTTCTTTCTTACAAAAAAAATGAAATTATCAACTATTCCCTGGTTGTGGGCGATCAATTCCAAACCCTGCTAGAAAGAGTCTGAACTCAGCCTCATTTGGACTAGTTGGCAAAAGAGAAAAAAAAGGAGGTCTTTCTCCTCCTTCTTTCTGCCCCTTAGGTCATAGATTTTTCCTACTCTCTCATTGCTTTTGAAAAACTCCTTTTTCAAATAATAACATTTGAAATATTTGAAGTAATATTGCTTTTATTCTTTCTGTGATTGATGTCTTATCTTTGTCACAAAGGTTATGTGCTGGCATTCCTATCTTTACATTGATCCTGTAAAAAGGTGAAATGCAAACCGCCATGCCAGAGAAGCAACATAATTAATGTCTTTGTGATGCTGTCCAAGTTCTTGAGAAACTATTAGAACTGGATTATCTTGGTGTTTGCCAGTTGAGGTCAAGCCAACAACTCTACTTGTCTTTCTTTCCCAGAGGGCACGACAAGAAAAGACAGAAAAGTTCAAGGAATTAAAAACAGAGCTTTCATTAGGCTAGCATTTGAGGTCAGGTAAACATCTCTTTCGAGTTTCATTGAAAAATTCCAGGAGGCCAAGGGCAAAATCTCCAGAAGACTTGTTTCAAGGAGTATAGCTCAGTGGAATTTAAAATAATTTAGGAAATTTAGGAAACGTGAGTATGACATTTCTTAGGGGACATTTAGAAAAACAGAAGGAAAAGGACCCCAAACCCCCAAATTTCTTCTCATTTGAAAAGTGTGGAAGCCTGGGAATGATTTTCCAGGGTGACTAGGAGAGACCTCTTCATTGCACACGAGTTTCTTTCCAGAGCTCGCACAGTGTTCGTATATGTTATCGATGGATCGGGTGATAGTTTTGCCTGGTTATAGGACATATAGCTAAGAGGAAGCATGCTGAGATGGAGAGTAATCACGTCAGACACCTTGTACTGAATGATTCCTGGAAGGTGGTTCTTAAACTTGTGAATTTGAGTCATGAATGCAGACACCCGTGGAGCATATAGGGTCACCTGGGCAAAGAGAACAGCAAAACAACAAACCGCGCAGCCGTCCTTGTAACTCGGGCACACGTCCCGTGTGTGTGCTTTAGCCTATAGCAGAGTTCTTTGCGGTTCACTTTTGTGTTGTTCCAGTTACGCGTTTCAGGGTTCAGATGACATCTTTAACAAGAGCTAAGCTCTTGCTCAACTTTTTTTTATTAAGTTGAAAGCAACAGTCCCCTCTGACTCTGAAGGAAATATAAACCACAAGTCAGATGACCAGTGGAGATTGTGGAATTTCTGTCCCAGAGATCTTCAAAAGCAGAGCATGAAAGTTAGGTCACTTACCTAAGTCTGTTCGGGGGCTAACCAAGATGACACTTTGCAGAGTTCCAAGTTCATAAAACAACTCGTGTTAATATTCTTATGTCCGTAGAACACAAGGAAAATCAGTACTTAGTTCCATTATCTTTTTAAAGACTTATTTAAATTGTTGTGTGTAATACAGTTAACAACATTGTGTTAGTGTCAGGTGTACAGCAAAGTGACTCAGTTATGCATATACATGTATCCGCTCTTTTTTTCTTTTAGATTCTTTTCCTGTATAGGCCATTATAGAGTATTGAGTAAGTTCCGTGTGCTATACAGCAGGTTCTTAGTAGCTGTCTATTTTATTATATAGCAGTGTGTATATGTCAGCTCCAATCTCCCAATTTATCCTTCTGTTCCACTATCTTTTGGCTTCTTAAAAGTGTGTTGACTTTTCCATGCCCTGGAACGACTGTGTCTCTCATTTGTGTTGTAAGGCTAATGTTGCTTGTGGAAATTTGGGAGTGAGTAGGAGGGAGGAAGGAGGAAGTCCTTTTAGAAGATGACATTCGATCTTTTCAGAGAATGGCACTGGGAGGTCACTTGGCTTCTACAGAGCTGGCTTGCCTGAGCATATTAACAAACTCCCCAAAGAGCGGCGTTTAGCTTGAGGGCACTTCCTGTAAGGAACTGTTGCTTTACTAAATGATCAAGCTTGCTGGCTTTAAACAGTCTATAAAATGAGAAGAGGTTGGTTGGTTCATTGTCATTGGAAGCTGTTTAAACTCTACAAAGTTAAGAAGATAGTCGGAAACAAGATTTTTAAATCATCTAGCTCCACTGTGAGTCCATAATGACAAAAAAGAAAAAGTCAGAAAGTTGTCTTGTGGCATGCCAAACCACAGTGAGCATTGCTGTTGATGACTTGATGAATTCCCAGTGTCCCCGGGGCCCTCTGCTCTCTGCAGACTGCATCCAGCGCTAGCCTACCACGTGGTGATGAAGGAGCCTCCCTCCCGCCTACTCACCTTAAAGAGACACTGTTGAGCATCTGTAAAAAAAGAATTAGTTTCTTTAAAAATGGAAGAAGTTACAAGCCATTAAAGGTGCTGAGCAGACGGGAAAACAAAAGGTAAAATTGGAAGGATTTTGTGTGTGTGTGTGTGTGTGTGCCAGTAACTTGTGAAAACCTTTCATTCTCTTTTAGTGAAAATTTAACAATTTTAGGAAGGCTAATGTCCTGTGTGACTCTGTTTCTTAAAATTGTCCAGTCAGTGTAGCATGGATTTAATACATTCCTAGGGACCTAGGAACGAAAATATACTACCTTCCCTGTGTTTCACTTCTTTGTCTCTTTTGTTTGTCTTATTTTCTTGGATAGGCAAGAGTAAAGGAGAGAACGCTAAGTTATAACATTTGGTTTTAGTGCTGTTTTCTTGTTCCATTTTAAAAAGGACATATCCATTAAAGTAAGACCCTGTGTTTTGAGTTGTTTCTCTCTTTTAACTTTCCATTCATTTGAAGTTGGCTCTGCCTTGTGGTGGTTTTCCAGATGTTTGTTTATTTACAGTGAAACCCTTTCTTTCAAATGAAATCTTGTGTTTAACTAGAATATATGAAACAGAGAAAATATAGCTGTTCTTGGGGTCTCCCCTCAGCCTCCTCCCGTCTCCTGGTGCCTGAGGGTCCGGGTGGGCACCCCAGGGCCCGAGGAACCTGGTTTTTAATCCCCTGGCATGAGCACCGGTCTAGGAGAGAGTATGCAGTTTGCTGACCTCCAGCTTTGCCACCCAGACATTTTTTCCTCACTTCATTTCTCTAAGTTGCCTGCTTGGAAAAACAATGGCTTTGTATCCGAGCATCCCTGAGGTTCTTTCTGCCCTCCTAACAGCCAGCAGTTCTGAAGTGTACACAGAGCTCTGAGGCAGTGAAAAGGTCAGTGACTGAGGAATGCACACTCCGGAACGGGAGACCTGGCTCAAGGAAGGATTGTCCCGTGCCCGCGGGAAGGGTTCATGTAAAGGAGAGCACAGGAACCAGAAGTCAGGCAGCAGAAGAAATGTCTCTGAAGAGAGTGTTTTCTGGAGATTGCAGTGAGGCATCCTCTGACACACGGGCGTGGGAGCAGAGGGAGGGGTTTGGGCCAGGTGGGGGTTGCTGTTTAACCACTGACTGCAGTGGTAGGTCCTTGGCTATTAGAGCTTCCCAGGAAGCTAAGTGGTTAAGAATCCGCCTGCAAATGCGGAGATGCAGGTTCGATTCCTGCATCTTGGAAGATCCCCTAGAAGGGGAAATGGTGACCCACTCCAGTGTTCTTGCCTGGGAAATCCCATGGGCAGAGGAGCCTTGCGGGCTATGGTCCATGGGGTTGCAAAGAGTCAGACGCAACTGAGTGAGTAAGCACACATGCCCACACTAGGCTGTTGACAAATAAAATGATGTTCCCGCACTAGAGAAAATTCTGTCCTGTCACTGTGTGTGTGTGTGTTAGAAAATGCACTGAGGTCTAGTTAAAAAATCTGCAGCCAGTTAACACGTTTGGTTAAGAGAATGGGGATGGTGCGGCCAAGGTCAGGGTTCAGTCATTCGCTCGTGGGCCAGCTAACTGGGCAGGGCTCTGGAGCCAGACTGTACTTTTAACCCTGACCAGCTGCTCCTCACATGTGTGCCAGGGGTCACAGGGAGGGTCAGAGAGCCTGGAAGGATTTCTGAACTCAGCTTTTCCTCCCGGGACCTTGCAGGCAGGTCCTGGTCAGGGAGGGCTTGGTGTTTTATCTTGTGGGTAGGGGATGGGTTTGGGGGAGCACACAGTCTCCATCTTGAACAGCCTTGAAAATCTAAAATACTCTTTGTGAGCCAGGGTCTCAGTGAATTCTGACTGTGGGTCTTTCCAGTTTGAAGACAGAACTGTCAAGGCTAGGTTACAATAGAGATTACTGAAATAATGCTCTATAGTTCTTGTGACTGCCGGCCTCCTCCTCGTTTGGGAATTGGGAGAAGGGCTGGCATTAGAAAATAGATCTGTTTGTATTTTAACCCCTTGAAGCCCATTGTTCTCTGTAGCTGTTCTCATTTCTTCATTGAAACACCACTTTGTAATTAAAATTGAAGACACTTGGTTTTCATCTGTAAAAGAATAGCGTACAGGAATCTTATGCAAGTTGTTTTTAAAAATATGATTCCAGTGCTCACAGTTCCCCCAGAGAATGGTTCTGTATGAATAGATTTTACTACTAATTAAACACGGAACAGTTTCTCTTGTTTCTTAGCATAAATACAGTCACGTATGAAGCCTACATAGGATTTCATCTTTGCCGAGGGAAGCAGTTAGCTTCAACTGTCATTTGTTTTCTATGAAAGATAGAAAAAAACAAGTCATCTGAGCTAAAGTATCTCCAACACTTTTTTTGAGAAGAGACATGTTCATTTTTGTAAAAATTACAGAAATATAAACCTTGCTGCTGCTGCTGCTGCTAAGTCACTTCAGTCGTGTCCGACTCTGTGCGACCCCAGAGACGGCAGCCCACCAGGCTCCCCCGTCCCTAGGATTCTCCAGGCAAGAACACTGGAGTGGGTTGCCACTTCTCCGATACATGAAAGTGAAAAGTGAAAGTGAAGTCGCTCAGTCGTGTCCGACTCCTAGCAACCCCATGGACTGCAGCCCACCAGGCTCCTCCATCCATGGGATTTGCCAGGCAAGAGTACTGGAGTGGGGTGCCATTGCCTTCTCCAAGTATAAACCTTATGTACGTCTTAATCTCTGCACCAACCAGTCCTCACAGTAAATGGTCCTGCTCTCAAGCCAGTGGTGAAAATGCGTGTAAAAGTTATAATTTTAAGACATCTGTTGGTTTTTATCCCCAGAATTAATTTGTTTCAGGCCAGTGGCTTCCAAAGTGTTTGCTTTAATAGCGAGTGCTTTCAACAAACAAAATTTTCAGTGGAATTTTAACATTAAAAAATAAAAAGATAACCGCAGAGACACTGAGGTCCTGGCTGGGGACGCCCTCTTTCTCCTCCGCCCCGCCAGCGACACCCCAGGGCCCCGCGCCGAAGGACCCTCTGCAGCCGCGCTGGGGGCCGGCGCTTCACCCAGTGGCTTCAGGGGGTGTGTGTGTCGGTGTTGGGCCTCCCCCCGCCTCCTTGACTAACTCTTCTGAATGGCACACTCCTGGTGACGTCTGTGTCCCCAGCACCGACTCTGGGTGCTTATTTTTAGTTAAGCGACAGTTAGTCACAAACTTAAAAGCAAACCACCTAAACCAACCAGTGATTTTTTTTTTTCCTGTCCTGAAATTGGACCTTTCCACTTGACTCATCTTTTGAGTTTGGCTCAAATACCATATTTGTCACTCGTTTTTAGTCTGGGCCAGGAAGTTTTTTCTCCCAGTGAATTTACGTTCAAATCTGTAATAACAGTGCTTGTGGTAGGTTAGATGCTCACGTTCACCAACCTGGTAGGAATGAGCTTTTCGTCTTATGCCGCGTTCTGAGTAACTGTGTTCCTGCCTGCCTGCTTTCCGCTGTTAGAATAACATAATAATGCAGCACTAGTTCACACGGTGGGTAATGCTGGAGTATCTCTTAATCAGACTGATCAGACTGGAGTCACTCAGAATGCTACGCAAGGAAAAGAGCCCCCTCTAAATACACAGTTCTTGAATCAACGCTTTGAGAGTAGGGCGGCACTAAGGATTGTCGGTCTTAGTCTGACGAGTTGTTTGTATATTGCAAAGCATTTTTCGAGCGCCTTCTGTCTAGAGTAATTTGGCTAAGCCTGGAGGAGACAGACCAGCTATTTCACTTGTACTCACTCCCTTAGTATGCATCCCTGTAAGGTAGATGCTATTAATTTTATTTCTGTTTTAACTATACGATAGTCAGCTCTTCCCTTACCCTGGGATAACCTCACCCTTAACTATGACTTCAGTCACTCCTGATAATTTCCCAAATTCTGTGGACTGCTCTACACTCTTCAGTTCCTGCACTTTGCCTCCTGGCATCCCCCCTAATTGGCCACCGAACCAGTTACGGTTGGCCCTCCATACCCCTGTGTTTTGCATCCACAGATTCAACCAGCCTTGGGCTAAAACCTGCCAATACAGAGGGACAGCTATACTTCAGACTTGACAAGCCTCAAGGAGCAGATGGAGGCGACCCTCGTGTGATCTCCTTTTCCCCCTGAGTTTCTTGTCTTGATCCAGACATTACCATCTTCCTCTACGTGTGTCATCAACCGACACTAACTCACTCGGTCTCAGGTGCTAGTCCAGATATTAGGTGTCCATGTAGCACAGACTCAAGCTTTTTCAAGGTTTTGCTTTAATGGAGCTTGCACTTTAGTGGACAAACAACTAACTTAAAACAATAAAAAACTATATCTGTACCTATCTATCCGGAGAAACGTCAAGAACCTCAGATATGTGGCTGATACCACTCTAATGGCAGAAAGGAAAGAGGAACTAAAGAGTGAAAGAGCCAGCTTGAAACTAAATTTTAGAAAAACTAAGAGCATGGCATCCAGCCCCATTACTGCATGGCAGATAGAGGGGAAAAGGCGGAAGTAGGGGCAGATTTCCTCTCCTTGGGCTCTCAAATCACTGCAGATGGTGACTGCAGCCGTGAAATCAGAAGACAGTTGCTTCCTGGAAGGAAATCTATGACAAACCTAGACAGTGTTTTAAAAAGCAGAGACATTTCTCTGCCGACAAATGTCGTATAGTCAAGGCAGTGGTCTTCCCAGTGGTCACGTACAGTTGAGAGAGTTGGGCCATAAAGAAGGCAGAGCACCAAAGAATTGATGCCTTTGAACTGTGGTGCTGGAGAAGACTCCTGAAAGTCTCTTGGATAGCAAGGAGATCAAACCAGTCAATCTTAAGGGACATCAACCCTGAATACTCATTGGAAAGACTGATACTGAAGCTCAAAATCCAGTATTTTGGTCATCTGATGTGAATAGATGACTCATTGGAAAAGTCCCTGATGCTGGGAAAGATTGTGGGCAGAAGAAGAGGGCAATCAAAGGATGAGATGGCTGGATGGCATCACCAATAATTGGCATGAACTTGGTCAAACTTCAGAAGATCATGAGGGACAGAGAGGCGTGGCATGCTGCAGTCCATGGGGTCATAAGGGGTCGGACACGACCAGTCAACTGAACAGCAGCAATACCTATTTATCTAGACGTGTCTGTATCTACCCATTCATCCTTTTGTATGGATGGCTGTCAGGCAGTGGTGAGACACCTGGAGAGAAATACAGCAGGGTGAGGGTTTTGGAGACCACGGGATGTGTGTTGTACTCTTCAGCAAGCCTGGTCAGGGAAGGAGGTGGTATTTACACAGAGACTTGACTGAAGTGAGGGGATAAGCCATATGCGTATCTGTGATCCGGAGGCAGGCCTGACTCACCCTCTGTTAATCCTGGCTACTCAAGGACTGAGTCATAACCGTTTTTTTTAATGTTGCCCGAGCCGTAGCTTGTAACTGTTAGCCAGCAGATAGATGTACGTGGACCTGGGAACAGATAAGGAAATGATTATTACCCAGTGTGCTGGGTGTGGCACAGTCATGCCTAGAAGTCTGCATGGACTCTGAGAAGAAGCAGATGGGAAGAAGGCAAAGGCAAGAGTACGTTTAGAGTTGGTCTCGCAAAAGATTTACACTTGAGGTCGGTCTTGAGCGGAGTTCCACGTGTGGAGTTGGGGGATGGGGGCATATAGGGGTAAACAGGGACTGATTTGGAAGACATAGCATCAGATTTGGGGTCAAACCAGCCCACCAAGAAGGGGAGCACAGCACTGTGACTTGTGATGGGGAGTGGTCAGCAAACTTAGGACAGGTGACCTGGAAATAGGTGTGTGTTCTAAGAGGATAAATTCGTTAATCTGACCTTGAATGCTGTCCTTGGGAAAGAATAAAAGGGAGAAAGAATCTTGGGTTTTCCCCTTTCCCCCTTTCCCAGGTAACCCCGCACCAAGAATGTTCCTTCCCTATATCCCCCTTATCCGGTGTCCTTTTCTGATTTTTAAAGACAGCTTCAGCAAGCATTCGCTATCTGAGGCTATTGCAGAAGCCTCTGACAGCTTCACTGGAAGATCAGTCATTATGTGTTTTGGGAATAAACTCTGCTGTGTCGTGCCCCCAGGAAGGGACCTGGTGACGCCTGGAAGCTCGAGGGAAGGGAGGCGGGGCTGACCTTTGCTTCTGACCCAGGGTGAAGCTGTCTGGGAGGAAGGACAGGTTGTCTCTCTTAAGTGAAGGGACATGGGCTCTGGGGTCACCCTGGTCCTGGACACTCACTGGGAACGGGATGAATGTGCAGGGGGACCCTGCTGGAACGATCTGGTGTCTCCATATGCAGCTTTGGCATTATTTTGGTTTTACTGTGTTTGCCTTGCTTTGCTCTAATTTGTCAGGGCAGGTTTCCGCCACCTCCCACTTTAAGTTTTGTTTGGAAGACTTTATACAGTGATTCCATGACAAGAATTCTGGTGTATGTAATCGTTTTTATTCTTTATTACCAAATCTTTGCATTTCTCTGTGGCACGCAGGTTCGCCTGCTCAGGTAAGCAGAGCTGGTTGACGAGCTCAGATCGTCAGCATGCTTCCTTCCATCCCTCCCTGGAGTGCAGCTGCTGGGCTTCCTTCTTCCTTGGGGGCTGGTGGTTGTCATAAGCAGGCCTCGTTACATGGCTCCTCTGCCGAGGAGTGTTCAGTTCAGTCGCTCAGTCGTGTCCGACTCTTTGCGACCCCATGAATTGCAGCACGCCAGGCCTCCCTGTCCATCACCAACTCCCGGAGTTCACTCAGACTCACGTCCATCGAGTCAGTGATGCCATCCAGCCATCTCATCCTCTGTCGTCCCCTTCTCCTCCTGCCCCCAATCCCTCCCAGCATCAGAGTCTTTTCCAATGAGTCAACTCTTCGCATGAGGTGGCCAAAGTACTGGAGTTTCAGCTTTAGCATCATTCCTTCCAAAGAATACCCAGGGCTGATCAGTGTTAGGATTGACTTTTATTGATGTTATACTGTATGTTGCTGTGTGAGATTTAGTGCCATCATAAGCTTCCTAAAGAATATTTTATCAAAGGTTCATGTCCCCTTTGCTTTGTTGTGATATGGATTTTTACAGATTTCTCGAAATGTTTGTCCCTGAAACTGATGAAAGCTGTGTTGTACAGTTTTCATTCAGTTAATGTTTGAAGTGACTTTGTCCTCCAGCCTTCATTCAGAGGGGGTCCTCACTCCTGCCCTGGTGTCCCTGTCTGTGGGGTAAATGAAGATCCTTTTCATTGTCTCTGCACCACCAAAATCCCGTTACCTGCTCACTAAGGTCCAAGGTTTAGCAAAGCTCAAAGCCTTTGATTCTGAAGGCGGAAGCTTCAGGTACTAATGCCAGCAGTGACCCACGTACATTGTGGTGTAAGCCACAGTTCCCAGCCCTTCCTGCATTCAGGGTCTTGGGGGCGCACCAGCCCTTCCTGCAGGGTCTTGGGGGCACAGTGCCAGGGCATCTAGGCAGACGGTTACTAGCAGCACATGAGAGGAAGTCCTTTCCTGGAAAGTAGCAAATACAGCCTCGTTTTGGTCCCTTCAGTGCCTGGCAGATGCCTCCCCAGGTGCCCAGTAATTTCTGGGTGGAGAGTGGATAAAATAATGGACAGGTAAATGCTTCCGTGCACGTGTAAGATAATGAAAAGGGTAAGTATTTAAGCTGGGTTTTCAAAAGCAAACTATCCTATCAGTAGAGCTGTTTTGCTTAGAGACAGTCTCCTTTTCTCTGATTTCTTTCCTGTGTTTTTGGGTAATCACAAATCCTTTAAAGGAAAGGCATTTCCAGAATGGTGAGCTGGCCTGTTCTGATGGTGTATCAGCCCTACCCCTCAATGACCTTCACTTCTGTGATGGCGATGCCACGTGAGGATTTTCGAGAAGCATTCCTCGGGTCAAACAGGCTCATTCCTGGACTTCACAGGGTTTATCATTGAAGGCCAGCCTTGGAGCAGTGTCTTTACTTGCTGTACACATGCCTTGGCCTGTGTGAGTCCATATTACCCTCTTTGGAAAGCTTTTGAATGAGTAGACTTTCTTTATTTTGAGTTTAAATCTTGGCGTCTGTTTTTCAGAACACTAGTCTGTTATTACTTAAGGCTTATGCCCAGATTTGGAACGCAGGCTGCTAAGAAATGTCAAACAGAAAGGGCTTGTCAGCACTGATAGTCCAAGTTCGTCATGGGCTGCCTTTTGGCCTGGCATGTGCCCTGGGCGTGCTGTGCTCACCTGCCCACCTGTGATGACCTGGATCTGTCAGTCTGAAATGATCTGTTCTTGAGCAAGTGGTTGTTGGGGGTATTTGATGAGGTTTGCTCATTGCCAATGCCTGACTATATTCACAGCTGCTTTTCTCTTGCAAAATGATCATATGCCTATATGCAAGTTTAAAAATTAAACAAGAATATTAAGAGTAGTTGTCACTCAGAGGAGAGTTTTTCAGAATTAAGGGGCTCTTTAATTATGCACACCCTCCTCCACCACCTGTATTCTAAGGATATTCCAGGACAGAAGACATTCATGGAGGTTGGTCCAGACACTGATTTTTTTTTTTCTGCTTTTAATTGGAGGATAATTGCTTTAGAATATCTGTGTTGGTTTCTACCATACATTAACACAGATCGGCCGTAGGCGTTTGTCTGACCCCTCCCTCTTGAAACTCCCTCCCATCTCCCACCCCATCCCACCCCTCTGGGTTTTCACAGAGCACCTGATTGAGCTCCCTGCGTCACACAGCAAATTTCCACTGGCTGTCTAATTTTACGTATGGTAATGTATATGTTTCCGTGCCACCCTCTCAGTTCATCCCACCCTCTCCTTCCCTTCCTGTGTCCACAAGTCTGTATTCTATATCTGAGTCTCCATTGCTGCCCTGCAAAGATATATATGTATGTATATATATATATATATGTATATATATATATATATCTCCACATATATGCATTAATATATGATATTTGTCTTTCTCTTTCTTACTTCACTGTGTATAATAGACTCTAGGTTCATCCACCTCATTAGAACTGAGTCGAATGAATTCCTTTTAATGGCTGAGTAATACTCCATTGTGTACAGGTACCGCAACTTCTTTATCCATTCATCTGTCGATGGCCCTCTAGGTTGCTTCTGTGTCCTAGCTGTTGTAAACAGTGCTGCGATGCAGACAGCTGGTGTGTTGAGAATGTGCCCACCGAGGACCGCCCTGCGAGGCCAGTGTGACCATCACCCCCTGTTCTTCCATGCCCTCTGTGTCCTCTGGTGCCTCTGGGGCTTTCTCCACCTTCTGGAATCCTGCTGTCCCCTCTGCCTGATCACCTTCTCCATCCTATAAACCCAGTGTTCTGTCTTCCCCGTATCCTTTTTCTGATGATCTTTGGGACATTTTCCTAATGCAATCATCCATTGGTTTACACAGTAAACATTCCTGAAATGTGCCCCCTGCCTTGTGCTATGCTCAGTGTAGGAGATAAAATCCCAATAAGCTAGAGTTAATTTTATTCACAAGGTATGGTAGATTTATAACTGAATGTTGGGGAATGACCGACAGTCACGTGAATGGGCATAGCCTGGCTCTGCGTGCGTAGTAATAGCAGGCTTGGTGCGCAAACCTGTCGTGTTCAGAGGCAGTCTAATTGAGTCTCACTGGTTGCCGGCTCCTTGGTAGGCTATTTTGTGCTACCCAGATATTTTAAACCTTACCCTTTAAGAGCTTCATGTTGATGTCAGGACATTTGAATTGAGTCATTTCTCCTTCCTTAAGAGTAAAAGGAAGCTTCTGTGATGAACATTTGGCTTACAGTCTGTGAGGTCTTTGAAAACTTGAACTTCAGTCATTCCCTGTGTGGCTGAGTGATGGGGCAGGCATTGTAGAGGTTCAGGTTCCCAGCATTTCACATGATTTAACACAGTCCAGCCTTTGGCAATCTGCCACCCTCTCTACTTGGTAGACAGGTTATGAAATTTGACACTCTTACATCTTTCTTGGAAAACCTTGTAAGTTCAGCAGTCCTTCAACGGCTGACCCATTTCTGTTAAATTCCTGTTGTCAGACCCAAGTGTGAGGTTATCTCAGACCTGTTGTCAGAATAGTCAGTGCATTTCATTGACTTTTTTTAAAAAAAAACTATCAGCCTAGTCTTTGAGTGACAGTTTATACTTTGAACACAGAAACTGGACACTGCTCTTTGTGTTTACTATGCTGCCAGCAACTTTCCCTAAAATGTGAACCGAATTCCCCAAGCATGTATTATATCATCATAGCACAGTAAAGTAGGATTTAGACAATTCCTTTAGCTGACACATGGAAGCAGAGCCTCAGAGAAGTGTGTCTACCAAAAATACAGAGAACTTCTTTAGTGAGCTAGGAGGGGTGCTTTGTGAAATCGGTTGTTTAGACGGTAAAGTGTCTGCCTGCAATGCGGGAGACTGGGTTCGATTCCTGGGTCGGGAAGATCCCCTGGAGAAGGAAATGGCAATCCACTCCAGCACTCTTGCCTGGAAAATCCCATGGACGGAGGAGCCTGATAGGCTACGGTCCATGGGGTCGCAAAGAGTCGGACACGACTGAGCGGCTTCGCTTTAGCATATTTTGCTGTCAGTTAATCTGCTTTAGGATTCCCCTCCAGGCTTCACATCTTTGGGGCCATCATCGCCCCTGTCCTTGATAAATTAAGTATGAGGGTTGAAAAGCATCGTGTCTCGGTTGTTGCAATGCTTCTTGGTTGGAAAGACACTGGACTTGGCAGTCACAGGTCCTAGGTTGGAGCCCAGATTCTAGCGTTTACTGTGTGGTTCAACTTAAGTTGTTCAGATTCCTACTCTGTAAAGTGGGGATGATAAATAAGGTCTGCTCCCACCCCAACTCCAGCGACCTCTACTCCTACTGTGGATCAAGTGAGCAAATGAATTGCAAAGTGTCCTGTAACTTACGCAGTGCTCTGCTGTGGGAGCCCCGTTCTCGCCAAGGATGGGTTTTGTGAACTCCCGCAGGGTCCCTAAAATGCCTCTTTCTGCCAAGGACAGTTACTGAGGCTTTCCCTTCTATGGGTATCTGTGCTCACAAGCAGCTGCCTCTTCACCCACCCAGGGACAGCCTGGACCTCTCTGGGACAGCTGTTTCTGATGACATTGTTTCTTCAGTTAAGCTGAAACCCAGCCTCCTAACTTCCAAGATAATTTACACTTCTTGATTCTAGTTTTACAGAGTAACACGAAACAGTTCAAATCAGTGCACATGTCCAGTTGTAGAAATGTATAACTGAGAAGGGGTCTTAAACTCAGCTTCCTGTTTTTGGCAATTCAATTCAATAAATAAGAGCTGGGGCCTGTCACGTGGGTGCTGGCTCCAGCTCTGAAGGCAGCTATTGTTTCTCCTCCTGATCTCCGGAAGTGGAACCAAAGGGCAGGGGACCAAATGGGGATGAATGGGAAACAAGAGCTTTTAACTCCTTCATGTGCAAAAATATAGTGGTTTAATTTTTTCTTTCTTTGGAATTATTGCTAGAAGAATAATACCTGCATTTTTTGGGCTAGGAATAATTGAAATAGCTCAGTGGACTATTAATCTGCAAGTGGACTTACTGATGAGCAGTGTGACTTTGAGGAAGTCAGTCATTACTCTGCAGAATTAGTTTCCCTCAGGTTTAAAGTGGGACTAAAATTTTCTGCACTGCCTATATTATATTGCTGTTAGATATAATAATGTATGTGGATTCAAATATTCACTTCTATACGCCATGTAACTCTTGGAAAATTCTTTAAACTTCTCTTTGTCTGCTTCATCTTTTAAAAGAGCATTGGTTAGTATCTACTTTAGAGTTTTTGTGAGAAATAAATGAGTTAATTTCCATGAAGTACAATAGAGCAGTGCCTGACAGCTAATGTCTAACACATTAAATATTTTATGAACTTTTGAGGGCTCTGTGATATAACATTTTTTAGTCTACTGTGTTTTTTTTATAGCATCAAAAAATAAAAATAAACTGTAACATCTTGTTTACCAAGCAAATCTAGTAACAGAATTGGCATTGTTTATCTTTCTTATCACTTTGGTAATTTCACAAAATGTGACTTGGTTGTCAGAAAAGCCTTATCATGATATTGAAAGCTTACTCCCAAATACCTTACTTCTCTGGACCTCAGGCCAGATTTATGTATTACCGAAAAAGCCCTGATGCTGGGAATGATTGAAGGCGGGAGGAGAAGGGGGCAACAGAGGATGAGATGGTGGGATGGCATCACTAACTCGATGAGCATGAGTCTGAGTAAGCTCTGGGAGTTGGTGATGGACAGGGAGGCCTGGCGGGCTGCAGTCCCTGGGTTTGCAAAGAGTCGGACGCGACTGAGTGACTGAACTGAACTGATACATTACTGGAGGTGTTTTTTTCTTTGCGGTGTAAGTTTGGAAAACTTTAAGTGGGGATTGGGATGGTTTTAGGGGCGCTAGTAGTAAAAACCTTCCTACCAATGCAGGAGACGTAAGAGTCTCGGGTTCGACCTCTGGGTGGGGAAGATTGCCTCGAGGAGGGCCTGGCAACCCAGTCTAGAGTTCCTGCCCAGAGAATCCCCTTGGACAGAGGAGCCTGGTGGGCTACCTTCCAGGGTGTCATAAAGCGTCCGATGCGACTGAGCACGCAGGCTCAACTCTGCTTTCTCTGTGGCTGTTAGGGCCTCCAGAGTTCTGTCTTAACTGCCCAGAGCTTTGCTTGTGTAAAAATCTCTACAAAAGAGACTTTTAAATGTTATCTTTGATGGGAAAGTGTCCTAATTCAGGTATTTTTGTAACCCATTTCGCTTTTAGAGATAATGAAACATTGATCAAGAACTTCATTTCTAACAGACCCATTCATAATAATCCTAGTGGCTTATTTCACAGAAGCTATTTCCAGGTGAAAACACTGATCATGACTTCCCATGATGTTCCCTGAAGGGGTAAAATTAAACTGTGGGAAATGCTTGGAATTTAACTAGTAACTAACTTATAAAGAACCTTTTAAAGAAATCATAACTCCCCTAAGCTATTATATAACAAAAGACCTTATGAGTTCAGAATTCTTTTATGTGTGTATTTTTCTTAACTGAAACCCAAGGAGTATTATTAAGTATCTTCAAGTTTATAACTGAGCTAAAATGGTTTCTTTAGACTGAGGAGCCTTTGAGTCCCGTGCTGGCTCTCCAACCTCAGATCCAGTCTGGGTTAGTGTTGATGCTGCATCTGTTAACCTGTTATCTGGACGTGAGCTTTTACTCAGATGCTGTATTATGTTATAGTCCTACATGGCATGATTAGGGTAAACATTTTTAAACATACATAAAGCACAGGTTGGTTTTATCTGCTAGTCAGTTTCTTTTCCAGGCTTTTACATTAAGGTATGCCAGATTTCTATTTGGGGAGGTGATGAATAGACTACATAGAGAGAAGGGGTGCTTTCAAGGGACCACGTGGCAGAGGGAAAAGAGCGTGATTTGGAAGCCCTGCTTCTCTATGATACTAGGGAGACTTCTCTGCTGCTTTCATCATGTGTTAATGGACCTGCTCTCTGTCTGGAAAGGTTAGAATCTGGTGCCACACAGTCCTGGGTGTACAATAAATTCCCAACAAGTGGCAACTGTGACATTTTATGTTAGAAATTTGTTCCATTTATGTTTAATATTTCAAAGCAATGCTGAACGACATTTTGGTCTATTTTATGATCGTTCTAATGGGCTTATAATTTTCTAAGATTACCTAAAGACTTTGAGAACACCGAAAGGAATACTTGATTCTGAGATAAACTAATCATTAAAAATTCTTCTTCTATTTTCTGTGTTAGAGTTTTAATGACCCTTTTTCCATTTCTCCAGTCATTGACATCCTAGTGAATTTAGCTTTAAAAGAAGTTAGCAGAGTAAGCGAAAAGGATACAAAGTGCTGCCAGGATAGAGTCCTCAGTTATAATTTTCTGTGTCATCCTATAATTCATTTCTGGATTGTCTGGGCCTCTTGTGCTTGTTTATAAAATACCTTCAGCAGGTTGTGAAGGATGTCATAAAGCGTGTGTTCATGGACCTTCCTCACCGTCCTCTTAGCTTTTCTAGTTCTCCAGTGGTTTGGATCTTGTGTTAGCGCATCAGTGTTCTTAGGAAGGGGTGGCTTCTTTGTAATAACAAGCAAAACTTTATATGCATCCTGGGGACCTATATTTGAAACATCACATATTTTAATGAGATATAAAATTGCATGGTAAGTCTTCCTTGTGTGTTTAAAATAAAAAGTAATTCTGTGTTCGATTTGTTTCTCCAGGTGGCATTTTTCTGAAGTTGCTCATTGAGACTTCTCAGCATTTCTACAGATATAATAGGTGAGTCAATGAAATCAGATGCCCTTTCCAGGTGGGTAGCAACTTACTTCTTGAAAGAGGTACAGTGTTTCAAACTTTTGGGCCCTAGTTTTTTTTATTTTTGTTTTTTGCTAGATACACCACTTTGATGGACACACACGAATGTTGTAAAGGACTCTGTAAAGTTTCATAAATGCTATTAAGTTTAATGTTGTAAATTCCTTACTTCAGTCTGACATGGTTCGTTCTGTCACCATTTATAAACAAGTTTCAGGGCTCTTTATAATGGGAAAAGCTGGCTTTAGGTTGTCTTTCTTTTTGAGCTTCTCTGTGGACCATTCACCCTTTGTTATCATTTCTCTCTGAAAGGGGAAGAAGAGATGGCTAATTCAAATTACCCAATTGTATCACTTGAAGACAGCTTGGGTAGAGGATTTGCTTAAATAGAAGTTGAAAACAGTTGACTAACAATAAGTGATTTATTATTAACTCTATAGATTTTAACTTATAAACATCACTTTGAGAGAATATTAGTAACAATACTGAGGCTGAGTAACCTCCCACAAGATGCATTCAATGAAATCAAGACAGTGGAATAATAATCATCCTCAAAGACTTTGCTGTAGTCTGGTTCTCAGAGGGCAGATGCCTGTTCAACCTGGTCTACAGGGCAGGTCCCCGACCTCTGGGATCTAATGCCTGATGATCTGAGGTGGAGCTGATGCCATAATAATAGAAGAAAATGCACAGTAAATGTAATGCATTTGAATCATCCTGAAACTATTCCCACCCCCATACCTACCTTGGTGCATGGAAAAATTGTCTTCCATGAAACTGGTCCCTGGTGCCAGAAAGGTTGGAGACTGCTGCTCAAGGGTCCTTGCTCTTGTTATGAACTTCCGGGTGGGACTCAGGCCGAGGAGCCAGTGCTTGGTATGTATATGGGACTGACTGACACCCTGCCCAGGAGGGTCCACTGTGTGCAGGGGATTTGCGGAGTATTTTCACAGATATCATCTCATTTGTGGAAAGGTTATCTTTTTAGTTTTCTTGATTCTGGAGAAGGAAAAATTGCTGTTAATATCATGAATTGAAGTACTGATTTCTCAAATGTTCTTAAAACTGCCCTAAGGACTGCTGGTTGGGTTAGCTGGGGGAGCTTGGCTTGTTTTTCTGGTTCTTTGTTTCTTTAATGGAAACTGTAAGCTCTGATGAGTTACAGAATTATTTGAGAAAAGTTCCTGCTCATGGGAAAGCCAGGGCTGACCCAAGACAGGTGGGTGTCCTGTTGGCATTTTATCAAGCTGATAATCTTTAAATACCTGCTCTGTGTTTATTTGGTGGGGGTGGGAGAAACTGTCTATTAACAAAGACTACTAATGAAAAATACATACTTCTCCCTGAATGTTGAAAATAAGGGATTTATTACCTGTGCTGTTCTGAACCAGGTGTTCTGAAACCTGTTTAAAAGTTGGGTGATAGTAACTGTGTGCCATGCACCGCTCAGGTCCAGGTTTGCAGAGGCCTGCCAGCCAGGTGACATGGAGTTGGTGTGGGGCCTGCTTTTCCTCATGTGGCTCTGCGAGGGGAATATTCTCAGCAGAGACAGGCCTGTGCCGCTGAGGAGTGTTTATTTCCACTCAGAGGCACTGTCTCCTTGAGTGAAAACAGGTCTGGTTGCCATTTTGCCCATTATGTAAGGAGTCGAGTGTACCCCCAACTTAAGTGGCTCCGTGTTTCCGAGGTATTCCAATGATGATTTAAGACCCCTCTGTGAGTTGTCACTCTGGATCAGTGCCAGGCTGGCCTGTTCAGTCCAGCTCTGGGGAAAAGCCAATTCCATTCTGCCAGTGCCTTCAACAGCTAAGTTATGTATGCCCTTGAATTCCCCATCTCTGAAGATTTAACCAGATAAAACCAACCTGCTGTGTACCTCTCTTTTTGTTTTTTGAATTATGGATTCATCCTGTATAAATATATAAAATATTACCAAATCGGGGACATAAGAACAACCACTCTGATTAACAGCATCTGAATTACAAAGAAATCTGATCCTGCCTTCTGTTACCTATAATGACTCATGTTACATCAGCTTGGTGGAAGGTTCCTCTGAAGCAGAGAGAGTCTTTGTGGTTTGGGGAGAGCCTTGACATCAGGAGGCCCTAGGCTGAGACTCTACCTTGGCTGGACATAGATCTGGCTTAAAATTCCAACTGTGGTGCAAGCTGGCCATGTGACCGAAGACAGGCTTCTTTACCTGATGGAACTCTCATCTCTTCATGTGTGGAAGATTGAGCGCAGCAAAGATGGCAGTGTGTGTGGGTACACAGTAGATGGCAAGTACCCTGTGCCTGGCTCCTAATACCAGATGTCTTGGATGGAGGGTGGGGAGGTCAGCTCTGCCAGAGAGCTCCCGTGCCTCACTGGTAGAGTGAAAGCTGATCCCCACTCTCTTCTGCCCTGCCTACTCCAGGACAATTATGCAGAGCCTTTGTAAAGTAGGAACTCAGGGTATATGGTTGGAATGAGGGGGTTTCTAATGGCAGGCTTTTTTTTTTTTTTTTTTCAATCTAGTCAGAATTTCTGAGCTTGAATCCTAGATCTGCACTTTATCATTAGGTATATGACCTTGAATAAATTATTAACACCCTCTCTGGCTCTCATAGGACTGCTGTGAGATTAAATGATTGTGTGTAGAGCAGGATGTACGGAACGAGTACCTAGTGAATCTCAAGAAATGTGCCAATAACTTTGCCGGGATCCTTTTAGAAGGGAGGCAGCAAGGCCGACTCAGAAGACTACCCATGGTTTTAAAATGTCTCCAGTTTGAACCTCAGCTTCTTGGACTGCCTTTTCCATCATGCAAGGCTAGTCTAGACCAGGGAGGATCATCTTTGTCATGAATAGACTGAGAGTGACTGCATCCTGCCATGTGATACTCACTCGCTCAGAAGCAGGGAGCGTTGGGATTTGTTCTTCCTGGATTTTCTTCACAAGTAAACAGGTCTTTCCTCGTCCAGGGGAATTCTTACTAGAACTGACCAGATAAGCAAAGAGAAAGTTCTAGACCTGTATTGGCCAGTGTGGTGGCCGCATCTGGCTGTTGAGCCATTTGAAATATGGCTACTGTTGACTGAGGCACTGAATTTTTCATTTTATTTCATTTCCGTTCTTTTACTATTTAGAACTGATATTCAGTTATTGGTAAGCTTTTATGTATTTGTGGGAACAACTTGGGTGTCTGCTTTTCAACTGTGAATTTTACAAATCTAGATTAAGTGCTTCTGAGGAAAATTTAGTGCCTGAGCTGAGATGTGCTGTAAGTGCAAAATATATATTTTGAAGTATTAGAAAAAAATATGTCAGCATTTTAATACTTTTATATCGATTAGATATGAAAATGATAATATTTTGTTTATCTTGAGTTAATATTATTGCAGTTAATTCCTTTTTTTTTAACATTGCACCTAAAATTTCAAAATAATGTACGGCGTGCTCACATAATTCCATCGGACAACGCTGCTCCAGATGATCCTTGAAAGAACTGGATAATTTCTCATTTATTAAGTGAAGTACAGGGTTTTCCAATAGACTGCAGATTATGAAAGTGGCTTTTTTTTCTTCTTCTTCTTATTCTAAGATATTGTTTATAGTCTACCAAGTAACAAGCTTAGAGGAATTTTTTTAAATACTTAAAATTGGAAAGAAAAAACAAGGCGCCTAGCAGATGTGTTATCTGTACCTTATGTGATACAGGCTGAGGCTCTGTGTAGACGTCTTGGCTGTAGTCTTTCCCCTCCGCCTTCTTAAGAAATGAGGTAGGGAGACACAGCCACCTGCCAGAATATGAACCCAAACGCTGTTTTTCAGCTAAATATTCTCCTTCGTGGATGATTGTTGGCTCTACGCATGATGCTGATACCTTGTTCCCTGGGTCACATTTGGTCGTGCCCCAGGTCAGTTTAGGAACTGTCGTCCGGGAGGAGTCTGTGGCTTTCAGTTACCTGTAGCGAACAGCACTCTCTCCTCACTGCTGTCATTGAGTTGCTTGGTCGTGTCCAGCTCTTTGCGGCCCCATGGACCATAGACCACCAGGCTTCTCTGTCTGTGGGATTCTCTAGGCAAGAATACTGGAGTGGGTTCAATTCAGTTCAGTCACTCAGTCGTGTCCGACTCTTTGCAACCCCATGGACAGTGGACTGCAGCATGCCAGGCCTCCCTGTCCATCACCAACTCCTGGAGTCCACCCAAACTCATGTCCATTGAGTTGGTGATGCCATCCAACCATCTCATCCTCCGTTGTCCCCTTCTCCTCCTGCCCTCAATCTTTCCCAGCATCAGGGTCTTTTCAAATGAGCCAGCTCTTCACATCAGGTGGCCAGAGTATTGGAGTTTCAGCTTCAGCATCAGTCCTTCCAATGAACACCCAGGATTGATCTCCTTTAGGATGGACTGGTTGCATTTCCTTGCAGTCCAAGGGACTCTCAAGACTCTTCTCCAACACCACAGTTCAAAAGTATCAATTCTTCGGCGCTTAGATTTCTTTATAGTCCAGCTCTCACATCCATACATGACTACTGGAAAAACCATAGCCTTGACTAGATGGGCCTTTGTTGACAAAGTAATGTCTCTGCTTTTTATATGCTATCTAGATTGGTCATAATTTTCCTTCCAAAGAGTAAGCATCTTTCAATTTCATGGCTGCAGTCATCATCTGCAGTGATTTTGGAGCCCCCAAAAATAGTCTCTCACTGTTTCCACTGTTTCCCTGTCTATTTGCCATGAAGTGATGGGACCAGATGCCATGATCTTAGTTTCCTGAATGTTGAGCTTTAAGCCAACTTTTTCACTCTCCTCTTTCACTTTCATCAAGAGGCTCTTTAGTTATTCTTCACTTTCTGCCATAAGGGTGATGTCATCTGCCTATCTGAGGTTATTGACATTTCTCCTGGCAATCTTGATTCCAGCTTGTGCTTCATCCAGCCCAGCGTTTCTCATGATGTACTTTGCATATAAGTTAAATAAGCAGGGTGAAAATATATAGCTTTGACATACTCCTTTTCCTATTTGGAACCAGTCTGTTGTTCCATGACCAGATCTAACTGTTGCTTCCTGACCTGTATACAGGTTTCTCAAGAGGCAGGTCAGGTGGTCTGGAATTCCCAACTTTTTCAGAATTTTCCACATTTTATTGTGATCCACACAGTCAAAGGCTTTGGCATAGTCAATAGAGCAGAAATAGATGTTTTTCTGGAACTCTCTTGCTTTTTCGATGATCCAGCGGATGTTGGCAATTTGATCTCTGGTTCCTCTGCCTTTTCTAAAACCAGCTTGAACATCTGGAATTTCCTGGTTTACGTATTGCTGAAGCCTGGCTTGGAGAATTTTGAGCATTACTTTACTAGCGTGTGAGATGAGTGCAAGTGGAGTGGGTAGCCATTTCCTTTTCCAGGGGGTCTTCCCAATCCATGGATCGAACCTGAGTCTCCTGCTTGGCAGGCAGATTCTTTACCACTGAGCCCCCTGGGAAGCCCTGAAACATTCTAAATAAGCAGATAAAGTGATTGCCTCACTTACTGGACATCTCTAAACCTGAATGTTTAATTCTGTTTCTGTACCAGTTTAAGAGGTTTCTAAAAGGCATTTTTCTCGCTTATTCAATAAAGTAATAGACATAAATAGGAATTTGAAAGAAATGAATGAAAGCATTCCAACACAAACGTTAGATAGTTTCAACAAACATTTAGCCAGGAACTATGTCAGAAGCTTAACTGTCCTGGTCCTGTAGCACCAGAAATAGAAAGGGAGTGAGTGCTGGCTTGAAGTTTAGTTGTACTAGTTTTGCATGAAACATGAGAAGATAGTGCCATTAAAGTGATCAATACTCTGTCTCACGTTTATGCTCTTGGTGACACTGAAGTGTATTCTAAGAGGCGGGGGAGGAGGGTGTTAGATTCAGAGTCGTACTGGTCCGGGTTTGAGCCCCGGCTGTGTCACAGTGGGACAGGACTGGGGTTTCCAAACTTCCCTGATCATGTCCCTGTGTAGTCAGTGCCGACGACACCAGCCACTTTGCTTGTTAAAGTCTTTCCATTGTATTTACTTGATCTGTGACGCCAGCACCCGTCTGGTTAATACACACAGCGAGTACCTTGCTGTCTTCATACTTTGCCAGACTAAAGAAGTGAAGGAGAGTTTACTGTCCAGTACTGTAAACTCTCTCCAAGAATTAAGCAGGATTGATATTTATATATTAGATAGAAACCATTATCAAATTTTGTGAAGAATTGTCAGCTAAAGAAAGGTAGCTTTTCCTTGCAGAGGTTAACTGTTATGACATTGAGGTTTTTAAATTCCAATATTAGAATATATTAAGAGAATGCATTTCTGCCAGCAGCTCACAAACAGTTAATAGACAAGGAAAAGACTTAGTGAGAGAGGCTATAATAAGCCTTCTCTTCTTACTGAGGGTAGATTGGACATAATGTATGCTTTCTGAATAGAAAGTGATAAAGTATAAATAGACACTGGTTTGCAAGATTTAACAAAAGTAAATCAAAGTAATTAAATGCACTGAAGACTTAAACTGAGTGAAGTTCTTTCTCTATTTCTGTTACTCGCATGTTGACAAATTGTCTTTTTTTTTCCGGTAAGAAGTCTGGCTGTAGACAGCATGTGTGTCTGAAGAAGAGTCCTAAGCATTCTTCCCAGCAGGAAAGAATTCTTCCCTTTCTATGAAAAGCGGCTTCGCTGGGTAGACTATGAACCTCCTGAGGGCTAGTCTGAGTCTTTCATTGCTCTCTCTGTGCCCAGTACAATGTCTGATGCATGCTAGGTGCCAAGTGAGTGTTTGTTGGATGGGTGGAGGATAAATGATGGTTAGACTGTAGCGCTGATTCTGTGACATTCTCTGAAGGGAACTCTACTTCAGTACATTAGAGATGGCCCAGCACAGTGCCTGACACATGTTATGTACACAGTAAATGTTGGTGAAATGGAGGTATAATTGTGGGCCTAAGTATAGCTTCTAGTTTATAAAGGACTTTTGGAATATGACCTGTGTTTTTAAATATGTTTGTTTAATAATATGCTCATTACACAAAGTAGGGAATAATCCTTACTCTAGAAACAAAGAGTATAAATCACATAGGAAACAATAACTTTGACTACATTAAAAATGATGAACTTTATCAAAAGGCTATACAGAGAGTGAAAAGATAAAATATCTAACCCACTCATAAATTTACAAAGGAGACTATGTAAGGAAAGCCTGTGAATTAATAAGGAGGATAGGCTGACAAATGAAACAAAAATCCAGGAGTAGAGAAGGATGGTGAAATACTTCAACAGACACTTCATGAAGAGGAACCACAAGAAACCAGTAAAATGAAAATTTGCTCAACCTCGTGAGGAGTGCGAATACAAACCCCTCCATGAGACACAAACTCACTACCTGATAAGCAAAAAATTTTAAGTCTGATAATGGCAAGTCCTGATGAGCGTGTGGAACACCATGAACTCTCAGATACCAGTGGTGAGAATCAAATTATATTCACCCACTTTGTTGTTTGACTTTTACTGTTCTTTTTTTTTTTTAACTGAAAAAAAGTTGGCGTGCAGTATCTTGTTAGTTTCATGTAAACATCATGGTGGACCGCATTTTAAATACATTATGAGATGATCACCATGGCAAGTTCAGTAACCATCTGAATATAACCCATTTATGATTTGGGGAGCCAGGAAAGTTCTTTTAAGCAGAGAGGTGAGGTTGAACATTGAGAAGGCACCATGAGGGACTTCCTTGCTGGTCCACTGGTTAAGAATCCCCTTTGCAATGCAGGGGATCCCTGATGGGGGAACTAAGATCTCACATGCTGAGGAGCAACTAAGCCAGCTGTAGCTAAGTGATGAAGCACAGTCTGGAGGGTTGCGGGGGTGGAGGGAAGGGGAATGAGATTAGCTCTGGGCAGAGACTAGGCAACTCTGTGGCACAGAGAGGGTGGGGCTGCCATGGCTAAGAATGAAGTATTTACATGGAATAGATGTTAAGAGAATTCTCACAGGGTGGCTTCAGTTCTTTTGAGAAGTAGGAAGTTCATCTGCCCTGAGGAGAGGAGGTGAAGCCAGGGGTTAAAAGGAAGTGGAAAGGAACTCTTCTCTGTGCTGATGTGGCCGTCTTCCTGTGAATTCTGGTTCTTTGTCTGATGGATTATTCTACAGGGAATTCTGGTTCTCCACCTGATGGAACTGGTCCACAAGGACAATAAAGGTCTCACGTTAGTAGACATACAGTTTTTTTAAAACTTTTTATTTTATATTGGAGTATAGTTGGTAAATAATGTGATATTTTCAGGCAGACAGCAGAGGGACTCAGCCATACAATATAAACATAGAGTTTTGTTGATCAAGTGTCTAAGTCTATGAAAAAGGCTATTTGCAAATCCTCTAGTAAGTTGTTTTAGTTCCAACAGTACCTCTCTTGTCTGTTCTGTATCCAAGAAGAAATATCCCATCCTTATGCAGAAAGCTTTTCTACTTTAATGATCCACTCTTTAAATTGTTCCTTGAAAGGAAGGAGATGAACTGGCCTCAGGTGAATGAACATACTCTGGGATAGTGCAGACGCGTCTTCCTCATTGTCACTGTAAAATATTATGCAGCTTGTTAATACAGGTAAATAGTAGCCACACGCATTTTATGTATTTATTTTTATCATTTCCCATGTTAAGCCACAGCAGTCCATTCTTCCCACTGAAGAATGCAGTAACACAGCTCTGAAGTTCCAAGATGCTGCTCCCATAAGCACCCTCTCCACTCTCTGAAATTTTGTCATGATTTTCTCACAAAAGCTGACTTCTTCTGAATTAAATATTGATTTAATCTACAGTTCATTTTGGGTTGATTCAGTAACCAAAGCCAAGTGTTTGTGCTCTTTTTTCTCTCTTGGGCTCGCATGCTATTGGGGACTGCTAGTCATCCAGTGGACCTGTCCTTAGAGACACCAGCATCTCCTGAGCCACGGGCAGCATGTCACCAGATGGCATAGGGCCGGGGGGCCAGGCAACCTGGAAAGGTGGGACTGGCCCCGATCTCTGTATCTCGTGTTACCAGCCCAGGGCAGCCTGTGAAAAAGTCTTCATTGGCAACCTCAGGTGGACTTGGAAATGTACCTGATTTGGGTCCAAATTATACTATTTGCACAGCCAAGTTGTGTTAGGAAATGGACACTTCCTGTCATTAACTCACAGGTCATGAAGGCAAATATGACTGCAAATCCACTTTGGAAATCTAGTGTGGCTAATCTGAAAGAGCCGACTTCTCTCTTGTTGGTGCAGTGCCTCGTTTCTCTCTCCTTGCTTCTTTCTCAAGCTACATTTCCTATTCAGTTGACAGTCCATTCAGTCCATTTTTCTTCTACTATTCATGGAGTGACTGTGGGTTGGAAAGACACAGACCACTGGTGTGATGACCAACTGCGGTCACGGACTCCTCGTCACTGTTCAAGGTCAGCGTAGCCCATTTAGTGGCCGCTTATACCCCACATCGGGCTTCCCCGGTGGCTCAGTGGTAAAGAATCTGTCTGCCAGTGCAGGAGATATGAGAGATTCAGGTTTGATCCTCTGGAGAAGGAAACCCGCTCCAGTATTCTTGCCTGGGAAATCTCTTGGACAGAGGAGCCTGGCAGGCTATAGTCCATGGGGTTGCAAAGAGTTGCACACAACTGAGCAAATAACACGCCTTCCCTGGTGGCTCAGCTGGCAAAGAATCCGCCTGCAATGCGGGAGACCTGGGTTTGATCCCTGGGGTGGGAAGGTCCCCTGGTGAAGGGAACGGCTACCCACTCCAGTATTGTGGCCTGGAGAATTCCATGGACTGTATAGTCCATGGGTTCACACAGAGTCGGACATGAGCGACTAATACTTGGTACAGAGAAAGTCACTTGGGCAAAATGAGTTACATTTTTACCTAGCTGCTCTGATAGTCTGTTTTATGCTTGTATTAATATGTTTATATCATATGCACAACTCAAAGCAAAGATGGGTTTTATCTGCTTGAAGGTCACATCCCAGTCTTTCTTGTGCTTTTGAACACTGGTGTACTCTTGAAGCCAAGCAATAGCCTTAATATACATAACTCTTTTTTTTTTTTAAAGGGAAACTTTGTATTTTATATTGGAGTATAGCCAGTTAACAGTATTGTGATATTAATAGTTTCAGGTGGACAGCCAAGGGACTCAGCCATCTTATGCCCTTGTGGTTGGACTAGAATTGCCAGAGAATGTTTATATGTGTTTTTCTCCTGATTATCAGAATAATCCACATTCATACAGCAAAGTATAAGCAAGAAGGGAAAAAACCCCAGTTCCCCTGGGTGTCTCCACTGCCAGTGTAAAGGCCAAGTTTTCTTTTTGTGCATTCTTTTCTTCACATAACTGAACACTTACTCTGCATACAACTTTATATTCAGTTACTTTTTTGTTTAATATTATGAGCATTTCCCCATATCATAAAAAGTTTGTCTACAATTTCAATGGTTGAATATTCTGTCTTAGGGTATATATTTAAATCATTTTAATCTTTTGTTTTTGACAATCAAGGCATTTTCTGTTTTTTGAAGGTGTTGATTATCCTTTTAGAGACATAAGTTCAGTTTGTAAAATCTATCCAGGAAAGTTGGGCTCTCATTGGCATTATAAGAGAGTAATTACCTTGGCACACCCTAGAGGTGATCAGATCTTTAAATCTTGCCGCTTTGGGAATTGAGAATGGTATGTCATTTCAAATTTTACTGTTTTTACTACCAATAAAATTGATTGTTTTTCGTAAGTAGAAGAGTTTTTTTTCTCTCTCTCTGCCTTTTGTGATTGTTCACTTATGGTTCTTTTCAGGTCAAATTGTCATTTATGACAGTTGGGACATCTGTAATTTTTTTCCATTTTCCTAGAAGGATATATTGGAATGCGTAACTTTGAGTCTAGTGTCTTCTCACTAATAGTGTTAGCTGCTTAAGTCGTGTCCAACTCTTTGAGATCCTGTGGACTATAGCCTGCCAGGTTCTTCTGCCCATGGGATTTCCCAGACAAGAATACTGGAATGAGTAGCCATTCCCTTCTCCAGAAGATCTTCCCAACCCAGCGATCAAACCCAAATCTCTTACATTGCAGGCAGACTCTGCAGGCAGACTCTTTACCCTCTGAGACACCAGGGAAGCCTGTTAACTGCACACAAAATTGGCCATATTTGAGGGGAAATCAAGTGTGGAAGTGTCAAAGAGAGTACACTCCGGGGTAGTGATGTGGCTTGTCAGTTGTGACAGTCAGCATCCGGAAGCAGCTCTACGTAGTGAGCACGTGTCTCCCCCAGCCCCCAGGCCTGTGGCCACCACACTGCGCCCAGTCCAGGCAGCCCTGGAATAATGCCTGTTGACAGAGCAATAATGAACACACAGTATGTTGGCCCATGAGGCTTACCTGCTCTGTGTCTGCTCATGCTGCTTCTCAGGCTCTTTGACTGACTTTTCCTGCTTGCTCCTTAGGTCTGTTTGCAGGCAGTCTTTGACCCCTTTCTCTCCTGCATCTTCCTGCAGTCTCCAAATTCTCTAGCCTGCTCCATGCCTTTAGCCACAGTCCACAGGCCAAACCTCCCCAGTCCAAACCCCTCTTCCAGGCTGCAGACCCATGTAGCCTCCTGCCTGTGGGGGGTCTCCCCCTGGTGTGAGTTTCCTCTGTAAATTGAGGGATAATTGCTTTACAGTTTTGTGTTAGTTTCTGTTGTTCAACAGTATGAATCAGCTTTAAGTATGCATATATCCCCCCCCCTCCCCACTCCTTTGAGCCTCCTTCCCACCCTCTCCTATCCTCCCCTCTCGGTTGTCGCAGAGCACCAGGCTGAGCTCCCTGTGTTAAGACAGCAGGTTCCCATTAGCTATCTATTTTATAAATGATAGTCTGTATATGTCCATTCAAAGTCACTCAGTCGTGTCTGACTCTTTGCACCCCCATGGACTGTATAGTTCCTGGAATTCTCCAGGCCAGAATGCTGGAGTGGGTGGCCTTTCTCTTCTCCAGGGGATCTTCCCAACCCAGGGATCGAATCTAGGTCTCCCACATTGCAGGCAGATTCTTTACCAGCTGAGCCACAAGGGAAGCTCTACAATACTGGAGTGGGTAGCCTATCCCTTCTCCAGCGGATCTTCCCAACTCAGGAATCGAACCGGGGTCTCCTGCATTGCAGGGGGATTCTTTACCCACTGAGCTACCAGGGAAGAAGCTCCTGTATTTGTCCACGCTACTGTCAATTCATCCTGCCCTCTCCTTCCCCCACTGCATCCACAAGCTCACTCTCTGCACCTGTATCTGTATCCCTTTCCTGCATCAGGACCATGTTAGGAACCCTGCTGCTTCACTGGCACTTCTAATGCAGTGTGCCCCCAAGTGGACCTGTTCCCTTTCCCTGACTGGCCCTATCCCTGGATTCTCTCTTTGGGTACAAAGACCTCCACTTCATCCCCCATGCCAGACACCTGGGAGCATCTTGAGACCCTGCTTTTCCCTCACTGACAACACTCCATGGGTTACATGAGATTCCAATTCCTGCTGCCTCCTCCCTATCCTTCTTCTGGACCCCTCTTACCCTGCCCTAGCTGAGATTTCATGCTGTGAATGAATGATATATGCTTTCTCAGTTAGAGACAGTCTTTAAAAATAAATAAGTCAGGTTTTTAAAAAAATAAGATTGATGTTTTTCAGGGCATAGCATTGTAACAGAATATTTACTCTTTGTATGAAGTAAATCATCCTCCATTAATTTATCTTTTATAGAAATGTGAATTCTTCACCTACCTGCTTGGCTTAAAGCAAACTACACTTTGAATAATGTCTAACACATATTAGTCAAGTGAGAGGCCCTGGGCATTATTCTCTAAATAAAGTGTTTTTGACTTGAGGGTTTGACATTTTTTCTTTGGGTCTTAATTATTTCCATATTCCATGTGTATTATTTTCCTGTAATATTGGAATTATCCTTTTTAGCTAGCTTTTCGACTTCACCTCCCAGGCAAGAAATACAGTTATTTTAATAAGATTCTTTGAGGGAGTAAAATTAATATTTTGGAGAATGAAAATAATGGTGAGTTATCTCCCAAAGATTGAAAGACTGTTACAATAGCAAAATATCCTTACCCAGGGGTAGTTTTTTTTTTCAGGGTTTATTGAAAATATGGTGCTGGGAAGAATAAAAGGAAATTTAATACCATGGAATCTGGAAACAACCACTGAAATCCAATCTTTTGAACACATATGATACACTAATTCCCAGAGATTTAAGACAGCTCCATTTGCTTCCCGAGGCTGTCAGGCTCCTTATGACCAAGACACGGAAATGTTCTTCAGCACGAATATGCCATGATGATATTTTATTTACTGTGAATATTGACCATACATGAATATGGGATGTCCTGGGGTTCTGCCTTCCCTTGTCAATATCAGGTTGCCTCCTTGTTGGTACTTTTCCTTAGGTCTGGTTCCCCCAGTACAGATCCTGAGACAAAGATTTAAACACAAGTAGGCTACCTTGGAGCTTATCCTGAAAAGCATTTTTAGTGGACTAGGCACATGAGGCGGGGAGAAGAAAGCCAAGAAGAGGGTGCTCTTGAGCACGTTGCTCAATCCCTGGTGAATTCTAAGAAACAGTCTTCAGAAACTCCCATCTGCGGGGCCGGAACACTGGCATATGTCTCCTCCAGCCCACAGGCGTCCTTGCGAGCTGCTCCCAAGGCCAGAGCTTAAGGTCCGCTTCTTGCAGGGGTCAGAGGAAAACCATCGGGGGAAGGTCCCGAGTCCTTGCTGTTTGCACGTGTGGGAGAGGGTGCTGAGGCGGGTACGACTAGGGCACCAACAGTGTGTGCTGATTTAACCTCCTTTTTGTTGTTGTTGTTGAAATAAAATTCCAGGTTCTTAGTGGGCAACGTTGTTTCATGGATGGACGAGGTTGCTTGAGACGGTCATAGACAAAGCACAGGCGGAGACTGTCAGCAGAAAGCACTTAAGTCATGTCAGTGCCTGATCGATGTCAGGGTGGATTTGAAAAATACCGGAAATTAGCTACTGTTTTTGAAATGGGGAAGGGAAGATGTAGAGGGAATCTCTGCAAGGTATCTAGATGTTGTTCCTAAAATAACATATCATGCCTTAGTCACAAAGGTTGTGATAAGCCGTTAACGGGAACAAATGGAACAGATGGATTGTCCAGGCTCCTCAGAGGGTCGTGGTTTCCTCAGTGCTAATCAGCCTACAGAATTATAGTTAGGCCCATAGGAAATTACAGTATTTTTTCCATGCACTCAGATCTGGAAGAAAACAAAACTCTGACGGAAATCTGTGGCCAGCCAAGCGTGAACGAGGCCACCTTCATTACTTGGGGAAATTCCTGGGGAAAAAAAAAGGTGGAATCCAGCGCTTAGTGGACCTTAAAAAGAATCCTCTGCTTCGTGTCCGTCTGTCCTGTTCTGTTACACAGCAGTATTGGTGGCACATCCTAACATGGAAAGTAGGTCCTAGCAGCTTCCTGGCTGTTCCGTTGGTGTCATCCAGGGGATGCAGGCACAAGGTCTTGATACCACGAGGTATCTGATTACTTAGACCTGTTTGGTGATGGTGGAGTAGCAGCGTATTCCTGCCCTGAAAGACCCCACCCCCCACCCCCACCAGTGTAGCCGTGCAACCAGCAGAGAAGTAGCTGACAAAGGAAGGAGCACTTAATCCTGCTGCTTAGGGAGGCCTCCCAGAGCCGTGGCTTTGGACTTGGCCTTAGAGATGACTCGGTTTCACCCAGGGATGTAGGAGGAGAAGGACAGCCCAGGTGGAGACCATGAGGGCGAAGGCACGGAGCCTGAAGGTGCAGAACGTGGTCAGGCAGCCAGGACTGGTTGCTGAGTGCCGTTCTGTAGGCAGGCAGAAGTCAGCCTGTGAGCATCCGTTCTGCAGGCAGGCAGAAGTCAGCCTGTGAGCATCCGTCCCCCCTGCCAGTGCCATCTCCCCTCACCAGTGTCAACAGGTGTCCCCCACGCAGTCACACCATTTCTGTCGGCCCATGTGCATGTCCCCGTCAAACATCCTGCTCTTGTGGAAGCAGCTTAGGTGCAGGATGATGGATGGAGCTTATAGAACCTGTGCGAGGTCCAAAATGCCATCAGTGCAGCCTCCTGGCAGTGAAACCTACATCTTGTGCTAAGCGGCTGGTTAGTGATCCTTGTAAGGCCTGTGAATGCCTTGTTGAAGGGGAAATTGACATGCTTCATGCAGGTGGTCAATATTATCCATAAAATATGCTGTTTATCCTTTCTTTGCCACGTCTTCTCTGTCAGCCCATCCAGCCCCAAGTGTGCCACATTTCCGAGTTCTAAACATCTAGCTATATTTACCAGTATATGGAATTAGTGGTGCTTATTTTTTCCCTGATTTCTTCCCTTTTCTCTACAGGTTGTCTCACGGGCATTAGCATGTCGGTGCTTTGGGGTATGCTCCAGGGGCACACTTGCTCTTAGAATCCTTTAGTATGTGGATTGAGGAAAGGAACAAAACAGTAAGTTGGCCTCAGGTTGTCCCTCTTATTACATTTAACAGTTTAATCCAATTAGTTGTCATTTTTGTCTCATTTCCAATGGAGTAGCTACCTGGTTGAGGGGAAAAGAACTCAATGTGGTGTCCAGGCTCTGGGGACATTTCTCAGGGTGAATTAGGAGCAAGAGCTGAAAATGATTCCCAAACACTTCACTAGGAGCCCCAGGGAAAGTCTATTGAAGACCATCCCACCGATTCTAGACTGACTGACCTCTGGCTGCTCAAGTTAAAAATTACATACAGTTCAGCCACTCTCAAAAAGGCTCTTTAAGTGGCTTTTCTACAGAATTGCCCTAAACAGTCACCTTGTTTATTTCTTAAACTGATGAGTGTCCTCATGATTCTTTTCCCTTAGGAATTTCCACTTCCTCTTTTATCACTCATAGAATGTTTTTTCCCATGGAATTCCCCATTCCTCTGTAGATTCACTTTTATTCCATCCTTTGAAACTGCATTCAGGCTTCCAGGCGATGTTTCCCTGATGATTTCAGAGCATAAGATGAAGATTTAAAAGTGTTTGATGCCAAAGAGAGAAATGTTAGGGCCTCTAGAGTCTGATTTAGTAAATTGGGCCCCGGCTGCCATGTATCTTTGGGTGAGTCATTGTCCTTTAGTGAATGAATGTTACAAGAATCGAATGTAAGAAGTGGACCTAGCAGCCAGACACACAAATCCTTCTCTCTACCCCTTGTCCATCCATATCCCCAGCACAAGAGAAAAAGCAAAATTAAATAGGATGTGTGTTCAGTCTTGTACTTAGCATCCAGTTTGCAGCATGCCTTCACTGTGCCCTGGCACGCTTCTCCTTGTGCGGGGACTGGGATGGGTCCAGTCATTGAATCTGGGGAGATTGCTCTTGTCATTTCCAAGCTGGTAAGCGCTGTCAACCTACCAGCTCTAAATCTTGATTTGACCTGGCCTTGCCTGTATAAATCTCACCCACTGTTGAGATCATCATAGTCTAATGGCCAACAGATTCATTGTTTCCATACCATAACCATCAAAAGCTGCCAAGTTTTGAGGATGGATGAGCTTTTCTTTCTGCTGGAGTAGAAAACTCTATGGGAGGGTACAGATCAGGGGCTGTACATAAGTAGAGTAGTTCTTGAGTGGTTCATTAGTTCCTTGTGGAAGACTATTGGTTATGCTGTTTTCACTGAGTTTTAGGGTTGTGGAAGTTAAGCAGCATGAACCCCAACATCCATTCTGTAGGAATCCGGGCTTTTGTCGATGCTCGAAAATACTATATCTGAAGGTGAAGACCCCAAACCTTTGTGCATCAACTTTGAGAAAAACTGTTTAGGATTAATCAAAATGATTTTGAGTGGAAGTTTCTCCATGGTTAATGACCTGAAAGATAATTGTGGTGACCTTCAGAGTTATGACCTCAACTCAGGGCTTGAGGTACTATGTGCCCCTTCCACATATTAGAGAGTATTTTGGACATGTGCCGTTTCTGGGATGTTTCAAAAGACATCAAGACAAAGTACGTTGGGCTTAATCCACCTGCCAGTGCAGGAGACATGGGTTCGATCCCTGAGCCGGGAAGATCCCTGTGCCGTGGAGCAACGAGGTCTGTGTGCCACGACTGCTGAGCCTGTACTGCAGAGCCCAGGAGCCACAGGCGCTGAGCCCTCGTGCTGCACCTCCTGGAGCCTGTGGTCATCTACAGAGGAAGCCGCTGCACCGAGAGGTCCACGTTCTGTGACTAGAGAGAGCCCAGGCAGCAGTGAAGACCCAGCACAGTCAAATAAATAAATACATAATTTTTATTTATTATTATTATTTTTAATAAATAGATAATTTTTAAAAGGCTAGTTACGCTCAACTAAAACTGTTCCCCAAATCCAGGATTCATGACCACACTTTCCAAAATGGTGTTCTAGGTTCCTTTGCTTCTGTAAATGTGTTTGTTCATTGTCAATCAACGTTAAACGGGATTTATTCTTATTGTGGGACCTCTCAGAGACTTTACCGGGTTAATGGGTACTGTGGCGTGTGGGAGAAGGTGATGGCACCCCACTCCAGTACTCTTGCCTGGAAAATCCCTTGGACGGAGGAGCATAGTAGGGTGCAGTCCATGGGGTCGCTAAGAGTCGGACACGACTGAGCGACTTCACTTTCAGTTTTCACTTTCATGCATTGGAGAAGGAAATGGCAACCCACTCCGGTGTTCTTGCCTGGAGAATCCCAGGGACAGGGGAGCCTGGTGGGCTGCCGTCTCTGGGGTCGCACAGAGTCGGATACAACTGAAGTGACTTAGCAGTAGCAAGCAGCAGTGGCGTCTCAGGGGTGGCATACAGCATTCGGCATTTGTCCTGGGGCCCCTTTGATCTGCAAGCACCTGCAGACCGCCTCCCAGAACTCACACCACTGTGACACGGTGGGGGAGACGCTGACGTGTGGTAGATGGGCTCAGATTTCTCTAGCTCTCCCATCCAGAACTGGAGCCGTTTCCCTACCCCTTGAGTCTGAGATGGCCTTCTGACTTGCCAGGAGTGACAGCCGCACCCCAAGTGTGGTGTGAGTCCCAGAGTCCAGATCTCTAGAAGCCCTGCCGCCTCACGTTTGCCCTCTTGGGGCTTCGCCCTGAAACCTCCACATGAGGAAGCTGGTCTGACCTGCAAGAGGAGGAGAGGCTAGTCAGGGGAGAGCTGAGGTGTCCCCATTACCTGCCAGCTGTGTGACTGGAGCCTCTCAGACCTTTGGCACAGCTGACCCAACTGAGAACAGTGCGTGAGTGAGGCTAGGCAACTCATGGGGTCGTGAGAAGCGTTACGTCATTGTTGTTTTAAGCCACTAAATGTTGAGGCGCTTTGTTACACACCCACAGTCAACAGACACACCAACATAAGCAGTAGCACCCAATAAAACCTTTGAAACAAGACCGAAAAGATACGGTTGTTTATCTAATCAGATACTTCCTAAGAAAGTTTTACAGCTTCAAACTAAATTTCTGGACAGGGATTTTCCAGAAGCCCGAGTCACGTGAACAGTTAACAAGAACCTAATGTGCGTGGCATGTGAGTCACGGCACCAGGAAGTGGTACCTAATCAGAGAAGGCACGGCCTCAGGAAGGTTAGAGGGGCTGACGGCCGGTGGAGCCCCCACCCAACGCTCTGCCGACGGCTGGGCCGACAGCTCTCTCTGAAGGTGACTGGTGTCACTGAGGGCTCGATTTTCCAGCTTAGTGATTAGATTCCAGCAGACATCTGCTCCGCCCGCCGACCAGCTGTGGGGATGTGAGACCTTGCCAGCATTCCCAGCATCGAGCGGGTGTAATTATTCCTGGCTCCGCGGAGCAAATGTGATTAGCAGATGTCGAAGGGGCCCGTTTTTGGCAGGCCCTGGTGAGGTGTGGAAATGGACGCGGCCTGGGTGCTGCCGCCTGCCGTGGCCTGACTGCAGAGGGCCCGGGCCTGGTGGCGCCGGGTCCTGGGCCGTCACCGCCACCGTCCTCTCAGCGCCCCAAGGCCAGGTCGGGCCGTGGACAGGGTGGTCTGGGGCTGCAGGCCTCGCACCCTGCAGCAGGGGGCCGCAGGCAGAGCCATGTCCATCTTAAGACGCTCCAGCTGGAGGACCGTGACAGTTGCACCAAGGCCGTGCTGGCCGCAGTGAGCTGGGGAGAAGCAGAAGGACGCGAGAGCCACGGGAGGCTGGGGCTGGAGAAGCCTGTCCCTTCGTCACGGCCAGATGGCTCCCCGGGAAGCTCCGGAGCGCTTTGTAAAATCTGCTTCCGCGTGACTCAGGCTGGGAGTCTTGCAGCCTTTCCCTAGGGAGAAGGGCTGGCTTCTTCGGTGGAGGAAGGACATGCCTCACAATTGGCTGGGACCTCTCGCTGGTTGGCTGCAGCCTCATCCCTCCTGGCCAGTTCCCCTCAGACCACCCTGGACTAGTCCCCTCTCCCCGCTGCCTTCCCACAGTTATGTGTCTGCTGGCTTCCGCTGAGCAGCCATGCAGCGGAGGGGGAGGCGGGGGGGACTGCCTCCCAGTCTTGAGTTTCTAAAGCCATGACTTTCTCCAGCGGCTTCAGTATTCTCATCCCCTGCGCAGACTCTCTCTCTCATCTCTCGTCCCCATTGCACGGCATATGTATGAACGTTGTGCTGGGAACTCATAGGCACTGTGAGGAGTATATATTCCACCATGGCCATGTCATTTTCATTGAAAGTTCTGTGTAGTTTTTGTTACATTCGATTGACCCTGGTTTATATGTCATGCCCTGTGTGTGTGTGTTCGTCGCTTGGTCGTGTCTGACTCTTCGCGACCCCATGGACTGTAGCCCGCCAGGCTCCTCTGTTCGTGGGATTCTCCAGGCAAGAATACTGGAGCGGGTTGCCATTGCCTCCTCCAGGAGATCTTCCCGACCCAGGGACCGAACCCGGGTCTGCTGCATTGCAGGTAGATTCTTTACCATCTGGTCAACCAGGGAAGCCTGTCACGGCCTAATGGGTACAAAAAACTCCAAGTGGAAGTTGGCTCCGCAGAAGCTGGTTCCCTAGTTTCCGTGTGGACATGGTGGTCCCAGTGCCCTTCTTTCAGTGATTGATGTGTCTCAGGTGTAAGTCAGCAAAACAGAAAATCAGGCCGCGTGCCTCGCAGACCATCACCACATTAGGGACAGTGGGTAGGCGAGGGATCGTGGTTGTGTGCGTCTCTGACTTTGCTGTCACTGATAAGGCTGGGAGGAGAGAAGCTGGAGCTCCGCCTTGAGATTCTTCAAGGTCAGGCCATGTGGTGTTTGAAGGCCGTGAGGAGAGTTGCCAGAGCAATTTAGATCCGAGTTTTTCTGAGCATGTGCCAGAGTGCGGCAGTTCCTGGGAGCATTTTAGGGGCTCCCTGGAGGTAATGGTCGTGATGGGAGCAAGGTGGCCCTAGTCAGCCTCTTACTTTTTAATCAACATGCTCTGCTTTGATCTGTCTCATACACAGAACTAGAGTTGCTTGTCAGATTCCTTTTGATAAATCATGTTCTGTGGTCAGAAGAAAGTTTGCAAACCGCAGGTTCAGAGGACTGACTTCTAGTAAAAACAAACACAGAGAGAAGCCTCTTTAGCCAAGCAAGTGATGATTACATTTCTGGGATCTGCATAGATCAATCCACAGACATTTGGAAGCAGCGAAAAAGCAAAGAACTAAACAAATACATGTTTCTGGGTAACTACTATGTCACCAGGAAACTTAGTCAATATAAACAGAGCGTGCAGACTGTGACCTCTAAATGGCAAGGGGAACAGGAGGCCAATTCTAGTCATCAGTCATCATCATCTAGTCATCAGGTGACTCTGCCAGGTTGTCATTCTTGAGTAAACCCCGGTGAGTCCAGGGCTGAAGCTTAGGAAGAGTCATGTGATAAAAGCAACCATTATTGAGAGCTTTCCACTGGCTGAGCGCTGTGCCTTGGATACAGGTCTGTGCCACTAAATGTAGGTTCTATTCTCCCCATTCCACATATGGGTAAACTGAGGCTCGGAGACTGAGTTGTTTCCCCAAGGTCACATAGCTGATAAAGTAATGGAGCTGGGGACAGGGCCCTTTGGCGGGAGTTATGTCCGTCGGTGTTCTGCTGTATTGCTTCTCTCTGTTAGTCCCTTTTTTAATTTTTATGTTTGTGTGGGTTTTCCACCCTAATGGTTTTGCTAAGTAGAGTACCTAAGGATACCTAGTTTGAAAAATGTCTTTCTTGTCATACTTACTATACAACTACATGATCAACCCTCTCCAAGTTTGCTGCATATAAAGTTGACATGTGGTGTTGCATATACATGCCCCTCACTGGGAAAAATAAAAGAATGTAGAGGAAAGGAGCCAAAGGGCTAACCTTCCCTGTGTGTACTAACGCTAAGCAGGCATGTGCAGCCCTGGAAGTGTGTGTTTGTGCCTGAATTTGACGGCTCACAGTCACCCACAGTTTTATCGGTGCAGGAGAAATTAGAATTCTTGTAGCCACAGCAGCAGGTAGCGTTGCTAAGGCAGATGGGAAACTTTTGCACAAGTTTTAAGTTCTTAAATGTCGGATGTTTCTCTCGAATGGCAGTGTGCTTCTCCAGCTCCTCTTCTGTATCATGGCCTTAGCAAAGGCTGGGGAAGGATAGTCTTTGGGAGGGTATGTTCTTCTCTCACTTGGTGCCCTTCCAAACGTGCACGAACCTATTCCTTATTCCTCCCAGGAACCAGATGCTTCCAGTGAGAGGGCTAGGTTCTGCTGAAACTTCTCTCCCGTCCCTTGACTCTGTTGGAGCGAGGTAGGTCCCCTAAAGAGTGAATTTAACAGGCATTTAGTTTTATTTTTATAGGTGCATTTGGGAAAGCTGGAACTGTTTGAGAAACTATTTTACAGCACATCCAGGTGGCTTGCACACTCGGCCCTATGCATCACACCAGAACAAGACTGAAGCTTGTCCTGCATTTCTCTTGGAGAGCCAGCGAGGCACCCCCACCTCGGGAGAAACATGAGCTCGTGTGGGTGCTAGGACGTATTGAGCAACAACTCTCTCAAGCCACCAGGGCCCCATTTGCCTAGCAGAAATTTATGAGCAGGTCCTAGTGGCTCACAGAAGTTCGTTTTTCTTTCCCAAGTGCCTCATGCACTTCCTGAAAGTCATGTTTTCATCGAAAGATTTGCTGTACTGGATTGTTCCAGAGACACACCTGAGAAGTCCCACTCTTGATGCCGTAGCAGATGAGGATGACTTTGCTGAGATAAGGCCTCAGATGTGGCCTCCTGATGGGGAATGTGTTGGTTAAAGGGGATGTGGAGAAAAAATTGCTACATAACAGGTATCTGGCTGATCTAACAGAACCTAAGGTCTTGCAGATGGTGGTAGAGCTGGGCGTGGGGAGCCAGCACAGCTTGGACCTGAATGGTTGTGAGAGTTCCTCACAGTGACGGGCAGCTTGTCAGTGGTTTCCAAAACATCTGTCTCAAAGAGGGCGGTTGAAATTCCTACTGGGGAGTGTTTCCAGTCATTGTCCATGAGAAACGAGAGTGACTGGGAGTAATTGAAACACAGATCAAGAGGAAATGAGTCTGTGCTCCACTTGGGATTACAATGCAGATGAATTCCATATTTTGGTTAGGGAATGTTTTAAAAGGGAAGACGAGAAAAAAAGCTTCGAGTCTGACCAGGTTACTAAAAAGCAGACGGAGACGAAATTTAATGTTGGCTGAAGCAGCCACTTCAGTTTGCTGTTCTTGTGTTCCAGGTGTATGTGTGTATGTTCTGGGGTGTGTGTGGTGTGCGTGTGTTCTGGGGTGTGTGCGTGTTTGCAAGAAAATGGCCCAGGACTTACTGGCGTGCTTTTTCCGCCCTTGGCCCTACAGCCCCACCAAGATGCCCTGACCTCACCCACACGAACAGTTTTAAAACTGCTGTAGTCAGCAGAGCTGTGGCTCTTCTCTGCTTCTGCCCAAGTCAGTGACTTGAAGATTCAAACGAATGCCGTAGCCCCCCTTATCCACGGGGACATGTTCCAAGACTGCCTGTGGATCCCTGAAGCCTCGGGCTATACCAGGCCTGATATGTTCTGTGTTTTTCCCACACAAGCATGCACGATAAAGTTTAATTCACAAATTAGGCATGGTAAGAGATTAACAGCAATAATTAATAATAAAATAGAGCACTTATTAATAATATACTGTAATAAAAGTCATGGGAACGTGGTTTCTTTCTGTCAGAATACCTTCTTGTACAGAGTTAATGATTTTTCCATCTTAACTAAGCACTCATCATGAGCTGTGTCTGCAACTTTTGCAGTTTGAGGCGCTGCAGCAAACCTAGCACAGACTTCTTTTTCCTTCATGACTTCGTGGCTAGAAGGTTCATTCTTACTGAATATTAGCAACCACAGCATATGCATTTTTCTCTTAATGAGAACTTTCATCTTTTCACTTAAAGAAGTCTTTCCCGGCTTTTCTTTGGTGGATCCGAATTGGCAGAATCCCTGTTCTTCCCTGTGGGGCCACAGCTTAGTGATATAGGAGGGTGACTTGAGCACAAACACTGAGGTGCGTCTGACAGTCACAGCAAGGCCACTACGTGACCAATGGGCGGGACAGGCTGGACTAGACAGTGATGTGTGTCCCGGGAGGGATGGAGGAAGACTGTGCCAGATTCCGTCACATGGCCCAGGGGCAGAATTGAAAGCTTGTGAACTGTTTATTTCTGAAATTTTTCATTTAATATTTTCAGACCACGGTTGACTGTGGGTAGCAAACCACAAAAAAATGAAACCATGGGTAAGAGGGACTACTATCATATGTATTCATCCTATTGACAGAAATCACAACTCAGATTTTCCTGAGTTAACTATCAGAAAATGTCTATTGATTTTGATTTAGAGATTTTCTTTCTCTACTCTGTCCTCTCTGTATCAGCCATGGACTGGAAGTGCCAATTTACTCTGTAAATTCACTCTGTTCACGATGTGCAACTTCCGATGATTCCAAACCAAAGGCCTGAGCTCTGTTTTGCCCACTGAGGAGTCATCCGACAGGTGGTCATGAGATACGAGCTGCGTGTACCAAATGCCATGCGAGGATGGAATAGTGAGCAGGGGAGACGCACGCTGCCCCTGCCTTCCTGGAGGGCACGGTCTGCAGCCTCTCACAGCCTGGGGTCTGGGCACTAAGGAAACCGTGCACCCAGAAGAGAGCCACGCAGGGAGCCGGGCGGGGCTGAGGACCTGGAGCCCCTTTTTTGGGTGTCTCCTCATGGCTCCCCTGGTGCTGATGGGTGGTGGTCAGTGATTTTCCAAATCCCCCCTCCTCAGGCCCCTCCGGCTCCCCAGTCAGTGGGCAGTGGTGTCAGCCCCTCAGGACCACCAGGGACGGGGAGGGCTCGCCACCCGTCCCTCCCACGGCCTGGGCCTGCCTCCAGCTACAAAGGCCACCTCCAGAGTCACCTCCTCTGGCCTCTGTTCACCGACAACCAAGCCGCCGGGGCTTGCTGCATCCTCCTGCGTCTTGTCCTGGTTGTCACTGTGCGGCTCTCCCTGCCACCTCCTCTTCCAGCTGTGTGGACCCGAAGGTGACCTGACGGCTGAGGGAGGGTTCGCTCTTGGTGGCCTCCCTGCCGCATCGCAAGGCCAGGGTAGGGCTGCAGAAAGAGCTGCACCTGCTCCTAGCCCTGTGCCCCCATGCCCAGGAGGCCAGGCCTGGCAGCCGGCAGTCTCTTGTGGACAGGGCCGAGGGCAGGGCCATCCCGCCCCACTCTTTCTCAGAGGGGCAGTGAGATGGGTGGGAAGTCCGGAGCGCACAGGCGGAAGGAGCTGAGACCAGGGTCCCGGCACCTGCCCCGGCCCCTGCATGTGGGACAGCGCTGTAGGGAGGCGCTGGGGTGTGGGCTGAGCAGACCCTGCGTGCACGGCCCCGTGCAGTGTGACGCTGAGTCAGATGAGGATGCAGAGGTAATGTGCAGACGGGCCAGTAAGGGAGAAAAACTGCTCTTCCATCAGCCTGCCCTGGAAAGTGCAGTGCGTCCAAAGGACTCCAGTCAGGCCTGGGCCCCTCGGTGCAGGAAACAGGCTAAAGAGAAAGGCTTCCTGGAGGAGAGGGCATTCGAGGTAGACCTAGAACCACAGCTGGGAGGGGGATGCTCGGAGACGAAGGGTCAGGAGATGACAGCGTCCAGCGGAGTGCAGGCGGGAACCCCGCCCCAAGGGGCGATTCCTGGAAGGTCCCGGGACACAGTTTACAGTTTACAAGTGGCCTTTGCCAGTAGACTTCACACTCCACAAAGGGACGGGGGCCAGGGGGTCGGCAGCTCTGAAAAAATGGGTGTGTTTGTTCCCCATTCAGAAACCCAAGCCTCTCAAGGGACCATGCTGGAGGAAGTGTGCTCTGGGTTAACGTGAGGCCCCGACGAGATTGTTAGCTTTTCTTTCCCTGATGGCCAGTCAGAGCCATCACACAATGCTGGAGGATTTATTTCCAAAGGATATGGAGGTAGTTGGACAAAAGCCTAACTACAATGGGTTTTGTTTTTTTTTTTTAAACATCCAAGGTCACAGCTATTAAATTTCTGTAACTTAAGGATTCTGGAATTACAAATGGCTTGCCTCCTAAAATGGGCCCTTGTCATAATTCAAACTCAGAGCATTCCTATGTTGTTTCTTCTACAGAAATACAGTTTTTAATGCGGGGGAGCTGCTATTTTTTTGTTTTCTTGAGCTAAGCTTGGTGGCTCTAGTTCTCGCCGTCGGTCGGCTCGGTGGACACAAGGCAGAGACTGCCCTCACTGCAGGAAGTTTGCGTGTTCTCAGCAGCTCTCTTTAATTATGTCCATTTTCCTGCCGTGCACGTCTGAACTGTGAGTTCTCTTTTCTCTGGGGTTTGCAGCACGGTTTACTTTTTATGTTTTTCCCCCTTTTGAGTGTTACTCGATCCCCAGTCCCCAGAAGGCCAAGACCTGTTTTAGTAACTGATTGATCAGGTGCTAGGCCGGTGACCCTGCGGGAGTTTATGGACAGGACCCCTGGCTCCTTTCCCAGGGACTCTGTGACTGGCCCAGCCATGCGCGCGACACAGAGTGTTCTCCATGTGGCGGTAAAGGGGGCTTAATCCGTGGGGGCTCTGGGACCTCCCCTAGTGGCTCTTGTGTCTCAGGCCTGCACTCAGGGGCCACTTGGGAGGAGTGTGAAAAGTCAAAGAAAACAGCCCTCGGCCTCTGGTCAGAGTGTTCATAGTTTGTCATCAATGAATACTTGAGAGGCACTCGCCCCTCTCTCTCTAGTTCCCCCAAAGCTTTCTCTCTCCCATCTTCACTGCTGGCCAGTGGAGAAGTCCTGTTAGACGGTTTCTTTCAGAGCAGCTGATTTAGAGTCTGTCCTGTGAGCCACTGCCTCCGGGACGGATCTGGGCTGAAGTGGAGGTGATGGATGGCTGGGGAGGTGAGGGCCTCGACTCCCTGGAGAAGTGGGGGTGGTAGATGGCTGGGACGTGGGAGCCCAGACTCCTTGGCGATACCTCAAGCAGTTAATCAAGAGATGTACTTCCTCTCAGTAGGGGTTCAGGGATTTTCTGTTCCCTTGTTATTTTTTTCTTTTCTAATGTTTTTTTTTTTTTAATTTGGTAAAAGTCACATAATATAAAACATAGTAATATTGTAAAGTAATTAGCCTCCAATTAAAATAAAAAACCACAGTATTTTAACCATATTTACCTCTATGTTTCAGGGGCACTAAGTACATTCACACTGTTACGCAACTCTCACCATCATTCATCTCCTGAAATTTTTTATCTTCCTAAACAGAATCTCTGTCCCCATTAGACACTACGTCCACACTCTCCCACCCCCACCCCTGTCATCTACGGTTTACTTTCTGTCTCCATGAATTTTATTCTAGGTGCCTCCTATAAGTGGACTCAAATAATATCTGTCTGCACCTAATGTATATTGTAATGCATTTTTAATGCTAACTCAGTATATGTCCTACAAACAGATTGTATCTTCTTTTCTTTCCCCCTATGTATACTGTGGTTTCTCATTAGTTATCCACTTAATACACAGTAATGTATATACGTCAATCCCAATCTCCCGATTTATCCCACCCGTCCCTTCTTCCCTTGGTATCCTTTTTTGTTCTCTACATATGTGTCTCTCTGCTTTGCATATAGATTCACCTATACAATTTTGTATAGGTAATTCTGCATATGTGTAATTCCACATATGTGCATTACTATACCATCTTTGATCTGCAAGGAGATCAAGCCAGTTCATCCTAAAGGAAATCAGTCCTGAATATTCACTGGAAGGACTGATGCTGAAGCTGAAGCTCCAGTCCTTTGGCCACCTGATGCAAAGAACTGACTCACTGGAAAAGACCCTGATTCTGGGAAAGATTGAAGGCATGAGGAGAAGGGGACGATGGCATCACCGACTCGATGGACGTGAGTTTGAGCAAGCTCCGGGAGTTGGTGATGGACAGGGAAGCCTGGCGTGCATGCAGTCTCAGAGTCGGACACAAAACTGAGTGACTGAACTGAACTGATACCATGTTTGTTTTTCTCTGTCTGACTTATTTCACTTTCTATGACAGTCTCTAGGTCCATCCATGTTCCTTTGTTTTTAATGCTAACATTCAGGCCATTTTCCCTCATTGACACCTCAGGTAGGCTCAGAAAGGCTTCCGTGATTCCCTCTGGTGAGGCTAGGGGTCAGCACTGTTCCCTCACCAGAGACACAGGGAAGTCACAGTCCTTTTGGGTCTTCCTTGTTGCTGAAGGCCAAGGATGTGGGACATCCTCCCTGGTCCCCATAGTAAGGTAGCGGCTGCCTTCCAGGCCTGCATGGTTTGTTCAGACAAGTAGACTATTCCAAATCAGTCCCAGAGAGCCACTTCAAAAAGATCACCGTCTGCCCCACGGAGGAAGAGCTTGTTGTCAAGGGCTGCTGTTAAAACAGTGAATTTGGGAGCTGCTTTAATGTGCCACTTAGCAGTCAAGGCTGGTTATGTAGCAACAGCAGCAGCAGCAGCAGTGGGTGTTTGAATAAGTGCCGTGACCACAGGTGCCAGGAATGATCCCAGGCACCTCTGTTTCCTCCCCATCTTAAGGAGACTAAAAATGGCCAGGGCGGTTCTCTTCCCAGCCAGTTCCCACTGGTGACCACCAGGCCCTCTGCCTCCTACAGGCTGTGAGTGAGAGGCCACTTGTGGTTCCTGAAAAGAATGGCTGAGGCCAAGGTCTGTGGCCTGTTGTGACTGATATTTTAGAACTGAAAAGAGGAACTTGCATGGGAGCTTGCATTGCTTTTGGAAAGACACATGTTTCTTCCATCAGTTTTGCTGTGTTGGCAGACAGAATGTTGCAAACTCAGAGATCATCGTCAGTCCCTTTTTAAGGAAACAAACAAGACCATGACCCAATTCAGTCCCTTTTCATTTATCTTACAGTGTATGGCTCAAACATTACCAAAGAAAGCTGGACGGGCTCCATTTCATAGTTCAGTTAACATGAAACATGTCTCTTAGCACACAAGGGGCCAGTTACGGATGGGCATGGTGTGTATTATGTTTGCTATGTGCCTAGCACTTCACTGGTGCAAAACAAATGCCAAGAAAGGTCTGTTTTTCCTGAAACAAGGAAACTGTTGTGTATGAATATATGTGTAGGTGCAGGTACTTTTAAAAGCACCTTCTGTTTGCGACACAGTGTGCTAATCCCTTTAGAGGCCACGTCGTTTCTCTATATGCAACATGGAGAGAGCCTTAACTGCTGAGCTGTGTGGTCCTCACCAAGTGCAGTGTAAGATCAGGGCAGAGAGAGCTTTGTGTGGATTGGAATGGAATTTTAAAATATACCTTATTAACTTCAAAGGCAGACATATGGAAATGCTAATAACTTTTTTAAAAAGCAAAATGTTTGGCTGGTGTGTGTAGAAGCTGTGAGTGGGGGTGCGGAAAGTGCTGGGTGTGGCTGTGTGGTTTTAGGGCTCCATTCCACAGGCCCACATCCTCTGCCCCTGATGTGGGCCGCCTGTCCCGACGCCAACCCCCAGGGGCTGCAGCCCCTCTTTTCCTCCCTTAGGTGTCACTGCAGAGGGTGCAAAAGCTGAGCCTTCTCTGGGGAGTGGGATGGTCAGAGGTGGTGGCGGTGGTGTTTGGTCGCACAGCCGTGTCTGACTCTTTGCGACCCCAGGTACTGCAGCCTGCCAGGCTCCTCTGTCCATGGGATTTCTCAGAGAAGAATGCTGGAGTGGGTTGCCATTTCTTACTTCAGGGGACCTTCCCAACCGAGGGCTAGAATCCACGTCTCCTGTCTCCTGAAGGCTGGTTCTTTACTGCTGAGCGGTGTTGGGTCAGCAAATCTTTATTGAGTGCCAACTGTGTATAATGAAGGGGAATAGCCACTTTTATTAAGTGCTTGGGTATGCAGAGTCCTGTATGAAGCCTTGTGCACACAAATGTTAACTGCCCACGATAACTCGGTGGAGTGCTGAGGTAAGTGCTCCTCAGTTCAGGAGAGAGAGTGGCTTGCCTAGGGTCATCACACTGCCACTGAATGGCAGGGCTAGCCTTTGGACTAGGTTACAGACAGGATTGTGTCTCCTGGTGAGATGGTGCCGGGCACCAAACAACGCAGGATTCACGGCGTGTGGTCACAGACCTCAGCAATCTGTGGATCTTGAACAGGAACCCTGTGAAAATCACGCTGCACATGCCCCTCTCCCCAGGCATATGGAGAAGGGGAAACTGTGTCACCACCGGGATCATATGAAGAAAGGGAAATAAGGAAAAGGGCAAACTGCCAATACGGGCGGGGTGGCTTACCTTCAGAATGAGTCCAGAGAGTTGAATGTGAAGATGGGCGCCGTGGGCAATGGTTCTGGTTGATTTTGGAAACATAGTCACGCAGTCAGGTAGGCAGCTGAAGGAGTGAAACGGGCTGCTGTACCATGAGGCAGTACGGACTGGTAGAGACTGGGGGAAACTGGGGAATCTGTGCCCTGTCTAAAGAGAACAGCCACTACCCAGCTCCAGTGATCTGTTGTCCTGCGGAAATGTAAGTCCAGTATTGCCAGTGTACTGATCTTCTCCCCCGAAAGAAAAGCCAAAAATTTGAATTTTTACCTTGTCTTTCAACTTTGAATGTTTGCTGCTACTTTTTAAACATTTAATGGGTTGGCTGTTGTATGTAAGCCTCCAGTTTTTGAACTCTATGAGAGAACAGGAATAGAAGTGGGGGTGTGGACGTTGGGAGTCCCAAGACAGCAGACCAGGAGTAGCAGGTGCATCTCACCTCAGGCCCACCTGGCCCCAGTGTTTCTCACACTCGAGTGTGCATGCGAGTCCCCTAGGGTCCTGGTCAAGTGTGCATCCTGGCTTAGGAATACAGGGGTTGGGGTGGGGGGGGGTCTGTTGAAAAGATTCTAGGCTTAGTGGGGAAAGGCACTGTGATAAATGAATGCCTTCTACTCTGAGCAAAGGAAAGGGAAATGACTTGACATACTTTCCATCCCTGTAATACAACAAGGTGATAAAGTCAGTTGTGTGTTTCTGGTCATTTCCAGGGTTCCCCTAAAAAGTCAGAATTTGAGAACACAGCTCAGTCAGAAGCTTTTGAATTTTACACCCTTCCTTACTTGCATAGAGTCCTCCATGTAAGAACTTGGATTCATCTCTCTGTCTTCTGGGAAACTGGGATAAGACTATCAGACTTGCAACTGGGTGGGATACAAAGAGACTTAACTGATTGGCCCTCTCTTCCTTGTGCTGCATTTTGAGGATAAAGGCTGTGTCTTGCATGTGTTGGTGTTCTGTTACTTCCACATGGCCTTGGCGTCCCTTCAGCATGGGGTCCATGGTGGGAGGAAAGGGTGGGTGCCGAGGAAATTGCTTTGAGCAGAAATCATCTTGTTTCCATTCACTTAGAGCTGTTCTTGGAGCCCTCGTTAGGTCCCCTGCCTGCGTTCAGTGCCCTTGGAATTGCATGCCAGGAAACAAGATGCTCTTTCTAATTGGGCAAGTGGGAGGAGAGGGACTGGGTGAGCCAGGATGGGCTGGCAGTTGACACCTAAAAATAGATCTTTTTCCTCATGAATAAACATGTTTGAGGGGCAAAATGCCGTGCATATTTCTAGCCATCCCAGACAGGTCAGCAAAGGAGGCCAACAGGCCCAAGGTACAGCCAGCCAGGTGGGTGGAATGCCAGCCAGAATGAGGTTGCCATGACAACAGGGCCCCTTGGAGAAAGCTTCAGAGGCCTCCAGGGAGTGCAGGCCGGCCTCAGATCTGAAGCCAAAGTGTGTGTGCAAGTGGGATGTGAGAGTGTGAGGGTGGGAGGGGACAGGGCTTGGCCAGCGCGTCTTAGACTTTACGCGCCTGTGAATGTCAGTGTGGATTCTGATTCAGGACTTCTGGCTGGGGTCTGAGGTTCCTCAGGTCTAACACGCTCCCAGGGGCTGCTGAGGATGCTGGTCAAGAGAGCACACTTTGAGGGTCAGAGGATTCCAATCCACCGTGGTCTTCAGGACTCTGAGGCAGGGCGAAGGCACACAGGCAGGGGAGTTACCCCACTCCATTTGTATCCTCTTATGTTTGGCCTGAGCTAAAAAAAAAAAAAAAAAAAAAAAAGCAAGTGCTTTGACAGCTGTTTCTCATCATACTGAGATGTTTTCCTTGCCTGGTGATGGTGGTGACACTTTAGAGTAACAACAAAATTGAGTGTGTGTATTATACTTTTGCTGGTTGAAATGCATATGGTTGGGCAGACTCTAAATATTGTCTGTGTAACAATTCAGTAAAATGCAGCCTGTGTTAGTTGGTGTATCTCTGAGCCTCTTCTGAAATAATGGAGCAGATTTTAGCAACATTTTAAGAGCCAAAGAAGAGCTCAGGCATTAGATCTGGGAGATGAAAAGTCATTTTGATAATTTAAAACCTTGGATGAGAATGTAGGTCACTTGCCCTATGCAGGGGAACACAGCCATTCCTTGGGAGGCCGGGGTCCTTATCGCATCTCTCGGAGAACGAGCGTGATGGCTGTGTGTGGAAGTGGCGGCACTGTCTGTTGGCAAGACCGTGGCCAAGTTGTGCCTGAATAATAAGTAGCATCCTTCCCCGCACCCTGTGTGTTGGTCCCATGTCCTCTCAGTCTTCCAGTGATCCAGTTTGCTCCCCTTGCCTGTTTTCAGGCTATGACATGAGTCTGTTACTGGCATGGGCTCCTCGTGAACTGTAGCAAAGTCTGGCTGTGGAAGCCGACACGGGGCGACCTTCATAGAAGGAAGCCCAGCAAGCGCCCTCTTCGTGGGTCTTTTGATCCACTTCCGCTTCCCTCAAGGGAGGATGCTGAAGTCCCTTCCCAGGGTATCAGCAGTCTGTCTGGTAATTACAACTCTGAGGCTGCAGGGCTCCAGCTTTGATCTTGATTGTGTTCCAGAGATGATTATCTCTCTGTGTCAGGATCCAGAGCCCGTTGTCTTGGGGAAATGCTGTGATCAGGCCCACCCACCAAAGGAGCCGATAGCCTGCCTGCCCCTAGGGATGAAATCCAGTGGGCAGTAGCCACGATGTGTCCGTGGTGACCCATAGACACCCCCAGCCAGGCTTGGCAGGGGAGCGAGGGCTCGGCCTTCCCAGTTCCTGCCTGGGGGCCCCAGGCTGGACGGCCGGGGCAGGGGGGGCTGTGGGCTGGCAGCGGGGTGGACGGGCGCGAGCTCTGTGTGTGATTTCCTCTCCTGATCCCATCAGGTTCCCGTGGCTCTGGGAAGCTCTGGTGGGGACCCCAGGGCTTTGTGCATCTCCACCCTTCCCCACCAGTCCTGCCGGCCGCTGTAGACAGTCCCCGCCATGCTTTTGGGAACATGAGACTCGCAGGAGCAGGGACTAAGATGGGGTCTCAGCACCAGAGGGGTCCAGAGTGGGCTTTCTGAGGGTCATCTTCACCTCGGTTCCCCCCACTGTCATGTGCTCAGGGTGTAAGTTAAGTGGGAGGCCAGGCTCCGTGCATGTGGGTACCAAGTGTCCCACTTCAGCTCAGGACCGTCTCTGTGATTCCTTGGCAGAACTGCCTTCTCTGCGACCCCATGCTTTTATGTCTGACCCTCTGCTGTGTCCCAGGACTCAGAAGAAGCCTCGTTTCACTTTGTGGGATACAGAGAACTATCATGTAATGGGACGGGGGTGGGGGGCAGCAGTCCTGGGATGCTAGAAAAATGTGTTGTTTTTTTCTTTCCCTTTCACTCCTGTGAAGTTGATGGCTTTTCTTACCACATTCCAGCACACTTGTTACACTTGAAACTAAAATGCCATGAAAGCTTTTAAGTTTTTGCCATGAACTTAGAGTACAGGGTGAAAAACAATATTCTGAGATTTGAAAAGCTTAAGTCGAGGCGGCTGTGTGATTTTGGCAGTGTTTCCTTACATGAACTCCCTGCACCTCATCTCAGCCTCTACCTCCCCCGTCATGGTTTGGCAGAAACGGCAAGTTTTTGCCAGAGTGGAGGGGCATGGCCAAGGCCTACTTGGGCAGAGGGGGCCCTGGGGCCCAAGCTTAGGCCCTACGGATCTGCACCCATTTTAGTAACATGGGAAGTAGGGAAGATGGACCCTACATCTGGTTCTGCCTTTGTGTTCCTATTTTTCTTTGAATCCAAAGGATGGCCGGGAAAGAACAGCCAGCAGTCACACCGTGTGTGAGTCAGTACGGGGGGGATGGGTGAGGAGAGCGACGGGGAATCACTGAGTCATGGGCACTGGAGCTGCAAGAGTCCTCCCCCCGCAACAGCTCCTTCGTAACCGCCTCACTTATGGAGGCGCCACGGAGCCCCTGGAAGAGCAGAGGACCCGCCCAGGGACACACCTGACCGGAGACAGGTGCTGGAGGAGGAGCAGATTCCCGGACTCACAGTCCAGTGCTCCAGCGTGATTCCCAGGATCCGCTCACTTGCCTGTCTGGCCTGTGTCCCCGAGCACGCTGCTGGTTCCAGACCTGGGCCACTGCCCTTGCCTGCTCTCCCAGCCTCTGACCCCTAGACAGCCTCTCTGCTTTCCCTCCAGGAGGGTCTGCAGGGTAACATAATGATGGGGCTCTGGTTCCTGGAGAGGCCCCACTGGGAGCCTCTGGGGCAGACTGACCAGCGTCCTCGTCTTGCCCTCCTCTCCCTCCACCAGCATCCAGCGTCAGGCAGTGGTTTGGCTGCAGCCGCCCAGCTTCTGCCTCCTAGGATGCCCCCGAGCAGTGCGGGATACTGCTGCCCCGCACTGAGGCTGGGTGAGGAGCAGCCCCGCCAAGGCTCACAGTGGGGGCCGTGGGGTCTGTATCCCCGGCCAGGCTGCACCGGTCTCGGGGCCTCCACTCATTTCTTGCTCTGAGAGCCTCTCTGGCCTTTTTTCCCCTCCCTTTCTTTCTTAGAACAATGGCTTAAAATCTAAGGCAGTGACTGCAGGTTTGGAAGGGAATGGTGGACCTGGGGCTTAAAAAATTTAATAAAACAGCCTTAGTTCTGGGAATGAAAAGAAACAATTTAAGGTGTTGATAAATGCTTGGCAGAGTTCTTTTCCTCTTTTCAGAGCTGATCCTGCAGATTAGGGTTTTGGCACATGGCTTATTACTTAACAACCCACACAAGCAGAGAGAAATGTGAATGATGCCCTTTTTTTCTTTTCTTCTGCTGAAAAGGGGGCTCTGACCTTGGAATACGAGCCTTTAGTTTAAGCACTGACATCTTTCCAGCCAGAGTGGGCTTTTTCCTCTTATTTCCTTTGTTGGAGGAGATTGAAAAGTTAACGCTTTTACTTACCTTTCCCAGGGTGTCCCACACCTCCCAGCTCCCACACTCTCATAATGTTAACAGTACATTTACAAACTAATACTTATATTGTTCATTCTGATTTATTCTCATATACATTTTTCACATGTCTTCTAAGATATGTCACAGGCCAACACTTTGTTCATTTGGTTTGAATTACTCTCGTACCTGATGGCGCAAAGTGTCATTTGTTTAAAAATGATTCAATCACTCAGTCATGTCCGACTCTTTGCTACCCCGTGGACTGTAGCTCGCCAGCCTCCTCTGTCCATGGAACTTTCCAGGCAAGGATACTGGGGCAGGTTGCCATTTCCTTCTCCAGGGGACCTTCCCAGCCCAGGAATCGAACCTGCATCTCTTGCACTGGCAGGAGAATTCTTTGCCACTGAGCCACCAGGGAAGCCAGCTCATGGTCAGTGTGCCCCGGGGTATCTTCATATACAAATGTGCCTCTTGTGGGGGAATGTGAAAGAAGTCTTCTCAGACCTTGGTTTTTGAAAGGATGAACTGCACTGAGTTAGACCTAAGTTAATTTTCCCTGTAGTTGACTGGTGAATGCCTGAACATCCAAGGAAGGACAGAATTTGTCTCCTGGACCCCATTGGTAAGGGTGTATGTGGCCTCAGTGAAGGAGAGAACAGGAGATGAGCCTCTGAAGTCAGCTGAGGTGCGGCCCAGGCTACACAGCACCGGGTCTACACCGAAACAGAGCTCATTTAGCACCCTTGGCCTAACTCAGAGCGTCTGCTTGTCAGCACACAAGCAAGTCTGCTGTCGTCCTGCTCACTATCAGGGGAAATACTACTAGTCCACGTCTTTCCCTGAATATTCGCCTCTGTAATTACTTGGAAAACCAGTGAAATGGTCCTCACCGTAGTAGACTGACCCTAGAGTCATTTGGATGGAAACTCTGGTGTTTTGGTTTAAAAGATGCAAAGAGAGAGATCTAACTGAGGTGGTGGTGGTACCTCCCAAAACAGCCTCTTCTAACTGGTTTTCTCATTGGGTTTAGCTGTTTTGTTTAGGTTTTTCTCCCTTTTTTTCTATGTATTCCTAGTGTAATTGAACTTGTAACAACATGGGCTTGAGCTGCGTGTGGATATTTTTCAGTAGTAAGACTGTAGTATTGCAGAGTCCCCAGTAGGTTGAATCCTTGGATGTGCGGGGACCATGAATACACAGGGCTGACTTTAACACAGGTGTGTGGTTCAAGGGTTGAGAACTGCACTCGTCAGGTAGTTGAGACGCACTGCATGCTTTAATCTAAGAGCTTTGCTGTTTCCAGGTGATAAGCAGGTCCTGAGACAGGTGGGTCAGGTGGTGTGTGTGTGTGCGTGCGTGCGTGCTTTGCTCAGCTGTGTCTGACTCTTTTGCAACCCACTGAACTGTAACCAGGCTCCTCTGTCCATGGGATGTTCCAGGCAAGAATACTGGAGTGGGTTGCCATTTCCTCCTCCAGGGAATCCTCCCAACCCAGAGATTAAGCCCACTTCTGTCTCCTGCGTCGCAGGAGGATTCTTTACCCGCTAAGCCATCAGATGTTAGCTTCATGATGCTGTCCGGGACCCAGGCTCCTTCTGCGCCACTCTCTCTAGCACAGCACTGTTCATTCTTGAAGTCCCCATCAGAACCTTTCTGGTCACATTCCCCAGCCAGAGAGGAACCTGTGCCAAAGCTGAGTCAGGTCCTTTGTTTTTTTTTTCAGGATTTTTTTTTTTTGGTTTTGGTTTCTTCAGGGTTTGTGTTTTTTTTTTTTTTTTTTTTTTAGGTATAATTAACAAGTGAAGTTCTAATAATATATTTAAGGTTGCAGTGTGATGATTTCATATACATTTTTCATTGTGAAAGGATTCTCACTATTAACACATTCATCACCTCACAAAGTTTTTTGTTTTGCCTTTTGGGGGGGGGTTAAAAATGTTTTTGATAAGAGAGCCAGATCCTTTTTAATACCTTTTCCAGAAAATGTTCCCCATTTTGTCCACTTAAATCTCATTGGCTACTCCATCTGCAAAAAGAGGCTGAGAAATGTGGATTTTTTTTTTTTTTAGCTAGGCACATTGCCAACTCCCACCCCACCCCTACCCCATGCCGTAGTGTTTCTTTCAGGGTTAGGAATCAGGTGAGGCAAATTAAGCATTTTCTGTCAGTGTAAAATGTAAGGAAGTACCAAAAACCTCAGTAATCAAGGTAAATGATGTCTTAATGCAATGTTACAGTACCATATTAGAGCCTGAGGCAAAAGAAAAAATTGATCATGCTGATCCAATCTTTATTTAAAATTTTTATGTTTTTTCATTTGTTGTTGTTCAGTTGCTCACTCATGCCCAACTGTTTGCGACCCCATAGACTGCAGCTCGCCAGGCTTCCCTGTCCTTCCCCAACTCCTGGAGCGTGCTCAAACTCATGTCCATTGAGTCGGTGTTGTCATCCAACCATCTCATCCTCTGTGCCTCCCCTTCTCCTCCTGCCTTCAATGTTTCCCAGCATCAGGGTCTTTTCTAATGAGTCGGCTCTTCCCATCAGGCGGCCAAAGTATTGGAGCTTCAGCTTCAGCATCAGTCCTTCCAATGAATATTCAGGACTGATCTCCTTTAGGATGGACTGGTTGGATCTCCTTGCAGTCCAAGGGACCCTCAAGAGTCTTCTCCAACACCTCAGTTCAAAAGCATCAATTCTTTGGCTCTCAGCCTTCTTTATGGTCCAACGCTCACATCCATACAATATTTTACATTGTTGCTTATTAAAATATTCATCAAGATTAATAAGTTTTTTGGCATCCCCTTTAATTTTGTGCTCAAGTGTCTTGCTCTCCTCACCCCAGTCCCAGCCAGTTTTCTTAGTGAAGAAGAGGAGAATAGATACTGGGTAGGAACCAGTCCCTGCCAAGGAGAGACCCCATTGCTCAACTATATCCTTACCTCCTTCCCCACTGCTGACGGAGTGAGTGAACTCATGCTGGGGGAGCATTGTTGGCAGGGCTGCAGGGAGCCATATTCCCACAACCCAAGAACTGCTGACAAACACCCCAGTCTTTTGGGAGTAGACTTATAGTAGCACTTGTATATCTGTAGGTAGAATTCTCAGATGAGTATAGATGCCATTGCTGACCAAGAATGAGTGTGTGTGATCAGAGGGGTCACTTTGGGATCCATGTGGCAATAATGACCTCATAAAGGATGGGCCCTCACTGGGAGAGAAATTAATAAACACATCACATCAGAGGAGAACTGTCCAGCTCCTCACTATGTGGTCACACCTCTCAGAATCAATGAATCTGGTTCAACTTGATTTCATGTTGATATACTGCTTTCTACAAGGAGTATTGGAGAAGGGTAACCTCCCTTGTGGCTCAGCTGGCAAAGAATCCATCTGCAATGTGGGAGAGCTGGGTTCTATCCCTGGCTTGGGAAGATCCCCTGAAGGAGGAAATGGCAACCCACTCCATTATTCTGGCCTAGAAAATCCTATGGACAGAGGAGCCTGGTGGGCTACAGTCCATGGGGTCGCAAAGAGTCAGATGTGACTGAATGACTAACGCTACTACTGCTAGCCAAGGTCACAGTCGGCCGTAGGTTGACTCCGCGATGTGGAACCCTGGATACAGAGGAACTGAGGACATGGAGGTTTGGCCACAAGTTATACTTGGATTTTCTGACCGTGCAGAGGAAAACCTCCTGTGTTGTTGAAGTGTAAACTGCAATTTGATTATTAGTTTAGAATTTTAAAAATAATTTTAAACAATCATCTAGAATTTCAGAGAAGCTCATTTTAAATTTCATGACAAAATCATTTGTAGTTTTAGAAGAGCTCTACTGATAGAATTTAGTTATGAATTGGAATGCCCTTGAATACGTATATCAAAAATGAAATGTCTAGTAAAAATAAAAGCCATAAGTGGATCTTATGGCTTAATGTGATATAGTCAGGAAAAATAGGATGATACTCTCCCTTTTTGGTAATGCTTCTGCCTTAGACAAAATGGCATGCAAAAATGTACTGTATGGGGATTGAAACCACTTTATTTCTTTCCCCCTTTCTTCTAGCTTCCAGAAACTTCAGGTAGATTTTTAAAAATTATTTTTACAAATTGTTAAATGAATAAGTACCTAAAACAGACAAGTGCTTTGGGAAGTGTTGCTGCCTTCACAGGACTGATTTTTACAGGGATATTAAAAAAAACATTTTGTGGCTCTGATTCATACCCTGATGCTCATATAAATTCTTGCATTGCAGAAATGTGTGATTCAGTCTGTCAGATGATTCCCCTTCCTGAGACTGTAGTCTTGTGAAAATTCAGCAATTTGTTTCACAAATCCTTTCATCTGCCTCCTTGTGTAATGCTTTCTGTTTTTAAAGCTGTGAGCATCTTATCACCCAGCCCCACACCGGCCTTGCTGCATGGCCTGGCTCCATCCTACACTAAGCCCTGTTGCCCGCAGACTGTAAAACGCTTTTCAGAGGCGCTCTGTGGCTTCACGCTTCAGGGAAAGCACTCTACTTTGTCAGTTCTTTTCAACCTTTCACAGGAATGCTGTGACAGTGAAATGGAGACATCAGGAAAAGTACTTTTCAGTTCTTAAGAAGACACCTGCTGTAGGAGTCCGGGTGTTGGCAAAGGCAGACAGTTAATTTTAAGGTATGAAGGGGTTGTCTTTGATAGGACTCTGCCAATTAACATTTGGTTGTCTGTGTCCAGTTGAAGAATGAATTGCTAAAACACAATTTTTCAAATTGTGTTAGCATTAGACTGGTTACTTTAGAAGTGTCTTTGTTGTTAGTATTTATTAGCTCTTCCAAGTGTGAACACTGTGTCTTGGACCTTGGAGGGGATGCTCTGTATTTATTGGTTCGATTAAATGGCCCATGCCACAGTTTCTCCTTCCATGAAGCAGGATCCTAGTGCTTAGCTGAAAGCTGAGGGAGGAAGATGAGCTGCAGTGCGTGTGTGGTCCTTGATTAGCCCCGCAACTGCTGCTTTATAAAGCCCACGAATGGCACCATGACTTTGAGTTCCTGCTGCCTGAACATGTTCTGCACCAAATACACAGACATGGCAGTGAGTTGCAAAGAATGTGGTAAAGGACGGTGAGAGCGTGAAGCAGGGAGCATGCAAGCAGGGCTGAGTTAGGACCATTGTATCGATTTTGTACTCTGCCACACCAGATACAGTTCTGAGGCTGAATGCCTACTTGAAAAAATGTGCGGGGTTAAACCTGTCAGGATTTTCTGTTTCTGGGAGCGCAGTTACACTAAAGAGCCACCCGACTGTAGAAGATGGTGGTGTTTCAGAGATCAGCTGTCATCGTAAAAGGTCCTGGCAGCTGTCAGGTTCAGAAAATAAAGAAAGAGGGTTATCAGAACTGAAAAACAAGAGAAATGGAAAGCAGAGATTGATGATACTGGGTGTTGCAGTTCCTATCCATGCTTCCTGTCTTCAGGACTTGGGACAGGAAATGTTGGTGACACTTCACATTCTCTTCCACGCAGTTCACCCAACATCATGGATCTGAATAAATAAAGCTGGCGGGGGAGGGAGGGAAGGTAGATGGAGTGAAATAGATGATTTTTCCAGTTGAATGACATTGGTCAATTTCTCTTTTGATGAGACTAAAAACTGTTGCAATAATCAAATTCAAAAATGTTACCACCTTTTTTCTTTCCTTTCTATGTGACTGAAGTAAACTCTAAAATCCTTCATTCCTCAGCGCTGCTCGAAGTACAGTGAGGCTGGCCATCCTTACTCATTTTTAGGCAGAGGACTTTTTGTATCAAATTTGGGAACACAAAAAGGGTCAGGTAAAAATCACATGGTGGGAAGCTGATCCAAATTTTGATCCTTTTTGAATTAAAAATTGTCCTGAGCACGGAGAGCGGACTGCACCTCCTGGAGGGCAGTCAGAAAGTCACATTGCCATTTCGCAGCCTTCCTCATGGCTGAGCTCTCCTGGACTTCTCACGTGAACTTTCGAAAAGTCTCAGCATTAAGAGCTTCCCTGAAGCTGATCTTGAGCATCTTGCATCCTGATTTCCAGACAGATCTGAGTTAAAAACATGGTAACGGACTCCGTTTGTTTTCCTGTCTCCAAGGTGTTTGGCCCCATGTTCCTCCTCCCAGCCCCAGTGGGAGGGGAACACTTTAGTTACTCACTGACAGGAATGAGCTCTGGAAACTTGACCAAATGTTGGCCGGGGAAGCCCAGTTCCCCCTCAAGCAGGACTAAATGTTTCCCAAATTAATTCTGACAAAGTGAGTTTAGAGTCAGCTTTCTGGAGTTTCTCACAATGATTTAGGGTATTTTAAGTCAACAGTGTGTTGGCTCTTTTTCCAGGGTCTAACCCCTACTACCTGTTGGGAGCTTCATTAGTGTCAAATACTTTTCTTTCTAAGCTGGCTGTGGGAGGTTTTATCATGTAAAAATTTCCCTGGAATGTAAATGCCCTATGATGTCTTTGGTTTGATGTTGGGGTCAAATGCAGGCCACTGTGTGACCTTCCTTCTGCAAAGAATGGAGGCTTGTTTTGCTTTGCTCATTTGGTTCTCAGCATGCATTCAACCGGCAATAACACAATAGTGTATAGCGGTAAAAATCACTTGCCTCCATGGGGTTTTTGGGTGGACAAGACTTGGGATCAGAAGATTATGGATGTGTGGGCGCGTGGTCTCATGTTAATGTGTGTAGCCGTCAACGCTGGGCACAAGCCTACTACTATTCTGGGTTATTTATTTTACTTTAATGAGTGCACTTGAATGACATAATAATAGACAACTGCATGTTCTTGAGTTATAAGTAAATCATGGTCAGAAAAAGACAGTGAAGAGGGTGTCTCACTAAATATTTCCAGGCTTTGTCTCGCAAAGGCTTGGTGGTGTTTCGGAGTGGCTAATTAGGAGATAGATCCAATTTCGTGCTGCCTTCTCTGTGACTCAGATGACCGATGGAAATAGCTTATTTCAGACTTCGGCTACCGGATACAGTCACTGGCTATTTCCAAACCCAAGATGTTTGGATACTGATTGAGTCACAGTGTTTGCGTTCTGACTGTTCCATCAAACCCAGGCCTTGTGGGAAGCGCCGATGACATGGGCTGGGTTGGAGAGGCGACGGTCTGTTCCTGGCCACTGAGCCAGCCCCGGGGCTGAGGGGGGCTGCTGTCCCAGTGGCGCTGTTCTCGCCCAGCAGTGTGAGGTCTGCCTGTCCCACTGAGGGGGCCAGGGCACAGTTGGTGGGAGACATCCTGGTCTGAAGCTCCTGATCCCTCCTCTCAAGGGCAGGGGCCTCGGGGCAGCCCTGGGGCGCTGTCACCTTTCTCAGCAGGCTTGGCGGTGTTGCCCAAATGAGCTGAACAACAGCTTCTGGCAGAGAACAAGGCTCCAGTGCTCGCCTCTCCCCACTTCCTCAGCATCTGCTCCTGTTACTTTGCCTTGCTGCTTCAACTTAGGACTGTCTCTCCCCTCCCAGTGACTAGCTATCACTATTTAGGTACTGACTGCAAGGAGATCCAACCAGTCCATTCTAAAGGAGATCAGTCCCGGGTGTTCATTGGAAGGACTGATGCTGAAGCTGAAACTCCAATACTTTGGCCACCTCATGCGAAGAGTTGACTCATTGGAAAAGACTCTGATGCTGGGAGGGATTGGGGGCAGGAGGAGAAGGGGACGACAGAGGATGAGATGACTGGATGGCATCACCGACTCGATGCACATGAGTCTGAGTGAACTCCAGGAGTTGGTGATGGACAGGGAGGCCTGGCATGCTGTGATTCATGGGGTCGCAAAGAGTCGGACACAACTGAGTGACTGAACTGAACTGAACTGAGCTCTTACCATGGGACACCCCTCCCCACCCCACCCCCCCAGATTCATCATCGTTTGTGGCCTAAGTTGGTTTCTAAAGGTGTGAATTTTCACCTTTCCCCCTTTGTGTCAGGATGTTTCCCTTTGGTCTGTAGCTATTTTTTTCATTTCTTTTCTTTTCCCTTGATACCTACCCCCCTTTCATCCCCACAGGGATTAAAGCAACTGGATTTCCATCAAGGTTAGTATCGTGGTGGTTGTGTTCCTAACATTCTAGCCCTAAGTGCCCTTGGAAAGACTGTTCAGATGTGGGCAGTTTGTTCTTACCCAGTTGTCAAATGACCTGCTCAGTTCTGTCTTCCAAGGTCAAGGGAGTACAACTCTCGTTTTTAACAATATTGCTGCCATTTCCTAAAAGCTTATTGTGTGTCAGGCTCTGTGCCAAATATTTAACATTTATTTTCCCATTTAATCTTCATATCAATCTTATGAAGTAGATAGTGTCAATTTTAAAAAAATGCACAATGTAAGAGTTTCAAGTTAAATTTTATTTGGGGCAAAATGAGGACTGCAGCCTGGGAGACAGCACCTCAGAGAGCTGAGAGACTGCTCCAAAGAGACAGAGGGAAAGGTCAGTATATAAATTATTCTGGTAAAGCGGGGAGTACATGTGATCAAGCACATTTGTTATTAGGAGGTTTCTACTACTCTTGTGAAGCTTCTGCTAGTCACAAGCAACAGTCATCACCATGAAGGATTTTAGTGCTTCTGTGGACCTCATGTCCACATGCAAGAACTGGGCTCATAAAATCAGCTCCTGAGAATATGCAACTCTCTGAAGACCTGTCCTGCCAGTTTTCCCAGAGCACAGATGCCTCACTGCTGCTCTCCACCCTGAACTCCTTCAGGGGGTGTTGAGGTCAGCCGCTGCAGCAGCACATGACTTAATCCTTGCAGAGGTGAAAGGCAAGCAACCAAGTGCCAGTTTGTAGTTGACAGTATTATTGTCTGCATTTTGCAGCTGGAGAAATTAAGGCACAGGAAAGTTGGTTATTTGCCCAGCTTCATTCTGCTAGTATGTGCCATTCGCCAGGACTTGGATCTCATCTCAGTCTAGACCTATGCCTTAACCACCTTCCAGGGCCAAATTGTCTTCCAGGGCATACGTCAGAATCTAAAGATAGTTTATATTGTCCCAACCAGGAGGATGCTACTGGCATATAGTGGGAAGAGGTTAATGCTTGGGTGCTCGGTCACTCAGTCCTGTCCCACCCTTTGTGACTCCATGGACTGTAGTCAGCCAGGCTCCTCTGTCTGTGGGATTCTCCAGGCAAGAATACTGGAGTGGGTTGCCATTTCCTCCTCCAGGGCATCTCCCCAATCCAGGGATCAGATACGTGTCTCCTGTGTCTCCTGCATTGGCAGGCAGGCAGGCGGGTTCTTTACCACTGAGGCTAGGGATACAGCTAAACATCCTCCAGCCTATAAGACAAAGAATTCTGTAGCACCAAATGTCAGAAGTGCCGAGGTTGAGAAACCCTGTTATAGACAGAGCAGACCATTTGTGTTGAACAGTTAAGGGGAACCATCCAGGTGATATTCTGAAACTTCAGTTATTTCAGGAAATATTCCTTGTTTGCATAGTTTTAAGAACTATTTTTAAATTGCTCCATGGGCAGAAAATATATGTAACTGTTTACAGGGAGAAAAGACTTCATGAAATTCCCAACTTTTGAAATGCAGAGGAGGTCTACAAATTTCTTTATCTCTGCTGTGATTTGGTTATTGGAATCGAGCGTGCCGTTTGGTAATTACATCAGACAGTTTGACTTTGGTACCCACTTAGAGGTGTTATACACATAAATTCTCTGCTAGATGTCAGCAGGAAGTTTGAAAATTGTGAATTGTGGTATCGTGGCCTCTTTTGGGTCTCACGAATGGGTGAGGCTCCTGTGGTCCTACAGGCCACGTGCACAAAGCCCCACAGAGCAGGCGGGGAGGGCGCCAGCTGGCGAGGCAGGGTCCGCAGGCTGCCTGCACATTCCGTGTGGAGCGGTCCTCCCAGCGTTAATCACGGCCTTCTGTCTCTGTGTTCCAGTCACGTGCTTGGCCCCTCTGCTCAGCAGGCAAAACCAAGAGTTCCCAGTTGGAGAAGTTTAAGGTCTTCCTGTTTGTCTGATACTCCTGGCAGAGAAAACGTCCACATCTGTGCATTGTCCACCCGTTTCCTTCCCCGAGCCCCGCTCCGCACGCCCCCAGCAGCCTCGAAGCGCCGTATTGTTCCCATTCTTCCTCATCTTGACCTTGTGCTAACTGCCTATTTATTGTAATGACTCCTCAGATAAGGTACTTCTTGGGACTTTTTTTTAGTAAATGCTTACTAGGGCCAGGAAATTGAGGAGCTAGCTAAAACGCAGTGCACAGCACTTTGAAGTGCATCTCAGACCACAGTGAAACGGACCAGCGCCCGCTCAGCTGTCTCTTTACCTCTTTTCTAGGTTTGTGTGTGTGTTTCCTGGGTCGTGAACACCCCTTTGGGCGTTGGTCTCTGCAGATGACGGCCACCTGTGACCAGCTCCCTCCACCTTGCCCTCCAGGACACATGGTCACCTCGTTCTTCCCCCTTGGCCTGGCCCTCCATCCCTTTTGCAATTTTTTCGTGTCCCCGGGGCCTTGCTCCACACCATCACTCAGGAGGCCTCATCCAGACCCCTGACATCCCTGGTGCCCCAGGTGCCCCAGGGCCTGGTGCACGCCCTGGTGAGGTCCGCAGAGACCACTAGTGCTCCTCCGCCCGGGCTAGACTTGTGATCTCGCCCAGCCTGTCCCTCCTCCCAGATTCTGGCTCCAGGGAATGGAAACGTTCGAGCAGTTGTACAGAAATCTGGGAGTGCTCCTTGACTCCTCTTCCCAGCAACCTCCAGGGCCAGTTAGTCTCTTGAGTCTTACTGTCTTTTTGAACATTTTCTCAAAACCACCCTCTCCAATGCAGTAGTTCTCTGGCCCGTTCCCTTCTTGCTTGGACCCCTGCCAGGGCTTCCCACTGGCCATCCTGGCTCTGCACAGGTGTGGCCCTTCCACATCGCTGGCAGCAGTCTGCTGGATGGGGTGGGGGGCAGTGGCCCCCATTGCACAGACCTGTGGGTCCTTGGCTCCCGCTGAGCCTGTGTGCAAGCTCTGTGTGCAAGGGGCACGTGCTTATCCCTGCCTTTCCTTGCCTGCCCCTCACAGGGGTCCATGGAAATTATCGCTAAGTAGCCTATAATAGAAACGGGGACAAGTTTTACTTGAGCCACACTGAGGATGACAGCCCCGTGGTTGCTCAGATAACCAAGGAGCTGTCCTAGAGAAGCATGATTTTCAGCACGGGGTCATAACTTGTCATAGCAAAGAACGTCAAACAACTCAGAGGTGCAATCCTTCAAGGTTTAAAAGAACAGGTCAGCATGCACACAGCAAGTCAGCATGGCCTTGCCACTGAGAATCCCTTAGAAAGGGATTCTTATCATTGAAGGAGAACCAGCACTGGCGTCCTAGGAAGAGAGGCATTTCATCTTTATTTTTAACATGGACATGCTTTTCTCTTGGTCATGGGATCCTTTCCTTTAATAATTAAAGCAGATGTATGATGTGTGTTTGACGGGCCACCAGCAGGCTGTTTTAGTTAGCATAGAATTTGAGTGAAATCATGTGTAAGCCAGAACAACTTCCCCATATCCAGTATGTGAACATTTCTTCCTCACAGGGGTCCTAGAGATGAGTTCTCTAAAATGCAAGCCGGATAGTGTTACTTTTTTGGCTGAAAACACTGTAGGGGCACCTCACTGTAGCGGACAACACGGAGTGCAGAGTCCCAAGCGTAACTCATCCGGTCCCTCTCGGGATGATTCCTGCTCACTCCTCCTGCCGCGTTCCTGCCTGTCCTTCCCACCCCCACCCCAGGCTTCGGCTTCAAGGGATGACCCTGATCCTGGCAGACCCTGTGCTTGACATTTGCCCCCAGCGGGCTTCTCTCCTCCAGGTAGAACTGGGTGCCCCTCTTTGCTGCTTCAGTGGCACCAAGGGCTCTGTGCTGGGCCCACCTGCCGACTTCCCTGTTGCCCTGCTGGCCTGGGACCCCTCTGAGGATGGAGAGCCATCATTTTGGTGTCCAAGCACTGGTCCCAAACCAGGCACATGGACGTACTTCAGAAGCCACCGTCGTTGGTATGTGAATGGGATCTGTCTTTCAGACCTGAGAGCATGTGGTTTCTGAGAAATGAACACTACCAGCCAGGCTACTTCAACTTTGCCTTCTTTCTGATGGGGCAGTTAGGGGACCCGTAGACACCGAATGTCTTACCTAAGATGAAAAACTTGTCTTTTGTTTTAACTGGAGGACAGTTGCTTGGCAATGTTGTGGTCTCTGCCTGACATCAGCGCGGATCAGTCACACTTCTTAACCGCATCCGTTGGAGCCCCTTCCTTCCTCTCCTAAAAAAGTCCCATGTGGTCAGGAGTGGAGAGAGAATTTAGTGGGAGGGGATAGCTCGAAAAAAAAGGTTGCAAATTCCTTTTGGGACCACACTTTGTACCCTCAGACTCTTCCCCTGGTGTGGTCATTTAATTTTTTCCTGAGCCAAATTGATACATATTTATCCGGTACAGACTTTGAGTGATAATGACTTCTATCAACAGTGGTTTTTCCTTTTTTTTATGCAAAAGAGAATATCATGCTCTGGAAGCGGCAAGGGGCAAAGCAGACCCACCAGTATCACCCCACTAGCCTCCTAAAACCGTCCTGGCTTGATGTCAGTGTTTATCTCTGACACGTTTTTCTCTTACAACTGCCAGAACTCCATGTGTCCCAAGGGTTTCTTTCTTGATCGAATTTGGATCAGAAAGCCACACTCACTTAACAGTCATCCTAGTTCCTTGAAATCATTATAAAAATTTACAAATAACCCTGTAAGTTAAAAAGTGAATTTGAATGGATAAGGGGGCTGTTAGAGCATAAAGTTAATTTTCATTCTTCTGTTTAAAATTCATCATGCTAAATAGCTAGCAGATATGCCTGAATTAACAAGCATTCACCCTTTCAGCCATCAGTTCTACGTAAATGTACAAAAAAAAAAAAAAAAAGAGGATTATCAGCTACTTCTGTTTCGCTCAGGACATAAGCAGTGTCGGCATGATCTAGCCCTTTAGTTTTCTTTTAAGAAGTGTTTTTAATGCCAGCATCCAGGGTTGTCCAACAGAAGCAGAAAAATTCTAGCCTTTCTCCACCCCAACTGTGACCCTCCCTTTTGAACTAATGATGGGTTTACTTTGCAGTTATTATAGTCCTGATAAAAACCTTATCATGGTTTCCTCACGGTTCTCCCTGATCTGGTGCTGCCCCACCCACCAGAGCACTCCTCTGTGGTGAGTCCCATTCCTTTTGGCCTTGGTCTTTCTTAATGTCTCTGTGTTTCCTGATTCCAACTTTAATGACATTTCCATGAGGCCAGTAGGAGTATCTTTGTGTCTCCTCCCAACCCAACCTCCCAGCCTCCTTTCCCTGCCTGTTCCCTGCACACCTTGGACTGTCAGATCTTGGACAAGGACACCTGCCTGGTCTTACCTCTTTAGAGCTTCAGCGCTTAGTTCAATGCAAGTTAGCAGTTGCTAATCGCCGTGATAACGCACAGTAACAGGAGTTCTCCAGGCTGGGAAGACCACAGTATGCGACTCCTTTTTAAGCGCTTTCGTTCCAGCAGATGTTTAATGAGCATTATTTTCAAAAAAGAATGGGGAGTAATGACGTAAGAACAGAGGAAAAATCCAGAAATCAAATATTCTGGGTCCTGGGAAAATAGCTATTTTTGCAGTACTGGGTGCAGTTTCACCGAGTGCCTCAGCCATTCGTTGCTTCTGTTCCTTGAAGCCTCTGGGCCCTTGGCTTCTTGGCAGGTGGGTTAGGGTGGTGGGGCGGGTGGTGTGTCTGAGCTCGCACACAGCCATCAGCTCGTCACCCACCCACGCAGAGTGGCCTTAGAAGGGCTGCACTTTTCTTCCTGCTCCATCACAGAGGCCGAATCCATGAAGCTCAGCCCTCGCTTTTGAGAATGGCCACCTCCGCTAAAGGGCAGCTTGGAATAAAGGTCAGGAAGTTAGGAGGAGTGAAACTGGACATGTTTATGAGGGTTACTCTTGTTGACATAGCTTTCTTCTCACAGTCTTCCTCTGCAATTTAGGATGTGTGTGGTTGACTGCCAAATAATTTCTTACCAGAACCTCCCTGTAATGAGACCAGTTTTACCAAATCTTGGTAAAATATTGCCTTTGACAGCACTGAGACCAAAATTTTAAAAAGAAAATTTAATCCATCCATGATCTCATTGACAGTACCAAGTAAAATTGAAAATCACTTTAAATTAATGTCAGCGCAGCAGCTTCATCTCCAGGCTGTTGGGTTGGAGTGCTGAATTTTTAAATATCATTTGAATCATTTCAAATGATCCTAACAAAACAAGACATTTTATTAGATCATTAATAAGAATACTTACCAGAAGTAAGTGCCCCTTGGATGGATGTAAATCAGCCTTCTGGGGCTGTTTATAACTGATGAGAGAATTGCACTGCTTGACTTTAATAATTCACCCAGGAACAGAGAATAAACAGCAGCAAACAGTAATTTTATGGGACAGTTTTGTACGGTTCATGTTTTGAAATAAAAGGGCTATGACTTGACTCCTGCCTGAAACCAAAGCAGTTAGAAAGGACTCCCTCATGCTGTTGGCATCTCCAAGTGGGGAACTTGTTCTCAGATGCATTTGTTAATCAGTTGGCACCCTTCTTGCCATAAATAAGGAGCCAAAATATAAACACTTTAAATAGTGACTACAGCTTTGTGTTCTATCATGTCCTTTGGCATATGGCTATGAAATTCTTTATAACCAATCATCTTACTTGTCTAGAACAGAAGCCGCAGTATCTGAGAAAGGAAGGAGCCTGTATGTGACTGTGATTTTTCTAAACCGAGTACAGGTTCTTTCATTGCTGGCTCCATGTCTGCAGCTAAGGGTAGCGAGGGCCTCGTTTTCAGCTGGTAGCCTAAAGACTGGAGTGGAGACTGCCCTGATGTTGACCAAATATGATAATAGTAATAATTCCTACCACCTACTGAATATTTAAAATCATACTTGCTTTATATGCACGTATTTTTAATCCTTATAACACCCTTTGAGGTATATCCTTTGAACACCCACACTTCATTGCTGAAAGACACAGAGCTACAGGTACAGACAGGGTGATAGTATTGAAACAGATCTTTTGTGCCCTTTTTATACCCGTTTGTATCCTTTATGCTATAGAACACTTCTTACATGGAGAAAATTGGTGTTTGATGGTGAAACTACTTACCCCCAGGCCAGGTGGGCCCTAAGGAATATCTAATCGGGGAAAGGAGTGCCCTCCCTGACCTCACAGGTGGCCATGCTGGTGTGGGGTGTGGGGGTGGGGAGGCCGGGTCCTGCTCCAGGAAGTCTACCGCACCTGCCCGGCGCGCTTTCCTTTTGCCAAGCACTTTTTAAGTTTATTACTTCCTTGGTTGCCTTCACAACAAGCCTGTGTGGTAGGTTCTATTAGTACCCTCAGTTTACAGACCCAGGAACTGAGGTACAGTGCCACCGCTGGGCCCAAGGTCACTGCCTAGCAAGTGCCAGAACTGGGATTCAAGTCCAGACAGTCTGGCTCCAGATGGAATCACTCCCCAAGGTGCCTTTCTGGATGAGCTCACTGGCTGGAAGGGTGGGGCAGCGGGTTTGGTAGCAGTCTTGGGAGAGTGACTGTCGAGTCCACGCTCATCCTGTACATGAGCCTGAGAGACCTCCCCCCAGTTCCTGCCCACATTTTCTGCCGGGACCCAGAGCGGTCAGCCACCCTGCTCATGCGGGCCTGGCACGTGTGACGAGGAGAAAGGGACTTTCTCCACCCCATCTGGGTGTCGTCTCACGAGGCCGGAGGTCATCAGAGCCGTGGGAAACGTTTGATGTGAGGAAGCCTGTTAGCTGTAAACACTTCGGAGAAACACGTGTCAGCACCCAGGGGTGCTCCTTTTTCTAACCTAACCAGAACTCGGTCTTCTTTTTCCCTCCTCCAATTGCCTGGAGCTCCCTTGCCAAGCACCTTTCTGTTTCTGAGCCACGTGGGTTTAAAAGGGAGGCACCCACTCCAGCCTGGCACACTGGGGAGGCTGGGGCAGGAGTCCCTGGCAGCCTCCAGAGTCCAGGGCACTGGACACGTGCGTCATCCAGGACCGGCTTCCTCTCTGCCCACCTTCCTTAGCAGCCCTTCCAGGTGAGCATCTGGGGTTGGGGTGTCTCAGGGACGTGAAGCTAAAGCCCTTTGTGTTCCCAGCCTCTCCAGCACTTTCATTTTTGTTCTGAAATGGCTTGGTCCTCTGACCTGTACTGTCTTCTTCTGAGTTCATTTCTGTTTATGAGGCTGCACTGCTGTTAGAAGCTATGACAATAAGTCCCTGTTCCCAGAAAGAGTACTGCATCTCATGAACAAGGACAAGGGTTCAGCCTGGCAGAACGGGGTTTTCTGTGACCAGCTTGAACTTTGATCTTCACTGACTTCATCTGGGCCGCTGTGAGCAGAGCTCGCTGGGCCGCCGCCCCCCGCCTGGCACGTTCCTGCGTCCTCAGGCCAAGCCAGTTTCGCCTGCCTTTGAGGGTGTTTCTGAATGTACGAGGATCTGAAGCTGCTGGCAGCTTTATGTTGAACTTGCTTTTTCTCGAAGAGTGTGGCATCCCTTTGGGAGCTACACTTAAGCTCGTCTGTTTTCAAAACACCGTCTGAATCCTAAATGTCTGGGGAATTCCTCTAGTTAATAAATGAAGGAAGCTTAAACTGGTCTACGGTTTTGAATTTGACATTCTCAGGGGAAGTTGAAAAATGCTGTGTGGCTTGATCTCTGGCTGTGAAGTCACTGAGACAGACAGTGTGGGATGAACTGGGTGCGGATGCAATGCACAAATCTATCTTGCTGACTTTTTAGATGTTAAAAAAATCTGACCTTACAAATGTGTGTGAATGTGTATCTATATGGGTGTGTCTGTGTATGTGTACATTCCTCATCACACAGTATTTCATGGGTCTTAAACATTTGAGAGAAGTAAGGCACTAGAGAGGGGAGCTTTTGATATGTAAGTAAAGAGCCATGTGTGTGAATATCCTCTTGTATGTGTGTGTGTGTGTTTTAATTGCAGATGCATTCAGCACATAAACAGTGAGTTTGAACATTTGAGTGATACTCTTAGAAATATGAACATAGCCTGCAATAGCCTTTGACTCTACTTTAAGTCACTCAGAAAGTTTCTAAAATTCATGAACAGTGTTGGTTAGAAGCAGAAGTAACCTCAGTGAGAATATAAAAGATTTTCTGTTTGTTTTTAAGGTGAGCAGTGGCTAGCATTGTCTTAGTCCCTGGGTAAATCGCAAATTAGATCTTGGTTTTTAAGGATACAGGTTATTTTACATCGTTAGGCCCAGTTCACTGATAATGAACTTCAGTGGGTAATTAGAAACGTGTCATTCTGCTGAGAGCTTTGCCAATAAACCCAATGACAGCTGCAAGGCTTGCAGTGTTTGCATTGATGGGCTTCTGGGTGAAGGTCGCTGCCATTGCGAGTTGCTCCTGCCCTGTGCCCCTGAGAAGTTCTGGGCTGTCGGCCTTTGGGCTGGCAGCCCTGTCTGTGCATCGTGCAGCTGGCCGGTCCCCTGGGCCACGCCGGGATGAGGTTTCCGCTGCCCTTGTGCTCACACCCATCACCTCCTTAACGGCTGCTTGGAACCCTGGCACTGAGGCCCAGCTTGAACATTAACCGCCGCCGTTGCTTCTGTCAGTAGCACTCACGGGTCAGGTTTTCAGGGCCAGTGGAGGTGCAAGGAAAGAAAACCATTTCTGCCATTCTTTAACCACCTGTGGCTATTTCCAGATTAACAGTTTTGTCTACTACTAGTTTCTGAGCTTGTAAGATGATGCCACGTATGTATGTGTGTGTATCTCTATATATACATGGTTCAAAAAGAGGTGATGCCTAACTCAAAACAGCTGTATCTTTAAAGGGACAGGCGTGCTCACTGTTAGCTGATGCTCACCTTCCTCATAGAAGCTACCAGTGTTTTACCCCTAATGCTCCACGGTCTTTCCCCCCATCTCCGAAATGACTGTATTCCTAGAGGGACTATTTGGAGTCTCACGATGGAGATGGCCTGAAACCAGTTAAAACTGTGGTCAAGGCCACTTCTCTCCTGCGAGCCGCTCCTTCTGCCTCGCGCCCTGTGGGCTGAGCTTTTCACTCTCCGCACTGCCTGCCCGGCCACTGTTCCTTCCTGTTCCCAGCCAGAGGCCCAGGCTGTCGGCCATCCCCACTGCTCTCCTCTGGTCTCTCGCCCCTCGGTTCATGGATACCTCACTCCGGCCGCACGCACTCCCTTCCCAGGAAAGACCTCTGTCCCGGGCCGACGCCTGGTACCAGCGGGCCCTGGAGGTGTCTCCTGAGCTGCCAGCCTGGCCAAGCCTCCTGCAGGCGGAGCTCAGAGCTCTCTTCTTGTGCCTGTTAGAAGCACACTTCCGAGCTGCCATCCTAGCTGGCAGCTGCACAAGGTGACTGGACCCACCCCAGGATGCAAGAAATAGGAGCAGAGAAGGAAAGGGAGGCAGCGTGAGCGAGTCAGGACTCTCTGGTCAGAGGCTCGGAGAAGCGCCTGGTGGGGAAAGTGGTTCTTGCAGCTGTGGCGCTCAGGGTCCCTTCTCATTGACCTCATTTGCTCAGTAGGGGTTGTTTCTTCTTTCTTGGTACTTCCATGCATTAACCCTAAGATAAATATATGAAGAAAGTAAACTTTTTATTGAGGCAGTCTGCCTTGTTTAATTGTACAGTGAAGGCTGCTGAGATAGTTGCCCGTCTTTAATGGGGCTTCCCTGGTGCCTCAGTGGTTGGGAATCCGCCTGCCAATGCAGGAGATGCAGGTTGGATCCCTGGGTCAGAAGATCCCATGGAGGAGGGCGTGGCAGCCCACTCCAGTATTCTTGTCTGGAGAATCTCCATGGACAGAGGAGCCTGGCGGGCTACAGGCCGTGGGGTCGCAGAGTCGGACACGACTGAGTGACTAACACACACGCAATGCGGGTCACGAGATGACTTTTATTGCTGTCCAACTGCAAACTTCTTTGCCGTGTCTATCATAGAGGACGGTGGAGTTGAATGTATCTCGACAACAAAGACAGAATGGATGGGCCCTGGCTCTGCCAGGAGCTCGGCCCTCGGAGGAAGTTGGGTTGTGTGTGACCTTAAAATCTCAGCATTGGCAAGCACAGGGGTTTGGTTTTTTTCAGCCACGCCACTTGTCCGCCAAGGGTCAGCTGTTCCTCTGCTTCATGTTGTCAGGGACTCAGGCTGTCAGAGAGGTCTCATCTGGGATTGTTCTTATTTCATGAGAGAGAGAAGCGAGCTGGACAACAGAGCACCCCCTCCCCCAAGCCCTTCTGCACAGAAGTGGTATGTGTCTCTTCTACCCACGCTACATTGGCTGAACGAGTCCCATGATCTGGTCTCATGCCAGTGGGGTCGGGAAATATTATCTTCCTCCAAGAAGAGACATGATATTTGAAAGAATAATACATCCTTTCACAAGAGCTTTCCCGGAAGCTTCCAGTCAGGAGGCGACTCTTGTTCTACTTGATTCTTGAGTTTACTTGGTGTTTTATGGGTTTGTGTGAGAGGCTCAGAGGTAACCGACCACATAATCCTCTTCGTTGATTGTGTTTGGGTTTTCGTAAGCTGCTGGAAGGGAACCTGGCTGATGGCCGTGTGTCTTGTGAACAATCAGCTATTCTTTCTGCCTCTGTGCAGAGGAGACGGGAAAGCCTGCTGTTGCTGTCTGAATGAACATCCAAACTCCCTGATGCTGGGGCCACTGCCCAGCTGTCACTTAGATGAGCCAGAAGCCCATCCTCTAAGGGTTATTGATTCTCAGGGTTGGGTCACGGGGGCAGAGGACTTGGCAGTCTCCCTTCTATTGACACCAGAGAGTTCATGAAGCAGGAAGTATCTTGATTTTATATGTAAGTTCTTATAAGCTTTTTGGTTTTCACCCTTTGTTACTTTGTCCATTAAAACTCTCTGCTTTCTTTTATTTTTTTATTTTTATTTTTTAAAAAGGGGGGTGGAGTCTCCATTGCAGGATGCAGGCGTTCTCTAGCTGCAGCATGTGGGGACTGCTCCCTAGATGCAGTGTGCAGGCTTCTCCTGTTGCAGAGCATGAGCTCTCGAGCGTGCGGGCTTCAGTGGTTGCAACACACCAGCTTCAGGAATTGTGGCACACGGGCTTAGTTGCCCTGCAGCACGTGGGATCTTAGTTCCCTGATCAGGGATCGAACCTCCATCCCCTGCATTAAAAGGTGGGTTCTTAACTACTGGACCACCAGGAAAGTCCCCAAACTCTGTGCTTTCTTATTGATCCTGAAAATATGGGTGAGGCTCACTTAAGGGCTCATATTTTTCCAGAATTCATTATGATATGAAAAACACTTTCTGTTTAAACTTATATATAACAGGGACATTGAAAGGAAGCTCTTGAAGCTCAAGTTCTGATTCCACTTAAACCTGAAGCCTTTAACATCCCACAGTGCGTGCAGGGCATAAGCCCCCGGCTAGTAGGATCTTGACTGAATCGCACCTTAGAGTCTACTGTGGAAGTTGGTTCTCCAGTCACTCCTGCTGGACAGAAACAGAAAGCAGGCTAAAGGAAGAGTATCACATTTTCTGAAAGGTCTCCTCAACCTCCTAGAGGTTTTTAGATGCTGATATTTGTGGAAAGAAAAAAAGTTATGAAATGTCTAAGTGGGCTTGAAAAATCTTAAAGAACAGATCATTTAGAAACTGGGACCGGATAGGTGGACCTGTTGACCTTGGTTGCTGACGCCTCAGGACAGAGTATAAAAATGACTCCTCCAGAAACCTGTGCTCAGAAAGCAGATTGACTGGGTACAGAGGAGTTGAAGTGGGCATTAAGGAAGAAATATCTGACTGGCCCGGAATGGGGGATTAAAAAACAAACTTGACTTGAGCAACTCCTCACCAAGTGCTCCAGACCCAGATAAAAAGAGGCTTGCTGAGGTGTTCTGGAGAGTGGAGTCTCCGCTTCTCCGGGGGGCTGGGGCGGGGCACCAAGCAGCTGAAACCACCACTGGGATCAGCAGGAGAGAGAACCACCTACAGAGGGGAGCTGAGCTGGGGTCAGTAAGACCTGGAATGCCTAAGATTACTTAGGTCCACTTGGTAGGTTCCTTGAGATTCCCTGACATTTGCTGCGGGCACAGCCACCTGAGCATGTCCTGAGTGGCCAGCCCAAGTCTAGAGGAGGAGAGTTCGAGAGGAAACCATGTGGCCAAGCGAAGTTTCGAGAAGCCCCATTTTGCCATTTGTAGAGATTACTGAAAACAAAGACTGGTTTCCACGTGTGGTCCAGAGAAACTGCCAGGACCCCAGGAGAGGCAGGGTCAAGGTTTTGTCGATGCTGGCCAGTTGGAGTCCGTGTCCTGTCAGCCTGACACCTTGGACAGCCTGATACAGATCAGCTTGGACCTTTAACAAACTTTAGAAAAACAAGTGAAAGTGTACTTAATTTAGTGAAGGCTATGCATGACCATCCAGATGATAGAACTTGACTTACTCTTCAGAGCGGATGTTTCTAAAGTATGAGGGTTTAGAGCTCTGTTCTTAAGTTGCACCTGCAAATATGAAAACTGCAGGAAGCTCCCCACGTGGGCTCTCACCATCCACGCCACTGACTGGCTCTGGCAAGGGGAGAGGCCTGTGATACTGGCCTCCTTGACCTCTGCCCGCTAGATACCAGTAGCACCCCTCCCCACCCCAAGCTGTGATAACCAACAATGTCTCTAGACATTGCCAAAGTTCCCTGCAAGGCAGGGAGGGCATAGTCGCCCCCCCCCACCCCAAGTTGAGAGATTGCCCACAGAGTCAGAGGTGGGATGTGGGGGCTAGTTATCCCTGAGGAAAGGGTGTTGGCGGCCAGGAGGAGGTGTGAGCCTGTTGAGACCGTAACTTAAGAAACGGTGTAATTTCTAGGGTAGTTGGACCCTCTTCTTCAATAGAGTCAAGGCGTCTGCATCTCCATAGTGTATATTAGGGAGTAACCAGGGCAAGTGAGAGTTTGCAGACTTCTTTGGTAGCTGATTTAAAACAAAAAAAAACCATGCAAGGTGCTGAGCTGTTCACACCAGCACTGTCCCATCAGCTCTCACTCTGCTTTGTGCTCTGAAGAGGAGGTACTGATGGATGGGGGCCCCTTGCCACAGGAGGGTTCCTGGACAGCCTGTGAGCAAGGGGCTGGAGGTCGAGGGGACAGCTGGCTGCCCTGCAGAATCTCTCGTTCCTGCCCTCGTGTGGCTTCGTGAGCTGTGCAGGGGATGCACGTCTGCCTCTGCCCTGGTGCGCTGGGCCATGCACGTCCTCACCCTTCTCCGCGGCCTCAGCAGCCCTGCCCCATCCAGACCCCAGCCCAGCACCACGCAGACTCTCGTGCAGGCGGACCTCACCGCGTCTGAGACCTTCCAGCTGACTGACTCTCAGAATTCAGTGTGTAAAGAATCTCCTGGGGGCTTGTTAGAGACGCAGTTCTGGCAGCCCCTCCAGAAAGTTTGGTTCAGTGTGTGGGAGCTGGGAACTTATGCACTTTGAAACAGGTGGCCCATATCCCCCTCTGGGGGGGGCCGGGGACCACACTCTTCGAATCAGCGCTCTAGAGGGTCTTTCTAACTTTTGGAAGGCAACAGCACATAAATTCTACTTTCCTAATTCTCTTATCCTTCCAGAAGATACTGGGCGGGAGGCCACGGTGCTGAGCCTCTGTGGGACTCGTATATCTGAGGGAGGTGGTAATAATGAACGTGGACATTGGCCAAGAATCTACCAGCGATGTGGGAGTAAAATACAGCCTGCTCCAAAGTTGTATTGATTATTTGGGCCACATGGGTCAGTGTAGTAAATTTATTATTAATCATAGGAGCTCATATTTTTTTAGTACTTACTGAACCACAGATACTGTGTAAAGTTCCTTTGGTAAAGAATTTGTTTAGCTTCCAGGATGGCAGCCCTCAAAACAGAGCTTCTTAACTGTGACATCAGAACCACCTCCCCCCACACACCATCCCAGGAGCTCTTGAAAAAAGAGGGTCCTAATGGGGTGGGGGGGTGGAGGAGATTCAAGACGGAGGGGACACGTGCACACTTCGGCTGACGCATGTTGCTGTAAGGCAGAAACCAACACCACACTGTAAAGCAATCATCCTCCAATCAAGATTAAATTCAAAAAAAACAAAGTTAAGAAATATTCAAAACTCAAAAGAAAAAGAAACTAGAGTTCTGGACTTCCTTGCTGGGCAAGGGATTAAGAAGCCACCTGCCTATCCGGGAGCCACAGGTTCGATCCCTGGTCCGGGAAGATTCCACCTGCCTCAGAGCAACTAAGCCCAGGAGCCGCGACTACTGAGCCTGAGCTCTAGAGCCCGTAAGGCACAACTGATGAGCCTGTGAGCCTCAACTAGAGGCTCTCCAAGAAGAGGAACCGCTGCAGTGCGAAGCCCGCCCACCGCAGCTAGAGTAGCCCCTGCTCACCGCAGCTAGAGAAGGCAGCAACGGAGACCCAGCACAGCCATAAACGAACAACAATAACAAAGAGAGTCCTACCCAGAGCAGCTTTCTGCTCACTTCCTCACCAAAATCTGGATCTTACGAGGCCTGGAGAGGACCGGACAGTCTGTCCTGTTTTTGTCTCTTTCTGTGCACACGCACATAACACTTACACGTGTGTATACACAGATGTGTGTGTCAAGTTCCTCTGATTCTGAGGTGTAGCCTCACTCATATTCCTCCCAAATGGGATGCAGCAGGAATTACACAGCATCACCTGTGAAGGATTCTTGCCAAAAATGTTTAAGCTGAATCTAAACGAGCCTTTAGATTTAATTTCCTTTTTCTCTGTGATAGAGGATAGAGGCATCATGAGGAAACAGACAGATCAGATTGCTGGGTATCCTGTAAGACAATTGGCCTGGTATCTTCCAATAAGTCAGCATCAAGGGAAAAAAAAAATAAAGGCAGGACAGGGTAGGTTAGGGATGTAAGGAATGACTATTTTTTGACTAAAAACAATTAAAGACATAATTAAGAGTGATGCATGAGCCTTGATTGCGTCATGGTTTTAAGAAAACAGCTATAAAAATTGGGGCAGAGTAGGGAAATTTGAGTCTGGACCGGGCTTACGGATATAAGGAAATTATTGGCAGTTTTCTTGGGTGTGTTAATTTTATTGTAGTTATGTAGGAGAATGTCCTCATTTTTAGGAGGTCTATGTAGAAGTGTTTAGGGGTGAAGCATCAGGGCATCTGTAACTCGTTTTCCAACGGTCCAGGGGGAAAATGTGTGTGTGTGAGTGTGTGTACTGTCGGTGGAACAGACAGGGCAGCGTGTAAACCAGTGTTCAGCCCACAGCGCTCGCTGTCCACTTTCTTCACCTTCTGTCTACGCTGGCAGATTGTCTTAATGAAGTTGAAACGCAGCACCCAGGTAAGTGAGGCGGTGCTGTTCTCCAAAGCGTGGTTTGCATGGCCCCCTTCTTGGGCATCACTGCTGGCGTGACGGTGGAGAGTGTGGGCATGCCAGGCAGCTGCGGATGCCAGCTCTGCTCCCCACTGTCCCACCGAGGCAGCATTGATGCCAGGCTACTCGGTCTGCCCCACCTTTCTAGAGGCTCTGGCCTTTGCTCCCAAGCTTCCAGACTGTAATCTCTTAGGGCAGTTCTGCCCGAACGCACTCTCTTCCCTTCTCACTGACAGCAGGAAGCTGCCAAGGAAAGGACCCCGTTCAGCTCTGCTGATACCGCCCCCTTCCTTTGAATGGTAGGGATCTGTGGAGAGGTGTGCCGACACCCGTGGACCAACCATCTGTCACTCCTCTTGGTTCTGTTTTCTGACTGTGGTATATTACTCTAGGTTGCTGCCAAAGTCTCATTTATTTAGGGTTGTTGTTTTTTGTTTGTTTGTTTGTTTGTTTTTTATCCTTTGCTAAGAGGCTCTTCTCTGTGGACTAGCATAATTTTCCGAAAGTCGGAGGGCTGTCCACGTTATCCACAAACAGCAGGGATGTGGTAGTAAGCCAAGCATCCTGGAGGGGACGTGTGTTTAGTGGCCGGTAGAGAGAAGATGTTTACATGGAAGCTCAGCAAGGGTCTGGTCTCATTATGTGATCTTTGGAGGAGTGGGAGTCGCAGTGAACAGCAGGGAGGGCTTTGAAGGAGCGCTGTGCCGAATCCCGGGGTTACCGAGATCTGTATCCTGGATCCTGTTCCCCGTTGCTGTCGCTGTTATCTCAGTGCACGCCTTCCCCGCGGGGGCATTTTACAGAGCACGGAGCACTGTAGAAGCCCCTTAGTGCCCTTCCCCTGACCCAAGGACTTTTCTTGGATCCTCAGGAAAGCCAGCTTTTGTCAGCCTTGGATATCATGGCTATTCCTGTAAAGTAGTCATTAGCAGACTTGCTGAGGAGACCAAAGCATCTTATCTCCCTTTTCCAAACAGAAAAGTGAAGGCCTCATTGCAGCCACTCTGGTGTGGCTGCAACAATCTGGTATGGTGGAGGGGGACTTGTTTTAGCACAGATGGACAGGGAACTGAATTTTCTGAATTTACACACAGGGCTCCTTGAATAATTCTGCCTTAAATTTGGCAAGAACCATTGCTAAGAACCGTGCTAAGCCTAAATGTGCCTTCTCCCCTTTCCTGAAGTTTCACATCCTTTCTTTTTAGAAGTTGCAGCCTAATCCCACCCCTGGCTCGAAGCTGACTTTGCTGAGCAGGACATTGCACATCTGGCATCTTCATTAAGATCCCAGTCACCTGAGAGGCTGAAGCAGAGTCTGAGGTTCTACAGGAGGACAAATATGTAAAGGTTTTATTTTCACATTGAAGAAGCGCCACCAAACAGTAGAGGGCAGGGATTGACAACTGGGGGCCAGTAAACTGGCTTCCTGTTCAAATGGGGAGCTTCCCAGGTGGCGCTAGTGGTAAGAACCCACCTGCCAATGCAGGACACACGAGAGATGTGGATTTGACCCCTGGAGGATCTCTGGAGGAGAGCGTCGCAACCCCTCCAGTATCCTTGCCTGGAGAATCCCACAGGGGGCTGCAGTCCATGGGGTCGCAACAGGGCTGGACACAGCTGAGCAGGCCAGAGAATCAAATGGGAAAGCTGCATAGAGCTTCTTTTTCTAACAAGCAGACTCTCCGCCTGTGAATTAGAGGTGTTTGTAAGCCTGGTGGGTGGGAACTGTTTGGATGAAGTGGGGCTTCCTCGTGGGAGTCATCCTAGCTTGTTTTCTTGTTCTCTTTTGAAATGATCGCTTTCATTATACACAGATCTCCTCCAGAGCTCTTTTGCGTTGGTAACTTCTTACTCAAAAGCCATTTCTATTCGGTAATACGGGATGAGAGGGTAAGAATGACCGAATGAGAATAGATTATACTTCTGGCCTCATGCTAAGTTATTTTCCCCAGCTGAGTTTGTCAGCTGTGTTAGGCAGTAGGGAAACAGGAAGTAAGACCCAGGACCTCACCCTCAAAGCCCACCAGGGAAGCCTGGACACCAGGAGTGACCTCATCCATCTCTAAATAGCCTGGGCTTCATCTTCCTCTATGTGTAAGCGCCAAGCTTCAGTTACCACTGAGCACTTCCACTGGCTAAACCATTGTCTGTCCAGTCTCAGCCCTGTTAGGGGAAAAACTGTTGAGGCAAAGGCGTTGATGTTTACTGAGCAGTTACTGTGCCAGGCACTTTCACTGTTCTCGCTTCATTCTCACAACGGTGCCATCAGGCAGGGGCCCCTCTCTTTCTCCACGTGGTCCATGAGGGAGCTGACAGCAAAGGTTCCGAGAAGTTAGATGCCGTGTGTCCAGGAACCTTTGTGGTGCAACACACCATCTCTCCCTTCCCCAGTGCGATAAACACACCTGCACACACTTGCACATGTGACAGTTAAGTTCCTCTGTTCCTAGCTTTGCACTAGCTAATTTCTCAAAACAGCATCTTGCGTAAGTGTTAAATCCACTGTTTTATAAGTCATCACCGCTCACTAGGCTGTGAGCCAGCATGGTGGTGAAGCTTTGACACCCACTCCCTTCTTCCCCCACTTCCTCTCTCCTCCATAACTCCCTGCCCAGCCATGGCCCACATGCCGCCAGGCTCTCTGTAATTCTTAGGGAGTTGACGTGACCTGGGTTAATAAGTAATCATTCAGAATAGAGCCATGCGCCCAGATGTCCATTGCAAGCTGTGGGATTTTCCTGACCTCAGGGGAGGGGGGGCCATGGGGAGAGGCAGGAAGATGGGGCTGTGAGGAGCCCTGCGGCCCATTTCAGGGTTCAGGCCTCCCTGAAGGAGGTTTGAGCTGTTAGAGCAGGGCCCTCTGGTAATGAAGCCAGCCGTTTGTCCTTGGGAACAGAATGAGGCCTTGTGAGATCAGAAACAATGGGCATGTTGAGTTTCAGACCTGGTGTGAACCGAAGCTCGGGCAGAGGCCCTGTGATGGACTGGGACAGTTCAAGGGACGCATTCTTCACTAGCAAGGCTCTGTTGTCAACACGTCCCCTAAGTAATGATACTTAGTCAACGGTCATTAATGCCCCGTTTCAAATAATTCCCGCAAGTGAGTAAGTCAACAGTTCTTGGAGTTTTGTTTTTTTTTCTTCCTCTTCTTCACATTTTAACTTCTGTAGTTTGTCTAAAAATCACCCCATGAGAAATGCATGAAAAATAAGTTTGCGTGGCAAAGTTTTATTATTTATCATGGCATTATTTTCCTTTTAAATTCTCCATTACCTCTGAAGCAAACACTTCCTCCTGTGTTTCTGATAGTACGTTGATTCCCAGACAGTAAAATCGGGAGTTGCAAAAGCTGCTAATAAGTACAAGCTTTTCATACAAATTTGGCAAATTCGGCTCATCTAGTACCAAGTCCTGTAAACTTCTAAATCGCGGCTCGTCCGTGGACACAGCTCCCTAGCAGCCCATTTTGATCCGTCCGAATGCAGCCTGTGCAGCTGGACTTTTTCTAGTAAGATGAGACGGAGCAGGAGCGGCGTCCCAAGAGCACACAACCCCGGCCGGAGCCTGGCGCGGGTGGGTGAGCAGTGCAGCCTAGAGATAAGGGGCACCGCAGACGCTTCTGGGAGCGCCCTGGAAACAGACCGGCCAGCTCGCGGGGCCGGGGCAGCGTGTTGGCGGGCGCGGCGCCCCTGGGGTCCCGAGCCGCCAGGGGGCGGGCGGCCGGGGGGCAGGGCGGGGCTGGCGCGGCTCACCGCCCTCCTCTGTCTCTCCGCAGGTGAGGCTGCGGCCGCCGAGCCGCGACATGGCAGCATGACAGCCCCGGAGCGCGCTGCCCGAGGACGCCGGGACGAGGGAGCCCCCGCCTGAGCCGCCTTCCCGCGCCCTCCCCGCTGCCGCGGCGCGGCTCGCTGCGCTTGCTCACCCCTGGGACGCCCGCCTCCCTCCGCCTTGAGCATCAATATGTGTCATGTCATTGTCACCTGTCGCTCGATGCTCTGGACCCTCCTGAGTATTGTGGTGGCGTTCGCCGAGCTCATCGCCTTCATGAGCGCAGACTGGCTGATCGGGAAAGCCAAGCCCCGCAGCGGCGCCGAGCCGGGCGAGCAGGGCGCGGGCACCCCGGAGCCCTACCACCCCACGCTGGGCATCTACGCCCGCTGCATCCGGAACCCCGGCGTGCAGCACCTCCCGCGCGAGACGCTGTGCGGGCCCTACGCTGAGAGCTTCGGCGAGATCGCCAGCGGCTTCTGGCAGGCCACCGCTATTTTCTTAGCCGTGGGCATCTTCATTCTGTGCACTGTGGCCCTGGTGTCTGTCTTCACCATGTGTGTGCAGAGCATCATGAAGAAAAGCATCTTCAACGTCTGTGGGCTGCTGCAAGGAATCGCAGGTAAGCGTGCGCGGAGGGGAGGGGCCCTGGGAGTGGCCCTAGGGTGCCACTGCGTGTGGGCGGCATGCCCACGGCTGACTCCTTTGCTGCGTGCGTCTTTAGGAGCGCGGTCTTCTCTCCGGGGCTAGGCAGCAGCCACGCGCTGCCCTCATCGCTCCCTTTGCCCTGTATCACTCCCCTAAAGCAAAGGCAAGGCTGTTTGTTCTCTGCTCTCCCCTGCTCATCCTCTTAGCCTGTATCCCCTGGTTCTAGTTGCTGGGTTTTGTTTGAGAAAGCTGCCATGGGGCTTGGCTTTCCCGATCAGCCAGTCTGCGCGCATAAGGCAATGAGCTCTGCAAACAAATGAGCTCCTACTTTTTGCTTTTCCCACTAAATTAAAAGCATGCTTTCTGCCCTCGGGCGTCCAGGGAGGAATTGCGGTGAAGGAAGCCCCCTGCAGTGGACTGTGTCCCGGGACCACTGTAAGGGAGGGGCAGTCATTCCCAGGCAGTGAGCCGGGCGCTGCCACCCACCCCGCCCCCACCTCCCCCATCCCCGCGCGGGATGATTTCAGCTTTGGGCGGGGAGGACGCCAGCCGGGAGGGAATTAGTATCCGCTGCTCTGTGTTTAATAACGGTTCTGGTTTAAACTGACTGTCTCCTGGAGCCTGACAGAATGTTCTGTGCACTGGGATCAGAAATTACACACTAACTCTGCCACTTTCTGGGAGTTTCTCACTAATGAGCTTGTTAGAAGTGGGTGGAAAGAGAAGTGTGAGCGCCTTGCAGAGATCCCAGAGGGCAGGCTGTGAGCACCCAGGAGACTCCCATGGCCACCAGCATTTTCAGACTGTCCCGTGCGGGGTTAAAAAGTGAATCTGAAAAAAAAAAAGTGAATCTGGAACCAAGAAGGTTATCGGTCTGTCCACACTCAAGGGACTTGTTCTGGGTGGCAGACACACTACACCCCCACACACCAGAGTTTGAAGACATCCTCAGGAAGCAGAGGAATAGATTCTTGCTTTGATTCTCAAGAGAAAAATCCACTTTTTAAACACTGCAACCAAAGTATTTCTTAATCTGAAGCCTGACGGGAGAAACAGCAGGCCACCCCCACCTGTCATTGAAGGGCTCATCCTGCAGCTGTGAGCCGGGGCTGCAGATGGTGCGGATAAGCACTGGGCCTGGCGCGAGGCCTGTGAAGAAGCAGACCCTGAAGGAAGCAGCTCTCCCCTGCTTTATGGCGAACTCTTGAGCTCAGCAGGGCAGGCTTCCAAACAAACGGGTCCAACAACTGTTTTTCCCCAAACCCAGCTGATAAGGTGTTTTCCTTGCCCAGACCTTAGGAGCCCTATGTGTGCATGTTGGGGAGAGGGGAGAGGGCCCGGAGGAATGATGGAGGACCTGCGCCACACTCCTGCTGCTTTTGTGTGGGGGATACACTCGTGACCGGTCTCAGGACCCCCATCTCTTTCTCTGCCAGGACCAGCCGTACCATGGGAGACCCAGGCACTCACAGGCACTCAGGGAATTTGGGAGGCCAGGATTCTGATTTTCAGCTTTGCTACTGACTTGCACTTTCACTCGAGATAAATGCACCCACTTCTCTGGATGTTGGCATTCCTCTTCTTAAAGATCAAGAGATTGGAAAATATAATCTGATGTTGGAGTTTTGCTTCTGTGAAACTCATTGTCCTCCTTTTGATTGACTTCTCAGATCTGACATTCATCCCCTTTGGCTTGGCGTTTCACCTTCCAAAAATGTTCAGTAAGCTCAGTTTCCATACTGGATCATCTTTGTCTTGTCAGAGAAATGTCCCTGCTTTATTCCCCGAGGCACACAGAGCCTCAGGGGTGTGCGTGTGTGTGTGTGTGTGTGTGTGTGTGTGTGTTAAAACTTTTGCTGAGGAGTGTTACCAAAGTGCTACCAAAGCTTTTTGAAAAGTCAAAATAAACAGGTAGATGAAGGGAAGCCAATTTACACAAAGTATCAATCCTGTTGAAGCGCCTTCGTTGACCAGAGTTGTTGTTTCTGCTCAGTTTGCACGACTGTGGTGTATTTGCTCATCTCCTGTGACTTCATGACTTTATTATGAGTTTTATCAATATGCTGGAATGCAGATACGACTTCTGGTTTGTCATCCCTAGAGAAACTCACTGCCTTTCACCCAAGGGATAGCCATTTATAGTAGGGTGGGACATCTTGGGAGGCACCATCACAATCAGTCTTTTGCAATCAGTTTGCAGATTATAGATATCCTTCAGTCTCAGAGACTGTTTACCTGCAGTTTTTAATAAGGTGTTGTTCCAGTAAACTTTAGTCTCTAAGAATGTGGATTACTCCACCAAGGCTTTGGTGCTCTTGTTTGCTATTTCACATAAATGGCAAGAGTGTTCATCTTGGCACAGAGATGAGTACATATTTTAGGTATTATTCATACACTCCAATGAGTTATTCTTGACGTTTCTCTTTCTCTCCGTATCAGGCCTCTAGGAAGAAGGGCTGGGGAGAAGGGAGTACCAACCCAAGACACTGGTCTACTGGTCACCTGTCTCGCAGGAGTCTTGATTCTCTAAAAGCTTGCTCCTCATTTCTTTCACTCATGTTCCCCATGCACACATGAGGCATCTCAGAATGCCTGAAATTGCCAACAACTGGCTGAAGGCAAAGATTCCTGTACAGTTAGGTCCTGCCTCTCTAGGGACCACTGGTCTAAGGCTAAGAAAAGGGGTTTCTCTTCACCACCCAGCCCAGCAGCACCCCTCTGAGAAGAAATCAAGGGAAAGATGAACCGAACGTTTGCTGGTCAGCTGGCTCCCTCGTGGTGGGCGGGGGCCACATCTGTTAGGGAGTTCCAGTGGTCTCTTTCTCCTCTAATAAGAGGTCCCCACCAGACAGTGCAAGCCAACGTCAATGGCAGATGTGGCCCTTGAATCTGTGGCTCAGAGAGTTGCCCCCGAGTGTCTGAAGCAGCCCACTGGCTTTCTGTCCTCTTGGCCGGTCTGTAAGGGGATCTGGTCAGGCCCCGGCCTCAGCCAAGGACTTGCTACAGCTGTGAGCATCAGTCTCGCCTCTCCCTACATGCCCTCTCTCAACCCTGCATCTGTTCAACATTGAAACCAATGGTGAGACAGGAGGCTGGTGCCAGAGCAACCAAAGGATTCTTTAGAAATATACTCAGACTGTGTTTGTTCTTACAACTTGCATTTTGGCAAAAAGGACATTTTATTTTGTAAAATGTAACTGGGTGAAAAATTATATGCTATCATATATTAGGAGATCAAACCAGCCAATCCTAAAGAATATCAACCCTGAATATTCAATGGGAGGACTGATGCTGAAGCTCCAATAATCTGGCCACCTGATGTGAAGAGCTGACTCATTGGAAAAGACCCTGATGCTAGGAAAGATTAAAGGCAGGAGGAAAAGGGGGTGGCAGAGGATGAGATGGCTGGATGGCATCACCGACTCAATGGACATGAGTTTGAGCAAACTCCGGGAGATAGTTGAAGGACAGGGAAGCCTAGCGTGCTGCAGTCCATGGGGTCGCAAAGAGTCGGGCATGACTGAGCAACTGAACAACAACAATATATTCCTTTACTATGCCTAATCTTAAAGGCCAAAGGCTTGCAGAGCTGTCACTGTTCAGAGTGTAACATAAGTCATCAAAATCTTAGTATTTTGATTTTAGAACTTGGGTGTAAAAGAATATACCTCGGTGAAAAATCTCAAAATCTGAGTTACTTAAAAAAAGCTATTGACTATTAAGCTAATCCAGATGGCAGGATTTGCCCTTACGGCCTCATCTCGGGGTGACACCCAGCCGACACTTCCAAAATGCTCATGCACAAATGCCCTGGCTGTTCAGAGTTTTCTCTCTGCAGCAGTTGGAACTCAAGCCTCTCCTGGCCCTGGATCAGCCCTGACCTCACCTTGAAGTGTCTGTGAAATGTTGACCAGTTTTCTCACTTGGAAAATGGATTTAGCAGTAGAACCTATCTCAGGGTTGTTTTGAGGATTAAATCAGATCATATATGAGAGAGGCTTTTAAGCACAGTGTTTGGCACATGGTAAATAGTAAGTGGTAGCTACATGATGATTATAAAAGTATTTATGCTTTCTTGGCAGGTTTTTAGTATGTTTTTCTGTGTTCCTTAAAAGTTGCTGCATTCTAAGAAATAGAGGTGTCTTTAGAATTGGCCTGGTTCTGTTGAAACCCAGTGTGACCGCATCGTCTCAAGTCATTCCCTGGCCCTTTGTTGGCTGCCTCTGGGAACTGAAGAGCCCAGAGCAGCCCTGTGACTCTCCCATCCCTCTGGTGTCCTCAGGCCGGTTTCTGAAAGCTGAATTGATAGGACAACACAGAACTTCCTCCTCTCACTCCTCTTCCCCTGACAAGAACATTCTCCCCATCCTTCCTTTCTGGAGGCAGCTTCTAGCCGTTGAGTCCTGGTTGCAGGAGGCTTCTCAGGCTCCCCTTGCAGGATAAATCACAGGCTGCCTGGTCTTCACTGGGTGAGGGCTCGCCTGGAACTTGGCAGAGCCACCAGCACACGTCAGTCCATAGCCCTCTGGGATTCATTACAAAAGCTGGGGAATCGGCCAGCAGGGTCGTTTTCGCCAGCTGCCTTCCTTAGGCTGTGACCTGGATGTGGTCCACAGCAAAAGCGTAGAATGCAAAGATCCAAGTTTTCCATGACCGCATCAAGCAGTGTGGGTTTGGAAATACACGTAGGGCCCTCTTAGCAGCCTGTGGAATCCCCAGTGACTCAGGTTTGGGATGGAGCCACGACGATGAGCTCAGGAGCGGGCCCGCTGGCCCCGGCCTGGGCTGTTCCCCTGGGGTGGCCACAAGGCGTGACTAGCGCGGGAGCTGCTGGCCGGGCTGCCTGCTGGCTTCAGGTTCCCTTCACAGACTCTGTGCCACTTCGTGTCTTGTTGGCTCTCCCGCTTTGCAGTCCCTGTAGCCCTCTGCCTGCACCCATTTCAGCCCAGCAGGATGGCTCCAGCAAGCTGCCCACCCACTGGCTGGCTGGATGGCTGTGGGACCATGCACGCAGGCACCGCTCCCTGCCGTGGGAGCTCCAGGCCTGCTGCGCGGGTTCAGTTTCCTTGGAGGTGAGCCATGATTGAGGGGGAAGGAGGACAATGTGAAAAAAGATGGGAAAGGAGTAAAAGAAGAATCTCAGAAGACAAGCGGAGGGTTTTGTCCGTGCTGACTGGAGAGTGGCTTTGGAGTAGTCCGGGCCGCGTAAGGAGGTCGGGGTTGTCATGTGAGATCCGCCGTGATTGCTGTCTGGGGCTTGGCATTCTCACTGCGGTTTTTCACAGGGTGAAAGCTAACCTTAGCATCAGGAAGATAACCATGACTCAGCCTGACTGCAGCATCCATTCTGATGTATACCCTGCCCTACCTGTTCACTCCCAGTGACCAAGTCAGTCACTGGCAAGGAGAGAGATAAGAACAAGGGTTTGGGAAGCATGGGGAAGAGGGGAAGAGATCCCTGACTGTCTCAGAGCCACTTTTCACCTGCTTTTCTCCGAGAAGGTAGTGTGACCTTGATTGCCTGACTTCAAGACATCTTCACAGAAAAGGCAGGAGGGAAGTCAAGGGGGCACCCCCTGCTTCTCCTGAGAACGAGGCCCCAGTAGACCTGGCTGTCAGAGGCGGCTCTGAATTGCTGGCTCTCCAGTCAGAATGCCTCCACCGGAAGTGGGGTCTAACCCTTCTATATCTGAGTCATTTTAAGAGGACCACATGTAATGATTCATCCACCTTGAGGAAAAGGCAGGCCAGAATTAAATTTCAATTCAAGGATCTTTTATTTAATGCCTGCTAAATACAAAGACCCCTAGACTCAGGTCTACAATTTCTTGAGTTTCTCTGCTCCCAAGCCATATTAGAGAGTCATTGCTTCAGAAGCTGAACCCTAGAAAAGCAAACAAAAAATATCATCACATATAAAGGGAAGAAAAGAGTTCAGCTGTATCGTTAGAGGAAAAACTACTGCCTAAGAGCAAGTGGACCAAACAGGTATTAATTTGAAAAATCAGTTGGAAACACTAGAAGAAAATCGCAAACTCTCTTTAAATTCAGATAGAATATGCAGTTGATACACAAATGAAGTATTTTGCTATGGTAACCACTTAATTGTAGACAAATAATCTTGGGAGCCATGGTGATCTGTGTTCCAATTCCAGTAACAAATCATCACTTAAGTATGACTCTGAATATTTACACAGGTGGTTCAGGCACTGTTCTAAAAGCTTGATGCAGCCGTGGGGGTGTTCTAAGTTCTGATGTCACTTCAGAAGTAGTCTGCATCTCCTCTGAAGACTTCTCTGTGCTCAAGCACAGCACAGTTATGAGTTTGGATGTTGCATAGAGGCTTCCTGGTGGTTTTACTAATTAGCTCACAATCCACAATCTCTTTTTTTTTTTTTCAAAGATAGCCACTAGTACAGATGAAACCTAAACCACACACATTGAGAAACAAAGTCAATATTAAAAACTTCAAACCAAAATACTTAGTGGTTATATGTGTTCAGAGTTTAGAGGGCAACATCAGGGCCGTGGTGTTGAAAAGATGGCACCTGCTTGGTTGCAGGGATTATTTAACATTATCTGGACCCCCCAAAATCTTTAGTAGACATGAAATTTAAATTACTGTCCTGAAAATTTCAGAGCTCAATAACTACATTTTTATAGTCTCTTGTATTCTGCTATAAACTGCATTTTATTTTTTGTGGCAGCTTAAGTTGTAAGTGTATTCTGGTTATAGTCAAATAGCAGCTCTTTCTAATCCTACATGTTGGATGAATAATTTATCAAGAAATATTTTATGAACTTCTCCCAGTTGCACAGACACAGTTTAGGAAACACCTCACTTGGAATGCAAGGTAAAGTATTATCACTAACTCATGGGAAGGAATAATCTCACTAAATTACTTTGCTGGGCTGCATTTAAACAGTAAAAGTTAAAGCTTTAGAAACTACCAATGAAGTAATTTGCATAGAAGCGCGAATCATTGCTGAGGAAGGCTTAGGGAGGCTTCAGTGTGGGAGAAACTCATCTTTCTCATGGGTTGTTTCACCACATATTCTAGGGGCATCTGACAACTCTTAATTGATGGTCATTAATTTTGAGTAATTATAGAAGAAACTTCCTCTGGGGGGCTTGGCTGCAAGGTCTTGGTATGACAGCTACGCTCTGATTGTCTTCCAGAGAATTCTCTTTATTGCTCTGTCATCCGTTCTCCAGCCCCCACACTGGAAGAATATTTTTCTTGCCAATTATAATTCCATGGAAGTGTTTTTAGTAGAAAACACGTGCCCTACTAGACTCCTGCAGGGAGATGGTGTAAGCATTAGCAGAAGCTTTAAGTAAAAAATTACCCACACCCTATCCTTCACTTGTTCTCTCCTTCCCATCAGAAAACCTTGTTGGTTAAAAGCCTCTAATGTTATTGATCATATACTAAAATAACATGTCGGTATCATCTACTCTAAGACACTGGTTATCAGCTGAAAACGCTTTTCATTACCAGTGAACCCTCTGACCTCTTATTTCTGATCTGGCCTTCAGAGCAGAGTTTTTAAATGTCAAAGTTGGGTCCAGTCTAGTTTATCCATAAACCCTTGAAACTTTAAAATGAGATGCAGTGAAAACAGATTTATATTCTGAATGCCAAAGCGATGGAATTCAGAGCCTCTTTACACTCTACCTTTTTATTTGTGCAGTCAACAAACGGGCTTTTCAGAGAGGTGTCCCCATCCTAACTCAGACCTGCCTCTCTCTCTTTCTCAAACACACACACACACACACACCGCCCCCCCCCCCCCACCCCCGCCCCCCAGCAGCCTCTCACTGCCTTGGAACCAATACCAGTCCACTCCGCTAAGGTTTTGTCAGTTAAAAAGAAAAACAATGCACAGTGTGAGTTAAGTTTATTTGTGGTAAAATGAGGACTGCAGCCTGGGAGACAGCACCTCAGACAGCTCTGAGGAACTGCTCCGCAGAGGTAGGGGAGGGCCAGTATTCGTGACTTTGGTGAAGTGGGATGTATGCGGGCCAGCACGCATTTTTGCACAAGGTTGCTGCTAGTCTGGTGAAGGTTGCCGCTAGTCATGAGGAACAGATGTCTCTGTTAGTGAATTTATTGCTTTTCTAGATAAGAGATACAGGAATCGGGGCCCATAAAATCTCCTGAAAATGTCACAGAGTGCTTCGTTCCCAGTCTCCACCCTGAACTCCTGTCAGAGGGTGGTGACGGCTGGCAGCTGCAGTGGCTTAGTGACTTCATCCTTGTAGAGTCAGACGGCAGATGACAGTTTTTAGTTTCCACTAGTCATCAACAAAAATGAGAAAACTAAGGACAGTGTTGTAAGATTTCATGGTGCTATATGTGTTCAACTTAAAGACCTGTCCTTTATTCTTAGGTTGCATCCTTTACCCTTTTTTGTTAAAATGCCCTTTTTCATGAAATGATAGTAAGAGGAGATAGTGGTGTTTTTAGTGTCCATGTTCGCAACAGAAGAAATACTGACTCCCAGTAACTTTCATGGCTCTTGTGTTACTGTCCGAGGTCCTAAAGTGTGGGAACGACTCTTCTAGAATATGAGCAAGGAATGAGGCCTGCTGCATACACATGAGATGCTCAATAACTGTTGTCCACTGACAGAAACAGAGTCTGTTCTGTGTTCACTAATCTGTGCTAGAAACTATGAGTTTCTTGGGATTTTGAAAGAGTAAAGGTTGTGGTAAATGCTGCGAAGTCTCAATCCTAGCATGAACTCTGCCCTCCTAGACAGCTAGAGCATAAATAGTAATTAATGCAGTCATCATCCAAAGAACCAGTAAGAATCATTTCAGAGCTGGCTGTCACTAAAACCAAGTTCTGTTTGGGCTTTATAGAATAAGTTGTCATTGAAAAATTGAAAAACCTTAGTGGGCAATGTGATTTCAAAAGTAGAGATTCACCCAAGGGGGCATTCATGGGCAGAAGCCCTTGATTTGTGGGATGGCTAACGCTTTGTTGTGTTATACTGGTGTATGAATGCTGCTTGGAGAGCCCTGGCTCTGAATGGCCAAGAGGCACTTTGGTGCGGAGGACAGTGTCCGGGCACCTGGAGAAGTCATGCAGGCCGGGGTAGCATTGCTAACTTAGTGCTGGGGCTTGGGAGGCAAGGACCTGAGTTCTCCTTGGGTGGCAGACCCCAGGGGGCCCATCCTGGTGTATGTAGTTGTCGTAAGCAAGATTTCATGAGAGTCTGATGCGTTAGATTGAGAGCAGCACTCCCTGAATGCAGACACTGGCAGAAAGCAGGTCTCTTGTTAACAGAGGATTAACTGAACCTGATGCGTGCAGGTAGTGGTGCAAGGGTTCAGGGTTAGGTGGTCAAGACAGAGCTCCTCAGCTCTGTTCCGTGAATTAAGAAGGGCTGCTTGGAGGAGGGGAGATGGTTAAACCCGCTTGCACGAGCAAGGATGTGATTTGGAGGCTGTCTGACCATGCTCTTGGTGCTCGACTTTGTGTAATCAGCTGTAAGTGTCTCTCCTGGAAGGTTCGTAGGACATGGTTTTCTGTGGATCATTTTGTGGATGGCGTTAGTATCCCAGGCGGATGTGCAGTTTCAGATGGCTCCCAAGCACACAGACTCTAAGAGCAAAGACTGAAATGTAAGCAGGTTATACAGCTTACATTTTCTCCCTCTCGTCCGATGGGTTTTGTGCTTTATTTCCAGTTTTCTGCTCACACAGATTCTGCAGGAGGGCATCATAGCGAACACTGTGCTGCTTCGACCTTTTCATCGGTTTTCTTTCTAGAATTTTTTTTTTTTTGGCCAATGACAGCCATTCCAAGGTGGCATCTGTACTGCAGTAAGGAGGCTGATGACACTCAGATTGCAATGTAAGACAAGGTGTGGATGCACATCCTTTATCTGGTTGCCATCTTGCTGTAGGGTTGTCAGGTCAGCCTGCCTGACGCTAGGCAAGCCTTCCCCTCCTCGTCATACCTCGACAGCAGGCCTGTGGTGTTTCCACTTGATAAGCGCTTGTCACATGCTCCTGAATGTCTCACAGGTGTAAGCAAGCCGGCTTTTGAGGATTCAGCAACCTCCCCTCCTCAGTTGGACAGGGTTCGCAGTAAAGCAGCAGCCAAGGGTGATGGCTCCGGAGTGGGCCACGGAGCACTGCCGCCTGGATGTGAGTCCCAGCTCCACCATCGATTAGTGGTGTAACCTTACCTAATCCCTCTCTGTGCCTTGGTTTCCTTATCTGTCAAATGATGAGATTAATAGTACCCACCTTAGTTCTCTCAAGGACTGAATGAGTTCTATGTAAGGGGCTCGGCTGGTGCCTGGCACCTTGTAGTGCTTAGTGAGTGTTAACTGCTGCCATAGTCACTACGGTGGTAACAGTTGCATAGCTTCCCTGGTGGCTCAGAGGGTAAAGCATCTGCCTGCAATGCGGGAGACCCGGGTTCAATCCCTGGGTAGGGAAGATCCCCTGGAGAAGGAAATGGCAGCCCACTCTGGTACTCTTGCCTGGAAAATCCCATGGACAAAGAAGCCTGGTAGGCTACAGTCCATGGGGTCGCAAAGAGTCGGGCACAACTGAGCGACTTCACTTTCACTTCACTTTCTTTCATAATTACTGTAACAATTATCATTCCGATCATTAAGGGGTTCTAATCACCTGTATAAACCTCCACCTTTCAAGTATTAGTTGCAAATGTGGAAAATAGAGGGAGGGTGTTTACAGCTTAAACTCCATGTCATCTTTGTTTGGAATCTACCATTTTTACCATAGCAGATCTTTCCAAAAGGTTCTTCCAAATATGAGACTAGGAAGGAAATGGGAATCACAAATGACCTGTGAAGTCGGTCAGCAGCATAGCATGTGCAAGGGGCTGTGTCATAGGCACTGAGTGTGAGTTTGAAGTGGATGTGGAGACAGAAGCCAAGAAGCAGAACACTCCTCCCTGCTCTCCGGTTTACAGTCCAGCGGGAGTTCATCTCAGCCAAAAGTATGTACTTGGAGGCATCCGAGAGACCTTGGAACCAGTGCTCCTCTTTTATGGGACAAATGCATGTTATGTCACAGTAAGAGTCCTGGTTTTTCTTTCGGTGTCCAGGTAGTTGGTAACCATTTCCTTGTTTTTATTTAAACATTTTACGCACGAAATTGAGCTGCCGCTCTTAAAGCAGAGTGTAAGGGGCCTAGTTCAGCCTTGCCTCGGCAACTGTGGAAGCATGACTACAGGGAGTGTGCAGAGTCCTTGCACGTGGGGAGCAGGCCCTTTCAGGCGGCCCTCTCTGGGAAGGGAAGGGCTAGATGGCAAGCTCGGTGGGTGGACAGCCGGGTGGGCTGACAGTGCCCCCCTCCAAGCAGTCTTAGTTCCGGACAGTGTGCCCTGGGGTGTGATGCAAGTGAAAAGATCCCCAGCTAACAACAGTGGGTGACTTTCCAATAGCTATTAGTGACTGCCAAAATGACTTCCAGCTTTGGAAAAAATGAAAATGTAGGCAGAAAGGAGAGGTAAGCGCACAGATCAAAGTTAGCTGTTAACTAGCAGGCCTAGGGCTTGTCGCGTGTCACTCCAGCGTCAACTGTTGGACCGCATGATGGTCCCGGATTTAGAGTTACGTGAGCACGTGTGTTACCCTCGCAGGGGCAGGGCATCATCTCTCCTCCCTTGCCCCACTGGCCCCCTCCATCGGAGGCTGATCTGCGGCACTGCCCTCAGGGCCAGGGGGTTGTCCCTGGGCCGTGGGCGGGTCCCCCTCCCTGCCTTCGGTGCCAGCACTCTCTGCTGGCCTCTCCACTCCCCGGGCTCGTGCTGCTGGCCACTACCTCACGGCTTCTGCGAGCTGAGTGCTCCACCGCCCTCATCTCCCCTCACCCCCACCGCCACCTGCCGTCTCGCCGAACTTCTCCAGGTTCACCCCTGCGCTGCTCCTCTGCTCCCTGCTGGCCCCCTGGGCAGTGCCCACGTCAGCCTCAGCGCATCTTTACAGGTGTCGTGGCTGCAGCCAAGCATAGTTGGAAACAGTTTCAGAGTCTTGAGGCTAAATGATCTCTAGATTAATGAAGACTCATCACACTTAATTGACTTAATGCGGTTTTTTTTTTTCACGTGATCTCTCAATAGAGATCTATTTTTTGTAGCCAGAAGGGAGATTTTCAACACTTGCAGTCTCATGATTTGGTCCCTTCACATGTTTCATTAGTAAATGTGGCTGGTGTGCTGTTGGCCAGAATTGCCAACCCCTAGGATTCATGTTATTGAATGAAGCTTTTCCTGCAACCATTTTAAAAGCTTGGCAAGAACTTAAAATGGCTTCATTTTAAAATGTAACAAATCTACATCACAGCACTCTATCTTTTCGTTCATCCAACAAATATTTACTGAATGCCTATTACATGTCAGACACTGCTCCAGGCAATTGGGACACATAAAGAATAAACTGCACAAAGTTCTCTGTCCTCCTGGGCTTTACATTCAAGCTGGTGGCGACAGGCAACAAACCAAATAATTATATAGTACGTTAAAAAGCGACGGGTGCTATGGAAGGAACGAACAAAAAGCCAGGGCAAGACAGGCTGGGTGTGCTGGAGTGAAGGGGGGCGGGTAAACTGCAGTATTAAATAGGGTCTCAGGGCAGGATTCAGTGAGAGGAGATTCAACCCAAGACCTTTAAGGAGATGCAGGAGTTAGCCATGTGGGCAGTCAAGAAGTGCTCTCCTGGCCAAGGAACAGCTAGAATGGAGGCCAGTGGGCTCTGCCAGTGGAGGAAAGTGGGCTCGAGGAGAAGGGCTGGTGTCAGAGATGATTCGAAGATTTCTGACCTGAGCAGCTCTGGAATGGGACTCCCGTTTACTGAGATGAAGCCCATGGGACAAAGACCGGGTTTTGAAGTGGGGAGCAGGAATCAGGAGTTAGGTTTGGACATAGTTTTCAAGCACCGTGTTAGCATCCAAGTGGGCATCAAGTGGGCAGTTGCATATGCAACTCTGGCGCTAACATTAAGATCAGGGTTCAGGAGATGGCAGCCCAGAGGCGGCACCTAAAGCTGTGGGATCGAGTGTGATCAACAAGGAGAATGCAGAAGACTGGGCCTTGGGCCCTCCAGTGTTCAGAGACTGGAAAGGGGAGGAGGAACCGAGACGGGACAGTCAGCAGGCCTTCCCACCTTGGGTTTCCTTTAATCCAGTGTTGTCAGAACTTGTGGACTGAAGCTGTCACCCCCAATAAGCCTGGAATGCTCTCTGAGCTGTGTCTCAGAGTGGGGCTGGGACGCCGGGAACCAGTCATTCTCCTGTCTGATTGGTCTTGTTATAGAGATGCCAGCCTGGGCACGAGGTGAAGGGGCAGGGGCTGCCTCCTGGCAATGTGCGCAGTGCGAGAAGCTCGCTCAACAGACTGGCGTTTAGCTAGAGTCACAGGGCAGGCCTGGTAGGGATAAACATAACCAGGTGGAGTTTGGGGGTTTTTTTGAGCTATGTTGAATGGGAAATCAATGTTTGATAGTTAGATGGTTTCCTGCTAGGTTCTTAAATGAGTCAGTGGCTGTTTGAAAGCCAGAAATAAATTGAACTCTTGACCTCTGTTACCCAAGGTTAACTGTGACACACCCATCAGAGGTTTATGGTAAATGCAGAGATAAAATTGTGGCAGAAATCCAGAAAGAGCCAGCCTTTCTGCCCTCATGGGGCTCAGAGTCCTGCTAGGGCACTGCTCTGTCCCAGGGCTGAGAATAAAGCCTGCTACTTACTAGGCAGCTCAGTAAATTGAGTTGAATAAGTACACAAAAGAAACACAATGAAGAGCTGAAGAAGGGTGTGCAAGGGGCAGTGGGAACACAGAGAAGACCATTCTGGCAGGAAGTGGTGACAGATGTCACACAGGTAACATGAGAGCCAGGGTGTAGGGTGGGGGGTGGGTATTTCCAGGGGGATGAGTGCCCAAGGGGTCAGCATGAGTGACACCCCTTGTTTGGGGAGTGGGCACTCCCCAGGATGACCTAGTTGGAGCCCACATCTATTGAATGAAGCTATGTCTGCTAGGCCCTGTCTGCTGTGAGCTCTCCAGAGATACTAGGTTATTTCAGAGCTTTAGAATGAACATGTTACAATCTAGTGGTGGCTGAGTGGGCATCCTTTCCTGGGGGCTTCTCCACACTGCCGGTGGCAGTAACAGATGGCCATCTTTCCTTCCTGTCCTTAGAAAATTTTCTCCGCGAACTGAGGTCTAGTCGGTCTTTTCTATTTGGTCTGGAAGCCTGCCTGAGGAGGAAGCAGGAATATGATGGCCAAAGGCGCACTTGCTATTCCGCACAATAACGAGCGCGTTAGTGCTGGTTCTCCCTGCCGGGCCAGGGAAGAGGGCCTCCTTCTCAACAGGCAGCGGGTGACCACAAAAGGCAGGCTGCCTGGAGCCCGTCCCTCGGCCAGCAGGTGTGAAAGGGGGTGGTGGTCCCGTGACAGAGCCGCGGGAGGGCTGGCACTGACGCGGCAGGGAGACTGGGAGGCCTTCCCCACGCTTCCCCCACAGGCCGTGGGCAGCGTCGCAGACTCGGCTCCCCCGTTCCAATAGCATCCCCTGCTCTTAACGCTGGAGGTGGCCATCTTCAGACCAAGTAAAACATTTTTATTTTATTGTATTCAGCAGCTCCTGGTCTTTCCAAAACTGGGGGCTTGGCAGGATTATGGAGGTTTTCCCCCCTACCTAAGGGATTTGATTTCAGGGCAGCAGTAAGAAAATTCCCTAAGATATATAATTTTGTGGCTGGTCTAATCATAGCCAGTGCTGACTGTTGATCAGGACGACTATGGCTTCACTTTTCCCAGCGTGCTTCATTCATTTTCTTTTTAGCACCTTCTTTGTTTTAGGCACTGGAAACTCAGCCAGGAGAACCAGCTCCTACCCTCTCCTTTTTAGAGCTCATGAAGTCTAATTATTTAAGTTAAACCAGAGCCATGTGTGTATGTTGCCCACAGACTAGAAATTTCTCTGTAGCAGGCTAGAACTGCTGGGTATCCAGGTTGAGTCTGAAAGCTCCTTCTAGGTCAGGGAAACTATTACTAAAATGCCACAGGGACACGGTGGATGTTGCATTGTGGCTGCTGGTACCCATGACAGCCAGCATCCTATGGCAGGCTTCAGTAATCTGTCAGGGCTGTCTCTAACCTGGGCTGGGGTAGCATCTGCAAGGTAGTCCAAGTGACTGACCATCATTTCCGTTAATGTCTTTCTTCCCCAGATAAGGCTGAGTCACCCCCCAGTGACCCCACGGTGAGCAGTCTGGCACCTTCTAGTCCTCCTGGCACAAGGAACTGAGAGGCTGTTAGAGAAAAGACGGGCTGCAAGGGGGAGGGTCTCCAGGTTGGGGAGAATCGTGCCTACTTGGGTACCATCCCCCGAGTGGGGCTGCTGCAGGGGATACCACCTCTCTGAACTGCTAGGTTGCCTGTAGCCATGGGAGTTGTCTTGAGCAGTTGTCCAGCATCATCCTCGATGCCTTTCCTCCCCCTCCCAGCTGGGCCTGCTGCAGCTCAGCCAGGCCCCAGGAAGAGAGGCCAGTCAGAAGAAAAGCAGACGCCCACTCGCCTAGTCCCGTTTTCTCTGTCACCCTCCAAACCCACGCACACACTGAAGGTGTGATGCGGTAAAAAGCAAGGGCATGGAAAGGCCCCCGAGACGGGCTGGCCTCGCTGCAGGAGCTGCTGTTTCTTAATACTTCCAAGGGGGAGAGACCAGTTCCTGGCGTGGCTCTTATGTGAAACTCAGTCCAGAGCACACCTCGCCGGGGGTCCCTGGGGCACTCCAGAGCGAGGATGAGGGGAGCCACGCCACATCTGCCGCAGACTTGGTGTATGTCTTACGGCGTGTCTTGCCTGTGGTCTGATGTGCCCATTCTGTCTCCGTAGCTGGTGTCATCAACCCTATTTGCACTCTGAGGCACATGTCTACGTCTAGCCCCTGGGGTTCACAGGCCTTGGACGGGCAGTGTGACAGGGGAAGCCAACCCACCAGGATTCTGCATCTCTTTTCCTGCTGGGGTGGTTCATGCTTGTTGACTGGCATCTGCCAGAGTTACGGTACTCTTTCTCCTCCAGGGCACTGTGGTTCGGAAAAACTCTACTGCAGAACAAGCTGCCCTGACATTAGTAATATTTTATTAAGAGTCTACTCTATGGCAGGCTTCCCTGGTGGTACAGAGGTTAAAGCGTCTGCCTGCAATGTGGGAGACCCAGGACCGATCCCTGGGTTGGGAAGATCCCCTGGAGAAGGAAATGGCAACCCACTGCAGTATTCTTTCCTGGAGAATCCCGTGGATGGAGGAGCTTGGTGGGCTACAGTCCACAGGTCACAAAGAGTCGGACACGACTGAGCGACTTCACTTCACTATGGCAGGCACTGTGCTGAACCCTGGCTTTCTAGTAGTAAATCAGATGTTCAAAAATCCCTGCCCTTGTGGAGTTTAGTTTAGAATGGAGATGGAATAACAGTCAAAATAAGTTGAAATATCAGGTTGAGCCACAAGAAACCACCATTTTTGTAGGTTAAAAAAAAATTTTGACAAATAGTTTCATGTGACTCAAGGTAATAGATTGTTACTAAGAAATGCTAAGGAAAACTACCAAAGCAGGGAACAGGGATAGCAAGTCAGGGGAAGGGAAGCGGTTGAAACTGTGAGTAGGTGGGACCTGAAGACAAGGAGGCGTCATCCGAGGGGAGTATGGCGAGAGCAAAGGCTGGAGCAGGCAGCGGGGGTGAGAGGTGGGCGACAGAGAGCCGACACAGAGGACCGCAGGGCTATGGAGTTTACTCAGAGCTGGGGAACCGTTACGGGCTTCTCGAGAATTTTACTCGGAGGCAAGAGAACCTGCTGGCCTGATGGCTGTGAGTAGGGGACACTTGTTAGCACCTGGGGACCGGTGCCCCAGGAGCAGTGGGGAGTCAGGACCTTGGGAAGTGAGAAGCCTATGTAGCCACCTGAATCACGAAGCTTTCTGGAATTCCTCTGGTAGAAGAGTCTTTTCTAAATACCTAGAGGGATGACAAACGTCTCTTCTCACTCACCTGAGGGCCGGTGGTTTTCTCTCGCACTCAGACAGTCGTGTCTGTTCACGGCACTGATCATGCTCCGTTCGGCCCTGTTGTGTGCAAGGAGCAGAATCCTCGCAGCCAGGCCGCCCAGGTTGGGACACACGTCATGTGCACTGGGGGGCTCACAGATGTACCAGAGCCACTTCCTGTCATCCACCTGGGGGGAACTGCCCTGTGGGCTTATAATCAAGCTGAGGCTTTCAAAAGACTCTTAAGCATGGCACCCTTTTATGACAGTCTCCCTGCTGCTCACAGATGGATTGGCCAATAGCAACCACAGGGTTTTGAGTAGGCCTGAAGCACTTGAGGAACCTCACCTGAGCTACCAGTAAGGGAACAGCTCAGGAGAAGTACAGGGGTAAATGTACTTGACTGTGCTGAAAAAAAAAAAGGGGGTCCGATGATACTAGAAGAAGAATTATTTATCTTAAAACTTCCCAGAAGGATGTGCGATAGCCACATGACTGTGCATCCTACAAAGAGGCAGACACAACTGAGCAACTGAACAAGCCAGAGCCCAGCACAGGGTAGCAGAGCTGCTAGGTGACAGCAGATCCTGCTTGCCCCAGCCCCTTCATATTAACATGCATTCATTTACTAATTGGACTTAAGCCACGTAATACAAATGATGAGTGCAGTTAATAATTGGAGCCACAATTCAAATACACACACTGGCCTTTTAAACGAAAGAGCAGGTAATGCTCCCTTGCCCCCGGCTGCATGCCTCTGCGTCCTGATACAGTCCCAGTGAGGGGGGACTCCTGTTCCCAAGGCAGTAACTCAGGACCTGAGGGAGGAGACTTCCCAGGTTCCCTGTGCCTGGGGTAAGGTTTCCTAGGGAACAAGGTGGGGATTAATCAGGATTTCTTATAGGCCTTAGAGATACAAAGGGCTTCCCTGGTGGCTCAGAGGTTAAAGCGTCTGCCTGCAATGCAGGAGACCTGGGTTGGATCCCTGGGTCGGGACGATCCCCTGGAGAAGGAAATGGCAACCACTCCAGTATTCTTGCCTCGAGAATCCCATGGACGGAGGAGCCTGGTGGGCTACAGTCCACGGGGTCACAAAGAGTTGGACACGCTGAGCGACTTCACATAGAGACACAAAAGAATTAGCTCAGTCATCCTACATTCCCCCAGCTGGGTTACATCTGTTCAGATGGAGAGTCCTTTATTCTTTCAAGGGTATTATTTTGTAGCCTGGCCTTTCCCCTGACTATTAAGTTAGTTGCTTGGTCACGTCCCCATGGATGCCATGCGACCCCATGGACTGTAGCCCACCAGGTTCCTCTGTCCATGGGATTCTCCAGGCAAGAATACTGGAATGGGTTGCCGTTTCCTTCTCCAGGTCAGTAAAGGTAGGGAAAGAGAATTGAAAGTCAAGCTTAAATTAGGATACAACTGCTATTCCAGTGTATCTAAAACACAGGTCTTTTTGTCTATGAATTAATAATCTTGGTTATATAGATATCATTTGTCAAAGAAAACTGTCTTTTCTTGCTGCATATAGCATAGGCCAAAAAGTTCGTTTGGGTTTTCATACCATCAAACGGGAAAACACGAATGAGCTTTTTGGCCAACCCAACAGAATAAAGCCATCATCTTCTTGCAGCATCCTTTCTGCCAAGAAAGTGTTGCTGGGTACGCTTTGGGGTCCCTCAGTTTTCTTTGTCATCTTGGGGCCTGGACTTCCCTATAAACAGCTTCTGCTGTGTGAGGGGGAAGCAGGCAAGGCACCCTGCCCCACCGCGGCCCCGGGCTGGCAGGGGAGGTGACTCTTGGTTACACAGTGAGCAGTAAAGCTGCAGGGACAGAAAAATAGTGGACCCTTAGTGTGTCAGTGTGGTGGGATCAGCAGAATGGAAACAGCTTCTTAGTGTCTACTCAAAGCTGCACTTACTTAAAAGCAATCAGACAAAAAATTCTCATCAAGTTTGCATGTGGTTTCAGAATGTCTATGTAAATATAGAAATCACTGTCCTAGGTATGAGGTTGGTTGCTGGCGAATGCCAACAAACTGACCCCTCGTGGGCTTATCTTTAAAGCATGACAGCCAAGTTAAGATCTGGTCTCTTGCATTTAACTCTTGTTCTCTGTGAATTCTCTTAGAATTCACATATTTTCTGCCTAAAGCCAGACAGTAAACATTTTAGATTTTTGCAGGCCGCAGGGCCTATGCCGCCCCCCTCACTGTGCTGTTCCTGCACTGCCACGGGCAGTCCATAAATGAACAGGCATAGCTGTGTGTCAGTAAAACTTTACTTATAAAAACAAGGCCCCACTTGACCTTAGTTTGCCAACCTCTGCCTTACGGCAAGACGAGCCCTATGAGAGAAAGTAGTAACAGAGTCACCTGCTTTCCTAGAAGAGAAATTACTAGTGGGTTCACAGTCTGACATGTACATACGAGGCTAAAGTGAAAGTCACTTATCGTGTCCGACTCTCTTTGCAACTGCATGGACTACACAGTCCATGGAATTCTCCAGGCCAGAATACTGGATCTTTCCAACCCAGGGATCGAACCCAGGTCTCCAGCCTTGCAGGTGGATTTTTTACTAGCTTCCATAAAGGAAGCCCCGAGGCTAAAAGTATTCCCAATAAAGTGACTGTCTTGGTCAGGCCAGGTGAGTTGCACAGAACAGTACTGACACTCGCTGAGTCTGGCCCTGGAAGCAGACTCAGTATCGTTCCACTACTGCAGCCCGGACCCCAGAGCGGGCACATCAAATAGCCAGCACACAGCACCGCCACTCACTCGCCACGGGGATTTCATCTGCTCTCTCTTCTGCCCTGCAGGCCTCTTCCTCATCCTGGGCCTGATACTCTACCCCGCTGGCTGGGGCTGTCAGAAGGCCATAGGCTACTGCGGACACTACGCATCGGCCTACAAACCCGGAGACTGCTCGCTGGGCTGGGCCTTCTACACCGCCATCGGGGGCACGGTGCTCACCTTCATCTGCGCTGTCTTCTCTGCCCAAGCGGAGATCGCCACCTCCAGTGACAAAGTACAGGAAGAAATCGAAGAGGGGAAGAACCTCATCTGCCTCCTTTAGTTTGGAAGAGACATCAACGCCGTTTTCTTGCTCGCCGTAACCTTGTGAAACACTTCACCTCTGGTTCCGTCATTTGGGTCAAGTGAAGAACTAGCCTTTACCTACCGAAGCCACATTCCACAGCCTCCCAGGACCGACGGCAGGCTGCGTCCAGCCACGCCGAGCACTGCACGTGAGGGCCACAGTGCAAACTGTAAGAGATGGAACGAGGAAACCGCACACAAGCCCTGGCGTGGAGTTGCGTTCCGTCGGACCCCATCTCCCCACCAAAGCTCAATGAAGGATGACGATCGGAACCAGGAAAGCAACAGGTCTCTGGTGACAGAAGAGGCCGCAGGCCGGGTCTGCGGGCGGTTTTAGACGTGTTCCTGCACAGGCTGCACGCCTGCGGGCATCTCTGCCTCAGAGTGAGGCTGGGGGTGGAGGGGCTTTGTTTCCTCTGGTTCCTTCACACTGTCTCCTCTGGGGTCCACAGTGAAGACCGTACATTTACCGGGGACATGACGTGCACTACAGGGCACACACCAAGACACTGCCTCTTGCTTAGCTGACCTGAGTGGTCAGCAGGGACAGTGTGGAATTCTACTGTGGGACTTACTCTAGACTGAACTCCAGAGTCAGGTGGGTCTGCTGAACTGTCACTCTGAGAGTCTAGAAATTTGAGGAGAGAAAGGATGAGGACCTGTCCCACTGTGAGAATAAGACAGAATCCCATTAGTAGAGACAGTCACTCCACTTCCCAGGCATAGCATCAGTACTGGCCCAGTCTCCTCTGCCACCAGAAATCCCGAGTCGTTCCCCAAGGGCTAGGACTGCGCTTTAACTGCCGGGGGAAACCTCACTGTTTCCTCCTTCCAGGGACCCAGGTCTCCAGGCTGCTGCGGCTCACTCAGAGTGTGTGTCCGAATCTCAGCCCTTGCAGGGAGACCTTTCCCCACCGTGCAGTAACCAAGCAGCACTCAGCTGTGTTCCCGCCCCCGGCAGCAGCAGATGACAAGGGACTGGTCACAGGAGTTACGCTCCTCTAGTTCCTGGTGTGGGTCCTGGACGCAGACTCAGATAACATTAAATTGCTCTAACCAGTGAGTTTACAGCAAAGGCTTCATTCTCAGGAAAGCATAGAGTAGAAGGTTCATGCAAAAATGAGAGCTCAACCAAGCTCCCAGCGCCTGCCTACAACTGTTTACAGAAAGAATGAACACCACTATTAAAAAGGATCCAGGGCTTTTAATCTAGTTTCCATAAGTCACCAATATGACTGATCCAGGAAGATGGCATTAGCCATCACTTCAGCCTTACCCTGGAATGATCAAAGGGGCCGAAAGGAACCTAGTCGGGTATCACCCTGAACTTCAAAATTGCAGGCTGCTACAGAAGCACTTCCTTACAGCTTAAGCAAATGGGATGGATCTACCAAATTTCTGGAAGGATTAAAAGTATGGGTCGCTATAGGCTTATGAATCTGCTTACTTGAGGGCTTGCTTTGTTTTGAAAATTTAACAAACAACTAATGAACCTTGTTTGGGCGAGGTATTGTGTGCTAAGTGCCACCAGGCATAGAAGAATCCTGATTCAGATTTTAAAACCGTGCCCTGAGTGAATCATCTTAAAGCTGGGTGAGTCTGAAAACCATGCCTTGCTGCAGAACGAGTAATTGCTTTATATTAACACATAGATGGGATGGAGAACTAAAGTTTTATTCCAGGCTGGCCGTCGGCCTGTTCCAGAAACCATCTTATCTCACAGATTACGACCTAGAGGGCAGGAGAGTATGGGTGGGGAACCGGCCTTTAATGAGTTCACCACTCTTAGACCAAAACTCAGAATGAGCCAAGTATACATCTGTGGCTCTTTCGAAAAGCAAAGGGGTGCATATGTGTGCTCACGGCAGCCTGCCATCCGGACTCGGGAAACGAGACCCGTGTCCGACATCACACAGAAGTAGGTGATGGTGGCCACCGGACAGGGCTCCTGTCCCTGTCGGATAGGGACGCACAAAGTCCTGATACCAGCATACGCATCCCTTTTTAACACTAGGAGATTAATTCTTTTTAAAAATTGTAAAAATAAAGTTCCCTCCACCAGGCAAATAATCTTGATTAAAAATAATACACATTTTTTTCCCCACAAGATTCACTTTTCCTTCTATACAACATAGAGAATCTATGTTATAATGCTGAGTTTACACTCTCACTCTCCTCTCAGAAGAGTCATAAGCCTAGAGGATCCCCTGAGCAGGTCCATCATCTTTACTGCCCAATTGCTTTTCCACTAAGATGGGGGTGGAGATACATCCCTAGATCACTCTAATAACAAGTCATAAGTGAAAACGTGCCCACTCTTGGCCAGAAGAAAGTCAGCTGACAGTGTTTACTTCATTGGTCTGAATGTCGCAGAAGACAAAAACAGTACATGCACACATACACAAAACCCCGCACCACTAAAAACTGCTTCAAACACTGATTTGTCAGGCAGAGCACAGATGCAGTCTCTCTAGGAGAGAAAGAGTGAACAGGTAAACGTGGGCCTTTTGAACCTGCAAGTCCCTTTAGCCAGGCTTCAGTTGGGATAAATGGAATATCAAAATCTTGCTAGCCTAGATGAAAACTGCATGGCTGTTTAAAAACCACTGAATGGGAGGAATGTGTTAGATTGAAAACAATCAGACAATCGACCTACATCTATTTTTCTAATAAATTTCTATCAATCACATAATTGCCTCCGTCTAAAAATCTAATATACCTGGACCATCACTACTACCAGAAAAAGTCGTATTTATTTTTCGCTGCATTTGTGCTTCAAGTTTTGTGATGGGGCTGGGCTTCTCAATGAACTCCAAGAAGGCAGAAATGTTTGCTTTGGATTCTGTGGATTCTTTAAACCTGTGTGCTAATTCAACAATTTACATGAATTGTGTAAGCGTTTTTGTATACTTATCAAACATCTGTGGTGTAATGATCTTTGTTAAACATGTATTCTGTAAAGTGCCATAGTCCTTTTTTTTAAATGTGTGTAGCATATTTAAAATATATATATATATTATACATACACGAGTCTGTGTGAGAGATGTGCAATAACAAAGGTGTATGTATGTTCTGATTTTTTGGGAACTGGACAGGAGTCAGGACAGAGACTGTTTCTGTTTTGGCAAAGGAGAGTTAAAACATTTTGCCTTCATGGCCTAGTCATTAACCCAGAACAATTCTGATGCTACACAGACCTATGTGAAGAAAAGACTGGTATGAACTCATCTTTCCCTGGGCCTACATTAAAATAATCATTAGAGGTATGTGAAAAGGTAAGCCAGCAAGCCAGGCCCAGGTGATGCTGGTCTGTCATGTGAAATGTGAAGCTGCCATGTTGCCTTTTCTCTTAGCGTGATAACTAGTAGCTGGTACATAATCACTAAGGAGCTATTTCTTAACCTGCTTTGATAGACCAAGTTAATGCTAGACCACTATTTAAGGGCTAATCTCACACCTTAGCCATAAGGGTCTGCTTAGAACAGACCTCTCTGTGCAATAACATATGGCCCCTGGAAATCCCAGGCCTGCATTTGTACTGGGGCAGCACAAGAAAGGCACAACTGGGATTTCTTCTGAGACTGTGGTGAAACGCCTTCCAAGGTTGGGGGGGGTCATGAGGTGCTCCGGAGGAACTTGGCACCACTTGATATTATTCAACAGCCACTTGAGCCAAATGTAAAACTGTGTTACCGCTGACGGACTCAATCAGAGCCTTCGAATTTCCGGTCATCCTGTTGTAAACTAATACATTATTTGTCTAGCATTGATTAGGTTCCTGTGCATATGTATTTTCACCACATGCTCCCTACCCTCCCCAGATATGAATTAAACCAGATTTTGCAAACTTATTCTGATTCTCTCAGTCTCATTATACTGTTTAAATATGATGTGTATAATCTGATCAAGAAAATATCTACCAAATTTTAAACATTAACATATGTGATACTGGTGATAAGATATTCAAGTATTTTAACTCTGCCATTCACTAATAACATATATACACCTACCTGATGTTAGCTTTAACTTGAAGTATATATTTCTTCCCCTGAGAAGCACTGATGTAATTATAAATAGGAAAAAAAAATTTAAAACCCTCTCATATGCTATATAGTTATCTAAGTTTTGAAGAAACATGGAAATACTTCAAAGCATTGTGACTATAATGTAAAGAAATGTGTGAAGTGAAGTCACTCAGTCGTGTCCGGGTCTTTGCGACCCCATGGACTGTATGTAGCCCACCAGGCTCCTCCCTCCATGGGATTCTCCAGGCAAGAGTACTGGAGTGGGTTGCCATTTCCTTCTCCAGGGGATCTTCCCGACCCAGGGATCAAACCCAGGTCTCCAGCATTCCAGGCAGATGCTTTAACCTCTACAACAAGGGAAAAGTCAACTGAAGGACACATTCTCCTCTTCCAACAAGAATACCACAATTAAAGGCCAATCATGGAGCAATACACCTCCACATTTCCTGAAGGTAATCCTGCCCATAAAAAGCTTCATCTAGAAACAGGACTCCACTTCATAAACTCAAGACCCGAACAACCCTTTTCATAAACTCTTATTCAACTCTCCGTATCATGTGAAGAACTTAGAACATAAAAAAATAGCTTTATTTTCTTGATCTAGGGCCTGTGACAGCTGGACCTACTGTATGCTTTGGCTTCTAGGCATTCGAGACATTTTAACATTCCTGACATGTGCCAGACTTCTAATAGGAATCAACATTAAAAGCTGACAAAATTACCCAAATCAATAAAGGCAAGTTTTTTTCAAACAAATTACAATCTAAATAATCCAAGTGAAATTGGACATTTTCAGTTGCTTTCTCAGCTGTTATTACATCTTTTTCAAAAATTAATCCATAAGAGAAAGGACCCTGACTTTAAATTTCAGCATAGGCTGGGCAACCCATACCTGCGCTTTGCATTTCACACTGAGTTTTTGCCTAGCAGTTTTGCTACCAGCTTGATCTTCCGTGTCTTGATCCTCCTGGAACACACTGCATTCAACTCACTCCTAGCTCTCCTTAGAAATCTCTGCTTAACATAATAACAGTCTTGACTATCCTGGACATTTCCTTTAAGGGAGCTATTTCAGCAGTTTCCAATAATTCAGTACCTTTTTTTAACTCCCAAATACTAAAGGGTAAGAGCCGCAAAGCAGGTTTCTAGCCTCCTCTCCAAAGCAGCCAGTACCTGTCTTCATCTCAGGACCCCACTGGTTGCCTAGTCACACAGTTGTGGCCTCTGCAGGTGCCCCTGCTATCTTCACTGCAGCTTCCTCCTCACCCTGGAGAGTTCTCCAAGATAAGTCTTTAAGACATGACCTGCTCACTTTGCTTAGACACACAGGATGTAAACAAAAGCATAAATGAATAAGAGGAAGTAGTAAAACCACATGGAAAAGAAAAATTAATCAAATAACTTGTGGCTCTTAGTAGCTCTTTGACTTTTTATAGTCAAATATCCTGAAAAATCTAGTATCTATAAAGCAGTCCACCAAGGGCATATGTTTGGGAGAAACCACTAAACTTTATCCTTAAGAGAAGGAAGCCCGAATGAAGGCAGGAGATAGTGAAGACAATGAAGAGACCGTTAGGGAGAAAGAAGCAACAGCTTGGGGACTGATTAGAAGCAGTTCGGGGAGTAGGGGAAGGAGTCTAAGATGGCTTCCACTGGGCAGAACGCGGTGCCTTCACCTAGATCAGGAATCCAGCAGGGACTGGGACAGTGAAGGCATGAAGGTTCAGCCTAGGCTGCCAACGTGAAGTCCCATGTGCAGCTAGAAATACACGGTGGAGAGAAGACCAGCTGGGTGGCAGAGACTTGGGAGTCTTCAACATGGACAGGCAGTAAGAATTTTTAACCTTTATACATGTTTTATGGGCTGGTACTGTGCTAAGCACTTCTTTTTAATTCATTTATTCATTAAAACCGTATGAGTAGAAACTAATATCCTCATTTTATAGATATATTAACTTTCACCCAAGTAACAACTGAGGTTAAGTAATTTATCCCACATGAAAAAGCTGGTAAGCGGCAAAGCCCAAGTTCAAATACAGGTTTGACACCAAAGACTACATTCTCCAACAGCTGTAGTTTCTTTCTACCCATAAGAGAGTGAGAAAACAAATACAAACCCCAAGAAGACAGCAACATCTCTGCATACTAAACTCTTAGAAAAACTTCCAAATTTAACTCCAAAAAAGCCACACCATAAGATGACAACTGATGGAAACACTGCTCCCTTTCAGAGAAAAACCTGGTAACCCTTCATACTTTCCAAGGTGACAACATGTATCTCAATTTGCCCCATCTAGAGAACAGCGTTGAAAATTCATCAAGTATACGACAGCGACAAAGAATGATAGTTTTATTATAAACAATCTGTATCTAGCACAGGGAACTATAGTCAATATCCTGGGATAAACCATATGGGAAAAGAATATTTTTTTAAAATGTGTGTAACTGAGTCACTTTGCTGTACAGCAGAAATAAAAACAAAATTGTACTTTTCAACTATACTTCCATTAAAAAATTTATAAATAATCTCTCATCCAGAATAAGCAGCCATTATGATTACATAAGGGGCCTATTTTCTTCATAGCTAATATGACAGTTAAATAAGGATTTGTTTTCAACTTAAGTTTCTCCAAACACACACACACCCCACCACACACACATGCCAAGGACCACTGAGGAAGCCAGCACTGCTGTGAGGAGCAGGCAGCAGGTACTTACCCACATGCTGTGGAGGCAGGCCTTGGTCTGGAGATTTTCAAAAATACACGCTGTACTTTTTTTCTTGATTACTGAATTGTTTTCTAGAGTCCACTGTCCCTAAAGGATGGATATGAGTTACTGGAAATGTGAAAGATGCAAAGGAGAGAACTGGCACCAGGAGAGAGGTGGCACCAGGTAGTAGTAGCAACCCCACACTTGGCACGAGTCGGGGCCCGCGCCTGGCTGCCTCTCCCCTGCCACCACCACCGCTCACTGAGTGACTGGGGTAATTTCCTATTCCTCTATAACAGGGCCCAGTAACAAATTCCAGCACAGGCTTGGTGTAAGGATTAAGTAACCGACTTAAGTGAAGCATTTAGTATAGTTTCTGATATATAAAAAGTCCCCAGTGGTATGTTATTTTTACAAAAAAGTTAAAAGAATCTTCTGTCCAGACTAATATCATTTAGAGTTGATCTTTAAAATGAAGTGTTGTCCTAGAAATTGTGAAGAATAACATAACCTGTTGTTAAACCCAATCTAGTTTTTACCTAGAGAGCCTCAATGGATTGGCTACCTTGGCCAGCAATTTTTTTTCCATCCTGTACTAGTCATCTTTAGCTTAGGGCTTCCAGCAAGTGGAAGATTCCTCTGTAGAAACAAGATACATGGCCACTCCTATTTATAAACAAGGAGTATCCGCTGAGCCCATCATCTGTGGGAAACCAGAATGCTCAGAAAACCTTCTGACTATTTGTTAAAGCCTACTGATGGCAAAGCCTTCTTAGAAAAGGAACATCCAATCACAGGACAGTGTAAATAAAGATGGAGTTGGAGGCATAAATTGATACAATTTTCTGGAGAGCAATTTGGCAATGCACATCAAAGATCATAAAAATCTATACTTATGCTTTGACCAAGCATACTGTCCTAAGGAAAGAACACAGGCTTGGGTCCGCAATTTAGCAATAATACATTCCTTGGTAAGTTATTTATAATAAAAAAAAAAAAAAAGTGAAATTCAGAACCTAAAACAGTAACAGGACTTTGAAAACTAACATGTGATACACGCATATAGAGCCGCTGTTACAGAGCTAATTCATCAACAGGAATATAAATATTCAACATATTTATACCAGAATTGGAAAAAAAGATTACAAACCATTGTGCAAGTTAAAATTCTCAAGTAAAAAGTCTCAGGAAATCGACTCAAGGTAGCTCAGAGAGAAAAGGCTAAGAATGTTACTTGGAGAATGTAATATCCAGCTAACCAAATAGGGGTGACCAGTAAGGCTCACAAGGGACACAGAAAGCTGTCGAGGCCTTTTCTAGGTCCTTCATCCTACTTCTTTTGTGCGTCTGCCTCCTTCTCCGCTTTCATCACACATCAGTTTTCTAGTAACTCAAAGTCTTGGCAGAATATGATTATCCACATGGCCCAACTCTGAAACAGCATGATTCTAGACAAACCTACTTTCAGAGTAAAAATTTAATGAGCCATATATGAGTCCACTATGGCCAGGTGACATCCGGTGCCAATGTGGTCTTCAGGGGTCCAAAGAAATGGGGTTTGTGAAAGCTAGACAGACATCCTTAAAAGACCAATTACAGGCTGTAGAGGGAAATCTTATTTCTTAATATTAGGGGAAAAAGTGGTCTTCCTGGAAAATTAACGGAAAGAAATGAACCAAATTTTAACAGTACCTATTTGTGGGTATAAAATTATGAACCACTGTAACTCCTTTTGCTGTAAATATTTTTTTTATTTATATGAAATGTAATTTTAATTTTATAAGTAAGTTAAACTAGCAGGTCATTATGATATAATACCGAGTGAGGGAAAAACAGGATAAAAATTCCCATTATTTATATCCCTTAACTGTATAAAATATGTATGTATACAAAAAGAATGGAAAAAATACAGTAAACATTAACAGTGGTATCTCTAGATGATAAAAATTACGTATTTTTATTTTCTCACTTACTTTCCATATTTTTCAGTAGTCCTACAACAGATACATATTTCTCTCATACTAGAAAAAAATTAGTTGGAGGGATGTGTATGCCCAGGGGGCTCAGTTTTTGTGTAGGAGACAATAATGTGGTAGGAACTTCTGTAACCACCAGAAGAAAAACAGTTATTTGGGGCATTTTCTTCCTAGCTCCCAAACACCTGAATAATAATATAAACTGTCACGGTAACAACTACTCATGACCATGATTTATCTTGAGAATTACTGGCCCACAAAATGTTTTAAGAGTTCTGGAGGAATTCTAGGATTAAAGCTAAGTACTATAAAACAAAGAATTAAATAAAACGTGCATTCTATGGTTCTACAAATTCAACTGTTTAAATGTACAAACGATAATAGTCAACAGATGAAACACTATAAGGCAGAAGAGGATTAACGACTTTCTATCTCCAGTGAAGATGGAATGGGTTTAGTGGCAGAAGAATTTTAACTGCACCATCAGCCATGCCAACTCCAGAAAGTTATGAGCTGAAAAATAAATGAAGATTTAGATAAAATTTAACACTCACTGCGCTGTTACATGCTGACTCCTATGTCCCTTGCCATTTGAAAACATAAACAGTGCCGATGAAAATTCTCTAAGTTGAAGCCTTTGTCTTATCAAAACCACATAGTTAAACTATAAATATGAAGCCCATAAGAAGGCTAAGAACACTAGAGGGGAGCCTTTCCCTATTTTGCTAGAATCTTCTAATCAAGGACATCTATTGTATTTGTCTAGGATAGATTAGAGGCAACATCTGGCTGGCTTAGAAATTTTTTACAGATTCCTTTCTATCTTTCTATAGATTGTGATAAATCTTAAATTTTAAAAATACTCATTCTTACAAAAAGCATGCTGTTGTATAAAATGTACCCTAAAATTCTGGTAGAAATACTTCACTTTCCATAATATTTAACCACTGAGATACAACCTCTTAGTTTAATAAACAAGTATTAGAAACAATGCTAGTGTTTTAAAACATACGGTTCTACTCTAAATAAATTTATACTATGGTACTTGAAAAATCTACCAAAGTACAGATTTTTAAACGTCCTCGATTATTTTTACATTAACCGCTTTTATTTCACCTCCAAAGTTCTTAATCACAAGGAATCAGCAAGTTCCTTTAAACACTTAGCTTAAGGGAAAAATGAAAGAAGATACAGTGAAGTGGCGAGTGACAGCACAACTCTAATAAGGGAAAACGGCGCAAAAAGGTAACAGGCTCTGTATATAAATAATGTCGGTTTTTACCAATAAAAATACAAAATTAGGTGCTAATGCCAGTGTTTTCAGAAAAAGATAAAGCAACAACTATAAAAAGCATTATGTACTACAAATGATTTACAGAAACTAAAACTTAATTAAACATAAACTCCCTCTAAAATGCAAACCATACGTTATATCAACATGATTTACAAAAGGCCTATATCCAATGAAAATCCAAAGTCACTTTTAGGTAACACCCAGAAAACTGAAAATGCTGTTCCTATTTTAATTTAACGTGAATTTCTCAAATAAGGTTCACCATGAACACTTTTTTTTAGACTATATTTTTTATATTCTCTTTAGATAATCAAATGAAAAATCCAACAATACACAAATTGGTACTTTCATCAGTACATAAAACAACAGGTAGTGAGGTTAGGGAACAGAAAACAAGTCCAATCAAGTCAACACAATACTAGTACAGAGGCGTCCATGAGAACCCGCAAGGAGAGGTCTGGGCCACAACACAGGTTTTCTATTTTGAATCTAGCTTCTAGTCTGTGTATTTTGACCTTAAAGTGGTCAAGCTATTTAGTGAATCTCATGTTCCACTACCTACAAAGGTCTAAAGCAACAGAAAAACTGTCATGTCATTTAAAAACATCAAATGTGGTATTTCTATATACATTGAGCCCTCTGTATAATTACTGCCTCTGAAGTGCTAATACAGTATTTAAAATTACACAAACAAACATCCAGTAAAGAGCATTTTATTTTATGACACTCTGTGTTAATACAATAAATATACAAAACTTCCAAACCACTGAAAACATGCAACATTAGAGGGACAGATGGAGGGCATTTATATAGGACCATGACAATCACCATGATGGCAGCGCAATATCACTCGTTGACAAAATATACACACATCCTTAAATAATCCGAGTTCCAAATTAAAACCACTGAGCAATGATTTTCCAGTGTTCAAACTTTCGTTTGAAATAAAATAGCCAAAACAGTACTACAAACTGAAAGCTGACGTGGCTCCTTACACTGTGAAGACCATTTCATGATTGCGATACTGGGTAATGCTAACATTAAATATGAACCACTAACAAATGCCAATCTTTTACTGAGTGCAAATGTGACTATTTACTAATAATCGTTAAGAGAATAGAGATTATAAGAATTAAAAACCCCTCTACCTTATCAAACTGTTAGCAATGCTATCTTTTTAATGCACATTTATGTTTTTAAAAAACATTTTTCTCTTTATAAGCTTGTATTAACCCAAATAACTGGAATTTAAAACAACACTTCCGCCATCCAAACAAAAAAAGGTACTGTTGGTTGTAATTATTCTTTGCTACTTAGCAATAGAGGATTTCTACAGAACTGAGAGAAGCATTCATAATTCTTGAAGAAAAGTATTGATATCTCAGTATTCTTCAAAAGTCTCTATGATAAAGTTTTCATCTGTAGTTTAAGGAGAAACAAAAGGAACTTGAAAGATAATGACAGACCTAAGTGCTTTTGTTGTATTTTGTGGTTAATGTTTTGAATATTTGTAAAATCCACACTCAACAAAGCATACTGATAAAACATTTTTCAGTAAGATTATAGGCTCTAAAAAACTTGAATGGGCTTATTTAGTTGAGAAAGTAGAGATTATCACTGATCAGAAATATTCATAAAAACAGCTTTAAATTCATACTCTGAATCCTATCTTCATCAGAATAAAAGAAATATCTTCCAAGTATATTACTTCAATAAAGTCCCAAATAAATCAAACGTAAACACCATCAGGATGAATCTGAGTTATATCTAGCATCACACAAAGCTTCTTTCATAAATAGGAGAATTTACCATCCCACCTCTAGGATGAAACTCATTTTAACTCTAAATTTGGGGGGAAGAATAAAAATAATTTAACCACTTACACCCATCTGATTTTTTAGCATCAAATAATATAATCCAACCAACTACCTTTCCTTAAAATCAAATTGCATAAAACATACTCATTATTCTGCAATCTGTGGTTTGCTGATGACTTCCAAAACAACAGTACCATGACTTTACAAGTTGTCTTCGAGGCATTTAATCAGTTATTTAAAAATGATTCAAAGTTTCAACCCAAGTATACTATAAGAATGAAGTCCTGTGCTGCACAGTAACAATTTTAACATGATTATGCTCATAATTAATGCATTCAACTATATCTGTATTTTCTTGTTTGGTTCAAGTTAAATGTTTTATTTTTTTCTATTGCTACAGATTTTAGTGTGTTCAGTGTGTCTCAAAAATTCAAAGACTGAGGTGCATTAGGGATTCAAGTCTAGTGAAGTACCGGGGTCTTTTTAATGACAACCAGACATGAGAGGCTAAAAAAAAAGTATCTTAAATACTGTTATGTTCTTTTAGGACATGGAGTTAGGCTAGACTTTAACACCTCTGTTAAAAAGTACACAAGCATACCCCAAAAGAGAGCTGCCAAACACAAGCTCAGTTCAATTAAAAAGAGTAGCCACAAGAATATACCAAAGTTTCCAAACAGTAATATTTTACTATGGCATGAACACTGAAAATTAAAAACAAAAAGGTATTATCATCACTACATCCTATTCCACCAATTATCTACTTTTTGGATAATGCACTGCATATTATATTATGTCCTCATACTACATCCCAGAACATTTTTATTGAAAAGAAAGTATTATAGAAAATCATTTCTATGATTCTATAAACAACTCCCCAATCCTACAACCCTAAGCAGTGCATAACCCAAAATACTAATTCTTTTAAGAAACATGGTATCCATGCAAGATCAGAGATTGAATATCAAAATATCAACTACTCTAAATAAAGAAAATAAAAAGATAAAATTTACATTATCTGCTTTGAAACACACACAGGCTCTTCACTGGTGACTGAAACTGCTAAAAAGCAAGCCAATTTAAAAGTCCCTAAATCTCTGATGTCCTATTTCTTTCAATATAAATAAGGAAAAGGAATGAAGCATTGCTTTACTGCTCAAATGTGTAATTTTTATGTCTAAGATTCTTGAAAGAAGAACTGCAGCAAGTACTAAGTGCATTTTTTAATAAGTGCCATTTTAATTTCAGTGTGTCACCACTGAAATAATTCGCTGAATATTCATCCCCCAAAAAATATGGAGAATATTTATTTTGTATGTAATATTTTTTCTGCAAGGGGCATTGAACTATTGAGAAACTGTCAGGTAAATAATAAGACGAGGAAGTTTTTCTGGTTTTAGCCCATGCACAAGAGATTAGGAAATACACGTGCTGTGTGTACTGTGTGTTTGGAACAACAACAACAAAAATTTATAGAATACAGTAACTAGAGAAAAAAGTACAATCAAAAGGTAACAGTGCATTGTCGGAAGACTCTCTAAATTTGGTTACCCTTGAACGCATTCTGAGCTGCACTGCTTGCTGCAGTTGAAGCTGCATTTGCGGCTGCAGTCTGGACAGTTTTGTTGGACATCACACCTGTTGCAAACTCTTGCTGGGCCTTCTCAAAACTAGCACCTGTTGTGCGATACAGTCCATGCACCTAGGGAGGCACAAAAAGTGGGAGAAGATGAGCGGTGACCGTACGTGTTCACTTTCAACAGCTCTTCAGTCACTCTCAACGTGACTCGGAGATACACAGACTGGATGTGAGGCAGGACTCCTAAGATCAAGGGCATCAGCCCCAACACTGGAACACAACACTGCATGTAAATATTTTCTTAAAACAGATTTTCCCTTTTTATCCACAATGCAGAAGAGATAATTATGTCTATGCCAAAGCAAGAATAATTAAAAAAAAAAAACAAACAGCTTAACCAAAAGTAAAAAGCTATGCTTTCCACTGTACCAAGTTATGATATTTACAGTCTTAAAAAGACTGGTTTAAACAAAACAAATCCCTTAGGACTATACAGTGGAAATGGCAAATCGATTCAAGGGATTAGATCTGATAAGAGTACCTGAAGAACTATAGATGGAGGTTGTATAGCAATGATGAAAACCATCCCCAAGAAAAAGAAATTAAAAAGACGAAGTGGTTGTCTGAGAAGGCCTTACAAACAGCTATGAAAAGAAGAGAAGCGAAAGGCAAAAGAGAAAAGGAAAGGTATACACTTCCAAATGCAGTTACAAAGAACAGTAAGGAGAGATAGGAAAGCAGTCCTAAGTCAACAATGCAAAGAAATAGAGGAAAACAATAGAATGGGAAACACTAGCGATCTCTTCAAGAAAGTTAGAAATACCAAGGGAACTTTTCATGCAAAGATGGGCACAATAAAGGACAGAAATGATAATAACAAAAGCAGAAGATATTAATAAGAGGTGGAAAGAATACACAGAAGAACTATATGAAAAAGATCTTAATGACCCAGATAACCACGATGGTGTGATCACTCACCTAGAGCCAGATATCCTGGAGTGTGAAGTCAAACAGGCCTTATGAAGCATCACTACAAACAAAGCTAGTGGAGGTGATGGAATTCCAGTTAAGCTATTTTAAATCCTAAAAGACGATGCTGTGAAAGTGTTGCACTCAATATGCCAATAAATTTGGAAAACTCAGCAGTGGCCATAGGACTGGAAAAGGTCAGTTTTCATTTCAATACCAAAGAAGGGCAATGTCAAAGAATGTCCAAACTACTGCACCACTGCACTCATTTCACATGCTAGCAAGGTCATGCTGAAAATCCTTCAAGTTCAGTGCACTTCAGTTGCTCAGTTGTGTCTGACTCTGCAACCCCATGACTGCAGCACACCAGGCCTCCCTGTCCATCACCAACTCCTGGAGTTCACTCAAACTCATGTCCACTGAGTCAGCGATGCCATCCAACCATCTCATCCTCTGTCATTCCATTATCCTCCCGCCTTCAATCTTTCCCAGCATCAGGGTCTTTTCCAATGAGTCAGTTCTTCACATCATATAGCCAAGGTATTGGAGTTTCAGCTTCAGCATCAGTTCTTCTGATGAATATTCAGGACTGAGTTCCTTTAGGATGGACTGGTTGGATCTCCTTGCTGTCCAAGGGACTCTCAAGAGTTTTTCCAACACCACAGTTCAAAAGCATCAATTCTTCAGTGCTCAAGTTTCTTTATAGTCCAACTCTCACATCCAAACATGACTACTGGAAAAATCATAGCTTTGACTGGATGGACCTCTGTTGACAAAGAATTGTCTCTGCTTTTTAATAAGCTGTCAAGGTTAGTCATAACTTTTCTTGCAAGGAACAAGCATCTTTTAATTTCATGGCTGTAGTCACCATCTGCAGTGAGTTTGGAGCCCCCAAAAATAAAGTCTCTCACTGTTTCCACCATTTCCCATCTATTTCCCATGAAGTGATGGGATGGATGCCATGATGATAGTTTTCTGAATGTTGAGTTTTAAGCCAGCTTTTTTGCTCTCCTCTTTCAGTTTCATCATGAGGCTCTTTAGTTCTTCTTCTCTTTCTGCCATAAGGGTGGTGTCATCTGCATAGCTGAAGTTATTGATATTTCCCCCGGCAATCTTGATTCCAGCTTGTGCTTCATCCAGTCCAGCATTTCTCTTAATGTACTCTGCATATAAGCTAAAGAAGCAGGGTGACAACAGCCTTGACATACTCCTTTCCAGATCTGGAACCAGTCTGTTGTTCCATGTCCAGTTCTAACTGTTTTTTCCTGACCAGCATACAGATTTCACAGAAGGCAGGTCAGGTGGTCTGGTATTCCCATCTCCTGAAGAATTTTCCACACTATGTTGTAATCCACACAGTCAAAGGCTTTGGCATAGTTAATAAAGCAGAAGCAGATATTTTTCTAGAACTCTCTCGCTTTTTCAGTGATCCAACAGATGCTGGCAATTTGATCTCTGGTTCCGCTGCCTTTTCTAAAACCAGCTTGAACATCTGGAAGCTCACAGTTCATGTTGAACTGCTGAAGCCTGCCTTGGAGAACTTTGAGCATTACTCTGCTAGCGTGTGAGATGAGTGCAATCATCATCTGAGCATTCTTTGGCACTGCCTTTCTTTGGGATTGGAATGAAAACTGACCTTTTCCAGTCCTGTGGCCACTGCTTAGTTTTCCAAATTTGCTGACATATTAGTGCAACACTTTCACAGCATCATCTTTTAGGATTTGAAACAGCTCAACTGGAATTCCATCACCTCCACTAGCTTTGTTCATAGCAATGCTTCCTAAGGCCCACTTGATTTTACATTCCAAGATGTCTGGCTCTAGGTGAGTGATCACACTATCGTGGTTATCTGGGTCATTACGATCTTTTTTGTATAGTTCTTCTGTGGATTCTATCCACCTCTTCTTAATATCTTCTGCTTTTGTTAGTATCATTTCTGTCCTTTATTGTGCCCATCTTTGCATGAAAAGTTCTCTTGGTATTTCTAACTTTCTTGATGAGATCTCTAGTGTTTCCCATTCTATTATTTTCCTCTATTTCTTCACAATGATCACTGAGGAAGGCTTTCTTATCTCTCCTTGCTATTCTCTGGAATTCTGCATTCATTATGGTATACCTTTCCTTTTCTCCTTTGTCTTTCACTTCTGTTCTTTTCATAGTTGTTTGTAAGGCCTCCTCAGACAACCATTTTGCCTTTTTGCATTTCTTTTTCTTGGGAATGGTCTTGATCACTGCCTCCTGTACAATGTCACAAACTTCTGTCCATGGTTCTTCAGGCTCTCTATGAGATCTAATCCCTTGAATCTGTTTATCAATCCACTGTAAAGTTGGAAGGGATTTGATTTAGGTCATACCTGAATGGCCTAGTGGTTTTCCCTACTTTCTTCAATTTAAGTCTGAATTTGGCAATAAGAAGTTCATGATCTGAGCCACATTCAGCTCCCAGACTGTTTTTGCTGACTGTATAGTTTCTCCATCTTTTGCTGCAAAGAATATAATCAATCTGATTTTGGTACTGACCATCTGGTGATGTTCATGTGTAGAGTCTTCCCTTGTGTTATTGGAAGAAGGTGTTTGCTATGACCAGTGCATTGTCTTGGTAAAACTCTGCTAACCTTTGCCCTGTTTCATTCTGTACTCTAAGGTCAAACTTGCCAATTACTCCAGGAGAAGGCAATGGCACCCTACTCCAGTACTCTTGCCTGGAAAATCCTATGGAAGGAGGAGCCTGGTAGGCTGCAGTCCATGGGGTCGCTAAGAGTCAGATACGACTAAGTGACTTCACTTTCACTTTTCACTTTCATGCATTGAAGAAGGAAATGGCAACCCACTCCAGTGTTCTTGCCTGAAGAATCCCAGGGACGGGGGAGCCTGGTGGGCTGCCGTCTATGGGGTCGCACAGAGTCGGACACGACTGAAGTGACTTAGCAGCAGCAGCCAGGTATTTCTTGACTTCCTGTTTTGCATTCCAGTCCCTTATAATGAAAAGGACATCTTTTGGGGGTGTTAGTTCTAGAAGACCTTGTAGGTCTTCATAGAACCATTCAACTTCAGCTTCTTCAGCATTACTGGTCTGGGCATAGACTTGGATTACTGTGATACTGAATGGCTTGCCTTGGAAACCAAGAGAGATCATTCTGTCATTTTTGAGACTGCATCCAAGTACTGCATTTTGGACTCTTTTGTTGACTATGACTATCCATTTCTTCTAAGGGATTCTTGCCCACAGTGGTAGATATAATGGTCATCTGAGTTTCATTCACCCATTCCAGTCCCTCTTTGGTCACTGATTCCTAAAATGTGTACGTTCACCCTTGCCATCTCCTGTTTGACCACTTCCAATTTGCCTTGATTCATGGACCTAACATTCCAGGTTCCTATGCTATTGCTCTTAACAGCATCAGACTTTACTTCCATCACCACACATCTACAACTGGGTGTATTTTTTCCTTTGGCTCCATCTCTTCATTCTTTCTGGAGGTAGTTCTCCACTGATCTCCAGATGCACCTACCAACCTATGGAGTTCATCTTTCAGTGTCCTATCTTTTTGCCTTTTTATACTGTTCATGGGGTTTTCAAGGCAAGAATAGTGACCCTTCTCCAGTGGACCACATTTTGTCAGAACTTTCCACCATGACCCATCTATCTTGGGTGGCCCTAAACTGCATGGCTCATAGTTTCATTGAGTTAGACAAGGCTGCTATCCATGTGATCAGATTGGTTAGTTTTCCATGACTGTAGTTTTCAGTCTGTCTTCTGCAAAATTGCGTTTAGAACCAAACCCCATACTCACCAGAGATGCTTGGAGGGTTCAAACATAACTTGTGTGCACCAGGACCCAGAGACCCCACAGAGACTGAGACAGAACTGCGTTTGGGTATCTCCTGAGGAGGTACGAGTTGGGAGTGGACTGCTGCAGGGGCAGGGGCCCTGGGTGCAGTAGACCTGGGTGTGGCATAAGCCCTCCTGGAGGAGGTCGCCACTAACCCACCATAGAGCCGCCAGAACTTACACAGGACTGGGGAAACAGACTCTTGGAGGGCACAAACAGAACCCTGTGTGCACCAGGACCCAGGAGAAGGGAGCAGTGACCCCACAAGAGACTGCCCCAGACCTGCCCGTGAGGGTCCAGGAGTCCCTGGCGGAGGCGTGGGTGGGCGGTGGCCGGCTGCAGGGCTGGGGGCCCTGAGTGCAGCAGTGCGTGCATGGGGCCTTCTGAAGGAGGCCGCCACTATCTTCACTACCTCCACCAGAGTTTGGCCTCAGGTCAAATAACAGGGAGGGAACACAGCCCTTCCCTTCAACAGAAAATGGATTAAAGATTTATTGAACATGGCCCCGCCCATCAGAACAAGACTCAGTTTCCCACTCAGTCAGTCACTCCTATCAGAAAGCTTCCATAAGCCTCTTATCCTTCTCCATTGGAGGGCAGACAGACTGAAAACCACAATCACAGAAAACTAACCAATCCTTCAAGTTAGGCTTCAACAGTACGTGAACTGAAAACTTCCAGATGTACAAGCTGGATTTAGAAAAGGCAGAGGAACCAGAGATCAAATTGCCAACATTCGCTGGATAATAGAAAAAGCAAGAGAATTCCAGAAAAACATCCACTTTTGATTTATTGACTACAGTAAAGCCTTTGACTGTGTAGAATGCAACAAACTGTGGAAAATTCTTTAAGAGATGGGAATACCACACCACCTTACCTGCCTCCTGAGAAACCTATATGCAGGTCAAGAAGCAACAGTTAAAACCGAACATGGAACAACAGACTGGTTCAAAATTAGGAAAGAAGTTTGTCAAGGCTGTATATTGTCACCCCATTTATTTAACTTATATGCAGAGTACATCATGTGAAATGCCATGCTGGATGAATCACAAGCTGAAATCAAGATTGTCAGGAAACATATCAATAACCTCAGACATGTGGATGACACCACTCTTATGGCAGAAAGTGAAGAGGAACTAAAGAGTCTCTTAATGAGGATAAAAGAGGAGAGTGGAAATGCTGGCTTAAAATTCAACATTCAAAAAACTAAGATCATGGCATCACTTCATGGCAAATAGATGGGGAAACAATGGAAACAGTGACAGACTATACTTTCTCGGGCTCCAAAATCCCTATGGGCTGTGACTGTAGCCATGAAATTCAAAGATGCTTGCTCCTTGGAAGCAAAGTTAAGACAAACCTAGGTAAAAAGCAGAGACATTACTTCACCAGCAAAGGTCTATACAGTCAAAGCTACGGTTTTTCCAGTAGTCACGTATGGATGTGAGAGTTGGACTATAAAGAAAGCTGAATGCCGAAGAATTGATGGTTTTGAACTGTGGTGTTGGAGAAGACTCTTGAGAGTCCCTTGGACTGCAAGGAGATCCAACCAGTCCATCCTAAAGGAAATCAGTCCTGAATATTCATTGGAAGGACTGATGCTGAAGCTCCAATACTTTGGCCACATGATGCAAAGAACTGACACATTGGAAAAGACCCTGATGCTGGGAAAGATTGAAGGCGGGAGAGGGGGACAACAGAGGATGAGATGGTTGGATGGCATCACCGACTCAATGGACATGAGTTTGAGCTAACTCCAAGAGATAGGGAAGGACAGGGAAGTCTGGCATGCTGTAGTCCATGAGGTCACAAAGGGTCAGACACGACTGCGCAACTGAACAACAAAAAACATAACGAGACATTCTGACTTCAATACATTAACTTACTACCCAAGACTATGCCAAGAAAATAATACCTTACCTATTCCTATGTTGTCTACATATACACCACTGACCCTATATATCAAATTGTATCATTTTATCATTTAATGTACCATGCAATATGTATATCCTTAAAGATACTTCTGCTATTCACTCTGTACACTATTAAACATTTTTGTGTATGGTCAGGTCTTAAAGGATTTAAAAAGAAATACTTCTGAGAACTATCTGTCCATAGTGATTCTTCACTCAAATCTTAGATTCTTACAAGCAGGGTTCAAAAATACTCTATTAGCATCTCTTTCTAAGATGCATAAACTATGAAGCACATCAATCCATAACATCAGCCACTCAATCTAACACAAATTTGAGAAAGGAAATAACAACAGAACGTATTGGGACAAATGTTTATTTATTACATGGCTACAAACCCGGGGGGAAGAAAGATGAGACAGAAAAGTGGACTTGTAATTACACTGCCTTGTGATTAAGGCCTAAGTTAGAAGCCTGACTAGAACGTCATCAGAGCAGGCTTGGAGGATGGGGGCAGTGCACCCAGCCCTTTCTCCAAGCTCAGAGACACAGCAACTGGTAATTGTGGCCAAGTGCAGAGTGAGGGAAAGGAGGAGGAGTCAAATGCTTTCAAGTTAAGCTTAGACACCGAGACACTGTTTCAAGAGAATAGAGAGGACAGGTTGTTTTAGTAGGGAGAGCAGACACTAAGTTCTAAGCATTCAGCCACTGCACAAATGTTTACTGAATACCTACTATAAGACTGCCATGACAGACAGGTGAAAATTTGGTTGGAAGCTAGACAGAAATGGACTAGAGACAGGGACTTGGAAACCAATGGCACATAAGTGGTAGCTGCAACTCTGACGTCAGCTAACTGCGCATGGTGAGAGAACACAGGACGCAGAAACGAAAGGAAATCAAGGACTGAAGCCTGTTACCGCACCTATACTGAAGACAGACTCCTAACAACAAGAAATGACTAGGAGAGGAATGAGAAAAGCCAGGGATCTTTCCACAGACGCCAAGGGAAGAACGCAGTTAAGGAATGGAGAGCTGTTAGGGGAATAAAGGGGTAAAAGCCCCCAGGTCTTCTGATACAGTAGCGGAAGCAAATGCCATATTACTATGGATCAAAGTACTAAAGACTCGGAGAAAAAGAGCACTGACAAATACCTATACGGTGAATCTTAAAATTCTTTTAGTACCAAGGCAGTGTCATAAATATGGCACTATTTTTATTCCTTTCCAAACCAAGTTTTTTTATAAAAAAAAATAAATGTACAGATAAATCACTACACCTATGTTCAAGAAATTTATCTCATAATGAATACGTATAATTACATCCTACAAATTAAATGTATTACAGAAATCTAATAAACCTTTTTCACTTATCTGTCTTTCCCCTTTATCCTCCCCCTGCCCTCAATTTATGGGCATGTAATTAACAAACATTTGTTCTAACTTGCTTATTCCTTTTTTCAAATTTATATTAAATTGAGTGGCTGATATTACATCCTAGTGGACTTTATGGTTTAATTACTTAAAATGTAACTCATAGCCCCACAGAGCAGAGCGGGAAAAGAGAGGTAGGAATAACACATTTCTCAAGGATCTGTATTTGTACAGACCCAGGGAGCCACCTAGAGGGAAAACAGTACCTACGTTTCGCGCACAATGCTCAAATACTGCATTAAATCCACGATATCCATGTGAAGGGGTGTTTCCTCATTTCAGTGTCCCAGCAAGATGATGGGCTACTTATAAGGTTCAACATCTCAAAAAGCTCACCATTTCCCTGTTATGTTTCAGTGAAACCTATTAATAACATACTCCTTAAGAAGTCGGGAACACAACTTTAAGATAAAGCAATGTAATTAAAAACAAAAACTGAACAACTGAAATACTTGCTATTTCTTCTGCTTATGAGAACTGCACTACCCTACATATTTAGTCCTAGGAATATCACAGAAAAGACACTAGATTTTATACCTACTGATTCTACTACTTTCTACAGGGCTGGACACCACTGAAAACATCAAGTTTACTTCCAATACAACAAAGAATACTTCTTATCTCTCAGAGCTTTCCTGAGGATCAAATGAGAACATGCTAGACGAGTAAAACGCAAAATGAACTTCGAAATGTCTGCCAAAGTGTCACATTCATGCCGAGTCGCTTCGGTCGTGTCCGACTCTTTTTGGACTGTAGCCTGCCAAGCGCCTCTCTCTGTCCACGGCATTCTCTGGAGTGGGTTGCCATGCCCTCCTCCAGGGAACCTTCCCGACCCAGGGATCAAACTCGCGTCTCTTATGTCTCCTGCTTTGGCAGGTGGGTTCTTGACCACTAGTGCCACCTGAGAAGTGCAACATGTGAGACATAGCTCCAGAAAGAATTCTGCATCCCTCACTTCAAAAATGTCTTAGTGTACAACGTGGCTGAATGACACACAAAGTATTATATACTGCTGAAATTTTAAAAATCATGGTACTTTGTTTAAACAAAACAATTCACATGTATTATTTCTGGAACACCATGTCAAGAAACTATCTTCTTGGGTGGCAGAGAAGGAAAATGCTGAGCTCATCTTCTCCCACAGGCGAACCCAACTTAGAGCTACTACTCATGAGAAATACCTGAAGACTAGCAGAAAAGATCTATCAAAACTAAAGATACAAAGAAGGAGGCAAATGAAGACGGGTAATAGAGGCACAGATGCAGTACAGTCAAGGCCTAAAACCCTGGGTGGGTGACCTGTAAACGGGAGGATAATTAGAATCACAGAGATTCTCCCTGAGAAGTGAGGTGGTCCAGTCCCACACTGGGTTCCTGAACAGGGAAGTTGAGCCCCCAGAACTTTGGGCTTTGAAGGCCAGCAAGGCTTGCTTTCTGAGGAGCCAGAGGGCTGCAGGAAACGGAGCTGCTGATGTTGTTCAGTCGCTCAGTCGTGTCCGACTCTTTGTGACCCCATGCTTCCCTGTCCTTCACTATCCTATCTTCTGGAATTTGTTCCAATTCAGGTCCACCAAATCACTGACGTTATCTAACCATCTCATCCTCTGCCTCTCCCTTCTTCTTTTGCCTTCAATCTTTCCAAGCATCAGGGTCTTCTCCAATGAGTCAGCTCTTTGCATCAGGTGGCCAAGGTACTGGAGCTTTAGCTTCAGGATCAGTCCTTCCAATGAATATTCAGGGTTGATTTCCTTTAGGATTGATTGGTTTGATCTCCTTGCTGTCCAAAGGACTCTCAAACGTCTTCTCCAGCACCACAATTTGAAAGCATCCATTCTTCGGTGCTCAGCCTTCTTTATGGTCCAACTCTCACATCCATACATGACTACTGGAAAAACCGAAACTTTGACTACACACACCTTTGTTAGCAAAGTAACGTCTCTGCTTTTTAATAAGCTGTCTAGGTTGGTCATAGCTTTTCTTCCAAGGGGCAAGCATCTGAATTTCATGGCTGAAGTCACCATCTGCAGTGATTTTGGAGTTCAAGAAAAGAAAATCTCTTACAGCTTTCACTTCTTCCCCTTCTATTTGCCATGAAGTGATGGGACTGGATGCCATGATCTTAGTTTTCTGAATGTTGAATTTTAAGCCAGCTTTTTCACTCTCCTCTTTCATCCTCATTAAGAGGCTCTTTCGTTCCCTTTCACTTTCTGCCTTTAGAGTAGTAACATCTGCATATCTGAGGTTGTTGATAGCTCTCCCAGCAAAGAGACTTCACTCTTAAAAAGCTCACACAAAACGCCACCTGGTTTGAGACCCAGGGCAGAAGAAGTAATCTGAAAAGAGCCTGCGTGGGACCCACTTGGAGAGCCTCCTGGAGACACAGGAGGCAACTGGAACTCACCCTGGGGACACAGACACTGGTGGCAGCCAATTTGGGGAACTTGTGCCACCACGAGGACACTGGTAATAGAAAATGCCAGTTTGGAATCTTCCTTCTTGCTTATCAGGGCTGGGACCTGACCCCACCCACCAATCTGTCAGCACCAGAACGAGGGCACCTCAGGCCAAACTTCTAAGAGGTGGACCCAGCCTAATGCACCACCAGGCCAGAAGCCACAGACTCCTCTGAGCCCCCAGGTAACTCAGGACCCAGGCCCACAAACCACTGATTGACATTGTTAGGTAGGTAGAATAGGGAAAAGGAGTCCAAAATGGCAGTGGCTAAAAGACAAGGAAGGGAAAAGCCCACGAAAATAGAACAAAAGAAGGTCCGAGGACCAGAGTGAAGACTTCAGGCAGAACAAACAGCACTCTTGGCTAAGCCCAATTTGCAAAAAGGAGGAGCCAAAGCGCTTTCTCTCTCCCTCTCCCGTGTGCGTGTGCTCTCTCTCTTTCTCTCTCTCTCCCGTCCTCCCCAACGTGCTCCTCCACTCTCTTCTCTTCAAGTCTTTGGGTTGGCATGCCCTCACACTTCGAGGATGGATTCTCCTGCTATCTTCTAAATAAAATAGAGGTGTAACACTGATTTGTCTGAGAGCTATAACACGGTTTGTCCAAGACCCGAGAGCTGTGACGCGCCGAGGGCTTTAATGTCCGTCACTCCAAATCTTTGTTGTGACGAGACAAAGAACCGAGGAACATACACTCGCGTGACAACATCAACCCCCAGATCTCCACAGCCATGCAGTCAAAGACACCAGAGCTTAAGTCCATCCTCCACTGACACAGCGCTAGCCTGTGGGACCCCCTGTATCCTGGCCCCATCCACAAAACAGGCTGACTCTAGGTTTAGGATGCCCTTGTTCTGCAAAGACCTAGGACCCACCTACATTCACCAGTGGTCCAGCACCAGCCCCAAGACTCAGACTCATGCAGCAAAGGGCAGTCACCAGACCTGGGACTCCTTGGGCTCCAACCCCACCCAAAAGAGGGCCAACACCAGCTTCTGAAAACTATGCACCTGGCAAACAGCTATGTCAGAAACTGGCCCCATCCACCAGAAGGCCAACATGGGATCTCGGACACCCAGCATACAAACCAGCCACCATGACACACACCTCTACCCAACAGAGGGCCAGCACTAGCCCTGAGACCCCCGGGGCTTCGTAATGGCCCACCAGTGGCTGACAGCCTCGACACAAGGCAAGGCACAGCAACCAACCAGACTGAGGGCCGGCCGTGTCTACCAGACTGCCCACAGTAGTCAGTATACAACAATGAAAGGGCCCGTGCGACCCACATAGAGGGCCACCCCCGATCACACAGCCCTGGTGATCAGTGGGGAGTGCCCTGCCGGGGCAGGTAGGATCTTTCCTACACAACACCACTTCTCTAAGATCAGGAAATGTAACACACCTACCAACCTACCAAATACAGAGAAAGGAAGACAGATGTTAGCCAAAGCAAGGTGATGGAGGAATGTGTTTCAACAGTATGATAAAACCTCAAAGGAAGAAATAAGCAAAGTGGAGAAAGGCAATCTCCACAAAAAATAACTTAAGGTAATGATCACAATAAAGAATGTAGGGCAGTGATAAGATTAACAAAGAGTTAGAAAGTACAAAGAGTAATCAAACAGAGCTGGAGATACAGTAACTGAAATTAAAGCTACACTACAAGGAATGAGCAGTGGGTTAGATGATGAGGGGACAAATCAGAGAACATGAAGAGAGAGCAGTGGAATCCCTCATACAGAACAGAAAAAAAAAAAGAATTTTAAAAAATGAGGACAGTTAAAAGATCTTGAAATCAACATCAAACACACTAACATTCACTTCATAGAGGTCCCTTTCACAGATGGTAAAAAGAAAAAAGGGGGCAGAGAACATATTTGAAGACATAATAGCTGAAAACTTCCCTTCTCTGGAAAAGGAAACAGACATCTGGGTCAAAGTACAGAGAGCCAGATAGGCCTAAAGAGGACTAGGAAGACACACTGTAATTAAAATAGCGAAAGTCAAGATAAAACAGTATTAAAAGCAACAAGGGAAAAGAAACAAGTTACATACAAGGAAACGCCCATAAGGCTATCAGCTTCCTTTTTAAGAGAAACTCTACAGTGGAGGGAACAGCACAACACGTTGGAAGTGATGAATGGGACAAACGCAACCAAGACTGCTCACCAAGGGTTTCCTCCCCATTTGAAGGAGAGACCAAACATTTTACAGACACGCAAAAGCTGAAAGAATTCAACACCACAAAACCAGATTTATAAGAAATGTCAGAGACTTCTCAAAGCAGAAAAGGCCACTACTAGAAATACAAAAATTACCAAAGGAAAAATCTCACTGGCAAAGACAAGCATAAAGGTTAACCATAAATTAACCACTTATACAGCCAGTAAAGCTTAAAAGACAAAAGCAGAAAAATTATCCATATCCACAATCATTAGCTAAGGAATATGAGAAATAAGATGTAAAATATGATGTAAATGTGATGGATTGGGAGAGTAAAATTTCAGAGTTGTTAAAATGTGTTCAAACTTATATAGATTGCTATATATAAACCTCTTAGTAACAACAAACCAAAAGTGTATAATTGATACACCCAAGAAAGAGAGAAAGGAATTAAAACATAACACTAAAGATAGTCATTAAATCACAAAGGAAGAGAGCAAAGGAAAGAAATTACAAAAATTATTCAGAAAAACAATTAACACAATGCCAGTAAGAACATACCTATCAGTAATTATTTTAAACATAAACAGACTAAATGGTCCAATCGAAAGACAAAGCAGCTGACTGAACACAAAAATAAGACTCATATATATTCCGTCTACAAGAGATTCACTTTAGACCTAAGTAACACACATGGGCTGAAAGTGAGGAGATGGAAAAAGGCATTCCTTGCAAACAAAAGTGGAAAAGCTGGAGGAGCAATACTTGTATCAGAACAGATGTTAAAACAAACAGTAACAAAAGACAAAAAAGGACATTACATAAGGATCAAGAGTTCAATCCAGAAACAGATGTAACAGTTGGAAATATATATGCACCCAACATAGGAGCCTAAATATGCAAAGTATTACAACATGAGAGACCTGGGTTCGATCCCTGGGTTGGGAAGATTCCCTGGAGAAGGAAATGGCAATCCACTCCAGTACTCTTGCCTTGAAAATCCCATGGATAGAGGAGCTTGGTGCAGGCTACTATCCATGGGGTCGCAAAGAGTCGGGCACGACTGAGCAACTTCACTTTCACTTTCACATACAGCACTAACACACATAAAGAGAAATTTGACATCAACCCAATATTAGGAGCAAACTTTACCACCCTACTTACATCAACGGACAGAAAATCAGTAAGGTAACACTGGCCTTAACACAATAGACCAAATGAAGTTAATAAATATATAGAAAGGATTCTATCCAAAGTAGCAGAATCACATTCTTTTCAAATGCACTAGGGACATTCTCCAGGATAGTTCACATGTTAGGCTATAAAGCAAGTCACAGTAAACTTGAGAAAGCTGGAATCATATCAAACATCTCTTCTGACCACAATGCTGTAAGACTAGACATCAGCTACAAGGATAAAATGCAAAGACCACAAACACACGGAGACTAAACAACATGCTACTAACCAAGCAATGGGCCACTGAAGAAATCACAGAGGAAATTAAAAAACAGCTGAAGAAACAGGAAACCACTATGATTCAAAATTTATAGAAAGCAGCAAAAGAAGTTTTGAACAGTGGAATTCATAGTGATAAAAGTCTTATACAGAAAACTGGTGATATCAAGGGAATATTTCATGCAAGGATGGCACAATACAGGGCAGAAAGAGTAAGGACCCAACAGAAGCAGAAGAGAAGAAGAAGAGGTGGCAAGAACACAAAAGAACTGTACAGAAAAAGGTCTTATTGACCAGATAACCACAGTGGTGTGGTCACTCACCTAGAGCCAGACATCCTGGAATACGAAGTCAAGTGGGCCTTAGAAAGGTTTACTACGAACAAAACTAGTGGAGGTGATGGAATTCCAGTTGAGCTATTTCAAATCCTGAAAGATGATGCTGTGAGAGTACTGCACTCAATACGCTAGCAAATTTGGAAAACTCAGCAGTGGCCACAGGACTGGAAAAGGTCAGTTTTCATTTGAATCCCAAAGAAGGGCAATGCCAGAGAATGTATAAACTACCATACAGTTGCTCTCATTTCACATGCTAGCAAGGTAATGCTCAAAATCCTTCAAGCTAGGCTTCAGCAGAATGTGAACTGAGAACTTCCAGCTGTTCAAGCTGGATTTAGAAAAGGCAGAGAACCCAGAGATCAAATCGCCAACATTCGCTGGATCATAGAAAAAGCAAGAGAATTCCAGAAAAACAGCCACTTCTGCATTACACACTACGCTAAAGCTTTTGAGTATGTGGGTCACAATAAACGCTGGAAAATTCTTTAAGAAATGGGAATACCAGACCACCTTATTGAGAAACCTGTAAGTGGGTCAAGAAGCAACAGTTAGAACAGGACATGGTTCCAAACTGGGAAAGGAGTATCACAAAGATATATATTTCATCCTGTTTGTTTATCGTATATGCAGAGTTCAGTTCAGTTCAGTCACTCAGTCATGTCTGACTCTTTGAGACCCCGTGGCGTCCCTGTCCATCACCAACTCCCAGCGCTTGCTCAAACTCATGTCCACTGAGTCAGTGATGCCATCCAACCAACTCATCCTTTGTCATCCCCTTCTCCTCCTGCCTTCAATCCTTCCCAGCATCAGGCTCTTTTCCAGTGAGTCAGTTCTTCACATCAGGTGACCAAAGTATTGGAGCTTCAGCTTCAGCATCAGTCCTTCCAATGAATATTCAGGACTGATTTCCTTTAGGATGGACTGGTTGGATCTCCCTGCAGTCCAAGGGACTCTCAAGAGCCTTCTCCAACACCACAGTTCAAAAGTATCAATTTTTCAGTGCTCATACATGCAAAGTACATCAGGCAAAATACAAGGCTAGATGATTCACAAGATAAAATCAAGACTGCCAGAAGAAATATCAACAACCTCAGATATACAGATAATACCACTCTAATGGCAGAAAGTGAAGAGGAACAAAAGAGCCTCTTGATGAAAGTGAAAAGAGGAGAGTGAAAAACCTGGCTTGAAACTTAACATTCAAAAAACTAAGATCGTGGCATCCAGAACCATCACTTTGTGGCAAACAGATGGGGGAAAAAGTGGAAGCAGTGACAGATTTTATTTTCTTGGACTCCAAAATCACTGCAGATGGTGACTGCTATGGCAAACCGAGACAGCTTATTAGAAAGCTGAGACATCTCTTTGCTGACAAAAGTCCCTACAGTCAAAGCTATGATTTTTCCAGCAGTCAGGTACAGATGTGAGTTGGACCATAAAGAAGGACGGGCACCACAGAATTGATGCTTTCAAACTGTGTTGCTGGAGAAGGCTCTTGAGAGTCCCTTGGACTGCAAGGAGATCAAACCAGTCAACGCTAAAGGAAATCAACCCTGAATATTCACTGGAAGGACGGATGCTAAAGCTAAAGCGCTAATACTTCGGCCACCTGATGCAGAGCTGACTCACTGGAAAAGACCCTGATGCTGGGAAAAACTGAAGGCAGAAGGAAAAGGGGGTGGCAGAGGATGAGATGGTTAATAGCACCACTGACTCAATGGACATGAATTTGCACATACTCCTGGAGACAGTGGAGGATAGAGGAGCCTGGTGGGCTGCAGTCAATGGGGTCGCAAAGAGTTGGACACAACTTAGTAACTGAACAACAACAAACAACAGAAAATAAAAGAGTATTTGCAAAACAGACATTTTTGTATAGAAAAAAAATTAAATGCTTTAAAACTTATTTTTCAAAGAAATGAAATAACCTTTTCTAAAATTCTTCTGAAGTACAAAAAGTCACTATTAACAATCATTTTATTAATATGGATGAGGTACATTAACAATTGAAGAAATAACCATTCAAAACTAGGGCCCAAAGGAAATACAAGTTATGTTTTATGTATTTATCTCTTCCACACTAAATTATTCTAGCTTTTATATCAATTAAAGGAAAGGGGAAATTTTGTATTCCCTTAATATACAATCTCCTATGACTCATCCATTTGTTATTTGACCCATAATTAGTATTTAATTCTTTGAATAGTCTACTCTAAAAACATGAGCCTATAAAAAAATACTGCTTGGGAATAACCTAAAAGAAACTGTTCCTTTATCTATAAAGAGGTACAAGAGAAGATATTCTTGCATTTCAATTATTTTATATTTAGATTAAAAGATGACACTACAGGGAAAACAAAGATCCCACAGTGCTCATGCTTGGCACTTTAGACACGAGTGATTATAGCTAACTCCAAATAATGTGAGATTTCAGAGTACCAACAAAAGTTATAAAAATTGTATTCATTGTCAATGAAATGAAAATATACCACAGATCACGGTTCACCTGGTGCTGGAGACACAGAATAGCCTAATAAAAAGAAACTAACTCTTCTAGAGCCAAAACTGTGCATAGATAACTTTTAGAGGGCATTAACTGCTTATGAAAAGCCTGACCCCTAGTGGTTATAAACTATGGCCACATACCCCCTCAAAGGACTTTTTTTTTTAAAGATACAGTGTCTAGTACAGCCATTATGGAGAACAGTGTGGAGATTCCTTAAAAAAACTGAAAACAGATCTGCCATATGACCCAGCAATCCCACTTCTGGGCATATACACCGAGGAAACCAGAATTGAAAGAGACACGTGTACCCCAATGTTCATCGCAGCACTGTTTATAATAGCCAAGACATGGAAGCAACCTAGATGTCCATCAGCAGACGAATGGATACGAAAGCTGTGGTACATATACACAATGGAGTATTACTCAGCCATTAAAAAGAATACATTTGAATCAGTTCTAATGAGGTGGATGAAATGAGCCTATTATACAGAGTAAAGTAAGCCAGAAAGAAAAACACCAATACAGTATACTAACACATATATATGGAATTTAGAAAGATGGTAACAATAACCCTGTATGCGAGACAGCAAAAGAGACACAGATGTATGGAACAGACTTTTGGACTCTGTGGGAGAGGGAGAGGGTGGGATGGTTTGGGAGAATGGCATTGAAACATGTATACTATCATGTAAGAAACAAATCACCAGTCCAGGTTCAATGCAGGATACAGCATGCTTGGGGCTGGTGCACTGGGATGACCCAGAGAGATGGTGTGAGGAGGAACGGAGGGGGGTTCAGGATTGGGAACTCATGTATACCCATGGCGGATTCATGTTGATGTATGGCAAAACCAATACAGTATTGTAAAGTAAAATAAAGTAAAATTTTAAAAAATAACAATAAAAAATAAAGCAGTAAAAAAAGATACAGTGTGGGGAATGCAGTCAATAATAAACTGTCTTTGTATCATGAGAGACGGCAGTTAGACTTCTTACGATGATCATTTCGACACATACAGAAATAACGGATCACCATGTTGTACACCAGAAACACACACAGTGCTACAGGTCAATTATACTTCAAAACAAACTCACTCATAGAAAAAGATGTCAAATTTGAGGTTATATGAGCAGGGCTGGGGTTGGGGGGGGGGCTGGATGATTCAATCTCCCCTTCAAAAGGTACCGATTTCAAGATATAACATACGTAAGTACTAGAGATGCAATGTACAACATGGAAAATATAACGTCAAGGCTGTATATTGTCACCCTGCTTATTCAACTTATATGCAGAGCACATCATGAAAAACGCTGGGCTGGAAGAAACACAAGCTGGAATCAAGATCGCTGGGAGAAACATCAATAACCTCAGATAAACAGACGGCACAACCCTTACGGCAGAAAGTGAAGAGGAGCTAAAAAGCCTCTTGATGAAAGTGAAAGAGGAGAGTGAAAAAGTTGACTTAAAGCTCAACATTCAGAAAACGAAGATCATGGCATCCACTTCCTTTACTTCTTGGCAGATAGATGGGGAAACAGTGGAAACAGTGGCTGACTTTGTTTTGGGGGACTCCAAAATCACTGCAGATGGTGATTGCAGCCATGAAATTAAAAGATGCTTACTCCTTCGAAGGAAAGTTATGACCAACCTAGACAGCTTATTAAAAAGCAGAGACACTACTTTGTCAACAAAAGTCCATCAATGGTTTTTCCAGTAATCATGTATGGATGCCAGAGTGGGACAATAAAGAAAGCTGAGCACCAAAGAAATGATGCTTTTGAACTGTGGTGTTGGAGAAGACTCTTGAGAGTCCCTTGGACTGCAAGAAGATCCAACCAGTCCATCCTAAAGGAGATCAGTCCGTGCTGTTCACTGGAAGGACTGATGTTGAAGCTGAAACTCCAATCCTTTGGCCACCTGATGCGAAGAGCTGACACATTTGAAAACTCCCTGATGCTGGGAAAGATTGAGGACAAGAGGAGAAGGGGATGACAGAGGATGAGATGGTTGGATGGCATCACCAACTCGATGGACATGAGTTTGGGTAAATTCCGGGAGTTGATGATAGACAGGGAGGCCTGGTGTGCTGCATGCGGTTCATGGGGTTGCAAAGAGTCGGACGCAACTGAGCAACTGAACCAAACTGTATATTATACATGAAAACTGTCAAGAGTAAATCCTAAGAGCTCTCATCACAAGGGAAAATCTTTAAAGCTTTTTATTTTGTACTTATATAAGATGATGGATGTTTGCTATACTTATTGAATCACTTCATGATATATGTAAGTGTGCTGTACCATGCTTACATATATGCATATATATGTATATGTAAGTGTACAAACCATTATGCTGCACACCTTAAACTGACATAAAGCTGTATGTCATTTATATCTCAATGAAACTGAAAGGGAAGGAAAAAACAGCAAGTTTTGAGCAAGCATGGAAAAGAAAATAAAAAGAAAAATCAGGTGCTTTCATTGGATCTCAACTGCTATTAAATTAAGAGAAATTCTTGCCATTACAAATAAGAAATCTGGCCAAACTATAATTATCTCCATTTATTATACTTCATAAAATCATCTCAATTTAAATTCCTTATTTTACAAAGAATACGAAACTGGAACCAGGTCTTGCAAGAGTGCTTGTAAGTCTTCGATTGACAGAGCAGCCCAGAGGTCAAGGATGCCATGCACAAAACTGAGACAAAGGAGTGTCCAGGACGGGCTGAAGAAGCCAAGCAGCACACCGCAAGTGGAGTAGAAAGTCCAGCTCCAGCAGCGCTGTGAAAGGCCACCCCAGCCCCACGACCACAACCACCACCTCATTTCCCAGCATGAGGTTCACTTTCAAAAAGCTTCAAAGTGCTGGGTTTGTTTGGGATTATTTTTGTTTTATAGATTAATATAGTAACTATACAAAAAGTGGACTGAAGGAAGTGGGGTATGAGTTATTTGTAAAAACCATTTCTGGGTTAGCTGAGGTTGGAAATGGAAAAGAAGAGAGAATGATGGAGCAGACACCAAGACAGTGTCTAAGACAGTGACTAAAAGGTCATGGAAGCACTGACAAGCACCGCCGTAAGTGTTAAACGCAATCACATGAGAAAGTACTCAGAATCTCCCATTCACAACTGGCACTCAATAAATTTTCTTTTTAAAACACTGCTTGAGATAAATTCTGCATACTATACAATTCAGCCTTGTAAAGTATACCATTCAATGGTTTTTAGTATATTCAGTGTTGTGAATATATGTGTGTATACATACAATCTAATTTTAGAACATTTTCATCACCTCCAAAAAGGAAATTCTATAACCGTCTGAGGGTCAGGGAAGCCTGGCGTGCTGCAGTCCGTGGGGTTGCGAGGAGCCAGACACAACTTGGCGACTGAGCAATACCTGTTTGCAGTCACCCTCCAGCCCAGCCCTAGACATTTCACGTAAATGGAATCATGCAATATGTGGCACTAACAAATGTTTCTTTGAATATGAACTGGAATTTCTGGAAGTTCTGCTAGTTCTGAAAAGAGGATGAGTTTATGGTGCATTACTGTGAGACAATGGCACCAATCAACCAGAGCAGGGCACAGTCACCTGAAGGTGCCACTAAACGGCTGGGTAAAGCACTCTTTCACCTCCAAGACCCTAGGCCACGCGGGTGGGGAGAGACTGAAACAACGCAGAAGGCTGAAGTCCCCAAGGGAAAAGAGCCTGCACAGCAAAAGCACAGAGCGCAGAGAACTGACTGCCCTGGAGACGACTTTTACTTATGAGCGGAACGAAGAAATGGAGGCGGAAGACTAGTCTCAGAGGCAGGAGAATCAGGACATAATTAAGACAGCTGAGGAAGAGGGGCCACCTGCCACCCAGAAGGCTTCCGAGTCCGAGGAGGAGGAAAACGGAATTAGTAACTTCAGAAAGCAGAGTTTCAATAGTTATGCATATGTATGTCTAAAAGGGAGTAAAAGCTTAAATGTAGGAAAATATGGACAGGAAGAATATAGCCTAAGTTTCACAGTTTTGAGAAGGATTAAAGGCAAACATACAAGCCAAATATTTCAAGAATGCAGTTTTCCTAAATAAAAGGTACAGTTATTTCTATGCAATCCTTGTATACATTCTAAGTTACTAGAGAGTAAATTAAAGGAAAAACAATGTTATTTTAATGTGAGACACATCAAAAAGTATCATTTTAAAACAGAGGTGTTATTCACAAGGTTTCTATACCATGTTGGAACATGTGGGATCTAGGAAAATGGTACAGATGAACCAATTTCCAGGGTGGGACTAGAGACGCAGACAGACAGAAGGGGCGTGTGGACACAGCAGGGGAAGGGGAGAGTGTGACAAACCGGGAGATTGGGAGTGACACACACACACTACCACGTGTACGACACACACGTGGGAAGCTGGCGCACAGCACAGGGGTCTCAGCTTGGTGCTGTGACGACCTAGAGGGGCGGAGGGAGGCCAAGAGCGAGGGGACGTATGTGCACACAGAGCTGATTCACTTCCCTGTACACCAGAAACTAGCACAGCATTGTAAAGCAGTTATACATCCATAAAGTAGAAATGTATATTAATATATGTCTAATGTATTAGATGATGTAATAATATAGCAAGGAGATCCAACCAGTCCATCCTAAGGGAAATCAGTCCTGAATATTCTTTGGAAGGACTGATGCTGAAGCTGAAACTCTAATACTCTGGCCACCTGATGCAAAGAACTGACTCATTGGTAAAGACCCTGATGCTGGGAAAGATTGAAGGCAGGAGGAGAAGAAGGGGATGACAGAGGATGAGATGGTTGGATGGCATCACCAACTTGATGGACCTGAGTTTGAGTAAGCTCCAGGAGTTGCTGATGGACAGGGAAGCCTGGCGGCTGCAGTCCATGGGATCAAAAAGAGTCAGACACTACTAAGCAACTGAACTGAACTGAACTACATATCTAAAACACAGTAAAACTTCATATAAAATAAAAACAATTATTTTTTTCCCCTACCCTATGTAATCATTTTTTAAGGCAATAAAAACAGCCATGGGAATTCTATAGGAGGAAAGTCATCCTTCAGTATTTGTGGGGTATTGGTTCCATGATATCCCTTACCCTCACACAAAAGGGTACCAAAAATCTAAGGATGTTCTCAAGTCCCCTATACGAAGTGGGGCAGTATTTGCATATAACCTATGTACATCCTCCCTGTATGTATACTTGAAATCACCTCTAGATTACTTATATACTCTAATACAATGTAAACAGTTATTAAGCCAATTAGGTAGTATCTAAATAGTTGCCGATGTGGAGCAAATTCAAGTTTTGCTTTTTGGAACTTTCTGGAATTTTTTCCTCTAATATTTTCAATTTACAGTTACTCAAATTAGAGGATATGGAACCTGTGGCTATAGAGGGCCAACTGTATAGCTAACTGGGATTTTTACTAAAACCAAAATTCAATCTGTATTACAGCCTGAATCTGTTACCAGCTCACTTTATACTCTTAGGTAAAATAATTTAGCATTTTCAAATTTTAAATACAAATAAAACGTATGCACTACACACAGAATGGTTACTTCTATTTATTAACTGAGCTACTATGCCACGTTCAAAAAAAGAAATCAGAATATACAGAAAGATAACAAGTTTTTTAAATGAGGTTGATTCTTTAATCAATACAAGAAGGTTTCGGTTAATAAAAGTTTAAAATACTCCTTTTTTACAGGAAGTTTAAAATGTGATGCAATTTTCTAAAATTTATCTATGTATAACCCTTTTTTTTTGGGGGGGGGGGGCCTCACCATTCAGCATACAGGATCTTCCTCAACCAGGGATTGAACCCACGCCCCCTGCGCTAGGAGCAGTCTTAACCACTGGACCACCAGGGACGCCCATTCTATACATAACTTTTAATTGTGAAAAGTAATCTTCGGAGAGCAAACTTGCATAAGAACAACAATAAAATGACTTGAGGTTACACTAAATTAACAAGATGGGAAAATGAGAACTGAATATCAGGTTCACTAAAAAAATTTACAGACATAATGAAACTTCACTTACCTTTTTAAACATAACTAGTGAGATGACTGCTGATGCTGTGAAAAGTGCTGCTATAATTATCATCATGATTCCAACAGGAATACTTTTGTTGAGACCAGTAAGGGATGAAATCCAACCACTATAAAATTTTTAAAAAGTACAATTAGGCAAATAAGTTAACACACAATTTTAAAAACAATCACATAATAACTAACACATATTCAGCACTTATGAGCCAGGCAACATTTTAGTTCTCTGTATGCATTAACTCATTTAATTCTCACAACCCCTTATGATATATGTTATATTTAATCCCTATTTCACAGATGAGAAACTGAGTCACCAAGATTATCCAGTGACTTGCCCAAGGCCACACAGCTAATAAAAACAGCACAGTCTGAATTCAAACCTAAGCACCAAAATCCAGAGCCTTAAATATGAACACAAGATTTTACATTTTTTAAAACTGAGTTCATTATAATTTTTTTAAGTTTATTTTAAATTCTGTTTAATTATGTAAGAAAATATTTGAGAACCACATATTCAACAAAGAGCTAGCATTCAAAATATATAAAGTAAAGTTGTGTCTGACTCTTTGCGACCACATGGACTGTAGCCCACCAAGCTCCTCCATCCATGGGATTTTCCAGGCAAGAATGCCGGAGTGGATTGCCATTCCCTTCTCCAGGGGATCTTCAAGAACCTTCAAATCTCAACCTTAAAAGTAAATCTTTAAAATTAAAAAAATTTCAATTAGAAAGTAGAAGAGACAGTTCACCAAGAGGATATAAAGATGGCAAACAAGCACAAAAAAGATAAAACATAAGACATTAGAGAAATAAATATTAAAACCGCAGTGTGACATCACTACACAGCTATCAGAATGGCTTGGAAAAAAAAATGAGTGACAACACCAGAGTCTGGTGAAGATGTGGCGCTGAAGCACTCCTATGTTGTTGCTGGAACTGTAAAATGGTGCAGCTATTCTGGTGAACACTGTCTGGAAAATAGTTTTTTAAAAACACTAAACACGGAACTCCCTGGCAGTGCAGTGGTTAGGACTCTGCACTCTCACTGGTTTAATCCCTTGTTAGGGAACAGCCCCAGGGGGGTAAAAATCATTTTCAAATAAATAAATACAAATAAAAAACATGCAACTTCTATATGAACCAGCAATTTCACTCTTCTTCTTGGGTACTTATCACAGAGAAATGAAAATTTATGTTCACACAAAAGCTTGTTCATGAATGTTTATAGCAGAATAGCCCCAAACTAGGAACAATCCAAGGTCCTTCAACTGGAGAATGGTTAAACAAACTGTGGTCTATCCATACCATATGCTCTTCAGCAATGAAAAGGGATAACTACTCATAGACACAACAACCTGGATGGATCTCCAGAGTATTATGCTTAGTGAAGAAAACTAAAGGCTACATACTGTATGCATCCATTCGTATAACATACTTGAGGGGTCAAGCAGATCAGTGACTGCTAGTGTTAAGGAGGGAAGTGAGTGTGGCAATAAACAGCAGAATAAAGGATCTTTTGGTGATGAAAATATCCTCTGTCTTTACTGTATCAATGTCAAGATCTTGATTTTGATACTATACCATAGCTTTACAATTATGTTACCACTGGGGAAAACTGAATAAAGGATACTTGGGGATCTCTCATTATTTCTTACAGAGTCTGTGACTCAACAATTATCTCAGAATAAACAGCTTAATTTTTTAACGTCTGCTGAATTACATGAGATCTATCTTATAACAGGTCACCTTGTATGCAACCTCAGTAGCAGATTCCTGTGCGCTATTTGGTCACCTCACATGCCTCTATGCTCAGTTTTAACACTTCTTCCTAAGTCTGTACTAAAAAGCAAAAGAAATTATTTTGGCTTCATTATAAATAAAAAAGCACTGTTAACATAAACAGTGTGTTTCTTAATTAAACATTTAAAACATCTCCTTTCCGTCAAATGCTAAAGACTAAAAATTTTTAAATGATAATGAACACTACTTTTTCTGACTTAAAATGCCCTAATAAATTATATGCATGTATATGTGCTCGTTAGATCTGCAAAGCTATCAACAGCTGTCTGACCTTCAGTGTCTACTCTAATTCAGTAGTCACATACTACATTCAAGTCTTCAAATACACTCTAGTTACATGATCAGTTTGTAGCAAAGTTGCTTTGTATATGCTTTTAGCTTACAAAAATTCAACTGTATGCAACAGTTATGAGAAAGAGAGGGATGATTTTATAAATATGTATTCTTCTATGTACCATTTCACCCAAAGAACGTTGGCTCCAGAGTATCTGAAGAGAGACATAAAATTGATTACCTTCTAACTGGGGTCTAAACAGTCTCAGTTCCTGAGGGGCCCCCACTGAGCGAGCATTTCGCCATACTAAGAATGAGCCTATTGTTTAAAGACAGATCCTAAGCAAGCATGCAGTGACTCTACTTCTCAGACATGTGCGTGTGTGTTTGCAGGTATGTGTCTAGGAAAATGCATGTTTACATACCTAAAATAGCACTTTACACAGAACAAGTACTCTTTTCTTAAATTCCTTCAAAGGTTAGTCCTTAGGAAATTTTTTAATTGCTTTTTTAAATATTTGTTTACTTTAGCTAATCTGGTTTTTCTATGTCAAATACTTTTTAGGAATTCAAAAATTATATGAAGATATTAGAAGATGAGATTATAACTAGAGTAATTAAAGTAAATGACTTACCAGTTACCCCAATTATGAAATCCTGCAGCCTGGAGTACATGTACAGCAAACTGACAAATATAGACGAAAAAGAATACAAAGAATCTGAATGAACTGTCACTCCTGTTTTTAAAAACAAAGGGGGAAAGAAGGGGAGTAGGGAGAAAAAGAAAGGGAAAATGTCATCATTTTTCTCAATATTTTTACATTCACATGTAGACTGACATAAAAAATTAAAAAAACATTTTAAAAAGTATCAGTGGCAACTACCTGAACTGTCTACCCAAATGCTAGACAATGTTATTATTCTCACCAATTTCCAACTGCACCACAAAATATCTTGGCAAAAGAAAAATTATTTTGTTTTCATTTTTTATTAAATAGCTTCACTGAATTATAATTAACATATAATAAACTGCAAGTGTTTAAAATATACACTTCTGAAAGGTTTGACTTAAGTATATAACCATGAACATTTTCTAATCAAAACAGTGAACATAGTCCAAAGTTTTGTGTACCTGGTTAATTCCTCCCTCCCCACCCACTGCTTTCTGTCACAACAGTTACATATTTTAAGAGTTCCATTTAAATGGGATCATATAGTATATATTTTTTCCTTGTCTGCCTGCTTTCATTCAGCACAGTTATTTTCCAATTCACTCATGCTGTTGCCATGTAACGAAAGTCCGTTCCTCTTCACTGCTGAGTAGTATTCCACTGCACAGTATGCTAGTTAACCTATTCATTCATCTGCTGGTGGACAGTTAGACTGTTCATGGTTTCTCCTTCTACAAATAAAGCTGCCATGGACATTCATGTATATGTCCACATACGAACACTTATTTTTTTTCCTGGTAAATAATTACCTAGAAGTGGAATGGCTAGAACCCACGTTAGAGATAAGTTTAACTTTTTAAGAAACTGTAAAATTGTTTTTCAAAGTTGTTGTTCTACTTCATATTCTCAATGGGAGTATATGAGAATTCCAGTACCTCCACATTAAGACTTCACACAATCAATTCCTTAAATTTTAGCCATTCTAAGAGTTATACAGCGGTAACTCAATTTAAATTTGCATTTCCCTAATAACTAATGTTGAGCACATTTTCATCCACATTTTCGTCATCATACATCTCCTGTGGCGAACTATCAAAATATTTTTACAAGGTTTTAATTTCCTTTTTCCCCTTACTGTTGAGTTTTGTGAGTTTGAATATACAGGTCTTTTTATCAGATAAATGCTTTGCAGAATTTTCTCCCAGATTGTGCCTTTTTATTCTCTTAAGGATGCCTTTTAAAGAACAAAGTTTTATCTTTTTATGGACTCAAATTTATCAATTTGCCCTTTTATGAACCTTGATTTTATTGTTTTATCTAAGAAATCTGTGCCAAAGATACAAAGATTTTTTTCTTGTTTTCTCAAGAAGTTTTATATTTGTTGGTTTAACATTATGTCCCCTTTTTGAGTTAAGCTTTAAGATAAAGTATGAGGGATGGATTAAAGTTCTTTTATTACACATATAAATGCAATTATTCCAGTATCATTTCTTAAAAAGACTGTTCTTTCTGCACTACATTACCTTTGTACCTTTCTTAAAAAAATCACTTATCTATATATGGGTGGGTTTATTTCTGGACACTCTGTCTCATTCTTCTATTTGTCAACCTTTATGTCAGTATCACACCATCATGATTGCTTAAGTTTTCTAGAATGTCTTCAAATTAGGTATGTTAATCCTCCAGTTTTGCTTTTCAAAGTCTTTTTTCGAAGTTGTTTTGGCTATGCTAGGCTATTACATTTCTATATATCTTTTAGAATCACCTGGTTCATTTCTATAAAACAACCTAACGGGATTTTTATAGGGACTGCACTGAGTCTATAGATCCATTTGGGGAGAATTCACACCATATAATAATGCTGAGTCTTCCAATCCATTAACAAGGTGTATCTCTCATTTACATTTTCTACATAGATGATTACATCATCTGTGAATAAAGTCAGTTTACTCCTTCCTTTCTACTGTGAGGCTTCTTACTTGGTTTTCTGACCTGTTTATACTGGTGAGAACCTCTACTACAAAGTTTAAAGTAAGTGGTGAGAATAAACATCTTTATCTTGTTCTTGATCTTAAACAGAAAGCTTTTAGTCCTTCACCATTAAGTATGATGTTAAATGTTAGTTTTTCATAGATGCCCTTTATCAAGTTGAGACAGTTACCTTTTATTCTAACTTTGAGTGTTTTTATCATGAAAGTGAAGCTTTTTGGATTTTGTCAAATGTTTCTTTCGCATCAATTAAGATGATCATATGGTGAATTCCGATACCTAATTTTCTAATCTTAAACCGATCTTGAATTCCTAGAATTAGCTACTCACTTGATTGCAACACAATATCTTTAAACATACACAACATCTTTAAATACAGAAGTTGATTCTTTGGCAAGATTTTCAACTGTCCAAAGTTTACTCCATTTCTGCTCATCCCAGTGACTATTCCAACCCCAAAACACATTTTTGGAAGTCTTCATTAGGGAAGATTTGTCCCTTCTGCTTCATTTATTTAACAATCATTTATTTATATTAATATGAGCATGGCTCATACATATATAAGTTCTTTCTTCTTATTAATGTTTTTGCTTTGTTACCTGTGTACCAAGAAACCAGAGTATCAGACTGGTTAAAATGATATATGTAACATATACTCTGAAGAGAGTTTCATAAATAGAATAATGTCCAAAGGCATCACAACAGCTACTTCAGTTACCTAACAGGGATCTTTCTAGTTAGTTCCAAACTCACAGATAAATTCTAGAAGCTGAATCTACCTAATAAAACCTCTAAGAAATTTTTACAAGGTACAGAATATGTTTTAAAAAGTAAGCCTCTTCAATAGGTGGTGCTGGGAAAACTGAAAAAGCTACAAGTGAAAGAATGAAAAGAGAGCACTTCCTAACATCATAAACAAAAATAAACTCAAAATGGATTAAAGACTTAAATGTAAGGCAGAAACTATAAAGCTCTCATAGAGGAAAATAAAGGAAGTACACTCTTCAACATGCATCATAAGATCCTCTTTGAAATAAAAATAAACAAATGGGACTTAAGCTTAAAAGTTTCACAGCAAAGCAAACTATAAATAAGATTAAAAGACAACCCTCAGAGTAGAAGAAAATAATAGCAAACAAAACAACCAACAAAGGATTAATCTCCAGAATATATAAGCAGTTCATACAGATCACATCAGGAAAACAAAGAGCCCAATCAAAAAATGGGCAAAAGACTTAAACAGACATTTCTCCAAAGAAGACATACAGATGGCTAATAAGCACACAAAAAGATGTTCAACATCGTCCAGCGTTAGAGAAATGCAAATCAAAACTACACTGAAGAATCACCTCACACCAGTCAGAATGGCCATCATCAAAAAATCTACAAACAACAAATGCTGGAGAGGGTGTGGAGAAAAGGGAACCCTCTTGCACCACTGGTGGGAATGTAAATCAATACAGCCACTATGGAAGACAGTATGGAGATTTCTTTAAAAAACAGGAATAAAACTACCATATGACGCAACAATCCTACTACAGGGCATATACCCTGAGGAAACCATTAACTGAAAAAGACATATGTATCCCAATGTAAAATGCAGCACTATTTACAACAGCAAAGACACAGAAGCAACCTGATGTCCACTGACGAATGAATGGATAAAGAAGCCGCGGTATATTTATACAATGGAATATTACTCAGCCATAAAAGGAATGCATTTGAGTCAGTTCTAATGAGGTGGATGAACCTGGTGCCTATCATACAGAGTGAAGTCAGAAAAACAAGTATCATATTTTAATGCATAATCCAGAAAGACGGCATTGATGAGCCTATTTGCAGGGCAGCAATGAGACACAGACATAGAGAAAAGACTTCCGGACACGGGAGGGGGAAGGAGAGGGTGGGGCAAATGGAGAGAGTAACATAGAAACATATGCACTACCATACACAAAATAGATAGCCAGTGAGAATTTGCTATCATGATGCAGGAGCTCAAACCTGGTACTCTGTGACAACTTGCGGGAGTTGGGGGGGGGGGGGTAGGAGGAGGGAAGGAGGTTCAAGAGGGAGGGGACATATGTATACCTGTGGCTAATTCATGTTGATGCATGGCAGAAACCAACACAATACTGTAGAGCAATTATCCTTCGATTAAAAATAAATTTAAAAAATATAAACATTAAGCTGTCCTAATAAAAGGAAAGTATTTCTAAAATATTGCTCTCAAATAGTCATGAAGGAATGTAAAGACTGGTTCGCCTTCCTTCTTTATGCGTAAGCTGCTGCTGTTGCTGTTTAGTCACTAAGTCCTGTCCAACTCTCTTTGCGACCCCATGAACCGTAGCCTGCCAGGCTTCTCTGTTCATGGGATTTCCCAAGCAAGAATAGTGGGGTCGGTTGCATTTCCTCCTCCAGGGGATACTACAACCAAGGGATTGAACCTGTGTCTCCTGCACTGGCAGGTAGATTCTTCACCGCTGAGCTACCAAGGAAGCTCCCATATGTATAGCTCAGTTCAGTTCAGTTGCTCAGTTGTGTTCAACTCTTTGCGACCCCATGAATTGCAGCACGCCAGGCCTCCCTATCCATCACCAACTTCCGGAGTTCACTCAGATTCATGTCCACCGAGTCCGTGATGCCATCCAGCCATCTCAGCCTCGGTCGTCCCCTTCTTCTCCTGCCCTCAATCCCTCCCAGCATCAGAGTCTTTCCCAATGAGTCAACTCTTCGCATGAGGTGGCCAGAGTACTGGAGTTTCAGCTTTAGCATCATTCCATCCAAAGAAATCCCAGGACTGATCTCCTTCAGAATGGACTGGTTGGATCTCCTTGCAGTCCAAGGGACTCTCAAGAGTCTTCTCCAACACCACAGTTCAAAAGCATCAATTCTTTGGCGCTCAGCCTTCTTCACAGTCCAACTCTCACATCCATACATGACTACTGGAAAAACCATAGCCTTGACTAGATGGACCTTAGTTGGCAAAGTAATGTCTCTGCTTTTGAATATGCTATCTAGGATGGTCATAACTTTTCTTCCAAGGAATAAGTGTCTTTTAATTTCATGGCTGCAGTCACCATCTGCAGTGATTTTGGAGCCCAAAAAAATAAAGTCTGACACTGTTTCCACTGTTTCCCCATCTATTTCCCATGCAGTGATGGGACCGGATGCCATGATCTTCGTTTTCTGAATGTTGAGCTTTAAGTCAACTTTTTCACTCTCCTCTTTCACTTTCATCAAGAGGCTTTTTAGTTCCTCTTTACTTTCTGCCATAAGGGTGGTGTCATCTGCATATCTGAGGTTATTGATATTTCTCCCAGCAATCTTGATTCCAGCTTGTGCTTCTTTCAGTCCAGTGTTTCTCTCTCTCTTTCTACATAGAAGTTAAATAAGCAGGGTGACAATATACAACCTTGATGTACTCCTTTTCCTATTTGGAACCAGTCTATTGTTCCATGTCCAGTTCTAACTGTTGCTTCCTGACCTGCATACAGGTTTCTCAAGAGGCAGGTCAGCTGGTCTGATATTCCCATCTCTTTCAGAATTTTCCACAGTTTATTGTGATCCACACAAATGCTTTGGCATAGTCAATAAAGCAGAAATAAATGTTTTTCTAGAACTCTCTTGCTTTTTTGATGATCCAGCGAATGTTGGCAATTTGATCTCTGGTTCTTCTGCCTTTTCTAAAACCAGCTTGAACATCAGGAAGTTCACGGTTCACGTATTGCTGAAGCCTGGCTTGGAGAATTTTGAGCGTTACTTTACTAGCATGTGAGATGAGTGCAATTGTGCGGTAGTTTGAGCATTCTTTGGCATTGCCTTTCTTTGGGATTGAAATGAAAACTGACCTTTTCCAGTCCTGCGGCCACTCCTGAGTTTTCCAAATTTGCTGGCATATTGAGTGCAGCACTTTCATAGCATCATCTTTCAGGATTTTAAATATATGTATAGTTAGTTCATATAAAAGCACAGCTATGAAATGAGTTTTACTATCTTCTTGTCCAGAAAGAAAAAAGTTGGTTGATCAAATGAGGCAGACAAATTCTATAGAGAAATATGTTTAGCCTCCTTAAATAGTAAAAGTAGAAAGATGCACAGCTAGTATACTACATTGATGAAACAGAAACCTCAGAGTCTGTCGTTTTTTCTACTTTTACTATTTAAGGAAGCTAAACATATTTTTTAATAGACTTTGTTTCTTTCATTTGATCGACCCATCTTTCTGTTTCTGGACAACAAGACAGTAAAATTAATCTCATATACACTTACTACACTAATATAAATGAGTATTTTTAAATCACTTCAATTTATAGCACTTAGAGAGCTATAAATTCCACATGCCAGCACTTACTGAACTATCTGGACTTTAACTTCCAAGAGTGTACAAATCTTCCTCTATGTAATCTATCCAAATTATTACAAAGGTAAAATCAGTCTAATTCTAATTTTCAAACAGTTGTTCTGTTTTTAACTATACAAAGAGTTACTTAAAATATACTTCCTCACTTCAAAACAATATAGAAAAGTGATTCTGACTTCCCCGTGAAAACAATTTTACAATACTAGTTGCAATTCCCTGCCAAAAGCCTAAAATTTATTAAAGACCTGTATGCTAAAAAACTGAGGTAGTTTTTGACAACCAATCTGTTATTTTCCATTAGATCCAAAGATTCCTTCCTTCCGCCCATATATTTTTTTCCCTTCATTCCATTTCTAACCAATTTAGTTTTCTGTTGCACGACACTTTTTTCTCCAAATTCCCTAATCTTCCCCATTTCCTTCCTTTTCATTTTCGGTTTCCATGTTTTCATTTCTAATTCCATTTGGCAAGAGTTTGGGGGACTGAGAAGAGCAGAGGTGGGGGAGGCGGTGATACACATTCTGGATAATCAACGATAGTTTTTGTTGAAAAGGAAAATAAGTTAAACAACTGAATGTAGCCCTCTAATTTCTCTAATACATCGTCTGCACAATACACGCCTATTTCATAGTAATGTTGCTCCATGTGCATGCGAGCTGAAAAAGGTTTGTCATTCATAAACGAGTTTACTCAAATAAAAAGTAAGCCGATCGACAACTGAATGCATGGACTCATCTAAGGCTAGCATCTAAATCAGCATTCCCCAATGTTTATTTTCTGAAGCAATAAAAGATACCTCACATACAGACACATATAATGGTTTCACGGTTACACCACAAAGCACACTAAGCTCTTAAAGAAACCTAAGAAATTCTGAAATGAAGAAACTTATTTAGTTTTATTATCCCACTTAACTTCCCAAACTTAAGCTAATGAGCATTTTTTCCTACAACACTTAGTAACAGCCCATAGAACACGCACTTAGGAAATGTTTATCCTACCCATTCATTAAAATATATCATGCAAAATAGTATACTTAATCTTACAGTCTAAATGGTTTTAAAATGTCACTGCCTTTTGAAAAATCAAAAATGAATTTACACAGAAAATAATTACCAAGTTGCTAGGTAAAGTGACTCACTTTAAATATTACCTTAGCTAGGTTACCCAGATCCATTTAAAAAATTAGGATTAATCACCACTTTTGACTTTTTTTTGAAGGCAAAAATAGGAATAAAATATTCTTATGGAAAAGAATCTTTCACAAATATTAAGACTTAAGTTTGTTCTCATTTTCCCCTCATTCATTTTCATGTTTGGTCTTTTTTCTCAAGTGGGAGAAAAGAACAGGATATTGTTAGTTACAAGGTCGAATGAACATACAGCAAGTTAGAGATGGGCTTAATACACAGAGACGTTATATATGGACTTTTCTGAAGGTATACTGTACAATAATAAAAAGCTTGAAACATGAACATATGTCACTTTTACCTTTAAGGTGTACTACAAATTATTTACTTCACAGGTTTAAAGAGCACATGATAAAGTACACACATTTTACCTGAAAGCTCCGTAAAGTGGTCTGTACCAACAGACAAATGAACAAGGAGTAAAAAGTAAGAACCACAGGATACTCAATCCAAAATCAACCCCTCTTGGAGGATCAACACAAAACCAAGCCAAGCATCCGAAGATATTTAGAAACAGTGTTACAGCATGGACTGTGGAATTAAAAAACAAAACAGAAAAGAAATGTTTATGTTCAATGTATGTATTCATTTAACAGAAACTATCATTGAAAAAAGACTTCCTAAAAGCACATATAGTCTACCCCATTTCCATTTAGTATTTTTCAAAACATTGCTGTTTTTTACACGTTTGATTTGAAAACAGAGTATTCACAGGAAAAGGAGTTCTAATACATGCACTGTTTGGCAAAAATTCTTTTGGCCCTTTCCTAATGGGCAATTACACTGCTAAACCAGAGAAGCACGACCTCAAGGGCTTCTTCCCTAAGAAGGAAACATGTGATGTATCTCTTGATCCAAGGCCCAAGCAGGAAAGTAGTGGCTGCCAGGAAAAGAACCAGGACTTGAGAAGAAAAAGATCCTACACTTAGAACTATAATTTTTATAGCACAGGGCTGCAGGCTCCTCCCAGCATGAATTACACAAGAGAATACTAGAGAAGTGCCCTGTGCAATCTCATTGTAACATTTTTAAGCAATAAAATTAATTAGAATGACTGGACTGAAACTACTACTACAGTAGAAACTTCCAGTGACTACACAGTCAATCTATAAGGATTATTAACTCATTTTCATAAAGTTGCCCATTTTCTAAAGTCCTGGCATTAAAAACAGTGTTTTGGTAAGGGATTACATTTATTTCAAAAAAAGTAAAGTTTACAATGATGCACTTGACCTACTTTGGCAGATCATTCTTTTTGTTAATACAAATAGACCTTGGCAAACTCTTCCTATAATCTTAATAATTACTTTGCCTGACAGACCAAAACCCAAAAATCTGAGTAACATCTAAGAACACTATTATCCTAAAGAATATTGACCCATTATAACTAGTAACTTTTTTAAAGGATTTTTTTAAAATTTATTCACAGGCTGAATTTTTCAATAAGAAATAAACCATTTCAAAAGTTAAAGTACTGTTTAATGTAAATTATCAGTACAGTAAAAATATGTTAACAAACTACTACCTTAATTAAAAACAACAAATGGTAAACCTAGTGAATATAAATTTAAAAAATACATTTTCAACATACATTAAAAAAGCTTTAAAATTTCTTTAAATTATTAATCAAAAAATTGATAGTTAATGAAGTAAGATATACACAAATTCCAGGGTGCCTCTAAATTTGCCTTTATCTAACAACCAGATAAATACACAAATGCTAGGGAAGGAGAGCAAGCCCCAGAGGAAGAATGAAAATACATGGGTTTGAGTGACATATACTGAGCTAAGCAACCTCCGTGCATTTCAGGTTTTCAACTGAAGAAGGGCACAAGCCCTTCCAACTTTAAAATTCCATCCCATTCTACCACACAGGAAAGACTCTTACTTATTCCCATTAGGATTCCTAAGTCATGAAAACTAGCTTATAATAAATTTACTCAAAATCCTTGGCCTCAAAATAAAAGTAGTTCTGTTAAGGGCTTAAAAACAGAATTTGAGATATTGTGTGATATTATTCTGTAATATTAAATGGAATCCAACTGCCTAAAACCATTATAAATGTTCAGAACATTAAGTCAAATTTCAACCTCTAAAGAAGTAACTTTTTAAGGTTTATCCCCTAATCTGTTTAAGAAAAAAAGACAGAATATACGGGTATGTGTATTTTAAAGCTCACAAAAATTCTTTTCAGAATAGATTAAAATGTCAATTAAATTTTGTGTAATCTATTAAAATTTTTTCTATATGTTTTCATAGTAACCAGCAACTATGATCATTTGTATCCCAATGAAGAGTAAAACATGTAGGTCTACTTACTAAACAATCAGTCCTCTTACACAGAGACCAAAAAAAAACACACAGAAGGTCTAGGTAAAGTGAAATGCACGATTCTATGTTGTTAATTTCAATCCAACTTCAGTCCACTTGATGGATTTCAATTGTGGGTAAAATACTTAAGAAATTTTAGGCCGTTTTGTTTATATTATTCGCAAGTTGAATGATCCTCCTTCTTATAAAATTTCTATTTGCTTTATTAAGCACTCAAATCTGGTATTAGTGGACCTAAATTTGCAACCATCATTGGAATAGTCTTCTTGCTAAGTCCTGCATTACAATATAAGATACCTAAAATAAACAATTTTAGGACAGTATATTATCTTTTTCAATAAATGGTCTTTAACGTAGCTGATGTTTTTAAATTTTCTTTTTCTTTTCTTCTTTAAATTCAAGAGTATAGTCAAAAAGAGGTTGAGATTAATTTCATATTGGTATTTCTAATTGCTTCAGTTCCTTTATAGAGATTACTTGCCTTAAGAAAAGTACCATTGAAAGCATATCTTCATCATATTTGAGTTTAAAATGTAAATTACTTCTTTATTTTGGTACCTTGTAGGTGGCATAACATGGGAATCTAAACTCTGGGATCTAGAATCAAGCCATCTGAATCCAACTTTACTTGCTGAGTAATCTTGGGCAAGTTAGTCAGATTCTCTAAGCTTTAGTTTCTCAAACTATAAAGCTAGATAATATAATACCTGCTTCATAGTGTGGTTTTAAGATTTAATAATGTAATATATATACAGTGATTAGCTCTGTGCTTCGCACAAAGTAAATCCTGGATAAATGTTATCTTTTGTTAGAATTATTATTACAGTGTGATAATATTCTCCAGGCCAGAATACTGGAGTGGGTAGCCTTTCCCTTCTCCAGGGTATCTTCTCAACCCAGGGATCAAACTCACATCTCCTGCATTGCAGGCGGATTCTTTACCAACTAAGCTATCAGGGAAGCCCATTACATTGTGAAAGCATTAGTCAACTCCAAAATCAGTAACAAGCTAGACTTCTTGAAAATAACTTACTAAAACAGCCTATATCTTATGAAATTGAGAGACATTACTAAGCTAGCACTAGATCGTACTTTGTTGCAGATAGTTTTTTCAAATCAGAACCTTAAATGGATGGAATACAGATCTACCAACTGAACAGGGTTGGGAAAAACTATAGCCAACTATGTTATTCGTAAGAACCTCACAAAGTTATATGTAACTAGGACAAAACAGACCTATTTTGAAACAATCAGCACTGGTAAGTGAAAGGGAAGTGAAGTCACTCAGTCGTGTCCGACTCTTTGCGACCCGTGGACTGTAGCCCACCAAGCTCCTCTGTCCATGGGATTCTCCAGGCAAGAATACTGGAGTGGGTTGCCATTTCCTTCTCCAGCACTGGTAAAGCAGTTAACTATTCGGTTAAAATTCATCATCTTCCCCATTCAATCTATATTTACCAAATTCCCTATAGAATTTTCTTCCAACACCCATCTCCCCTATCTAAAACAGATTTTTTCACTAATAAGTCGAAGAACTTATACTTAAAACGCTAGGCCAATGTGCTGTGCTTAGTCGCTCAGTCGTGTCTGACTCTTTGAGACCCCATGCACTGTACCCCGCCAGGCTCCTCTGTCCATGAGGATTCTCCAGGCAAGAATACTGGAGTGGGTTGCCATGTCCTCCTCCAGGGGATCTTCCCAACCCAGAGATCAATCCCACACTGCAAACGGATTCTTTACCATCTGAGCCACCAGGGAAGCCCAATTATTTTAATCTGCATATATTTAATGATATATTGATCAAATAAAATATGAGTTGTTAGTATGGACAGATATGGAATCAAAACCTTTAATAAAAATTTGTAGCACTACTGACAGGATTAACCAAAGAAGTCAGATTGACAACATAATCTCAAAAGAAACTAAAAACAAGAGTTAAACATGTACTATCCATAAGGGGTCACTTCTCACATTCCAAAGCAACCTCGCAATGCTGCTGAAAGATTTTTAGGAAAATGATCTCATATATTTGGTGGAGAGAGGCTCCTTAATCATACAGTAAGAACACACAAATTTTCTCCAACAAGAATGTACTCCACAATGCATTTATTAACTCAGCAGTTGTGCAAGTAAGAAGTCATGGCAGCTACCTCTCCTACCAAAACAATGATGTCAAATGGGGCTAAGACTGCTGTTTGGAATAAAAATAAAACAATAAGTGGGAATTCTGTGTACATACAAAAACTGGTAACAGTTTGACATTTAGTTTTAATATTCCATGTGCTGTAATTATATCCAAAGTATTGTGAACATCACATCCTAAAATGTATGTCCTACTGTTCTATTTAATGAAATATCCAGTGTCAATTCAGCACTTTCAATAATAAAAGTGTTCCTCTCCACTTGAAAGTGAACAGTAAATAGTGCTCAAAGCTCGAAGAGAAATAATTTATAATATTTCAACAGTTTAAGCCCTTTTATAAGATAGTCTAATGCTTTACAGCTTTCATTTGCATAAAATCCTACAAATAATTATTTCAAAGGATTATTACCTAGATAAGATTTTTCAGAGAAAAAGGATCACTGCAAAATTCCACCATATGATAGGGAAGTCCCTTCCTCAAAAGAATGCCAGTTCTCAGTACACAGACCTTCCTCAGATAAGAACTTAGACCGCCACATACTGCACAATTCTGAAGTAACTAAACGTCTGTGTCACTCAAATTTAAAATATCCATAGGAAAGGACCAATTAATGATGCGACCTTAATATATGAGTTTAAGGTAGATTTTTGACAATAAAATATAAACACTTTCAAACAAATATATAATTTATTCTATACTCACACATCCATAAGTAGTACATAATCTTTACTGTTTTTTGGAATTCTACAGGGATATCTACAGAAAAATCCTGATAAAAACAAGGGCCAACAGGAAAATTGTCAGGAAGAGGTGGCCAATTGTTTTTTCTGCCTGCAAAAAAAAAAAAAAGAAAGTTATTTATATAAGTACAAATATTGCTATTCTTTTTGCATGTAATTATTCGTTTCATAATAAAGACTATTATCTATTCTTTTAACAGTTTAAAAATATAACACTGTAATATCTACATTCCTACAACTCTGAAAACCAAGCTTTCTATTTTTAAAATTTTTCCCAGAATATCAATTAGATGGTAAAATAATTTTCCAGTGTCATACCACTTATGTAAGTTGAAACAACAAAAGAAAAAAAGGGCATAGGGACATATGCTATGACTCTTCCCTAAAAAGAGAGTTATTTCAAAGTCCTAAGACTCTGGCTCTCACATGAAACCCATGCAGATTTTAAGTCTCTACCATTTCCTCCTCAGTATCTACGATCTTTAAATATAATTCCTAACCCACATAAAGAGGCAAAATCTGCTTTTAAACTTTTCAGTTTTCTTCTGTTAACTCCATGAAGAAACACAAGCTAACTAATACCAAAGAACCAAATTTGGAAATCTCCAAGTCTGGAAAGAATGTCAAAAGGAGAGATGTAAGAAAAGCATAAAAATATGTGAAAACTACATGAAGCAATCATGAGAAAGAAGTTAAGGAATTACAGCACCTTCAAAACCCAGAGAAAAAAATTCCAATTGTAAGGAGAAAAAATGTGTCTATATACAGAAATTAGACCGAAAATAGGGCTTGGGAAGTGGCAGAGAGACTGGGGAGATAAAAAACTAAAGAAGTCAAAACATTGAAAACAAAGAGTAAAAACAGCACCTAAAGGCCATTTTCTCATTTTACATATCATATCCCACACTCATAAATTCGATTTTACATACTTTTTCATAGATGAGGAAAATTTTCATAGTGGGAAAAAAGCATCCTCTATTTCTGATTCTTCCCAACATGCCTCCACTGTTTTATCACTCCTTTCAAACTTTATATAGTTCACACATCTCTCAGACAAGTCTCACACTACTTGAGAAGCTGAGAACCGGAGTAAAGAACAGAGGCTCTGAAACTAGAAGTACTTACACATCCATTGTCTAGGAGACCTTGAACAACTTATTCAACCTCCTGAAGACTCTGTTTCTACACTCATAAAGTGAGAACAACTTACCACCCTTCCTATATTGTACTGAGGATGAAATGAGTTAACAGATGAAAAGTACTTAAATGTATAACCTACAGCAATTCCCTTAATTTCTCACACTTCATTACTATTTCATTTACTAAAACATCTCTCATAGAAGCAATCTGTATTAGTCAAAGTTAAGGGAACAGGACAGATTTTTGTTACATGAATTTTAGAAACACTGATCTCAATTAAACTTTTAGTTCCTCCTTTCACAGATGCTGTCTCTGATGTTGCAAGCAAGAAATGGCCCAGGATAAATGTGTCCTCCTGAGGCCCTTGTTGTTGTTCAGTCACTCAGTCGTGTCCAACTCTGCAACTCCATGGGCTGTGGCATGCCAGGCTTCCCTGTCCTTCACCATCTCCCAGAGCTTGCTCAAACTCATGTCCATTGAGTCAGTGATGCCATCCAACCATCTCGTCCTCTGTCGTCCCCTTCTCCTCCTGCCTTCCATCTTTCCCAGCATCAGGGTCTTTCCTAAAGAGACAGCTCTTCACATCAGGTGTATCGGAGCTTTAGCATCAGTCCTTCCAAGGAATATTCAGGGTTGATTTCCTTTAGGATTAACTGGCTGGATCTCTGTGCAGAGTCTCCTCCAACACCACAGTTTAAAAGCATCAATTCTTTGGTGCTCAGCCTTCTTTATGGTCCAACTCTCACATCCATGCACAACTACTGGGAAAACCATAGCTTTGACTGGATAGACCTTTGTTGGCAAAGTAATGTCTCTGCTTTTTAATTGTCATAGCCTTTTTAGTATGAAAAGGCAAAGAAATATGACATGAGGCCCTAGACTTATAGTCTAAGATAAGGAAAAAACAAGCAGTATATTATCACTCTCCTAATACTGTCAATGCCATAACTATCCAGACATGTTCACAGTAATTTGTCTAGCTCTCTCATCCCTTCGTATCAGAGACTTTCTAGCTCTCCCTAAGCTCTCCTTTGAACTGACTGACCTTGGCAGTCACAGCCTGAATGGATTTCACATCAAATAATCAATTCGCCTCTTAGTTATTTCTTTGTTGTTGCTGTGTCTGCTAAGTTGTGTCCGACTCATTTGAGATCTGATGAACTATAGCCCACCAGGCTCCTCTGTCCATGGGATTCTCCAGGCAATAATACTGGCGCGGGTTGCCATTTCCTTCTCCAGGGGATCTTCCTGACCCAGGAATCAAACCCACATCTCCTGCACTGGCACACAGATTCTTTACCACTGAACCACCAGGGAAGTTACTTATTTGGCACCATCAAAATACCCAGGCTTCCTAGAGTCACCATAGGTGTTATTTTTTAAACCCGGTTTTGACATATATAGATATACTTGTGAGGATAGGGGCAGATTAACTTGCAATTGGTCTGAATAAACCAGAAGTTACCAGCTAAATGCAGTCAAACATAGGGTACACTCCCATGTACGCACAAAGCTTCAGTAGACCCAGCTGAAGGTCCAAGTGCAGAATGAAAGGCTCCTGATTTACAATAAAGTAAAACCATATTTTCATTCACTTGTGAAGAGTCTAACACTGTTCTAATCTATTAAAATACTGCAAATCAGCCGAGATCAGAGAACTACAGAGTATCAAGCAGGAAGTCTGCCATATCTGATCTCCTTGATAGAATAACAGGGCAGAGTTTTATCTACGGACCGAATGACCTACGGCTGGTGCAGGCCTGTTAAGGAGGTTATTTTTATTTCAAACATCTTTGGACACTACCATGTTGACTGAGGTTCTGCATTTCTCGTTCTCGACGGTCTAACTCTGCCGCTTTTCTTTCTAGTTCTTCCTGGCGCTTAAGAAGCTCAGCTTGGGCCAAGGCATGTTCCTAAACAGAAAATAAGGGAACACCTTGTCAGAAGTGGAAAATACAGTAATATTTCTCCTTCTACTATACTCCTACTTCTCTACTATGCTAGAAACTTAATTCAACTACTATTCCACAATAGAGGAATTCACTGAAGATTACAGTTTCAAAAAATATTATGGAACTATTTGGCCCATTTTGGCCTTCTGGTTATGAAAATAACCCTCAATAGGAATGTTGGGCCCATTAGGACAAGAAAAAATTCTCTCAGTAAGAGAAGTTATAATCCTAAGGTAATTGGGAAAATGAAATTAAGGGGAACCGTGGCTAAATCAGAACGAGGGACAGAGACAGAACAGTTGAGGAAAAGGGACGAATAGAGAAAAGGCCAACTGAATTTAGCTCTTACGACTTGGATTAGATGGTACCTAAGGTTCCCAGTGCAGGAATACTATATAATTCCTTATATTTTACAAGATAATGAGGTACAAGGAAGATATGGTTAAGAAATTCAGGTTTATAAATCCATCTGCCTTTATGTAATACCAGGCATCTTATTCATCTCCTCTTTTCTTGGTATTTTTGCCACCTTCTATTGACTACCAATATACTTTGCTTAGCCATCCTAACTTTCTTCCAATAATATCTATCTGATCTTATCATTGTTACTGTAATGGAATTGTGTATTAAAAAGTGAGACCAAAAGCAATAAAAATTTCACTACACAAGTTATACACCAAGATGACAGGAATTCAATAGCTGCTAATAATGGAGCAAAGCAAATCAATACTTTGAAAATGAGGTATGAGTATTATAGGGCTGAGAAACTACTAGCCCAGCTTCAAAAGTGAGTTAAAAATTAAACAAGAAGGATCAGTCAACTATACTCCAATAAAATTAATAAGGAACACTATATAAAGAAGTATTTTGCTCTAAAAGCAAATGTTATTGATATTATAATTTCCCATATGAATTAACACATGTAACATGAACTAACCTTTGCAATCTGTGTATAAGCTGGATGTTCCTCTGTTGGCTTCATTATTGCTGGCTGTGTACTGGGTACATTAGGCATTTTCACATTACCCGGTGGAGGCTAGGAAGATTAAGGACAAATTAAATAACATAGAAACCCAACTTCAACTTCTTTCAAAAAGTATATCAATAAAAACCAAAATGCCGAGAACTGCCTCACTTGCTCCCCTAACTTCTTATAATCAAGTGTGTGGTAATGAGCTACTTAAGAGTTTCATCTCCATTTTCTCAAATTTGTTCATTTCTTAACTCTTCAGTTTGGCTGCTACTTCCAGCACTACACCACTGGCACTCTCCTCCAGGACACTGTACATTAAAAACAAAATGAAAACAAAAATCCTGCAAGTATGTCTTTTTAGTAAGATACAGATAGCACCAAACTGAAGAATTCATCCCAAGGTTAACTGTTCACTAGGTTAACTGTCCACTCTTTCCATCTAATAAAGTTATGTTCCAGTGACCCTAAAAAGTAAATAGGAACAGTATTGGCAGAACCCCAGTAATACTCCTTGAAAAGAATCAGAGGGAAGACATTAGGGAGATGGAACATACACTGCACAGCTCCACTCTGCCAATGAGGACCAACAGTATGTGAAAGTAGCTACAACTTCAAAAAGTAGGTAGATATCTACAAGTAGGGAATTGGTTACATTACTGTATACACATACAATGCAGTCATCAAAAGGAATGAGTTAGCTCTACAGAAGAATGCCCTTTAAATACTAAATGAAATAAAGCCAACTACAGACCAGCTTGCATAGGACCAATTTTTTTTCTTTTATGAAAACAGTTGTATATGTCCAACTTTTTTATGAACACAGTTATATATGTCCAGAAAAATATCTAGAATGTCCCAGCAACCTATCAAAGAGATTTGTACCTTTTGCTTTATACATTCTCTATTAATTGCCTTCTCTCACTATACTACTTTTTCATCAGTCAAAAAATAATTGTAGATATTTTATAAAACAGCCACAAGAAAAAGAGGACAAGAAAGAGAAGAAGAAAAAAAGAAAACAAAACATACAAGCAAGCAGCTGCAGAGAGAAGTTCAATGATCAGAAGAACTATTAAACTTGAAGACACCACCCATGCAGCTTAATTTTACTCTGACACAGCAAACAGCAGCCCTAAAAAGGAAGCCAGACACAACCAAAGATATAAATGGAATACATCTGACTCTAAAATTCCTATGGAAATGTCAAGAGCTAAGAATAGGTCAAACAATTCTGAAGATGATGAAGGTAGGCAGACCTGTAATATCAAGACTTAATATAGAGAGGAGACAAGATAGCAGAAGAGCAGGTGGACAGGGAGTACATCCTTCTCCATGGACACATCAAGAAAACACATTCAGATACAGAAGATCTTGCAGAACACCAGCTAAGAGCTGGCAGGAGCCCCTGACCACCAGAAAGGAAATATAAATCCAAGCAAAACTCAGCAGAATGAAGGAAGGTGGGGAAAAAGAGAAGAGTAAGCAGGACTGGACCTGCACCCAAGGGGTGGGGGAACTGGAGCAGGGGTCAGATTGATACATTAGAGCAACTGTTTAGGACACAAGGGTAGCATTTGAGGCCGTTGGAAGAGTGCAGCAGCTGACCTGTGACCGTCTGAATGGAGTGAGATCCACAAAGCCAATCCTCGCCACAGTCCTACATACCCTGGAAAGGGACAGAAGTCCCCTGGAATGCATGGTGGCTGAGAGCAGGAGCTTATGGGTTGGAGAGGAATCTCACGGCAAAGTATACTGTTGACTGCAAGGAGATGGCCCAAGGGGACATGAGGGAGAAGACTGCAGTGGTCAATGCCTTTGGAAGAAACCTAGGCAATGATGGAGTCAAGGCAATACTTCTGAGTCACTCACAGGGGGTGGAGCCATCACCAGAGCCTCTCTCCCTCCATATTCCAGCACATGCAGCTGACCAAAAAAGACCCCAGAGAGGGTGGCCCTTTAAGTGCCTGACGCAGTAAGCAACAGAGAAGGACCTTTGAATACCAGATGCCAGGGGCTAGAAAAAGACTCTACTAGAGCCATAGTTCCTGCACCTAAGGCTGCTGGCGCCCCTACACACCTGGCACTGCCAGACTCCCCACAGCCCAAGCAGCTGTGCCACCTCCATGCTCAATCCTTACTGGGCCAGAGTTTCCAGAGGCTAGAAAAAATCCTAAGGGTCCCACATCTCCTGTGCCTGTGGTTACCAGATCCCCTCTGTACTTGGCCCTACCAGGGTCCCTGCTATCCAAGCATTTGGGTCACCTCCATACCTGGTACTCAGTGGGCAGACCCAAGTCCTCCAGGGCAAACTCCTGTGGATAAGCCACATGCGGCTGTTGTTCAGCTGCTAAGTTGTGTCTGACTCTTTGCAACCCCATGAAGAACAGCATGCCTTTACTATCTCCCGAGGTTTGCTCAAACTCATGTTCATTGAGTCAATGATGCCATCTACCTATGTCATCCTCTGTAGCCCCATTCTCCTCTAGCACTCAGTCTTTCACAACATCAGGGTCTTTTCCAATGAGTCAGCTCTTCACACAACATAACCAAAGTATTCCTTGGAGCTTCAGGGTCAGCATCAGTCCTTCCAATGAATATTCAATGTTGGTTTCCTTTAGGAATGACTGGTTTGATCTCTCTGCTGTCCAAGGGACTCTAAAGAGTCTTCTCCAGCACCACAGTTTCAAAGCATCAAAAATTAAGGAATCAATCCCATTTACCATTGCAACAGAAAGAACAAAGTACTTGGGAATAAACCTACTTAAGGAGACAAAAGAGCTGTATACAAAAAAATGATAAGACACTGATGAAAGAAATCAAAGACAACAAAAACAGATGGAGAGATATTCCATGTTCCTGGGTTGGAAGAATCAATATTGTGAAAATGAAGAGACTACCAAAAGCAATCTCCAGACTCAATGCAATTGCTCTCAAATTACCAATGGCATTTTTCACAGAGCTAGAACAAAAAACTTCACAATTCGTATGGAAACACAAGAGACCCCCTAATAGCCCAAGTAATCTTGAGAAAGAAGAATGGAGCTGGAGGAATCAATCTTCCTGACTTTAGACTATACTACAAAGCTACAGTCATCGAGACAGTATGGTACAGGGACAAAAATCAGAAATATATATCTATGCAACAAGATAGAAAGGCCAAAGATAAACGCACACACTTATGGGCACCTTATCCTTGACAAAGGAGGCAAGAATATACAAAGGCAAAAATACAGTCTCTTCAGTAAGTAGTACTGGGAAAATTGGACAGCTATGTGTAAAAAAAATGAAATTAGACTATTTCCTAACAACATACACAGACAAACTCAAAATGGATTAAAGATTTATATCTAAGACCACAAACTATAAACTCTTAGAGGAAAACATAGGCAGAACACTCTATGACATAAATCACAGCAAGATCCTCTACTACCCACCTTCCGGGGTAATGGAAAAAAAAATTAACAAATGAGACCTAATTAAACTTGAAAGTTTTTGCATGGGAAAGGAAACTGCAAACAAAGTGAAAAGACAACCCTCAGAATGGAAGAAAATAATGGCAAATGAAATAACTGACAAAGGATTAATCTCCAAACTTTACAAGCAGCTCATGCAGCTCAATACGAGAAACAAACAGCCCAATCGAAAAGTGGGCAGAAGACCTAAACAAACATTTCTCCAAAGAAGACAAACAGATGGCTAATAAACACATGAAAAGATGCTCAACATCACTCATCATTAGTGAAATGCAAATCAAAACTACAATGAGGTATCTCCTCACATCAGTCAGAATGGCCATCATCAAAAAAAAATCTATGAACAATAAATGCTGGAGAGCATGTGGAGAAAAGGGAACCCTCTTGCACTCTTGGTGGGAATGTAACTATACAGCCACTATAGAGTCCTTACAAAATTAAGACTGAAACTACCATGTGACCTAACAATCCTACCACCGGGCACATACCCTGAGAACCCATAGAAAAAGACACAGGTATCCCAATGTTTACCTCAACACTATCTACAACAGCTAGGACATGGAAGCAGTCCAGATGCCCACCACAGATGAACAGAAGCTGTGGAACAGATATATAGAGGAATATTACTCAACCAAAAGAAGAATGCATCTGAGTGGGTTCTAATAAAGTAGATGAACCTAGAGCCTATTATACAGAGTGAAGTAAGTCAGAAAAATAAATATCACAAATTAATGCATATATATGGAATCTAGAAAGATGGTGCTGATGAACTCATTTGTACAGCAGCAATGGAGATGCAGACACAGGAACAGACTTGTGGACACGGGCAGGGTGGAAGGAGGGAGGGGGATGAATGAAGAGTACCATGAAAACATATACACTACCACACGTAAAACAGACAGCCACTGGGGATTTGCTGGATGTTCAGGGAGCTCAAACCAGTGCTCTGAGACAATCTAGAGGGGTGGGATGGGGTGGGAGGTGAGAGGGAGGTTCAAGAGGGAGAGGACATATGTATGTATACCTGTGGCTGATTCATGCTGATGCACAGCAGAAACCAGCATAATCTTATAAAGCAACTATCCTTCAATTAAAAATAAATTTAAAAAAAAAACGACTTAACGTAGAGACATCCCTAGTGATCCAATGGTTGAGAATCTGCCTGCTGTTTTGAGGGACATGGGCTCAATTCCAGGTCCAGGAGGATCCCACATGTCACATGGCAACTAAGCCTGTGCACCACAACCACTGAAGCCTGTGTGCCTGAGAGCCCATGCTCCTCAACAAAAGCAGCCTCCAAAATGAAAATCCCAAGCACTGCAACTAGAGAGCAGCTGCCACGCCAACTAGAGAAAGCCCATGAGCAGCAACGAAGATCCAGTGCAACCAAAAAAATAGTAATTTTTTTTTTAAAGAAAAAGATTCAATATGGTAATAAACAGTGTGGTACAGATGCCAAAGACATAGAAAACACCAATATACAGCAGGGAAACAGAAATAAATCCTGTAAAACTTGATACCTAATAGAAGTCATACCACAAAACAGTGGAGAAATAATGTATTAGTCACTAACGAGCTGAGACAACTAGTTAACCAGATGGAATAATTAAACTAGATTTCCACTTGATATCACATACAAATACATAAAAAGCAGAGATTTTGCTGACAAAGGTTCATCTAGTCAAAGCTATCATTTTTTCATAGTCAGGTGTGGATGTGAGAGTTGGACCATGAAGAAGGCCGAGCACGGAAGAATTGATGCTTTTGAATTGCGGTGCTGGAGAAGACTCTTGAGAGTCCCTTGGACTGCAAGGAGATCCAAGCAGTCAGTCCTAAAGGAAATCAATCCTGAATAGTCATTGGAAGGACTGATGCTAAAGCTCCAATACTCTGGCCACCTGATGTGAAGAGTCGACTCATTAGGAAAGACCCTGATACTGGGAAAGATCAAAGCCAGGAGAAGGGGATGACAGAGGACGAGATGGTTGGATGGCATCACTGACTCAATGGACATGAGCTTGAGCAAGCTCTGGGAGATGGTGAAAGACAGGGAAGTCTGGCATGCTGCAGTCCATGGGGTCACCAAGAGTCGGACATGACTAAGCAATTGAACAACAATCACAAACAAAAATAAATTCTATGTGGATCAATTACGTAAAGGTGAAAAAACAAAATTTAAACACTTTTAGGAGGGAATGCAAACCACTCCAGTATACTTGCCATGAGAACCCCATGAGCTGCATAAAAAAGCAAAAATATGTAATACCAAAAAATGAATCCCCCAGGTCGGAATGTGTCCAATATACTATTGGGTAAGAGGGGAGGACAACTACTAACAGCTCCAGAATGAAGAGGCTGGGCCAAAGTGAAGATGATGCTCAGCTGCAGATGTGTCTGGTGATGAAAGTTAAAATCCAGTGTTCCACAGGAACCTGGAATGTTAAATCCATGAATCAAGGTAAATTGGACATGGTCAAGCAGGAGATAGCAAGAGTAAACATAGACATCCTAGGAGTCAGTGATCTAAAATGGATGGGAATGAGTGAATTTAAATCAGATAACCATTATGTCTACTCTGTGGGCAGGAATCCCTCAGAAGAAATGGGGTAGCCATCATGGTCAACAGAAGAGTCTGAAATGCAGTACCTGGATGCAGTCTCAAAAACAACAGAATAATCTCAGTTCATTTCCAAGGCAAACCATTCAATATCACAGTAATTCAAGCCTATGCTGAAGAAGCTGATCAGTTCTATGAAGACCTAGAAGACCTCCTAGAACTAATACCAAAACAAAAATATGTCCTTTTCATTATAGGGGACTGGAATGCCAAAGCAGGACGTCAAGAGATACCTGGAGTAACAGGCAAGTTTGGCCTTGGGGTACAAAATGAAGTAGGTCAAAAGCTAACAGAATACTGCCAAGAGAATGCAGTGGTCATAGCAAACACCCACTTTCAACAACAAAAGAGATGACTTTACACATGAACAGCATCAAATGGTTAACATCAAAGTCAGATTGATTACATTCGTTGTAGCCAAAGATGGAGAAGCTGTTCTACAGACAGCAGAAACAGAGCTGGAGCTGACTGAGGCTCAGATCATCAGCTTCTCATAGCAAAATTCAGGCTTAAACTAAAGAAAGTGGGGAAAACCACAAGGCTAGCCAGGTACAACTTAAATCAAATCCCCTATGAATATATAGTAGAAGTGACAAAGAGAGTCAAGGGATTAGAGCTAGTAAACAGAGTGCCTGAAGAACAAAGGTCCATAGTATTGTACAGGAGGCAGTGAACAAAACCATCCCAAAGGAAAACCAAAGTGAGAAGGCAAAACTGTTGTCTGAGGAGGCTTTACAAATAGCTGAAGAGAGAAGAGAAGTGAAAAAGCAACAGAGAAAGGTGAAGGTAGACCAACTAAGTTCCAGAGAACAGCAAGGAGAGACAAGAAGGCCTTCTTCAATAGCGCAAAGAAATAGAGGAGAACCACAGAACGGGAGAAGACCAGCGATCTCTTCAAGAAAACTGCAACTATCAAAGGAACATTTCATTCAAAGATGGACACAATAAAGGACAGAAGCAGTAAAGACCTAATAGACGAGATCAGGAGATGGAAAGAATGCACAGAAGAACAGTATGGAAAATATCTTAATGACCCAGATAACAATGTTGGTGTGGTCACTTACCCAGAGCCAGACATTAATGAAGTCAAGTGGGCCTTAGGAAGCACTGCTATCAATAAAGTTAGTGGAGGCTGTGATGGATTTCCAGCAGAGCTATTTAAAATTTTAAAAAGATGGTGCCACTGAAGTGCTACACTCAATATCCAAAGTGCTACCAAATTTGGAAAACCTAGCAGTGGCCACAGGACTGAAAAAGGTCAATCCTCATCCCAGTTCCCAAGAAGGGCAGTATGAAAGAATGTTCAAACCATTGGACAACTACACTCATCTCCCACGCTAGTGAGGTTATGCTCAAAATCCTGCACAATGGGCTTCAGCATTATTTGAATTGAGAACTTCCAGACGTTCAAGTGGAGCGTTGAAAAGGCAGAGGAAACAGAGATCAAACTGCCAACATTTGCTGGATCAGAGACAAAGCAAGGGAATTCCAGAAAAACATCCACCTCTGTTTCATTGACTTTACTAAAGCCTTTGAATATGTGGATCATAACAAACTGTAGAAAACTCTTAAAGAGATGGAAATACCACACCATCGTACCTGTACCTGCATTTGGGTCAAGATGAAACAGTTAGAACCCTGTATGGAAAAACTGACTGGTTCAGGATTGAGAAAGGAGTGTGATGACAAGGTTACTTATGGTCACCCTGCTTACTGAACTTATAGGCAGAGCATGTAAGAAACACCAGGATGGATGAGTTACAAGCTGGAATCAAGACTGCCGAGAAAAATACCAACAATCTCAGATATGTGGATGATACCACTCTAATGGAAGAAAATGAAGAGGAAATAAAGAACATCTCAATGAGATAGAGGACAGAGAGTGAAAAAGCTGGCATAAAACTCAATATTAAAAAAAACTAAGATCATGGCATCTGGTTCTATCACTTCATGGCAAACAGAAGGGAAAAAGGTGGAAGTAGTGACAGATTTCCTCTTCTTGGATTTGGAAAGCACTGTAGATGGTGACTGGAGCCATGAAATTAGAAGACAATTGCTTCTTGGCAGGAAAGCTATGAAAAGCTGAACGCTGTGTTAAACATATCACTTTGCCAACAAAGGTCCCTATAGTCAAGGTTATGGTCTTTCCAGTAGTCACATATGGTTGTGAGAGCTGGACCATAAAGAAGGCAAAGAGCTGAAGAATAGATGATTTCGAACTGTAATGCTGGAGAAGACTCTTGAGAGCTCCGTGGAAAGCAAGGAGATGAAACCAGTGAACCCTAAAGGTAATCAACCCTGAATACTCATTGGAAGGACTGATGCTGAAGCTGAAGCTCTAATACTTTGGCCACCTGATGTGAACAGTTGACTCACTGGAAAAGACCTTGATGCTAGAGAATACTGAGGGCAGGAGAATGGGACAACAAAGTTCAGATGGTTGGATGGCACCACCAATACAATCAACATGAACTTGGGCAAACGCTGGGAGACAGTAAGGGACCAGGAAGCCTGGAATGCTGCCGTCCATGAGGTCACAAAGAGTCAGAAAAGATTTGGCAAATGAAAAACAAAAAGCAAAAAAATATACATGAATATTTTCATGAATTCAAAGCATGTAGAGCTTCTGAAATATATAAGCTATAGAAATTTTTGTGTATCCTGTCTATGATGTATTGAAAGTGAGTAAAGCAGCCTGATCACTCACCTAGAGCCAGACACCCTGGAATGTGAAGTCAAGTGGGCCTTAGAAAGCATCACTATGAACAAAGCTAGTGGAGGTGATGGAATTCCAGTTGAGCTATTTCAAATACTGAAAGATGATGCTGTGAAAGTGCTGTACTCAATATGCCAGCAAATTTGGAAAACTCAGCAGTGGCCACAGGACTGGAAAAGGTCAGTTTTCATTCCAATCCCAAAGAAAGGCAATGCCAAAGAATGCTCAAACGACTGCACAATTGCACTCAACTCACATGCTAGTAAAGTAATGTTCAAAATTCTCCAAGCCAGGCTTCAGCAATACGTGAACCGTGAAATTCCAGATGTTCAAGCTGGTTTTAGAAAGGCAGAGGAACCAGAGATCAAATTGCCAACATCTGCTGAATCATGGAAAAAGCAAGAGAGTTCCAGAAAAACATCTATTTCTGCTTTATTGACTATGCCAAAGCCTTTGACTGTGTAGATCACAACAAACTGTGGAAAATTCTGAAAGAGAGGGGAATACCAGACCACCTGACCTGTCTCTTAAGAAACCTTCTTGAGAAGCAACAGTTAGAACTGGACATGGAACAACAGACTGGTTCCAAATAGGAAAAGGAGTACGTCAAGGCTGTATATTGTCACCCTGCTTATTTAACTTATATGCAGAGTACATCATGAGAAACGCTGGGCTGGAAGAAGCACAAGCTGGAATCAAGTCTGCTGGGAGAAATATCAATAACCTCAGATATGCAGATGACACCACCCTTATGGCAGAAAGTGAAGAGGAACTAAAGAGCCTCTTGATGAAAGTGAAAGAGGAGAGTGAAAAAGTTGGCTTAAAGCTCAACATTCAGAAAACGAAGATCATGGCATCTGGCCCCATCACTTCATGGGAAATAGATGGGGAAACAGGGGAAATAGTGTCAGATTTTATTTTTCTGGGCTCCAAAATTACTGCAGATGGTGATTGCAGCCATGAAATTAAAAGACGCTTACTCTTTGAAAGGAAAGTTATGTTCAACCTAGACAGCATATTAGAAAGTACAGACATTACTTTGCTGACTAAGGTCCATCTAGTCAAGGCTATGGTTTTTCCTGTGGTCATGTAGGGATGTGAGAGTTTGACTGTGAAGAAAGCTGAGCACCGAAGAATTGATGCTTTTGAACTGTGGTGTTGGAGAAGACTCTTGAGAGTCCCTTGGACTGCAAGGAGATCCAACCAGTCCATTCTAAAGGAGATTAGTCCTGGGTGTTCACTGGAAGGACTGATGCTAAAGCTGCAACTCCAATACTTTGGCCATCTCATGCAAAGAGTTGACTCATTGGAAAAGACCCTGAAGCTGGGAGGGACTGGGGGCAGGAGGAGATGGGGATGACAGAGGATGAGATGGCTGGATGGCATCACCGACTCAATGGACATGAGTTTGAGTGAACTCAGGGAGTTGGTGATGGACAGGGAGGCCTGGAGTGCCATGATTCATGGTGTCACAAAGAGTCAGACACGACTGAGTGACTGAACTGGAACTGGACTGGACTGGAAAGCAGCCTAGAACTCATAAATGATCAATGAGTATTTGTAAAATTAAGGTGGTAGCTGTTCAGTAGCTCAATCATGTCCGACTCTTTGCAACCCCATGGACTACAGCACGCCAGGCTTCCTTGTCCATCACTATCTCCCAGGGCTTGCTCAAACTCATGACCATTGAGTCAGTGATGCCACCCAATCATCTCATTCTCTGTCATCCCCTTCTCCTCCTGCCTCCAATCTTTCACAACATCAGGGTCTTTTCTAATGAATCGGCTCTTCAAATCAGTGGCCAAAGTAGTTCTTCCAATGAATATTCAGGATTGATTTCCTTTAGGATTGACTGGTTGAGCTCCTTATAGTTGAAGGACTTTCAAGAGTCTTCTCCAACACCACAGTTCAAAAGCCGATCAATTGTTCGGCTTTTAGACAAAGAATAAGGTTAGCAAATACATAAACCATAAAGTTAATATTAACAAATTCAGCTATACTGAAATACAGTAACAAGGCGAAAAGTCAATCACAAACTGGGAAAAACTGGTTACAACAGACTTCACCAAAAATACCTGCTGCTCAGAATACAGGAAGAACTGTTACAAATCCATAAAGATACAAACTACTAACAGAAAAATAGGCAAAATATGCGAACAGACAATACCAAGAAGAGAAAACAGGAATGGCCAATAAAACTATGAACTAACGGTTTAACATCACTAGTAATCAAGAAATATAAAAACAGTGACATACCATTCCAAAACCATGAGATAGGAAAATGTAAAGCCTGAAGTACCAAACTTTGTAATTACAGTGTATACACAGTGGTATAAAAATTAAAGCATATGATAGAGAAGCTTTCCAAATCAGTGGGAAAGAAAAGATACTGATAAATGGCGCTAGGATAATTATTTAAATATTTGGGAGAAAAAAAATCAGATCCATACCCCACCAGAATAAATTCCAAATGAATTCAAGTTCAATGTAAAAAGGAAAAAAAGAAACTATAAAGATACTAGAAATAGTACAAGTACATAGAATATAGATGACCACCTGATCTTGGCTTGGAGAAAAGCCACAGAGTAAAGATTCGTGAGAAATCACAATGAAAAGAAAATACACCTGACAACATAAAAATTTAGAGCTCCGATGATATAAAGCATTTCACAGATGAGTTTAAGACAAGATCTAAATGATACACAACTATAGACAATTAGTTAATATTTTTCATTATGTACAAATCAGTACAAAATAGAGGAGCATGTTATGGGGGGAAATGCATTTTAAATATCCTTAACCAGGCTGCTTACACAAAAGAAATACAAAGAGAAAATAAATATATTCAAAATGTCAACCTCATTAATAATCAAAAAAATGCAAATTTCACCAAACATTTTTTACATGATTATTACCATAAGACTATCAACATATTTTGGAAAAGATGTGACAAAATGGATATTTCTCACACCCTGATATTGGGAATATAAACTAGCTCATAAAATAATCCCGGAGACAATTTGATATTATGTTTAAGAGCCACTGAAGTATTTATACCCTAGGACCCATAAACAGCTACTACTAAAAAACAGTATACAGAAATAAAACAAGGTATGCACAAATACATGTATGCCAAAATGCTCCCTACAGCATTATTTATAAAAGCAAAAAAGTCAGAAATATACCCAAATGTCCAATAATATATAAAATGTAGATAAATTGATAAATTATGATCCATTCATAGGACAGTATATTATGAAGCTATTTAAAAATTCTGAAAGAATAATGAAATGAGGAAAGCTTCTACACGGAAGTCATAAAACAAAACTGTATATGCAGTATAATCTCAATTTCTGATTTTAAAATGCATCAGTATACCAACAGTGATAATTTCTGACTAGTGGAATTTAAAGTTTTCTTGTAATTTTTTATCTCCATTATAATTTTTATCACAAGATATGTATTCTCTAGTCTAGCTGCCTATTCCCTGACTCCAATATTTCATATTAGTAGGCAGAAAAACTGACACTGATCAATCCTGACTGTTCAACTAGAAAATCAGAGCCCTGAAGCATCACCCTCTTGGTTTAATGAGTAGCAACAACGAAACAGTGACCAAATAAAATGCCTGACAAAGTTAGTTTGGCAGCTCAATTCAGAAAAATCATACAAGAAATTATTAAAGAATTCACCCTGGTGAAACTACAGTATAAATTCTTTTTTAAAAAATTAATTATTTTTTATTGAAGGATAATTGCTTTACAGAATTTTGCTGTTTTCTGTCAAACCTAAACATGAATCAGCCATAGGTATCCATATATCTCCTCCCTTTTGAACCTCCCTCCCATCTTCCTCCCTACCCCACCCCTCTAGGTTGATACAGAGCCCCTGTTTAAGTTTCCCAAGACATACAGCAAATTCCCTTGGCTAGCTATTTTACAGTGATGGACAGAGAGGCCTGGGGTGCTGTGATTCATGGGGTCGAAAAGAGTTGGACATGACCGAGAGACTAAACTGAACTGAATGTAAGTTCAGTTACTCTTTGCATGTTACTCTTTGCATACATCTAACCCGCTCCTTCCCTCTCCCCATGTCAAGAAGTCTATTCTCTATGCTTCTCTACTGTTGCCCTGTAAATAAATTCTTTAGTACCATTTTTCTAGATTCTGTACATATGTGTTAGAAAACAGTATTTATCTTTCTCTTTCTGACCCACTTCACTCTGTATAATAGGTTCTAGGTTGATCCACCTCATTAGAACTGACTCAAATGTGTCCCTTTTTATGGCTGAGTAATATTCCATTGTGTATATATACAACTTCTTCATCCATTCATTTGTCGATGGACATCTAAGTGGCTTCCATACTCTAGCTATTATAAATAGTGCTGCAATGAACAATGGGATACATGTGTCTCTTTCAATTTTGGTTTCCCCAGGGTATATGCCTAGGAGTGGAATTGCTGGGTCATATGGTGGTTTTATTCCCAGTTTCTTAAGGAATCTCCATACCGTCTTCCATAGCAGGTTTATCAATTTACATTCCCACCAACAGTGCAAGAGTGTTCCCTTTTCTCCACACCCTCTCTAGCGTTTATTGTTTGTAGACTTTTTGATGAGTGCCATTCTGACCAGTGTGAGGTGATATCTCATGAAACTACAGAATAAATTCTTTACTGCTTTAAGTAACAAATGAAGTATTAAGTATAATGAAGGTAAAAATGAAGGCTGGTTTAGAGATCAGTTCAGTTCAGTCACTCAGTCGTGTCCAACTCTTTGCAACCCTATGAATCGCAGCACGCGATTCCAGCTTGTGCTTCTTCCAGTCCAGCGTTTCTCATGACGTACTCTGCATAGAAGTTAAATAAGCAGGTGACAATATATAGCCTTGACGTATTCCTTTTCCTATTTGGAACCAGTCTGTTGTTCCATGTCCAGTTCTAACTGGTGCTTCCTGACCTGCATACAGATTTCTCAAGAGGCAGGTCAGGTGGTCTGGTATTCCCATCTCTTTCAGAATTTTTCAGTTTGTTGTGATCCACACAGTCAAAGGCTTTGGCATAGTCAATAAAGCAGAAATAAATGTTTTTCTGGAACTCTCTTGCTTTTTCCATGATCCAGCGGATGTTGGCAATTTGATCTCTGGTTCCTCTGCCTTTTCTAAAACCAGCTTGAACATCTGGAATTTCACGGTTCACGTATTGCTGAAGCCTGGCTTGGAGAATTTTGAGCATTACTTCACTAGCGTGTGAGATGAGTGCAATTGTGTGGTAGTTTGAGCATTCTTTGGCATTGCCTTTCTTTGGGACTGGAATGAAAACTGACCTTTTCCAGTCCTGTGGCCACTGCTGAGTTTTCCAAATTTGCTGGCATATTGAGTACAGCACTTTCATAGCATCATCTTTCAGGATTTGAAAGAGCTCTACTGGAATTCCATCAACTCCACTAGCTTTGTTCGTAGTGATGCTTTCTAAGGCCCACTTGACTTCACATTCCAGGATGTCTGGCTCTAGATGAGTGATCACACCATTGTGATTATCCGGGTCGTGAAGATCCTTTTTGTACAGTTCTTCTGTGTATTCTTGCCATCTCTTTTTAATATCTTCTGCTTCTGTTAGGTCCATACCATTTCTGTCCTTTATCAAGCCCATCTTTGCATGAAATGTTCCCTTGGTTTCTCTAATTTTCTTGAAGAGATCTCTAGTCTTTCTCATTCTCTTGTTTTCCTCTATTTCTTTGCACTGATCACTGAAGAAGGCTTTCTTATCTCTTCTTGCTATTCTTTGAAACTCTGCATTCAGATGCTTGTATCTTTCCTTTTCTCCTTTGCTTTTTGCCTCTCTCCTTTTCACAGCTATTTGTAAGGCTTCCCCAGACAGCCACTTTGCTTTTTTGCATTTCTTTTCCATGGGGATGGTCTTGATCCCTGTCTCCTGTACAATGTCACGAACCTCATTCCATAGTTCATCAGGCATTCTATCTATCAGATCTAGGCCCTTGAAGCTATTTCTCACTTCCACTGTATAATCATAAGGGATTTGATTGAGGTCATACCTGAATGGTCTAGCGGTTTTCCCTATTTTCTTCAATTTGAGTCTGAATTTGGTAATAAGGAGTTCATGATCTGAGCCACAGTCAGCTCCTGGTCTTGTTTTTGTTGCCTGTATAGAGCTTCTCCATCTTTTGCTGCAGAGAATATAATCAATCTGATTTCAGTGTTGACCATCTGGTGATGTCCATGTGTAGAGTCTTCTCTTGTGTTGTTGGAAGAGGGTGTTTGCTATGACCAGTGCATTTTCTTGACAAAACTCTATTAGTCTTTGCCCTGCTTCATTCCACATTCCAAGGCCAAATTTGCCTGTTACCCCAGGTGTTTCTTGACTTCCTACTTTTGCATTCCAGTCCCCTATAATGAAAAGGACATCTTTTTTGAGTGTTCATTCTAAAAGGTCTTGTAGGTCTTCATAGAACCTTTCAACTTCAGCTTCTTCAGCATTACTGGTTGGGGCATAGACTTGAATTACTGTGATACTGAATGGTTTGCCTTGGAAACGAACAGAGATCATTCTGTCGTTTTTGAGATTGCATCCAAGTACTGCATTTCGGACTCTTCTGTTGACCATGATGGCTACTCCATTTCTTCTAAGGGATTCTTGCCCACAGTATTAGATGTAATGGTCATCTTAGTTACATTCACCCATTCCAGTCCATTTTAGTTCACTGATTCCTAGAATGGCGACATTCACTCTTGCCATCTCCTGTTTGACCACTTCCAATTTGCCTTGATTCATGGACCTGACATTCCAGGTTCCTATACAATATTGCTCTTTACAGCATCAGACCTTGCTTCTATCACCAGTCATATCCACAGCTGGGTATTGTTTTTGCTTTGGCTCCAACCCTTCATTCTTTCTGGAGTTATTTCTCCACTGACCTCCAATAGCATATTGGGCACCTACTGACCTGGGGAGTACCTCTTTCAGTATCCTATCATTTTGCCTTTTCATACTGTTCATGGAGTTCTCAAGGCAAGAATACTGAAGTGGTTTGCCATTCCCTTCTCCAGTGGACCACAATCTGTCAGACCTCTCCACCATGACCCACCCGTCTTGGGTTGCCCCATGGGCATGGCTTAGTTTCATTGAGTTAGACAAGGCTGTGGTCCTAGTGTGATTAGATTGACTAGTTTTCTGTGAGTATCTTTCAGTGTGTCTGCCCTCTGATGCCCTCTTGCAACACCTACTATCTTACTTGAATTTCTCTTACCTTGAGCGTGGGGTATCTCTTCACGGCTGCTCCAGCAAAGCACAGCCACTGCTCCTTACCTTGGATGAGGGGTATCTCCTCCCGCCGCCCTTCCTGACCTTCACCGTGGGATGGCTCCTCTAGGCCCTCCTGTGCCCCCACAGCCACCACTCCTTGGATGTGGGGTTGCCCCTCCCGGCCGCTGCCCCTAGCCTTAGGCGTGGGGTTGCTGCTCCCGGTCACTGCCCTGGCCTTGGGCATGGGGTTGCTCCTTCCTGCTACCACCCTTGGCCTCGGGCGCCAACCCTCCCTTGGGCGTGGGGTTGCCCCTCCCGGCCATCGCCCCCGACCTCGGATGCGGGGTAGCCCCTCTTGGCCGCCACCCCTGACCTCGGACACCGGGTAGCTCCTCTTTGCCGTTCCTGCGCCGTCGCTGCCTGGCACTCTAGGCCACCCCCTGACCTCAGACGTGGGGTAGCTCTTGGCCACGCTTAGTGCACCGGCCCGCCGCCGCCACCTGCGCTTAGTGTTTAGAGCTAGTATTTTATATATCTGAGGTAATAGTTGCTGAGGGTATAGCAATGATGAGAAGTGCTGGAGAAGCACAAATCTCTAATAATACTAACATTAACCTGATGTATCCCAATAATTTCTTCAAATTTGTCAATGCTAGCTAAATCTCTACCCAGCTCTGGAACCAGTATTTTCATCAGCCACAATATGCGTGATTAGCCACCTCAAGCTGAGTATAGCTCTTGTCATTATTAACAACCTGCTCTGATAATGGCTCCAAATTCTTTTCCAACTTTTCACATCTGCACATATGAATAAAAAGAAAAGTAAAACAATCCACTCAACATTTTCATTTACAGCCAACACAGCAGAACGCATTTGTAGAGACACCTCTGATTTGCAATACCTAAAAATACTGTTCAAAATTGGGAAGGGAGTGCATCAAGGCTGCATATTACCACCCTGCTTACTTAACTTATATGCAGAGTACATCATGAGAAATGCTGGGCTGGATGAATCACCAGATGGAATCAAGCTTCCTGGGAGAAATATCAATAACTTCAGATATGTAGACCTTATGGCAGAAAGTGAAGAAGAACTAAAGTGCCTCTTGATGAAAGTGAAAGAAAAGAGTGAAAAAGCTGGCTTAAAACTCAACATTCCAGCTATACTACAAAGTAACAGTCACCAAGACAGTATGGTACTGGCACAAAGACAGAAATATAGATCAATGGAACAAAATAGAAAGCCCAGAGATAAATCCATGCACCTATGGACACCTTATCTTTGACAAAGGAGCCAAGGATATACAGTGGAGAAAAGACAATCTCTTTAACAAGTGGTGCTGGGAAAACTGGTCAACCACTTGTAAAAGAATGAAACTAGAACACTTTCTAACACCATACACAAAAATAAACTCAAAATGCATTAAAGATCTAAATCTAAGACCAGGAACTATAAAATTCCTAGAGGAAAACAAAGGTAAAACACTCTGACGTAAATCACAGCAGGATCCTCTATGACCCACCTCCCAGAATAATGGAAATAAAAGCAAAAATAAACAAATGGGACCTAATTAAACTTAAAACCTTTTGCACAACAAAGGAAACTATAAGCAAGGTGAAAAGACAGCCTTCAGAATGGGAGAAAATAATAGCAAATGAAGCAACTGGCAAAGAATTAATCTCAAAAATATACAAGCAGCTTGTACAGCTCAATACCAGAAAAAGAAATGACCCAATCAAAAAATGGGCCAAAGAATTAAACAGACATTTCTCCAAAGAAGTCATACAGATGGCTAACAAAAACATGAAAAGATGCTCAACATCACTCATTATCAGAGAAATGCAAATCAAAACCACAATGAGGTGCCATCTCACGCCAGTCAGAATGGATGCTATCAAAAAGTCTAAAAACAATAAATGCTGGAGAGGATTGGAGAAAAAGGAACCCTCTTACATTGTTGGTGGGAATGCGAACTAACACAGCCACTATGGAGAACAGTGTAGAGATTCCTTTAAAAACTGGAAAAAGAATTGCCATACAACCCAGCAATACCACTGCTGGGCAAACATACCGAGGAAATCAGAATTGAAAGAGACACATGTACCCCATGTTCATTGCAGCACTGTTTACAATACCCAGGACATGGAAGCAACCTAGATATCCATCGGCAGACGAATGGGTAAGAAAGCTGTGGTACATATACATAATGGAATATTACTCAACCATTTAAACGAATGTATTCGATCAGTTCTAATGAGGTGGATGAAACTGGAGCCTATTATACAGAGTGAAGTAAGTCAGAAAGAAAAACACCAATACAGTATATTAACACATATATATGGAATTTAGAAAGATGGCAATGATGACCCTATATGCGAGACAGCAAAAGAGACACAGATGTAAAGAACAGACTTTTGGACTCTGTGGGAGAAGGTGAGGGTGGGATGATTTGAGAGAATAGCATTGAAACATGTATATTATCATATGTGAAACAGATCACCAGTCCAGGTTCAATCCATGAGGCAGGGTGCTCAGGGCTGGTGTGCTGGGATGACCCTGAGGGATGGGATGGGGAGGGAGGTAGGAGGGTGGGTCAGGATGGGGAACACATGTACACCCATGGCTGATTCATGTGAATGTATGGCAAAAACCACCACAATACTGTAAAGTAATTAGCCTCCAATTAATATAAATTAAAAAAAAAAACCCTCAACATTCCAAAAACTAAGATGGCATCCAGTCCCATCACTTCATGGCTAACAGATGGGGGAAAAAATGGAAACAGTGACAGACTATTCTCTTGGGCTCCAAAATCACTGAGGATAGTGATTACAGCCAGGAAATTAAAAGATGCTTGCTCCTTGGAAGAAAAGCTATGACAAACCTAGACAGCATATTAAAAAGCAGATTGATCACTTTGCCAACAAAGGTCTGTATAGTCAAAACTACAGTTTTTCCAATAGTGATGTACAGATGTGAAAGCTGGACCATAAAGAAAGCTGAGTGCCAAAGCACTGATGCTTTTGAATTGTGGTGCTGGAGAAGATGTGGGAGTTTCTTGGGCTGCAGGGAGATCAAACCAGTCAATCCTAAAGGAAATCAACCCTGAATATTCACTGATGAAGGACTGATGCTAAAGCTGAATCTCCAATAATTTGGCCACCTGATGTGAACAACCAACTCATTGGAAAAGACCCTGAAGCTGGGAAAAACTCAGATCAGGAGAAGGGGGTGACACAGAATGAGATGGTTGGATGGTATCATCAACTCAATGGACATGAATCTGAGCAAACTTCAGGAGACAGTGAAGGACAGGGAAGACTGGCATGTTGCAGTCCATGGGTTGCAAAGAGTTGGACACGACTGAGCAACTGAACAGGAATAACAAAAATCCTGAATCAAATTTCATTTAAATAATATTATAAATACCTGACTAAGCTAACACGAAATCCTGAGAGGCCAGAAAGTAGATAAAACTGTGAATCCAAACAAAGAAGAGCCTTGATGTCATCTCATTAACAAAATCACTAGAATTCAATAAACTAGAGACAAAGCTTGGGAGTCCATGCAAGGTAAAAATCAATCTGAGATCACTACGTAAAGCCAGGACTTCTAAAAAGCCAACATTCTCAGTGGACAAGCAAAAGAGCAGCTTCACAAAAAAGAAACGGTATAAATACTTGCCTCTCTTGCTCTTGACTCTGCATAGGAAAGGAAAAAATAAAAATAAAAATCTTCCTCAAGAACTAGTAATCCTAAACTGCCACGCTGAAAACTTGAGGCCATGTTTCACACTACAGACAAAATATTCCAAGTTGAAATTTTCATTTCAAGATAATCTAGGTTTGCAAGTATCTGGCAAAAGTAGAGGAACACACTTTAGAACTAAGCTTCAAAGAATTTTCACAGCTCAACCTCCAAGTAACTTTGACTCCTTATTTAAATACAGAAGGAAGCAAGTCATCATGAGCAAAGATCTACAGATCCACAAACTAAAAAGTAAGACGAGAGATACTGGAATAATACAAATGGAACTTACAGAAATGAAAACTATAATAATTAAAATTATAAATTTAATAGACAAAAATGAAACAGCAGACTACACAAAGATGAAGTGATAATTAGGGAAATGGAACTGGGTCTAAAGAAACTGCACAGAATGTAGTAGAAAGACAAGGGGGCAAAGGAAAATGTGAAACATTAGGAGAAATGAGAAGAGAGTGGGAAGATGTGATCAAGAGTTCCACAGGAAGCGAACAGAGAAAATGAGGGAGAATCAGTGTTCAAAGGAATCGTGAGGACACTAATACTTGGACTCCAAACTCCAAAATCTACACCAGGTTTTTTAAAAGCTAAGAGCTAGACACGCTAGAGTGGAAGAGCAAACCGGAAGAGACCTTAAAACCACAAAAACCACGGAGGTGTGACCAAGACGAGAGAGGAGGACGACCTTCAGCTCACCTCCTCCCATGAGCACCGCCAAAGTGGCAACTATCTACACACCAGCTCTTGAAGAAACGACCTGAAGGCCAGCAGAGACCTTCTGCAACTAAAGATACAGAGATGGACCACAACAAAACATGGAGAAGGGGCGGAGCTGCGGTATAGTCAAGACCCACAACCCTGCGTAGGCAACCCACAAACAGAAGGACAAGCACAACTGCAGAGGTTCTTCCCAAGGAGTGAGGTGACCCAGCCCCACCTCAGGTGCCCCACCGTGAGGGTCCTGCACTGGGAGGACAAGCCCCAAGAACATTCGGGGCCAGCAGGGCTCACTTTCAGGACAGGCAGAGGGCCGCAGCAAACAGACTCCTCTCTCAAAGGACTCACACAAAATGTCACCTGCTCCAAGACCCAGGGCAGAAGCAGCAACCTGAAAGCCAGAGAGTTAATTCCTAGGCTGGTTGATAAGAAGTCCGGGGGCCCACCCCCACGCGGAGGAGGAGAAATGGGTCCAGGGCTCTTGAGGAGGAGAAAAAGACAACTTTTTCTCCTACAGTGCTTTGTTACTTTTCTTTAAGCTCAGAGCTAATGATTACAACAAAACAACTCATCCTAGGGTCTGTTTCTCCTTAAGCTCTGCACCAATGACTAGTATAACAACAATGTATCTTGCTTGAGGACATGTTTCTCCTTCTTAACAAGAACCTTCTGTCTTAATCCTATCTTAAGACGGTATGTTGTGGGAGTGGGTCTGGTAAGACCTTTCTACTGTTAGTTCTAATCTTGTTAATTTAAGATGTGTGTTGTGGTCTGGTAAAAGTATATAAGGCCTTGATAAAGACTGGGGAGTGGGGGCATTCTCTGCCCCCTTCTGATGTCTATGTCAGAAGCTTTCTCTGTCCTTTCTCACTGTAATAAAACTTCTAACACACAAGAGCTCTGAGGATTCAAGCCTGGTCCCTGGTCCCAAAGCTAAATCTTCTTCAGAGATCAAGAATCCAACATCGTTCACTATAAGCTATCAAAAGGAGACTGGGTCAGACCCACTTACTCCTAGAAGAGCCTTCCAGAGTGAGGGGAGGCAACTGGGCCTCACCCTGGGGATACAGATGCTGATGGCAGCCGTTTGGGGGAACGCACTGTATGGTTTCCCAGTGGTCATGTATGGATGTGAGAGCTGGACTATAAAGAAAGCTGAGCGCTGAAGAATTGATGCTTTTGAACTGTGGTGCTAGAGTAGACTCTTGAAAGTCTTGGACTACAAGGAGATCCAACCAGTCCATCCTAAAGGAAATCAGTCCTGGGTGTTCATTGGAAGGACTGATGTTGAAGCTGAAATTCCAATACTTTGGCCACCTGATGTGAAGAGCTGTCTCATTTGAGAAGATCCTGATGCTGGGAAAGATTGAGGGCACGAGGAGAAGGGGGTGACAGAGGATGAGATGGTTGGATAGCATCACCGACTCGATGGACATGGGTTTGGATGAACTCCGGGAGTTGGTGATGGACAGGGAGGCCTGGCGTGCTGCGATTCATGGAGTCTCAAAGAGCTGGACATGACTGAGCAACTGAACTGAACTATATCATCCTATCACGAGGACACTGGTGCTGGCAAGCACCATATCTCTGGCTGCTTAGTGTCAGCACCTGGACCTGCCCACCAGCAGGCCAGCTGCCCTAGGGCCCCCGCAGTCCCAGCTGCCATGGGACACAGACAAGTTCACCATAAGGCCCAGAAACATCAGCAGATGAATGGATAAAGAAGATGTGGTACATAAAACCATGGAATATTACTTGGTCATAAAAAAGAATGCAATCTTGCCATCTGCGACATGGACAGACCTAGAGGCTGTTGTGCTAAGTGAAACAAGTCAGTCAGAGAAAGATAAATACTGTGTGAGTTCACTTGTATGTGGAATCTCAAAAATGAAACAACTGAACATACAAAATAAAATCGAAACAGACTCATAAATACAGAGAACAGGTAGCTGCCAGAGAGGAGAGGGGAAAGACAAAAATAGGTCAGGGAGATTAAGAGGCATGAACTTCCAGTTACAAAGAATAAGGGTCAGGGTATAAAACGTAGAGTGGGGCAGCCAGTCAATAACTATGCAATAACTTCATGCGGTGACAGATGTTAACTAGACCTACTGTGGTGAACATTTAATACTGAACCACTACACTGTATAATAGGAACTAAAGTAGTGTTGTAGGTCCAATGTATTTCAAAAACAAACTCATAAAAAAGAGATCAGATTTGTGGTTGCCAGTAAAGGGGGGTGGTGAGGAACTGGATAAAAGTAGTTTAAAGGTACAAACTTCCAGTTACAAATAAGTACAAGGGATGTTATGTACAACACGATAAACATAAGTAACACTGCCGCAGGCTATAGATGAAAGCTGCTAGAGTAAATCCCAAGAATTCTCTTCATAAGGAAAAAAATATTTTTTCTATTTCTTTCACTTGGCATCTATTTGAGATGAATGTTTACTAAATTTGATGTGTTAATCACTGCATGATATGTCTTTTTTTTTTTGGCTGCACCACATGCAGGATCTTAGTTCCCCAACTAGGGATTGAACCCTGCATTGGCAGCACAGAGTCCTAACCACTGGACCACCAGGGAACTCCTATAAGTCAAATCATGCTGTACAGTGTCATAAGTCAAAGTGAAACAAAGAGTTAGTCATGCAGTCGTGCGACTCTTTGCGACCCCATGGAATGTAGCCCACAAGGCTCCTCTGTCCATGGGATTCTCCATGCAAGAATACTGGAGTGGGGTGCCACTTCCTCCTCCAAGGGATCTTCCCACCCCAGGAGTGAACTCGGGTCTCTCGCATTGCAGGCAGACTCTTTATCGACTGAGCCACCAAGGAAGCCATATGCCAACTGTATCTCAATAAAACTGGAAGAAGAAGGAGGGGGAAAAACAAGAAAGACACAATGCCTGCACAAAGGGATGCCAGTAAGAGCGCACCATTTCTCAATAGCAACAAGGGGAGCCCAGGTAGAAGGTGCCAAGTTGATGAGAGGAAGTAACTGTCAATGTCAACCTCCAAATCCACTGAAATTAGCTTCTGAGAACCAATGTGAAATAATAAATAGTTATAAATATTAAAAGAGCTTCTACTGTTAGGTAGGAAGTTTGGCATGAGCAATGAGGGATGGCCTAGCGGAAAAGGAGGCTAGCTGATCTCTAAACCCAGACTCTGCCCAGGACAGCCCACAGTGGATACAAACTAACCACAGGGGCTTCCTCAAGTGACCTTAGGCAGCTAGGAGCCCATTAACTTCATATTCTAGACATATATACATCTGATTATAACAGACTGAATTATAAGAAGACATGCACAGCAGAGTCTGCTGTTAGGTAACTTGGAACTGTCAATCGGCCTTGAGTGTATGCCCATTTGCATTCCCTTTCTTGATTGGTGGTGGGTACAAGTCCTATTTTGCACAGGGCACAACCAAAGGAGGAGACAGGAAGTATAAAAAAAGGGAAGCTGAACCGGATTGTGATGAGGACTCCTTTGGGGTTGGCCTGCTTCTATGTCTTCAGAGTGTTTGTTTAATAAAAGATCTATCTGCTTGAGCTATAACTGAACTGTAACTTGTCTGTTGTTTTAAAACCTTTTAGCCTGTTCTTCCAAATTTTTGTTGCAATGAGACAAGAACCAAGGGAGAGAAATAAACGAACCTGACACTACCAACAGACCCTCACTAAAGGAACTCCTATTTTTAGGAATAGGAAAACTAGTACCAGAAGGAATATTTGAGATGCAGGAAGTAGCATCTTTCTGCCTCACTGGACACTTCTGAGTATATCATCTTCATTTTATACGCATCAAAACTGAAGATACAGAAGGAAAGTCAACCTATCTGTAGAAAAAAAAAAAATCCTCTAGTGCGCCTGGACACGGTAACCTCTTCTCCTGAAACTGTGTCACTGCTGCAGCAGCCTCTAGGAAAGCCTGAAGTGTTGGGAAAAGTGCAGCAGGTCCAAAGATGGAGAGAAAGAAAGAACTTTAGAGAAGCCAGAGAACAGGAGAGTCATGTTGGGTGCAGAGCTCTGGCCAGAGCAAGGCCATACACCCTTCTCCCATGGAGGATGAAATTCCACATAGTAAGAATAAACTAGGTTTCTTAAATCTTTGTAAAAGTTATAATTCTCTTATAATTTATATGGTTGTTGTTTCATATTTTAACACAAATTACACATCTACATTTGCCTATCGTGTGGCTTTGGAGATCTCAACCAGGACCAACAGATAAAAATTATAGAAAGACATATTTTCAGTAAGTAGAATTAAGAACATTATGATGATCACAGAACTACAACTTTGGAGAGACTTTTCTGTTATACAGTGAGCTCTTTGCATCAGAAATTCCAAAGGTGTTTCATTATTAAATAAATGAGTATATAAGATCCCTTTAAGGCATGGGAGGCCTACAAGCTGTCCTTATCATGCATAAAAAAATAATGCTCATTTTTTTGGTTTCTTTCCAGTGTTTGAAACATTTATTCAAGAAAATTTCTCCTTCCTTTTTCTGGCTCTTTCTCTTCCATCTGTGAGCCAATAACATTTCTAAGTATACTCATATCTAAAGCAATGTTTCTTTACATGTTCATAGATCTCCTGCATCAGAAAGCCCCAGTGCTCACTGAAAATGCAAACTCTAGGCCCCAGTATAGTAGACAGCTTGATTCAAAAACTCAGGGGTTGAAGAGATGGGGTTTGTGTTTTCAAGGTGCTCACATTTAACGTGAGCTCTCCATGATGATCCTTATACCCCCTGAAATTTGAGAAATCCTCTCTGAGGGAACAAAAGTTTACCAGTTCTGTAAACCACTGTCTATTCTTTCACCTAATGGAGAGAATGCCAAAAGAAACCTAAAACTGTGCAGCCTCCTCTGATTTTATCAGTCTCTGACGGAGCAGACAGAACTGACTGAGGCATGCCCAACACAGATTCTCTTGTTATTATGGGAGGTGAAAATTAAACATGCCAATGTCAGAATCAGAATAAGTAGAAATCATTTTTTCACAATATATGACCATTTTAAAACAAGGTTTTTAAAGATTAGAGTAACTGAGGGAGGTGGTATTATAATAGGAGAAAAGAAGGGATATACAAGAATGAGAGCTTTCAAAGAGAGAAAGGCACATAAAAGAAGAGAGGTGTGGCGAGACATATTCATTCATCAAACATTCACTGATCAATTACAACGTGCCACAAACAATTACAGACACTTGGGAGACATTAATGAACGTAACAGGCAAACATCCCTACCATCAGGAGCCTACATGCTAGCAATGGAAGATAAACAACACATATGAATACGTATGTATAAAATTAAATACATTATAGAGTATTTTAGAAGGCAGTAAATTTTACGGAACAAAAACTGAATAGGATAAAGGGGTCATGGAAAGTTGAGTAGGGATAATTTTACAAAGGTGGCTGCTGCTGCTGCTAAGTCGCTTCAGTCGTGTCCAACTCTCTGGGGAAGCCAATATGCAAGCAAAGACTTTATGGAAGTGAAGAAGTCAGCTCTGCAGATACCTGGGGGAAGACCATTTAAGGCAGAAGGAACAGCCAATACAAAGTCAGGAGAAGGACTAAGGCAGGCCAGAGTGCTGGGAAAGAATATCCAGGGAAGGGGTGAGAGATGCTACAGACTAGGTCATACGCTATGTTAAGGGTATCTGGTTTTACTTTGAAGAAAATCGAAAGCTAGTGAAGAACTTGAAGCAGGAGTCTGAAATGATCAACTTTTTCCCAAGGGATCTCACTGGCTACTGAACCAGAAACAGATTAAAGGTGGAAGGAGGGAGACTAGTCAAGAAACCACCATTGTAGCAATCCAGGCAAGGAAAGATGGCAGCTCAAGCCAAGTAGTGGCTATGGAAACCAGGCATCAGATCTGTATGTATCTGAAAGAGAGAGCCAACAGGATTCCTGGACAGAAATGTGACGTGTAAGGAAACGGAAATAATGAAATACCACCAAGGTATTCACCTAAGTAACTAACAGGATAGAAATAAGAAAGACTGAAAATGAGCAGGATTCCAGTGAGGGGGCTCAGTTCAGTACTGGATAAGTTGAATTTGCAATTTCTAAGACAGCCATGGCAGACGTATCTAGTACACAGCTGAATACATGAATGTGGGGTTCAGAACAGAGGTCTGTGCATTTACAGATGTAAATTTGGGAGTCATCAACACAAAGATGGTATTTAAAGCTATAAGATTTGATGAAATAACGATCTGAATGATCAAAGAGAAGAGAAGCAAAGTCTGGCACACTTCAATACTGGGGCACACTTCAATACTGCGGGTAAAGGATCAGGGAAAGGCGAGAAATTAGCAAAGGAGACAGAGAATGAAAAACAAGTGTTCTGAAAGCCACAGGAAGAAAGTTTACTAAGAATGAGATAGTGATCAGTTGTCAGAGCTGTTGATAGATGGGGAATAAGGGTGAAAATTCACCACCGGATTTAGCAATGTGGAAGTCACTGGCTACTTTGACAAATGCGTTTCGGTGGAGTGTAGGGAGCAAAAGCCTTACTGAAATATTTTTAGGAGAAGGGCTTGCAGGATGAAAAAAAAAGAAAGCAGACAACTTTTTAGAGGAGTTTTGCAGCAAATGGGAGCAGGAAAAGTTTTTCAGGAACAGAGATGTGAGAATTAGACTTGAAAAGGAAACGAAATCAAGGTAAAGTTTTGTTACAAAGTTACAGTAATCAAGAGAGTGTGAGACTGGTATAAGGACAGACACAGAAAATTAAATTGAATTTACAGTCCCCAAATATGCTCTTATATTGACAATCAATTGATGCTCATCAAGAGGGTCAAAATAATCCAATGGGGAAGAAAAGTCTTTTCAACAAATGGTGCCAGAACAAGTGGACAGCGACAGGCAAAAGAAAGAAGCTGGCGATCTATCTCATACCATCCACGAAAATTAATTCAAAACGGACCATAAACCTAAATGTAGGCACTAAAACTATACAACTCTTAGAAGGGATCTGAGAGTAACCTTCATGACCTTCAGTTAGGCAATGGCTTCTTACATATGACAACAAAAACAGAAGCAACGAAACAGAAAATAGACAAATCTCACATGAAAATTTAAAACTTGTGTGTGTCAAAGAACACTGTCAAAAAAATGAAAAAAGGGACTTCCCTGGCTGTCCAGTGCTTAACACTCTAATTACGAAGCGGGGGTTGTGGGTTCCATCCCCCATAAACAAACCTAGACGGCGCTTTAAAAAGCAGAGACATTACTTTGCCGACAAAAGTCCGTATAGTCAAAGCTATGGTTTTTCCAGGGGTCATGTATGAATGTGAGAGTTGGACCATAAAGGCTGAGTGTGGAATTGATGCTTTCAAACTGTGGTACTGGAGAAGACTTGAGAGTCTCCCTTGGGCTGCAAGAAACCAAATCAGCAAATCCTAAAGGAAATCAACCCTGAATATTCACTAAAAAGAATGATGATGAAGTTGAAGCTCGAATACTTTGGCCACCTGATGTGAAGAGCCAACTCATTGGAAAAGACATTGATGCTCGGAAAGATGGAGGGCAAGAGGAGAAGGGGACAACAGAGGCCAAAATGGTTGGACGGCATCACCAACTCAATGAACGTAAGTTTGAGCAAACTTTGGGAGATGGTGACGGACAGGGAAGCCTGGCATGCTGAAGTCCACAGGGTTGCAAAGAGCCAGACATGACTGAGCAAATGAACAACAACAAGCTCCATGTCTGCTACGCCTGTGGGCACTAGCTCCTGTGCATGCCTGGTGCTGCCAGGGTCCCGGGCCATCCAAGCAGCTGCACCACTTCCAGACCAAGTCCTCCAGGGCAGCCTCGGGAGCAGAGTCTATGGACGACTCACATACAGAGGTGGGGAAAACCACAACTGAACTCCAGGGGCAGTGTGGCTAAGGAAGAGGATCAACATTTCCATGAGCTGTACAAGCTGCGGATTAAACCCACATGGTCAATTTGGCAAACTCTTTGTCCATCTCAGTCTTAGTTCAGTCGCTCAGTCAGATCCAACTCTGCGACCCCATGGACTGCAGCACATCAGGCTTCCCTGTCCATCACCAACTCCCAGAGCTTGCTCAGACTCATTTCCATCGAATCTTTAATGCTATCCAACCATCTCATCCTCTGTCATCCCTTTCTCCTCCTGCCTTCAATCTTTCCCAGCATCAGGGTCTTTTCCAATGAGTCAGTCCTTCGCATTAGGTGGCCAAAGTACTGGAGCTTCAGCTTCAGCATCAGTCCTTCCAATGAATATTCAGCATTGATTTCCTTTAGGATTGACTGGTTTGATTATCCTCGCAGTCCAAGGGACTCTCAAGAGTTTTCTCCAACACTACAGTTCAAAAGCATCAATTCTTTGGCACTCAGCTTTCCTTATGGTCCAGCTCTCACATCCATACACGACTACTAGAAAAACCATGCTTTGACTACATGGACCTTTGGTGACAAAGTAATGTCTCTGCTTCCTAATATGCTGTCTAGGTTGATCATAGCTTTTCTTCCAAGAGGCAAGCGTCTTTGAATTTCATGGCTGCAGTCACCATCTGCAGTGATTTTGGGGCCCCCAAAAATAAAATCTCTCACTGTTTCCATTATTTCCCCATCTATTTGCCATGAAGTGATGGGATCAGATGCCATGATCTTAGTTTTCTGAATACTGAGATTTAAGCCAGCTTTTTCACTCTCCTCTTTCACTTTCATCTTTAGTTCCTCTTCACTTTCTGCCATAAGGGTGGTGTCATCTGCATATCTGAGGTTACTGATATTTCTCCCGGCAATCTTGATTTCAGCTTGTACTTCCTCCAGCCCAGCATTTCTCATGATGTACTCTGCATATAAATTAAATAAGCAGGGTGACAATATACAGCCTTGATGTACTCCTTTCCCAATTTGGAACCAGTCCATTGTTTTATGTCTGGTTCTAACTGCTTCTTGGCCTGCAACCAGATTTCTCAGGAGGCAGGTAAGGTGATCTGGTATTCCCACCTGTTGAAGAAATTTCCACAGTTTGTTGTGATCCACACAGTCAAAGGCTTTGGCATAATCAATAAAGCAGAAGTAGATGTTTTTCTGTAACTCTCTTGCTTTTTCTATCTGTGCCTATGGAATACATAGAAGGACAATCAAAGTTCCCACGAAAGGAAAACACCCTAGCTCTGGCCGCTGTGGTCTTTGGAGGCAAGAACACACAAGCGTAGGGCCAGATTAGAGTCTGAGCTGTCCTCACAGCACTGCAGAGGCCAGCCCAGTAGTGGAGGGCATCCTAGGGAGGCAGAGGTGAACTGCCCTTCATGGCAAGGGCAAGGAAACTGCAGCTGAGATCCGAGAAAAACATTTATTATTATTCTTATATTTTGATTTGTTCTGTAATTGGTTCTGGATTTTTTCTTCTTTTTTCCTCTGATGCTGTGGTTGTTGATTTCATTATTAACCGTATTTAAGCTTTGGAGAACTTTTTTAAACCACATTTTTTATTTCCTTTATATTCTTCTAACTCTAGTTTGGCTCTCTGCAGTCCTGTGGGTTTTTTTCTTTTTCCTTTTTAAAATTTTTGTTTTTCTACGATACATAGAAAACCCTAAATATACTATCAGAAAATTACTAGAGATAATCAATAAATTTAATAAAGTTGTATGATCAATATCAACAAAATCAACACACAGAAATCACTTTTATACAGAATATATAGAAATCACATTTCTATACTTTAACAAACAAAAATCATAAAGAGAAATTAAGGAATCAATCCCTTTTGCCATTGCAACCAAAAGAATAAAATACCTAGGAATAAACCTACCTAAGGAGACAAAAGAACTGTATACAGAAAACCGTAGGACACTCATGAAAGAAATCAAAGATGACATCAACAGATGGAGAGCGATTCTATTTTCCTGGGTTGGAAGGATCAATATAGTGAAAATGACTAGACTACGAAAAGCAATCTACAGATTCAATACAATCCCTATCAAATTAGCAACGACATCTGTCACAGAACTAGAACAAAAAATTTCACAATTTATATGGAAAGACAAGAGACTCTGAATAACCAAAGCAATCTTGAGAAAGAAGAACAGAGCTGGAGGAATCAACCTTCCTGACTTCAGAATACACTACAAAGCTACAGTCATCAAGACAGTATGGTACAGGCACAAAAACAGAAATATACACCAATGCAACAACATAGAAAGCCCTGAGATAAACCCACACACCAATGGGCACCTTATCCTTAACAAAGGAGGCAAGAATATACAATGGAGAAAAGAGAGTCTCTTCAGTAAGTAGTGCTGGTAAAACTGGACAGCTACATGTAAAAGAAGGAAATTAAAACACTTCACAACACCATACAAAAAGATAAACTCGAAAATAAGTGTAAAATCAGAAACCATAAAACTCTTAGAGGAAAACGTAAGCATAACATTCTATGACATAAATCACAGCAAGATCCTCTATGAACCACCTCCAAGAGTAGTGGGGAAAAAAAAAAAAACAAGTGGGACCTAATTAAATCTAAAAGTTTTTGCACAGCAAAGGAAACTATAAACAAGGTGAAAAGACAGTCCTCAGAATGGGAGAAAATAATAGCAAATGAAACAACTGACAAAAAATTAATCTCCAAAATATACAAGCAGCTCAGGCAGCTCAATATAAAACAAACAAACAACCCAATTAAAGAGTGGACAGAAGATCTAAGCATACATTTCTCCAAAGAAGACATACAGATGGCTAATAAACACATGAAAAGATGTTCAAAATTGCGCAGGATTAGAGAAATGCAAGTCAAAACTACAATGAGATATCACCTCACACTGCTCAGAATAGCCATTATCAAAACAATAAATACAATGAAAACAATAAATACAAACAATAAACAATAAATGCTAGAGAGGGTGTGGAGAAGACAGAACTCTTGCACTGCTTGTGGGAATGCAAATTAAATGTAAAATGTAAGTAAATGTAAACCACTATGGAGGACAGTACAGAGATTCTTAATAAACTAGAAATAAAAGTACCACATAACCCAACAATCCCACTACTGGGCATACACCCTGAGAGAACCATAACTGAAAAAGACACATTATCCCAATGTTCATTGCAGCACTATTTACAAGAGCAAGGACATGGAAGCAACCTAAGGGTCCATCAACAGATGAATGGATAATGAAGCTATGGTACATATACACAATGGAATATTACTGAGCCATAAAAAAGGAACGCATCTGAGTCAGTCCTAATGAGCTGGATGAACCTATCTGCAGGGCAGCAATGGAGATGCAGACATAGAGAACAGACTTTCAAACACAGAGTCAGGGAAAGAGAGAGTGGAACAAATGGAGAGAGCAGCATGGAAACATATACACTACTATGCGTAAACAGAGAGCCAGTGAGAATTTGCTGTGTGACTCCGGGAGCTCGACCCAGTGCTCTGTGACAACGCAGAGGGTGAGATGGGGGGGAGGCGGGAGGGTGGTTCCAAAAGGAGGGGACATATGTTTACCTGTGACTGATTCGTGTTGGTGTACGCAGAAACCAACACAATACTGTAAAGCAACTATCCATCAATTAAAAATAAAAAATTTTTTAAATTACAAAATACAAACAGCATTAGAAAGAGTAATAGTGAACCAAGAAGGAAACTTAAGAAAATGAAAAAAAAAAAATAGAGAAATAAGAGGCAATAATTCAGGGAGCAGTAGATGACACGCACAATAAGTCCTGGGACCCAATTATAATCTAATGACATGAGATTCAAATGATGACATGGAATATTTTTCATAGAAAGGAGGAAGACTGTCTAGAAGTAGCAACTAGAAATCAAGACAACACATACCCAAATTTTATGCCAGCTGTCTGAGAATAGTGAGAGAAGAAGCAGCTGGTTTTTGAGAAGGTTACAGGGGAAGCAGTGTCCTCATAGAAAGGCCAGGGCAAAGGATGAAACATTTGGAGAAAAACATAAAGATATAGGGGATTTTGGTGAAGTTGGACTCTGACTTCCAGAGAGCACAAGTAAAGTTTCAGGAATTAAGGAAACAGAAGGGTTCAGAATCAGTAATGTACAAAAGCATCATGAGGATTAAAATCCAAGAGATGAGAAAGAGTCTAGGGCCTCCTGTAGAGAATGACATAAATGAGAATCAAGGACATAGTGAGACTGGTCCTGATAAACTTAGAGTAGTCAAGTGTGGAGGGCAGGCAGGGATAAGTGTTCTGAAGGCTCCTTCTAAATGGGCATGAAGAGATATGAAGTCATACAGTCTTAACCCTAATGTGCCATCTTATTCCCAAGTGTGGCATACAAAACCTAAGATGAACCTCAGTGATTCTCCCCTCCTCATGTTCATGTCTTAATATAATACCCTCTCCTTGAGTGTATGCATGACCTGTGATATGCTTCTAATCAACAGAGTATGGTAACAATGACAGGTACCATTCCCTTGATTACATTATATAATAGAGGTACTCTATTTTAGTGTAACAGTGTGAGAAACTCTGCAGACTCTCTGAAATGAGTGGCCACGGTGGGGAAGCCCCTGTGGCAAGAAACCATGCAGCCTCTAGGAACTGTGGACAGCATCAAGGGCCTGGGGGTGGTCTCCAGCTGATAGCCAGCCAACAGCCAGGGCCCGTAGCCATAGAACCACAAGGATATTAATTCTGCCAACAACCTGAGTGAGCATGGAAACGATCTTTCCCGTCAAGCCTTTGGATGAGAATGGAGCCCAGACAACACCTTGATCACAATCTTGTGAAACCCTGAACAAATGACCCAGTTAAGCTGTGTCCAAACTCCCGACCTATAGAAACGATAAAATAATAAATGTGTGCTTTTTCAAGCTGCTAAGTCTGTAGTAATTTGTTACATAACAGTAGAAAATGAATATATCTACTATGAGAGATTCATCTTGACCCATTAAAGGAGGTGAGGATAGTCTAGGGGAGCCAGGCTTATGACCACACAGTACCTCTTTACTCCATTAGGTCTAGGGGAGGTCATCTCAATGGGGTTGTGAGTCAGAAAGTAAATGACTTTAGCTGGAGCAAACAGCACATTGGAAGATAAGATTTAAAAGACAGTCAAGGGGAGAAGTCTGATGAGACTTTCTACTTTCTGCTCAATTTTTCTACAAACCTAAAACTGCTCTAAAAAGTAAACTAATAAAATTTTTTTTAAAAAAAGATACTGTGCTTAGTCGCTCAGTGGTTTCCAACTCTTTGAGATTCCATGGACTGCAGACCACCAGGCTCCTCTGTCCATGGGAATTCTCCAGGCAAGAATACTGGAATGGGTTGCCATGCCCTCCTCTTCTTCACAACCAAGGGATCGAACCCAGATCTCCCACATTGCAGGTGGATTCTTTAACATCTGAGCCACCAGCAAAGCCCAAGAATACTGGAGTTGGTAGTGTATCCCTTCTCCAGGGGATCTTCCCAACCTAGGAACTGATCCAGGGTCTCCTGCATTGCAAGCAGATTCTTTACCAGCTGAGCTACCAGGGAAGCAAAAAATGTACTTGGCATTCGTTATTCTTAACCCCATGAAATGTAGCCTGCCAGGCTCCTCTGTCCATGTAATTTTCCAGGGAAGAATACTGGAGTGGGTAGCCGTTCCCTTCTCCAGGGGATCTTCCCAACCCAGGGATCAAACCTGGGTCTCCCGTATGACACATTTCTAAGGAGTGAAGACCTAATCTGAACTCGGCCTTAAAAAAAAATAATTCTAGTCACAGCCAAAAAAAAAAAAAAAGAAAAGATTTGAAGAGAAACTAGAGACAGGTAAGTAGATAGGCCATTGTATTATCTCACATGAGTACCTGAATTAGGACAGTTTAGTAGGAACGAAAAGGACAGACACATAATCTCTCCTGCAGGTATAAATGACAGGATGTGGCTACTGATTAGATGTAGGATAAGAAGCAGTTTGAGACAAAGACTCAGGTGCTTCCAGCCAATGACACTAGAAGGCAATAGTTATCATTAAATGAGACTAGAAACAAAGAAGGTTCCAGAAGGGACAGATTATGAGCTCCAAAAAAGAAGCAAAGGAGAAAGAAAAAAAAATTTACAGAAATGTATGCCAAAAGAAAATTAAAAGTTATTACAGTATAAAAATTGCTTTTGCAGTATTAAAAATAGGTAAACTACTATATACTATCGAGTCAGTTCCTAGAGCTAAAATTTTAATCCATTATCAGAAGAAAAGTTGACATTAGAAATTATTTAACTCAAATCTTCCTCTCTAGTTCCACTGTTACACATTTGGGGGGAAAAGAATGCACAAACAGATAGCTAAAGGGAAGTTGTGTATAGAGCAGGGAGCTCAACCTGGTATTCTGCAACAAGCAAGAGCGGTGGGATCTGGTGGGAGGTAGGAGGGAGGTTCTAGGCCAAGAGGGAGGGGACATGTGGATATCTATGGCCGAGTCATGTAGATGTATGGCAGAAACCAACACAACACTGTAAAGCAATTATCATTCAATTAAAAATAAATTTAAAAAAAAAAAAGCCCAAAGAGGTTAGATGGCTTCCTAAAGGTAGCAACTAATTAGTGGCAGGGACTAGATTAGAATCCAGGTCTTATGATTCTCAGTCTATTCCATGTCCTGAATTGACTTAGTAAGAAGCAGTTCCTACTTACATAAATCAATTACCTATGTCCTTTATGGTCAGAAATGACCACCTGAGCATGCCAGTACTTGGAATTTTCTTCTCTTGGTTCTGCTGCAGATCTTGCTGCTTTATGTGACAGAAATCATAAATACCAACAACTAGCAGAACAGGAAGGAACCAAACAGCCTATCCCTGAAGGAAAACAGCATGACGGTAAACGAGGCCGTGAGAAACGGCACTGAGGATTTTACCAACAGTGCCCCACTCCCTCCACACACAGATAGCGCTGTCTCCACACCCACACTTCAATGCGCGCCAGAAGAAATCCTGTCTGAAGCCATGAATGCCGCCACCGGTGGGTGAAGCTAGCTGAGGATCAAGTGGCAACAGGCATTTTAAACTGTTGCCTAATTTAAAAGGAAAACATTCCCCCTAAATATGTAACAATTCTCAAGGATGAACTAATTCTTCTAGTAATTTATATATTAAGTTTTAGAGGGTAAGCCAGGGAACCCATCATACTCAACATAATACCAGAGGTAAACTGCATTTTGAGTTCAAACAAAAAAAATTATTTCATAACCAAAGACTACCCTCCACTTCATAGCACATCTCAATTCAGACTACCACATTTACAGTATACTGCCAACCCTCAGTCTAAAAACCACATGGTATTTTATGAGGACCCCTTTCTCTGAAATTATATACAGCATGAATACAATACAAATTATTTAAATATTTATTACTTTCCTTAAAGTTTCCATTCAAACAGAAAACTAACTAAATATAAAAGGAAACCTAAAAAGAAAAATAAGAAAGACAGGAACTTTCCAAAGTCTTAACAAAGCTATACACTAATTCTGCTAAAGGATCTTCCTACTTGGCCTCAAGTAGTTCACCACACCCTTATGCAACAATCTAGAAGATTGCTTCACTTTCACAAATATTTTTCTATGACAAATATGGATAACAACAATCCACTAAAATAGTATTTGGAGTTCTAAAATATCACTTAAACCAATTATCCAAGTACACCTGCTCTGTCTTAGAAAATAGTCCCAGCTGCAGAAAAGGAGGGGAAACAAATTTCTAAAATCATACATTATGAAACAAAAGAATTCTGAAATTTTAAATTATTTCACCTGTGTTTTCCACAGTGTAAAAAGTTCAGTGCAAAATGCATCAGTGCTCTAACATCAATAATTTTCTTGGTTCTGACACTATATCATTGCTCATCAAATCTAAGAGAAGTTTCATTGTAAGCTGGCTGTTCTTCATTGCCTAGCTATTCTTCCAGAAAATCTTTCCTTGACTGTAAAGTCTTAAACATTTAAAATCATAATTTACATTTTTTTTCCTGGATTTATCTTCTTTGTGTAATTTTTAAAAATCCCAATTAGGTGAGAAAATTTCCATGACCAAGACTATACCTGCTATTTCTTAGGCATCTGCCTCTAAAGACAGCACTAGCAAAATGGAAAAGGCAAAAGCTTTAAAAAAAAAAAAAAAAAAAGATGAGTTATGTAAACCAGTTCTGCCACTTACTAGCTAGATGACTTGTGTGTGTGCTTCAGTTTCTTTATCAGTGAAAGGAAACAGAAAATATCCATGTTCAATGCTGTCATAAGAATTCGATAACATGGGTAAAAGCACAGGGCACCAAGTAGACAACTTGTTGAAGAACACTACTATTAACATTACCACAGAGAATAATCTAAAACGGCTACTGTAAAACGGTGACACATATTTTTTGCTAGTAAAGTCTTCCCAAAAAGTATATAAAAATCTCTCTTTATTCATCCCCAGCAAATTTTAACAGTCATTCAAATCTCTACCCTCCAGAAATCATGTTAGAAGAATTACATACAGTGGAATAAAATATACCAGGCTCTTTTTCTTCCTTTCAACTGCTACCAAGTTGCAATCTTGTACTTTTTCACAGTTTTGTATAAGGTTGTGTCATATGACATTGCTATATTTACATGTCAACACTGGTCAACTGATTGGTCATTTCACAGGGTTCAATACGAAACTGACAGGCTCAATGAAAATTTAATGATCTCAGCCTGGGCTGCAGTTGCTACACAAAAACAGAGGCTGTTAAAATAAATGAGGACTTTGAAATAAAGTGAAATTTAAAAGTTCATCCTCCTTTTAGGGCTTTTATCTTGCACAAAGTTCTTCCTAAAACTAAAAAGTTAATACACCATGAAGATATTTCCAAGCAAAACCCTATATGATCTTCCAGAATTATTTTCTAGATTATGAAAAATATGATCTTCAGGAAGAGATGATGAAGTAAGGCTCTTTATGCTGACATGTAAATGCAAGCACGGAACTGAAGAACTTCAATACCTTTAACAGGATGACTAAAATTTCAGGAGCTAACAACGTTTAAAACTAAGGGCTTCATGAGTGTGATATTTAAGCTAAAGGCTCAAATACAGGAGACAAAATTATTTGCCAGAGAATTTTTGAAAGAGAATTCTCAACCTATCTTCTGCTGCTGCTACTGCTGCTAAGTCGCTTCAGTCATGTCCGATCTGTGCAACCCCACAGACAGAAGCCCACCAGGCTCCCCCATCCCTGGGATTCTCCAGGCAAGAACACTGGAGTGGGTTGCCATTTCCTTCTCCAGTGCATGAAAGTGAAAAATGAAAGGGAAGTCGCTCAGTCATGTCCGACTCTTCGCGACCCCATGGACTGCAGCCTACCAGGCTCCTCCATCCATGGAATTTTCCAGGCGAGAGTACTTCAGTAGTCCTCATAACTGGCTCACAATAAAAGTATCTAAAGGATGAAAGGGAAAACAAAAAACTGCCTTATGAGGGATTAGGGCCCTAACAGACACTGTAATAAAGTTGCCCAGCTGCTTCTAACATGCATTCAAGGTAGAGAACCCTGTCCTGAGGGTTTTTTCCATACTCCTTCATTTTATAAACCAAGACTTCATTTTAAGAAGATTAGGTTTCTAGGCCGGTTAAAGTTCCAGAGATTCTAGTCTACCAGAGGAGAAGGCTAGTCTTATTCAGAATCACCTAATTCAGATGACAATCATACAAATATTAACGGTACTGTTTTGTACAAACATCTCTGTAAGAAAATATCACCCTGTATTACCATGAAAACAACATGTATAGCAAAAAATCTCCCCTGTTAAAAAAACTGTAGCAATACTAACATATTAGAGGGTTTATTGGAGAAGGCAATGGCAACCCACTCCAGTACTCTTGCCTGGAAAATCCCATGGACGGAGGAGCCTGGTAGGCTGCCATCCATGAGGTCGCAAAGAGTCGGACACGACTGAAGCAACTTAGCAGCAGCAGAGGGTTTATTAGAAATTTGTAGAACCATCATGGTATTTTCAATTACTTGGAATATTCCTTTTTTTTTTTTTTTTAAAGAACTTGCTAAATTCTAAATAAAACACTAATAGCTTGTTTTATATAAATTAAACAATCAACTTAAAAGAAACCATAACTGAGCTATAAATCCCATTTAATTTCATTTTAATATTTAAAAGTAGTCCAATTAAGAATAGTCTTACTGTTCTAGAATCTGAGAATGGATTGTATTCATCAAGTCCTGGTGGGACATTTCTTGTCACTTGTGTAACTGATGGGTCCTGGAATAAAATTCAAAGGAGAAAAAAAGGTTACTTATCCTTTAAGACACATTTATATTTACAAAGCATTTGCTTTATCTGTACGTTTGGTCACCCCGTTAAGCTAACAGAGGAAAATAAAGAAGATTATCAGATTTACTCAGTTCCATTTCCACAAAGTTGAAATTTAAACCCACAGCCCTCACACCGTCAAAGAAAAAGAAATGAAAACTATGTTAGATGCAAATCAACTGCTAGCTATTACTGAAAGAACGAAAATAAACCACTTCTTAACAGCTGTGTGGAACCAAGTGCATGTTAGCAAATCTTGAGTAAATCCATCCCTTCCTTTGGGCTCCACAAAGAGTTCATGTCCCCTTTTTCTTGAAAAGAATATCTTCAGTTTTCCCTACTGCAGATCTAGGTACCACAGTACAAATCAGTGTCACATACAGGCACCACCTAGAGTGTTCAAGATTAAGCCTCTCTTACTCGTTTTATTCTACAAAACGCTTCTCTACGACTGTAGCTTATACTGAGCCACGTGATCCTGGACTGTCTCCCTTTTCCAAGTGTTACCACCACAGTCTCCCAGCTTTTCAAACCTTAATACTAGGCTTTCATATAAATAATTGAATCACAAAATCCTAGTTGTTCTATTTCTCTTGACTGTGAAATGTAAGACACTAATATAATGAACATCTCAACAAAACTGACTACAAAATTAATATGAAAGGCAAGTGCAAACCATAATGTTCAGCCTCATCAGCCTTTGCGCATGTTAGTCACAAGCGTTTGCATTCATCAGAATCAAACGAAACACACACTGCTGCACCCTACTCCCAGAGTTTCCGACTCAGTATGTCTGGGCTGGGACCTGAGAATCTGCAGTTCTAACAAATTCCCAGGTGATGCTGCTGGTGGTCCCCACTGCTCCCTTGCCTACACTGTTCCTTCTCTAATCCATCGTCCTCAACAATGCCAAAATTACCTTTCAAAAATGTAAAGCTGATCTTCTCCTCCCCCTCCTCCAATCCCTCCGCTCTGCCCCTTATCCATTTCAGATTCTTAGAGACTCTCAACTATAAAATACAGCTTCCTCAAAATGAGACACAAGGCTTCTGACTATCTGAACTAGCCCTTGCCTACCTTCCAGCTTTATCAACTCTTATAACCATCCTCACCTTGCCAATCCTTCTCCCTTAACCAAACAAAGCAAGCTACTGTATAAAAAGCCTCACACTTGACAATAACCAAGTGGTAAAGATAAATTAAAAGTACAGCACAAATGAAAAAGGCTTTAGGTTTGCTCAACAATAAAATGGGAAGGAGGGGATGAAATCACTCTACTTCTCAGGGTTTCCCTCCCAAGTTTATTTAAAAATGACTAGAAAGATTATCAAGAGTGGATGTGTGCTTCAGGGGGAAAATTAAGAAAAAAGGAAACGAGTATTTTGATAAAATTTTTGATCAAGTTGACATTGCTGTGCTTAAAATTTGGAAGTGGGTTCAGGGTCAAAGAGTGGAGACCTAGCAAATCTGGATGGTCCAGCTGCAGTCATGATGCCCAGCCCACCACCATCCACCACAAAACCAGGTGACCTGAGTCCTCAGACACCATGTGCTTCCTCAGCACTGCGTCCTCAGGCAGTAGTACTCTTCCAGGCACAGTCAGCCTGGCAATCTCCTCCTCTTCCTTAAACACTCAACCCGAAGACTATCTCATATGCTAACCAGTAATCTTCCTGATACCTGCCTGATAACCCAGTCACTCCGTCGCAATCTCAGTGTTTCCATAGAACTTGGCATTTACTTCCATTAGCATTGATTTCACTGAACCATGACGAGCTTCATGCAAGTCTTTTTTCCCCAAATTAGACTGTGACATCTTTGAATACAAGAAATTGGTAAATAGGTGTTTATGATGCTGTGAAAGTGCTGCACTCAATATGTCAGCAAATTTGGAAAACTCAGCAGTGGCCACAGGACTGGAAAAGGTCAGTTTTCATTCCAATCCCAAAGAAAGGCAATGCCAAAGAATGCTCAAGCTACCGCACAATTGCACTTATCTCACACACTAGTAAAGTAATGCTCAAAATTCTCCAAGCCAGGCTTCAGCAATACGTGAACCATGAACTTCCAGATGTTCAAGCTGGTTTTAGTAAAGGCAGAGGAACCAGAGATCAAATTGCCAACATCCACTGGATCATCGAAAAAGCAAGAGAGTTCCAGAAAAACATCTATTTCTGCTTTATTGACTATGCCCATGCCTTTGACTGTGTGGATCACAATAAACTGGAGAATTCTGAAAGAGATGGGAATACCAGACCACCTAACCTGCCTCTTGAGAAACCTGTATGCAGATCAGGAAGCAACAATTAGAACTGGACATGGAACAACAGACTGGTTCCAAATAGGAAAAGGAGTACGTCAAGGCTGTATATTGTCACCCTGCTTATTTAACTTCTATGCAAAGTACATCATGAGAAACGATGGGCTGGAAGAAGCACAAGCTGGAATCAAGACTGCCGGGAGAAATATCAATAACCTCAGATATGCAGATGACACCACCCTTATGGCAGAAAGTGAGGAAGAACTAGAGAGCCTCCTGAAAGTGAAAGAGGAGAGTGAAAAAGTTGGCTTAAAGCTCAACATTCAGAAAACTAAGATCATGGCATCCAGTCCCATCACTTCATGGCAAATAGATGGAGAAACAGTGGAAACAGTGGCTGACTTTATTTGGGGGGGGGGGGAACCTCCAAAATCACTGCAGATGGTGACTGCAGCCATGAAATTAAAAGACACTTACTCCTTGGAAGGCAAGTTATGACCAATCTAGACAGCATGTTCCTCAGTATTAAAAAGCAGAGACATTACTTTGCTAACAAAGGTCTGTCTATTCAAGGCTATGGTTTTTCCAGTAGTCATGTATGGATGTGAGAGTTGGAGTATAAAGAAAGCTGAGCACCAAAGAATTGATGCTTTTGAACTGTGGTGCTGGAGAAGACTCTTGAGAGTCCCTTAGACTGCAAGGAGATCTAACCAGTCAGTCCTAAAGGAGATCAGTCCTGGGTGTTCATTGGAAGGACTGATAATGAAGCTGAAACTCCAATACGTTGGCCCCCTGATATGAAGAATCAACTCATTGGAAAAGACCCTGATGCTGGCAAAGACTGAAGGCAGGAGGAGAAGGGGACGACAGAGGATGAGATGGTTGGATGGCATCACTGACATGATGGAGATGAGTTTGAGTAGGCTCTGGGAGTTGCTAATGGACAGGGATGCCTGGTGGGCTGCAGTCCATGGAGTCGCAAAGAGTCGGTCAGACACAACTGAGTGACTGAACTGACTGGGGGAGTGCACCTTCACTGAATTTCAACTGATTCCCTCCATCATGCTTCATGTTGGACCTTCTCAATCACTGCCACATATAACCTCACAGGAAGATCAAAACCTGGCAAGAAATTACTTTCACCTTCAGCTAGACATAGGGACATTAATTCAGCAACAGTTTCTTTGGGACCTCCCTAGTGGTAAGACTCCACACTTTCACCACAGGGGGTACCGGTTCAATCCCTGGTTGTGGAAAAAGATCCCACATGCCACATGGTATGGCCGAAAATAATGGGAATAGTTTCTTCAATAAACATTTTTTGTGAATAATCAACCTCAGTGTCTTCTCAGTATATATATCATCCTCAAGCTAAATAATAGTCTAAAAACACAAAAGACTCCATGGATGATTATGTATAACGTACATTATGTATGTACTTACTATATCTGCTAACACTTAATAAGTTTGGGTTTCCTGATTAACATTCAAAAGTTTCTGTATCTTAGGTGCTTGTTCAAAAGCAGAAAGAGGACTCGTCTAGGAATTGGAAACTCAGTTCACTGGAAATGACTAGCCTCTGCAACCTTAAGCAAGTCACCTAAACTCTCGTCTCATAAGTAAAATAGGAGAAATATGATATATGATCACCCTGGTCAGTTGAAGCTCTGAAATGTTATGCTAGACTTTAAGTCTTCATTGTTCGGAAAGCTAACTGCCTGTATTTAAGCCTCCCCACCGTACTAGTAAAAAGAGGTAAACACTAAACAAGGCATTTCATATTTCTACGTGACTCAGTTTTTTCATCAGTAAGATATCACATAGTTCACGAACCACTGCATGTAAAATGACTGGTACAGTTCCTGCACACGGACAACACTTGAGTGACAGCTTAGGCTGTTATCATTATTACCAACAAGAAAAGAAGAGTCAAACAAAATAAGCGGTCCATCTTCTATTAACTGTGGTATCAAGAAAGGATAGAGCACCCTACGTAATGAACAGGCCAAAAACCGTCCACAGCCACCCTCTGAGGAAAGCAGTGACCGGAGTCCTCCACCCAGTCACTGTGCCATGTGCCCCAGCAGCTCAGCGGCATGCCAAAGGGGGAAGAATTGGCCTCTGTGCCAACGGCAGCCATTTTTAGAACCGGACATGAGGGAGCCCGGCAGACCCCTACACAAGTGGCTCTGCCTGGATACTACTCATCAATTCAATGAGGGCTTGTTCATTGAGGCACTTGAATGAGACATAAAGACGGTACTGCAGTTAGCAGCAGAAGCTGCCACTAGTCACAGTACAGAGAGACAGAAGTGAAGTCATAAGAAGGTGGCCAGAAAAGGCTAAGGGGAATGGCATTTACCAGAGTTGCCAAGGAGCCACTCAAGCAAAAACGTGGCCCACAGAGCTGCTCTTCTTCTGGCTGACGGGGAACGACTGGTGTTAGAGAAGTCTTCACACATTCCTACAGACCCCCAGGAAGACCACAGGAAGGAGAGAAAAGGAAGACACGTCAGAGGGGCAGAAGAGGCAAAAAAGTCTGGAGAGGTCAGCCCCCTAGCCTTCACTCAAGTCAGTGAAGCTCAATTCTCCTATGTCTTTTAACTACAGATTTCGTGTGAAAAGGGTTTCCACGGGTTGGCAGGAGGGAGGTCAAGGGCAGGGACTGAGGAGACACCATGTGAGCTCCCAGAAACTGTCTCATCCCAACAGCAGACACTGACTGTGTTGGGCTTCCTTCCCTCCCCAGAATCCAAAGAAAAATCCTCCATCACCTGAGGTAACCTGAGCATGTCTCCATGCCTTAAAACCAGCACAGGCGGAACCAATGCTCTTGGCCATTTTGTGTTCTATTAAAACTTTACATAAGAACAGTTTACTTTCATTAAGATTTTATATTTAAATAAAATCTTCTGAGTGAGAAAGATTTTAATAAGTATTACCATTTACTGATGCCAAGTATACATTCTGGTCTCAGACATACTTACTGATCCAAACTGCTGCTAAATCACTTTTTTTAACTGAAGTTGATTTACAATGTTGTGTCAACTTCTGTAGAGCAAAGTGCTCTAGTTACACACACACATGTATATTCTTTTCCACTATGGTTTAGCACAGGATTTAGTTTCCAGTACTATACAGTAGAATCTTGTTGTTTATCCATTCCATACTTAATAGAAAAGACCCCAATGCTGGAAAAGACTGGAAGCAAAAGAGAAGAGGGTGGCAGAGGATGAGATGGTTAGATAGCATTACTGGCTCAGCAGACACGACTTTGAGCAAACTCTGGCAGATACTGAAGGACAGGGGAGCCTGGCTGTGCTGCAATCCACAGAGTCATAAACAGTTGGGCACAACTTACCGATTGAACAACAAATATAACAGCTTACATCCGCTAACCCCAACCTCCCACTCCATCCCTCTCCCAACCCCCACCCCCTTGGCAACCACAAGTCAGCTCTCTATCACTTCTTAATTGAATTCTACTTTCACCTTTTCTCTCCCTTCTAAGGAGATGGAGGAGGATACAACTCTAGTCTTTATTTTCTTTTCTTAGTGACAGATATGTCCCACAGTTGTAAAGTTCAAGGCAACTTGACAAAACCTATGCAAAAAAAAAAAATCTCTTTATATACAAGTTTCATCTCTTCCTGTCTTTTCTCTGGATTACCCTATCAGTTATCCTTTTCTCTTATATGTTCATCTTCTTCTTCTCAACAGGACACCTCACATCTACACTTTAAGTCTCAATCATCTTTAAAATGCACACAAGCACAGAAAAACAAAACCATTCCTTCAATCACCCTCAAGCTACAACTATAAAGCCCCCTTCTTTCTATGCACTTCTCATCTCCCACCCACACACCCTCCCATCGGGGGCTGTATTTTTCCAGTGTAAACTGCAATAGCCTTCCCACTATCTCTCCGCCCTGTGACACCTTCCCCAGTCTATTATTCACAGTGAACCAAGAAGAGCTTCTCAAAATACAAACTTGCTCATGTCACACCTACAGATCTGATGAATGTGAAGAGAACAAATGTATACTAAATTTGGTTTACTCTCTCAATCATCTAAGAGCATATCTTAGACCTATGAAAACTTACAAGTCTTTGGGAATGAAAAATGAATAGTGAAATAATTTATGGGATAGAGATTGCAAATATGGGTAAATTTTCATCATCCACATAAGTGACTGCTACAGCATGAAGAGAAGCTTTAAACCAGCGATAACTACTGCCGTTCTTCTATCACACACAGCTAAAGCCCACTATTGTTCTAATACTACATTTTACTTACCTAGACCTATGTCATATAATGCAGTGGCCACTAGCCACATGTAGCTCTTGAAATGTATCTAGTCCAAACTGAAATGTGCGCAGAGTATAAAACACATGATATTTCTGATTTTGAAGCACAAAACAATGTAAAATATCATTAACAATTGTTAGGTCGATTATATGTTGAAAGAGAGTTTGTACATATGAAGTTAAATAAAATGTATTATTAAAATTAATTTCACCTGATTTCTTCTCATATACCTTCTACAAAATTTTAATTTACACATGTGGCACAAATAATATTCCAACTGAATGGTGCTGATCTAGCCATTATAATTTACTCAAGAATGGCTAAAATTTCACTTTCATTCATTTGGGAAAATTCAATTATGTCACAAAAAGGAAAGCAATACACTCAGATTTAAAACTAAATTTCCTTAAAGTTTTTCAAAATTATAAAAAATGGTAAGAGACCTAATCAGACCTAATCTCAAGCCAATGTTTTTATACAACACAGTAGCAGACTTCCAATATGCTTTTCCACTGTCCTCACATTTCATGAGATACCAGAAGATAATGATTTGAATATTTTTAATAATTTTGAAAAAATTAATAGTTACAATTCTATCAAGGAAACCTATGGGAAACTGAAGAAGGCTAAAGCAAAGACAGACCAAAGGAGAGAGAAAAAATTCATCTAGTTTAGCACAGTACTAGACTCTTTAATTATCTCGTGTAATCCTCAGAACACAACCCTATGACTTTCACTCTATATCCTTTCTTTCACTGCTGAGAACACTAGCTCAGAGATACTTAAGCAATTTGCCCAAAATCATACGGCTAACAAGTGATGAGGTCAAGGATTCAATTTCAAATCTCACTCCAAAGACCAAGTTTTTAGAAGAAAAGCTAATAAAGGATACAAATTGGTGTTTCAAATATGTCCTCAAAAGAAAAGGGCTGAATTAAATACTGCATTGCTCCGCAAAACTCTGCCTAATCCAATCAATATTACACACTGGACTAGGCAACTTGATTAAGAAATGCCCAAGCTAAGAGCTGTAAGAGGTGCTACCTTCAGAGAGTAAAAATTTTTTTTTCCTACTCTATACCTCTCAGAGCTACTAGAATCATACGAATTTAAAAGACACTGAGAGCGAGGAGGAAGAATTATCGTTAGGTACTACAAGAGAAGTCATTAAAAATCTCAGCAAAACTCTGAAACAACATTTAGCAAAACTTTTATAACTCATTATAAGGAGTGCTTAATAATCACTGGGAATTATTCAATAAATCATGATAGTGAAAAGTTAATATTCATTTTCACTGTCAGTCATGAAAATCTTAAACTTGAGATTCAAAACTCATTTTTATAGACCAAGTCACTCCTCAATAAATTAGAAACAATTGAAGCAAACACATCCAAGCAAATATACCTCATAAATGCAAATTAAAAGTTAAAAACCCAAACCTTAAACTGCACTTTTTGTCCATGTTAACACTAGCATTAAGTGCCAAAAATATCATTTCATTTCTAGCCCCTCTGTATGCTAAAGGAAGAATGCTTTGGAAACACTATTTCTGAATATACTGTTCGCTGTGTAGTCACTCAGTCATGGTCCTCTTTGCAGCTCCATGGACTGCAGCATGCCAGGCTTCCCTGAACTTCACTATCTCCTGAGTCATATAATTTAGTGAAAATTTCATCTGGATAATTAATGATGTATGGAAACAATGAAATGGTTGAATGGCATCATTGACTCAATGGACATGAATCTGAGCAGACTCTGGGAGATCGTGAAGGACAGGGACCCTGACCTACTGCAGTCTATGGGGTCACAAAGAGTCAGACATGACTGAGCAACTGAACAAAAAGGGACTTAAATAATCTAGAATGCAAGAAACTATTTCTTAATCCAGAACTATTTCTCAATCCACATGTGCATGCTAAGTCAATTTGTGACCCCATTTACTGTAGCCCATCAGGTTCCTCTATCCATGGGATTCTCCAGGCAAGAACACTGGAGTAGGTTGCCATGCCCTTTTTCAAGAGATCTTCCCAACCCAGGGATTGAACCCATGTCTCTTCCAACTCCTGCACTGGCAGGCAGGTTCTCTACTGCTGGCACTACCTGAGAAGTCCACAGTCAAAATGAAATTAAGAGATGTGTTCTCTCTTTGTTCTATTTTATACTGTCAACAACATTCTGAGCAGGAACTAACAGAAACCTCACATTATCCTTCTTAAAGCCATTAGGGGAACAGTGTTCATCAAATTCTTTAATTCCTAACTAAACTTAAAACTACAGAATGGGAAAGACTAGAGATCTCTTCAAGAGAATCAGAGATACAAAGATGGGCACAATAAAAGACAGAAATGGTATGGACCTAACAAAAGCAGAAGATATTAAGAAGAGGTGGCAAGAATACGCAGAACTGTACAAAAAAGATCTTCATGACCCAGATAACCACAATGGTATGATCACTCACCTAGAGCCAGATCCTAGAATGTGAAGTCAAGTGGGCCTTAGGAAGCAGCACTATGAACAAAGCTAGCAGAGGTGATGGAATTCCAGCTGAGCTATTTCAAATCCTGAAAGATGATGCTGTGAAAGTGCTGCACTCAATATGCCAGCAAATATGGAAAACTCAGCAGTGGCCACAGGACTGGAAAAGGTCACTTTTCATTCCAATCCCAAGATTGGAAAAGCAGTGCCAAAGAATGCTCAGACTACCACACAACTGCACTCATCTCTGTGTCTGAATTTTCCCATCTACAAGATGAGGGAGTAACATCTAAGCCTTACGCCTCAGACTCTGCACTTAGGGGAACAGAGGCTACAATACTGACCAATCCCTCTTTTTCCTTCAAAGCATTTAGTTGCACATGATGTCTCCCAACTCAAGCGTGGCTCCTTGACATGAGTGATTGCTCCATCTTTGCGTCCCTGGTAACTAGCACAGGATCTACTGCAGTGCCTGATTCCTTTCAGCACTCCATGTATTTTTGGCTAATAATCCACTCTTATTCCATCTTCAATGTAAAAATCTCTTGAAAACAACTGAATTTAAAACACTTTATTCTCTAATACAGTCACAGCAATTACATAAAAACTTTAGGTAACTATAAAGACCTGATCAAACTGGCAAATGCTACAGTTTAAATATAATGGTTGGGGTACACGTGTCTCTTTCAATTCTGGTTTCCTCGGTGTGTATGCCCAGAAGTGGGATTGCTGGGTCATAAGGCAGTTCTAGTTCCAGTTTTTTAAGGAATCTCCACACTGTTCTCCATAGTGGCTGTACTAATTTGCATTCCCACCAACAGTGTAAGAGGGTTCCCTATTCTCCACACCCTCTCCAGCATTTACTGCTTGTAGACTTTTGGATCGCAGCCATTCTGACTGGTGTGAGATGGTACCTCATTGTGGTCTTGATTTGCATTTCTCTGATAATGAGTGATGTTGAGCATCTTTTCATGTGTTTGTTAGCCATCCATATGTCTTCTTTGGGGAAATGTCTATTTAGTTCTTTAGCCCATTTTTTGATTGGGCCATTTATTTTTCTGGAATTGAGCTGCAGGAGTTGCTTGTATATTTTTGAGATTAGTTGTTTGTCAGTTGCTTCATTTGCTATTATTTTCTCTCATTCCGAAGGCTGTCTTTTCACCTTGCTTATAGTTTCCTTTGTTGTGCAGAAGCTTTTAATTTTAATTAGATCCCATTTGTTTATTTTTGCTTTTATTTCCAGTATTCTGGGAGGTGGATCATAGAGGATCCTGCTGTGATTTATGTCAGAGAGTGTTTTGCTTATGTTCTCCTCTAGGAGTTTTATAGTTTCTGGTCTTACACTGGAGCCGATTATACAGAGTGAAGTAAGCCAGAAAGAAAAACACCAATACAGTATATGAACACATATATATGGAATTTAGAAAGATGGTAATGATAACCCTATATGCGAGACAGCAAAAGAGACACAGATGTATAGAAAAGAATTTTGGACTCTGTGGGAGAGGGAGAGAGTGGGATGATTTGGGAGAATGGCATTGAAACATGTATACTATCATGTAAGAAACGAATCGCTAGTCTAGGTTCGATACAGGATACAGGATGCTTGGGGCTGGTGCACGGGGATGACCCAGAGAGATGATATGGGGAGGGTGGTGGGAGGGGGGTTCAGGGTTGGGAACTCATGTACACCTGTGGTGGATTCATGTCAATGTATGGCAAAACCAATACAGTATTGTAAAGTAAAAAAATAAAAATTTTTTTAAAAAAAGAGAGAAAGGAAACAATTTAAAAAAGCAAGTTTAAAAATGAGAATTAAAAAAAATAAAAATTAAAAAAACAGAAAAACATAAATAAATAAATATACTGGTTGTTAAAGACTGAGATAATGTATGCGTATGTCTGAGTCCCTTCTCTGTTCACCTGAAACCAGCACAATACTGTTGACTGGCTCTTCCGTGAAACAAAATTTTCAGTGTTAAAAAAAAAAAAAGACTGAGAATATGTTTGGCTTGTTTTTAAAATTATGCCATTGGATCCACTCAGTCACATGAACCATCTAACCAAAATCATAGAAAATAATCCACTGGCAAAAGAATTAGATGCTTTATTGACAAATGCTATGAGATATCTCTCAAGTAAAGGGTCCTCAAACTCCAAATTCCATATTTATTATGTGGCATCATATTTGAGCTACATGAACTATATGAAAGCTCGTCAAAAGAAGACAGAATGTCTAAAGATAGAGCAGTGGTAAGAAACCTAAACAAATGACTTTTTAGACCACAGTAAAGCACTGAACACTTAGAGCATATCAAAGTATTCTACATCTATAATAAATCCCTAAGAGTTAAAAAAGTTAAGTAACTTTAAGTAACTGATACCTTTAACTATACACAAAAATTAACTTAAAATGAACCAAAGCCTAAATACATACACTAAAATTATAAAACTCTTAGAAGAAAACACAGAAGAGAATCTTCATGACCTTGGATTAGACAATGGTTTCTGAGATATAACACCAAAACCACAAGCAACAACAAAAAAATATACAATTGAGCTTCATCAAGATTTAAAACTTTCCTGCTGAAAAGTAAACCAAGAAAGTTTAAGAAAAAAACTACAAAATGGAACAAAATTTTCACATATTATGTATTTGAGAAGTAATTTGTATCTAGAATATATTTTAAAAACTTTCTCTCAAAAAGACAATTTTTAAATGGGCAAAGGATCCAAATAGACATTTTTCTAAAGAAACTATACAAATGGCCACTAAGTACAGGAAAAGTCACTCAACATTACTAATAGGGAAATGCAAATCGTAATGAGATACCACTTCACACTACTAGAATGACTACAATAAAAAAGAAAGTATTGGCAAGGATGTTTTAAAAAAGGAAGTTAAAGGGAAAATAAAAAAAGAAACTAGAATCCTCATACTCCACAGTAAGAATGTAAAATGGTACAGCCTTTTAGTAAAATAGCTTGGCAATTAGCAAATGACCAGGTAATTTGACTCCTAGGTACATATCCATCAGTTCAGTTTAGTCCCTGAGTCACGTCCAACTCTTCACACCCCACAGACAGCAGCATGCCAGGCCTCCCTGTCCATCACCTACTCCCGGAGCTTGCTCACACTCATGTCCATCAAGGTGGTGATGCCATCCGACCACCTCGTCCTCTGTCATCCCTCTCTTTTCCTGCCTTCAATCTTTCCCAGCATCAGGGTCTCTTCAAATGAGACAGTTCTTCACATCAAGTGGCCAAAGTATTGGAGCTTCAGCTTCAGCATCAGCCCTTCCAATGAATATTTAGGACTGATTTCCTTTAGGATGGACTGGTTTGATCTCGAAGTCCAAGGGACTCTCAAGAGTCTTCTCCAACACCACAGTTCAAATGTATCAGTTCTTTGGCACCGAGGTCCCTGGTGTCTCAGATGGTAAAGAATCAGTCTGCAGTACGGAAGACCTGGGTTCAGTCCTTGAGTTGGGAGGATCCCCTGGAGGAAGGCATGGCAACCCACTCCAATAGTCTTGCCCAGAGAACCCTGATGGACAGAGGAGTCTGGTGGCCCACAGTCCATGTGTGTCAGACTCGCAAAGAGTCCAACACGACTGAGCGACTGAACACAGCACAGCTTTCTTTATAGTCCAACATCCATACATGACTACTAGAAAAACCACAGCTTTGACTAGATGGACCTTTGTTGGCAAAGTAATGTCACTGCTTTTTAATATGCTCTCTAGGTTGATCATAGCTTTTCTTCCAAGGAACAGTTGTCTTTTAATTTCACGGCTACAGTCAACCATCTGAAGTGATTTTGGAGCGTGAGAAAATAAAGTCTATCACTGTTTCCCCATCTATTTGCCATGAAGTGATGGGACTGGATGCTGTGATCTTAGTTTTTTGAATGCTGAGTTTTAAGCCAACTTTTTCACTCTCCTCTTTCACTTTCATCAAGAGGCTCTTTAGTTCCTCTTTGCTTTCTGCCATAAGATTAGTGTTATCTGCAATATCTGAGGTTACTGATATTTCTTCCGGCAATCTTGATTCCAGCTTGTGCTTCATCCAGGCCGGCATTTTGCATGATGTACTTTGCATGTAAGTTAAATAAGCAGGATGACAATATATAGCCTTGCCATACTCCTTACCCGATTTGGAACCAGTCTGTTGTTCCATGTCCAGTCCTAACTGTTGTTTCTTGTCTTGCATACAGATTTCTCAGGAGGCAGGTAAGGTGGTCTGGTATTCCCATCTCTTGAAGAATTTTCCACAATCTGTTGTAATCCATACAGTCAAAGGAAGCAGATGTAGATGAAGCAATGTAGAAGCCAATGAAGCAGAAGTAGATGTTTTTCTGGAATTCTCTTACTTCTTCTATGATCCGATGTATGTTGGCAATTTGATCTCTAGTTCCTCTGTCTTTTCTAAATCCAGCTTGAATGTCTGCAAGTTTCTCAGTTCACATACTACTGAAGCCTAGCTTGGAGAATTTTGAGCATTACTTTGCTAGTGTGTGAAATGAGTGTAATTGTGCGGTAGTCTGAACATTCTTTGACACTACCTTTCTCTGGGATTGGAATGAAAACTGACCTTTTTCAGTCCTGTGGCTACTGCTGAGTTTTCCAAATTTGCTGGCATATTGAGTGCAGCACTTTCACAGCATCATCTTTGAGGATTTTAAATGGCTCAACTGGAATTCCATCACTTCCACTAGCTTTGTTCATAGTGATGCTTCCTAAGGGCCACTTAGACTTCACACTCCAAGATGCCTGGCTATAGGTGAGTGATCACACCATTGTGGTTATCTGAGTCACGAAGATCTCTTTTGTATAGTTCTTCTGTGTATTTGTATTCTTGCCATCTCTTCTTAACATCTCTGCTTCTGTTAGGTCAATACCATTTCTGTCCTTTATTGTGCCCATCTCTGCATGAAATGTTTCCTTTGTATCTCTAATTTTCTTGAAGAGATCTCTAGTCTTTCCCATTCCATTGTTTTCCTCTATTTCTTTGCACTGTTGACTTAGGAAGGCTTTCTTATCTCTCCTTGCTATTCTTTGGAACACATATCCATATATCCACATAAAAACTTGTACAAATATTCACAGCAGCATGATTCCTACCAGCCAAAAGTGGAAACAAGCCAAACTTATATCAACTGATGAATGTACAAACAAAATGTAGCATATCCATGCAATGGAATTATAATTTGACAATAAAAAGAAATGAATTTCTGATATGTGCTATAATATGAATGAAACTTAAACACATGATACTGTCAGTCATAAAAGACTACATTTTTTACAATTCCATTTATATGAAATGTCCAGAGAGAATATCAGTGGCTGCCTAGTGCTGGAGAAGTTGGGAGGGAAATGGGTAATGACTATGAAAGGTCATGAGATTTCTTTTCAGAGTGATAAAAACGTTCTAAAATTGATAGTGATGACACACAACTGTGAATACACTAAAAATCACTAAATTGTACCCATTAAATTGCTTAACAGTATGATACAGCTTCCCTGGTGGCTCAGAGGTTAAAGCATCTGCCTGCAATGTGGGAGACCTGGGTTCAATCCCTGGGTCAGGAAGATCCCCTGGAGAAGGAAATGGCAACCCACTCCAGTGTTCTTGCCTGGAGAATCCCATGGATGGGGGAGCCTGGTGGGCTGCAGTCCACAGGGTTGCAAAGAGTCGGACACAACTGAATGACTTCACTTCACTTCTTCATAGTACATTAATTATATCTTAAAGTTGTTTTTAAAAAGATAATCAGTTGTAACATTTCTTGGAAGAAACGTCGCCAACCAGCTATAGATCCACATGCAGGGCTTTCCTGGTGGTCTAGTGGTTAAAAATCCACCGAGCAATGCAGGGGACATGGGTTTAATCCCTGGTCCGGGAAGATCCCACAAGCTGTGGGGCAATCAAGTCCTTGCACCATAACTACTGAGTCCACACACTGCAACTACTGAAGCCCACATGTCCTAGGGCCCGTTCTCAGCATCACAAGAGATGCCACTGAAACGAGAGGGCACGTACCACAATGAAGAGAAGCTCCAGATCACTGCAACTAGACAATGCACACATGGCAAAGAAGACCCACCACGGCCATAAATAAGAAACAAGCCTTTTTTAAAAAACCCACGTCTTCAAAATCTAAATACCAAATCACTCAGCACCCTTATTAACTACAGAACACTCATTAGGAAAGAAGTGAAAAAGAGATTGAGAGGAGATCTGGCTCTCAGAGACTACAATGATCCCAGAGTTTGCGTACTTACAAACTGGATACTTTATTTTAGCATCCTACTCTTTGGAATCATGAAAATTTCTTATGAAATTTGAGAAACTGGGTAGCTAAAAGAGCTAGATGCCCATCAAAAATGCACTGAAGTATACAGACATAAAAAGAAAAAGGACAATGGCAAAAAACAGGAAAATATTTGATCATATTTGTTCAACTGACTTGTGGGCTCAAATGACTACTAATGAATGAGCCACTGAACTAATATCCTAAGGATGGGATGACATCCCTTATTTTCAATAAACTCTCAAGAGATTTTTGAACCAAAAAAAGTTTGTTTTGTCATATATACTGGTTCTGCACCAAGATTAATGAGTTTTCTGTCATTCATATTAAATACTGAAATAGCAACACAATTACCACTAAATGTGGCCAGCAAATACCCACAAACAAATTTTTAAATGTCTTAGTAGTTTGGTCATATTACAGGCAGTCTTTGAGAAGGAAATGGCAACCTACTCCAGTATTTTTGCCTGGAGATTCCCATGGACAGAGGAAGCTGGTGGGCTACAGTCCGTGGCGTCCATGGGGTCACATAGTCAGACACAACTTAGCAACTGAGCACACACACATAGGCAGTCAACTTTCAAATGTAGCTTTTCCACCTCAAATATATGTTGTAAGGAACATTTTCTTAAGAAATGAGTTCTGGCTAAATAAATAACCTACTCTTGCTAACTTAGTGGTTAGGCTCTTCAGACCAGCAAATCCAAATCTACAACAATATATCCACGGGGAGAAAATGTTCAGCATTCCAACTGTTACACCAGAGATTCATCCTGCCAGCTTCCCACGACTTCAAAAGGTAATCATAAGCACAACTTTAGAAACTATTTAGCCTCTAATATAATTTTAAAAAAAAATTAGATAGCCTTTTAAAAAATCAACATTAAACAACCAAGTTTACAACTTTTCACCATTTAAACAAAGTTTGCACCACAAGGTAATTTGTCATAAAAATAAAATGAACTCTCATTATTATTCTCAGGTCAAGTTGTGATATATAATAGCTTCTAAAATTTCCATGCTTTGTAAGACAACCAGTAATTTCTATGTTTTGTTTTTGTTGCTATTTCTGTTAATACCAAAAGTTTCAGTTCAGTTCAGTCGCTCGTGTCCAGCTCTTTGTGACCCCATGAATCGCGGCACGCCAGGCCTCCCTGTCCATCACCAACTCCCAGAGTTCACTCAAACTCATGTCCATCGAGTTGGTGATGCCATCCAGCCATCTCAGCCTCTGTCGTCCCCTTCTCCTCCTGCCCCCAATCCCTCCCAGCATCACAGTCTTTTCCAATGAGTCAACTCTTCGCATGAGGTGGCCAAAGTACTGGAGCTTCAGCTTTAGCATCATTCCTTCCAAAGAACAGCCAGGGCTGATCTCCTTTAGAATGGACTGGTTGGATCTCCTTGCAGTCCAAGGGACACTCAAGAGTCTTCTCCAACAAAAGTTTTAAAGTTAATAAAAATTAGAGTCTGCCTTAGAAAATATAGGCAATTTAGGGATAAAATAAAGGAGAAGAATAAGTAATCACATGTTGTAACCAAAGAGAAATTTGCACCATTATTTATTTCCTTTATCTGTTATTTTAAGAGCTTATCTTTGTCTTAATTCAAAAGCAAAATCCTGTAACTATAAGAAGTGTAAAAAAAAAAAATCAAGTAAATATGGAAAGCAGAAAAATTAAGCAATTTTCCTAAGGTCACCTAGCTAGGAGGTGGACAAGCAAATTTAGGCTGCCTGGCTCCAATGCCACCCTTTTACCTACTCCCCTGGACCACCTCTGTAGGTTTCACTAACTCTTTCCTCTAAGCCCCCAGCACTGGGGTAAGAACACATAAATATTTGCCTGCAATACATACAGTTCACGGAACATTTTCTTACGAACTCAACTCTAAATGGTGGTTAAGCTCCCCTGAGATTCAAATATAAACATTTCCATACTTTTTTTTAATCAAGTAGAGAAAGCATGTAACACTCTTTTGAAGTTTAGGAAATACATTAATTACACTTTTATAATATGCCCCTTACTTGTAAGCAATTCACTAAAGTTTATGACTACTTGAGATGCCAAAAATTAGGCATGGGCCATAAATAAAACCACAAGACTGGCTAAATCAAGCTAAAACAAGCATAAACTACTTTGGGAAAATAGTAAAATTACGCTAGTAAATTTACACAAGTATGCCAGCCCCAGCCATGACTGGCCCGTATTCTTGATCTTCTTTTCCTATCACCTACCACCTCCCACATATATCCCACATCACTATATGAGAATTCTAACCACCACTGGAGGATTCTTGCAGACAAAATGACTGCCAGCAGCATATACACAACTCTATCTTTGCTTATTTCTCTTGAACAAAGAAACATCCAATACTTGTTGAGTATATACTGTTCGTATGATATGCACTGTTCTGTCTGATAAGCAAAAATCTTTAACAGCTACATATACTGAATTATTGCTTTCAAATGTCTAATTTACTTTTCTTCAATTAACAATCAAGTTAAAATGATCAATATATACTTATCACAAATCCTTTCTTCCTAGTTTGATCTCAACAAAAGTCAGTGTTTGATCTCAGCAATACTCAAAATGCACAACATATTTATAATTTACACTTATTCCTTGCTTTATTCTTTTAAGAGGTTCTAACAGTTTTGCTGATATAAAAAACATTTCAGTAATTCATCTGTACTCTAACAGAAGTCTCTTATAAAGAAAAAAATGTATCAAGTTGGTAATATTGATATATTCATAATTACATTCTAAAAACAAGTGTAAAACTCATTATTATACTTTTTTTAAGTTTTGAAACAAGCAGAGATTAGAAACAGTTGTAACACTAGTTCTATTGATTTGGGAAGATTAGCAAGCTAATAGATAGATACACACACACACACACACATACACACACACTCACTCTAGGGACTTCAGCAGGTTCTTGGGAGCCATTCTGCATGAAATATGAAGGGCTTTTTAACAAAAATACTTCATTTCTTTTGCAAAAACATAGACTATGAATAAAGTTTTACAACAAGGGTGACAAGATCATTCAAAGGGGAAAGAACAGCCTGTTCAACAAATGATGTTGGAACAACTGGATATCCACATTCAAAACAACGAAGTTGGACCTTACTTCACACCCAACACAAAAATTAACACAAAATCAATCATAAAGCTAAACGTAAGAGCTAAAACTATAAAACTTCTTGAAGAAAACTGGGATAAATGTTCACGACCTGAGGTCTGACAAAGGACTCTTAGATACAATATCAAAGCAAAGAATCTAAATATAGATAATTTGGGGGGATGGTCCTAAGATGGCAGAGGAATAGGTCGGGGAGACCACTTTCTCCCCCACAAATTCATCAAAGAACATTTAAACGCTGAGTAAATTCCACAAAACAACTTCTGAATGCCAGCAGAGGACACAGGGACCCAGAAAAGCAACCCACTGTCTTCGAAAGGAGGTAGGGAAAATATAAAAGACCAAAAAAGAGACCAAAGAGGTAGGGAGGGAGCTCCGTCCCGGGAAGGGAGTCTTAAAAAGAGAAGTTTCCAAACACCAGGAAACACTCTCACTGCCGAGTCTGTGGCGAGCCTTGGAAGCACAGAGGGCAACATAACAGGGAGGAAAAATAATTAAAACCCACAGATTATGAGCCCAATGGTAACTCCTCCAGCAGAGAAGCAGCGCAGATGCCTGCATCCGCCACTAGCAAGCGGGGGCTGGGCAGGGAGGCTCGGGCTGCATTGCTTAGAGTAAGGATCTGGCCTGAATGTCCCAAGGGCAATCTGAGCGAACTAACTTGGGCTAGCAAACCACACTGTGAAATAGCTACCACGGGAAAAGCCCAAAGACACTGCAAGGCCCACGCACAGAACAAAGGACTGAACAGAACTAGCCGGCTGCAGACCATCCCCCTCCAGTGACAGGCAGCCAGCACCAGAAGGGGGCAACTGCAGCCCCAGAGAGACATTATCTACCAAACTGCAAGCAGGCATCTTTGCTAAGAATTCTTGGGGTTCTGGACAGTCAACATCTGCCTGAGAAGGTGTGCCGGTTGTACACCCAGAAAACCATGCGGCAGGGACGGGGGAAGCGATAAGTCACAGCAACCGCGCTCGCCAAACACCTCATCACCTGAGCTGCTCGGACCTGGGAAGGGCACGATACGCAGGCCCAACCGAGTCTGCGCCTCTGAGGACTTCCCGAGTGCCTGAACCTGAGTGGCTTAGACCTGGGAGGTGCATGCAGCCCAGGGCTGGCCTCAGACGGTTCCCGGAGGAGCAACCTGGAGCCTGAGCGGTGTGGGTAGGAAGGGTACACGCGCTGTGAGCGGGGGCAGGCCCAGTGTGGCTGAGGCACTGCGAGCACACGCCAGTGCTATTTGTTTGCAGCGTCCCTCCCTCCCCACAGCGGGACTGAACACGTGAGCCTAAAAAAAGTGTCCACCAGCACCCCCTTTGTGTCAGTCAGGGCAGAAATCAGTCACTGAAGAGACCAGCAAACAGAAGAAGCTAAAACAGAGGGAACCGCCTTGGAAGTGGCAGGTGCAATAGATTAAAACCCTGTCGTTAGTACCAACAGCATAGAAAGAGGCCTACAGATCTTGAGAAATATAAGCCGGACCAAGGAACTATCTGAAAATGAACTGACCCCACAATACCCACAACACCACCAGAGAAAGTCCTAGATATATTTTTACTATCTTTATGATCATTCTTTTTAAATTTTTAAAAAATTTTAAGTCCTCTATTACTCCTTTAATTTTCACTTTTATAACCTACTATTACTTTGCAAAAAAAAAAAAAAGACCCTATTTTTTAAAGCAAACTTCATATATATATATTTAATAATTTTTGTGACTTTGGTTTTTTTTCTCTTTCTTTTTTTCCTTCTTTTCTTTAATATTGTATTTCTGAAATTCCGAACTCTACTCTAGATTTTAACCTTTGCTTTTTGGTATTTGTTATCAATTTTGTACCTTTAAGAACCCAATCTTTAGTACCCATTTTTACTTGGGAGTGAGATTACTGGCTTGACTGCTCTCTCCCCCTTTGGACTCTCCTTTTTCTCCACCAGATCGCCTGTGTCTCCTCCCTATCCCCTCTCTTCTCTACCCAACTCTGAATTTCTGTGTTCCACACGGTGGAGAACACTTAGGGAACTGATTACTGGCTGGATCTGTCTCTCTCCTTTTGATTCCCCCCTTTTATGCTCCTGGCCACCTCTATCGCCTTCCTCCCTCTTCTCTGTATAACTCCGTGAACATCTCTGAGCAGTCCAGTTGTGAAGTGCACATAAGGAAGCAATTACTGGCTAGCTTGCTTTCTCCTCTACTGATTCCACCTCATCTCATTCAGGTCAACTCTAACTCCCTCCTCCCTCTTCTCTTCTCCATGTAACTCTGTGAACCTCTCTGGGTGTCCCTCACTGTGGAGAAACTTTTTCATCTTTAACCTAGATGTTTTATCAACGGTGCTGTATAGATGGAGATGTCTTGAGACTACCGTAAAAATAAGACTGAAAACCAGAGGCAGGAGGCTTAAAACACTGAGAACACCAGAGAACTCCTGAATCCAGGGAACATTAATTGACAGGAGCTCATCAAACGCCTCCATACCTACACTGAAACCAAGCACCACCCAAGGGCCAACAAGTTCCAGAGCAAGACATACCACACAAATTCTCCAGCAACACAGGAACACAGCCCTGAGCTCCAAAATACAGGCTGCCCAAAGTTACTCCAAAACCACTGACATCTCGTAACTCATTACTGGACACTTTATTGCACTCCAGAGAGAAGAAATCCAGCTCCACCCAACAGAACACCAACACAAGCTTCCCTAACCAAGAAACTTTGACAAGCCACCTGTACAACCCCACCCACAGCAAGGAAACTCCACAATAAAGAGAACTCCACAAACCGCCAGAATACAGAAAGGACACCCCAAACTCAGCAATATAAACAAGATAAAGAGACAGAGGAATACCCAGCAGGTAAAGGAACAGGATAAATGACCACAAATGACCACCAAACCAAACAAAAGAGGAAGAGATCGGGAATCTACCTGAGAAAGAATTCCAAATAATGATAGTGAAAATTATCCAAAATCTTCAAATCAAAATGGAATCACAGATAAATACCCTGGAGACAAGGATTGAGAAGATGCAAGAAAGGTTTAACAAGGACCTAGAAGAAATAAAAAGGAGTCAATATATAATGAATAATGCAATAGATGAGATCAGAAACACTCTGGAGACAACAAATAGTAGAATAACAGAGGCAGAAGATAGGATTAGTAAATTAGAAGACAGAATGGTAGAAATAAATGAATCAGAGAGGAAACAAGAAAAACGAATTAAAAGAAATGAGGACAATCTCAGAGACCTCCAGGACAGTGTTAAATGCCCCAACATTCAAATCATAGGAGTCCCAGAAGAAGAAGACAAAAAGAAAGACCATGAGAAAATACTTGAGGAGATAATAGTCGAAAACTTCCCTAAAATGGGGAAGGAAATAATCACCCAAGTCCAAGAAACCCAGAGAGTCCCAAACAGGATAAACCCAAGGCGAAACACCCCAAGACACATATTAATCAAATTAACAAGATCAAACACAAAGAGCAAATATTAAAAGCAGCAAGGGAAAAACAACAAATAACACACAAGGGGATTCCCATAAGGATAACAGCTGATCTTTCAATAGAAACTCTTCAAGCCAGGAGGAAATGGCAAGACATACTTAAAGTGATGAAAGAAAATAACCTACAGCCCAGATCACTGTACCCAGCAAGGATCTCATTCAAATACGAAGGAGAAATCAAAAGCTTTACAGACAAGCAAAAGCTGAGAGAATTCACCACCACCAAACCAGCCCTCCAACAAATGCTAAAGGATATCCTCTAGACAGGAAACACAAAACAGGTGTATAAACTCAAACCCAAAACAATAAAGTAAATGGCAACAGGATCATCCTTATCAATAATTACCTTAAACGTAAATGGGTTGAATGCCCCAACCAAAAGACAAAGACTGGCTGAATGGATACAAAACAAGACCCCTATATATGCCGTCTACAAGAGACCCACCTCAAAACAGGTGACACACACAGACTGAAAGTGAAGGGCTGGAAAAAGATTTTCCATGCAAATAGAGACCAAAAGAAAGCAGGAGTAGCAATACTCATATCAGATAAAATAGACTTTAAAACAAAGGCTGTGAAAAGAGACAAAGAAGGACACTACATAATGATCAAAGGATTAATCCAAGAAGAAAATATAACAATTATAAATATATATGCACCCAACATAGGAGCACCACAATATGTAAGACAAATGCTAACAAGTATGAAAGGGGAAATTAATAATAACACAATAATAGTGGGAGACTTTAATACCCTACTCACACCTATGGACAAATCAACTAAACAGAAATTAACAAGGAAACACAAACTTTAAACGATACAATAGACCAGTTATACCTAATTGATATCTATAGGACATTTCACCCCAAAACAATTAATTTCACCGTTTTCTCAAGCGCACATGGAACCTTCTCCAGGATAGATCACATCCTGGGCCATAAATCTAGCCTTGGTAAATTCAAAAAAATTGAAATCATTCCAAGCATCTTTTCTGACCACAATGCAGTAAGATTAGATCTCAATTACAGGAGAAAAACTATTAAAAATGCCAACATATGGAGGCTGAACAACACATTTCTGAATAACCAACAAATCACAGAAGAAATAAAAAAAGAAATCGAAATATGCATAGAAATGAATGAAAATAAAAACACAACAACCCCAAACCTGTGGGACACTGTAAAAGCAGTGCTAAGAGGAAAGTTCATAGCAATACAGGCATACCTCAAGAAACAAGGAAAAAGGTCAAATAAATAACCTAACTCGGCACCTAAAGCAACTAGAAAAGGAAGAAATGGAGAACCCCAGGGTTAGTAGAAGGAAAGAAATCTTAAAAATTGGGGCAGAAATAAATACAAAAGAAACAAAAGAGACCACAAAGCCAAAAGCTGGTTCTTTGAAAGGATAAATAAAATTGATAAACCATTAGCCAGACTCATCAAAAATCAAAGGGAGAAAAACCAAATCAATAAAATTAGAAATGAAAATGCAGAGATCACAACAGACAACACAGAAATACAAAGGATCATAAGAGACTACTATCAGCAATTATATGCCAATAAAATGGACAACGTGGAAGAAATGGACAAATTCTTAGAAAAGTACAACTTTCCAAAACTGAACCAGGAAGAAATAGAAAATCTTAACAGACCCATCACAAGCACGGAAATTGAAACTGTAATCAGAAATCTTCCAGCAAACAAAAGCTCAGGTCCAGACAGCTTCACAGCTGAATTCTACCAAAAATTTCGAGAAGAGCTAACACCTATCCTACTCAAACTCTTCCAGAAATTGCAGAGGAAGGTAAACTTCCAAACTCATTCTATGAGGCCACCATCACCCTAATACCAAAACCTGACAAAGATGCCACAAAAAAAGAAAACTACAGGCCAATATCACTGATGAACATGGATGCCAAAATCCTCAACAAAATTCTAGCAATCAGAATCCAACAACACATTAAAAAGATCATACACCATGACCAAGTGGGCTTTATCCCAGGGATGCAAGGATTCTTCAATATCCACAAATCAATCAATGTAATACACCACATTAACAAAATTGAAAAATAAAAGCCATATGATTATCTCAATAGATGCAGAGAAGGCCTTTGACAAAATTCAACATCCATTTACGATAAAAACTCTCCAGAGAGCAGGAATAGAAGGAACATACCTCAACATAATAAAAGCTATATATGACAAACCCACAGCAAACATTATCCTCAATGGTGAAAAATTGAAAGCATTTCCCCTAAAGTCAGGAATAAGACAAGGGTGCCCACTTTCACCGCTACTATTCAACATAGTTCTGGAAGTTTTGGCCACAGCAATCAGAGCAGAAAAAGAAATAAAAGGAATCCAAATTGGAAAAGAAGAAGTAAAACTCTCACTGTTTGCAGATGACATGATCCTCTACATAGAAAACCCTAAAGACTCCACCAGAAAATTACTAGAGCTACTCAATGAATATAGTAAAGTTGCAGGATATAAAATCAACATTCAGAAATCCCTTGCATTCCTATACACTAATAATGAGAAAGTAGAAAAAGAAATTAAGGAAACAATTCTATTCACCATTGCAATGAAAATAATAAAATACTTAGGAATATATCTACCTAAAGAAACAAAAGACCTATATATAGAAAACTAGAAAACACTGGTGAAAGAAATCAAAGAGGACAGTAATAGATGGAGAAATATACCATGTTCAGGGATCAGAAGAATCAATATAGTGAAAATGAGTATACTACCCAAAGCAATTTATAGATTCAGTGCAATCCCTATCAAGCTACCAATGGTATTTTTCACAGAGCTAGAACAAATAATTTCACGATTTGTATGGAAATACAAAAAACCTTGAATAGCCAAAGCAATCTTGAGAAAGAAGAATGGAACTGGAGGAATCAACCTGCCTGACTTCAGGCTCTACTACGAAGCCACAGTCATCAAGACAGTATGGTAGTGGCACAAAGACAGAAATATAGATCAATGGAACAAAATAGAAAGCCCAGAGATAAATCCACACACCTATGGACACCGTATCTTCGACAAAGGAGGCAAGAATATACAATGGATTAAAGACAATGTCTTTAACAAGTGGTGCTGGGAAAACTGGTCAACCACTTGTAAAAGAATGAAACTAGAACACTTTCTAACACCACACACAAAAATACACTCAAAATGGATTAAAGATCTAAATGTAAGAATCTATAAAACTATAAACTATAGTTTATATAAACTATAAAACTCCTAGAGAACATAGGCAAAACACTCTCAGACATATATCACAGCAGGATCCTCCATGACCCACCTCCCAGAATATTGGAAATAAAAGCAAAAATAAACAAATGGGATCTAATTAAAATTAAAAGCTTCCACACAACAAAGGAAACTATAAGCAAGGTGAAAAGACAGCCTTCGGAATGAGAGAAAATAATAGCAAATGAAGCAACTGACAAACAACTAATCTCAAAAATATACAAGCAACTCCTGCAGCTCAAGTCCAGAAAAATAAATGACCCAATCAAAAAATGGGCTAAAGAACTAAATAGACATTTCCCCAAAGAAGACATACGGATGGCTAACAAACACATGAGAAGATGCTCAACATCACTCATTATCAGAAAAATGCAAATCAAGACCACAATGAGGTACCATTTCACACCAGTCTGAATGGCTGCGATCCAGAAGTTTACAGCAATAAATGCTGGAGAGGGTGTGGAGAAAAGGGAACCCTCTTACACTGTTGGTGGGAATGCAAACTAGTACAACCACTATGCAAAACAGTGTGGAGATTCCTTAAAAACTGGAAACAGAACTGCCTTATGACCCAGCAATCCCACTGCTGGGCGTACACACCAAGGAAACCAGAATTGAAAGAGACACGTGCACCCTAATGTTCATCGCAGCACTGTTTATAATAGCCAAGACATGGAAGCAACCTAGATGTCCATCAGCAGATGAATGGATAAGAAAGCTGTGGTACATATACACAATGGAGTATTACTCAGCCATTAAAAAGAATACATTTGAATCAGTTCTAATGAGGTGGATGAAACTGGAGCCTATTATACAGAGTGAAGTAAGCCAGAAAGAAAAATACCAATACAGTATACTAATACTTATATATGTAATCTAGAAAGATGGCAACGATAACCCTGTATGAGAGACAGCAAAAGAGACACAGAGGTATAGAACAGTCTTTTGGACTCTGTGGGAGAGGGAGAGGGTGGGATGACTTGGGATAATGGCATTGAAACATGTATAATATCATGTATGAAATGAATCGCCAGTCCAGGTTTGATGCATGATACTGGATGCTTGGGGCTGGTGCACTGAGACGACCCAGAGGGATGGTACAGGGAGGGAGGAGGGAGCAGGGTTCAGGATGGGGAACACGTGTATACCTGTGGCGGATTCATGTTGATGTATGGCAAAACCAATACAGTATTGTAAAGTAATTAACCTCAAAATAAAATAAATTTATATTTTAAAAGTAATTTAAAAATAGATATAGATAATTTGGACTTAATCAGAATTTAGAATTTTTGTGCCTCAAAGAACATTAACAAAAAAGTAACCAACAAAATGGGAGAAAACACTTGTAAATCATTTATCTGCATAAAGAACTTAAATCCAGAATATATTTTTTAAAAGTCTCTTACAATTCAATGAAAGACAACCAAATTTTGAAATAGGCAAAGGATATGAACAGACATTTCTCCAAAGATAATATACAAATGGCCGATAAGCACATAAAAATACATTGAACATGATATGACAACATGCAAGCCAAAACCAAAATGAGATTCTTCACATTCACTAGGATGGCGAGAATTATTAACAGGTAACAAGCGTTGATTAGGACGTAGGGAAAGTGGAATCCTCATACACTGCCGGCAGGAATATATACGAAATGGTGCAGCCACTTTGAAAAACTGTCTGGCTATTCCTCAAAGGATTCAATATATTTACCACAAGCCCCAGAGATTCTACTCCCAGGTATACACTCAAGAAAATTAATACAAATGTTCAAACAAAAACTTGTACATGGATGTTTATAGCAGCATTATTCATAATACTCAAAAGGTAGAAACAACTCAAATATCCATCAGCTGATGAACTGGCATTACTAATTCATACAAGTACCCAAATCCAAACACCAGAAAGATTACTGGATTGCTCTCTGCACACGTTTATGAGGACTTCTTGTGGCATTTCTTGCACGGGGAAGGGGATTTGGTACAAAGTCAAATCCAGCCAACCTCCACATTGTCTTTTATGTTCCACACCTATGAAACATTGGGAAATTTCCTTCTTGTGATTTAAAAACACCTCATAGTGTCTGAATTTTCATTACCACCAAAAACTGAGTACAACCTTAACTGTATCATGACAACCTATATTCTATCATTTATATCTGTATTCAGTCTAGATACAGGCTTAATTCAATCATGATTTTGGTTAGATGTTACTTTGCATTTACCTGAAAGCAATTCTGCTTGAAAGAAACGGACTCTGCATACAAAGAAAGATTCCATGTTTCACAAAGGCTGGAATTCTTCAAAACATGGCAATATCTCTTGTAGTTCAAGAGCAGCTCTAATAAGGACTGGGGTTCTATAAAATTACCTCAGAAGCCCTGGTCATATGATTCCTACTCCGATGCTTCATGATTAAGATAATTTGGCTCTCTTCTCATGTCTTTCCATAGTTATCCCCACTACTTTATTGCTGTAACTTTTTCTCTGTGCTCTCAGTTCATGTTCTTAAGAGAAAAAGCTCAGTTAACTATCACTGTTCTTGCTGGGGCAAAATCTTTAGACCAAGAGCTCTTATCTGTTCCTGATCAGCCCAAAAACCTGCTTCTGCTGAGCCTTTGATAAGATCAGTCAGCTAGAGCCAGCATGGCAAGCATCATGCAATAAAGGAGATGACCGCCTCGGGGGAAGCAGTCACTTCAGGCTGCTCCCTCGGTAGATGCTGGGACACAGAGCATAACAACATCCTAGAACATAAACCCTCTTCTCTGAGATGACCAGACTCAAGTCCAATATCCGATATATTAAAACATGAAAGAATTTATGCATTCACAAATGGTCCATAAGTGTATAAAAATGTAACAGAGACTTTTAAAATGAGGGGGGAAAAACTTGAAACACGAAAATCTCTGCCTTAGCACCTGTGATAAGTCGTTCAAATTCTGCAAGAATTCCTTAAAGTGCTCAGGAACTCCATACCTAAAAAGCATTGTCAGACTATTCTAATACATTTTTTTTTTACATCTTTCAGTTCAGTTCAGGTCAGTTGCTCAGTTGTGTCCGCCTCTTTGCGACCCCATGAATCCCAGCACACCAGGCCTCCCTGTCCTTCACCAACTCCCGGAGTTCACTCAGACTCACGTCCATCAAGTCAGTGATGCCATCCAGACATCTCAGCCTCTGTTGTCCCCTTCTCCTCCTGCCCCCAATCCCTCCCAGCATCACAGTCTTTTCCAATGAGTCAACTCTTCGCATGAGGTGGCCAAAGTATTGGAGTTTCAGCTTTAGCATCAATCCTTCCAAAGAACACCCAGGGCTGATCTCCTTCAGAATGGACTGGTTGGATCTCCTTGCAATCCAAGGGACTCTCAAGAGTCTTTTCCAACACCACAGTTCAGAAGCATCAATTCTTTGGTGCTCAACCTTCTTCACAGTCCAACTCTCACATCCATACATGACTACTGGAAAACCATAGCCTTGACTAGATGGACCTTAGTCGGCAAAGTAATGTCTCTGCTTTTGAATATGCTATCTAGGTTGGTCATAACTTTTCTTCCAAGGAGTAAGCGTCTTTTAATTTCATGGCTGCAATTACCATCTGCAGTGATTTTGGAGCCCAAAAAAATAAAGTCTGACACTGTTTCCACTGTTTCCTCATCTATTTCCCAAGGAGTGATGGGACGGGATGCCATGATCTTCGTTTTCTGAATGTTGAGCTTTAAGCCAACTTTTCACTCTCCTCTTTCACTTTCATCAAGAGGCTTTTTCATTCCTCTTCACTTTCTGCCATAAGGGTGGTGCCATCTGCATATCTAAGGCTATTGATATTTCTCCCGGCAATCTTGATTCCAGCTTGTGTTTCTTCCAGCCCAGCGTTTCTCATGATGTACTCTGCATATAAGTTAAATAAGCAGGGTGACAATATACAGCCTTGACGCACTCCTTTTCCTATTTGGAACCAGTCTGTTGTTCTATGTCCAGTTCTAACTGTTGCTTTCTGACCTGCATACAGATTTCTCAAGAGGCAGGTCAGGTGGTCTGGTATTCCCATCTCTCTCAGAATTTTCCACAATTTATTGTGATCCACACAGTCAAAGGCTTTGCCATAGTCAATAAAGCAGAAATAGATGTTTTTCTGGAACTCTCTTGCTTTTTCCATGATCCAGCAGATGTTGGCAATTTGATCTCTGGTTCCTCTGCCTTTTCTAAATCCAGCTTGAACATCAGAAGTTCACGGTTCATATATTGTTGAACCCTGGCTTGGATAATTTTGACTTTACTAGCGTGTGAGATGAGTGCAATTGTTTGGTAGTTTGAGCATTCTTTAGGTTAGGACTAAATCTATTTTCACATAAACTCTGGCATTTGGCCTTTTTTCTGAAGCAAGAACAAATTTATTCGCTCAACCAACTAAGAATCCTTCAAGTGTCTATATATCGCAAATTTCCCTTTAGCCTTCTGTAGACTAAACCCATTGAATAAACTTACATTATCCTTCCGAGGACTTGATTCCAGACGCATGATCATTCTGACTTCCTCCTAGGCACAACCTATCTTGCTCAACCACTCTTTAAATATGTACTTGAAACTGAAAGCAATACTCATTGGATGGACAAAAACGAACACTGTAGGCTCACTTTTAAGAACTGGTAACTAACTACATTAATCCAATATATGTCGGGAGCCGCATCAGGCATTACTGACAAAATGGAGGCACGGCCCCAACCCCCTCTCTTTGTCCCACAGGCACGGACCCAGGATGAAGGAGTTGTGATTCCACAAGGAGTTAGTCCTTGTGATTCTGACTTGTTTTTTCCTTTCCTCAGCTGAGCTGACTGAAAAGGAATATTAAGGTGCTTATTTTTCTTGAGAGGAGCATGAGAAGGCACAAAGCCTTCTGCAGCTGTGCTCAGAAAATAATTCATAAAGTTAGTCATTGACATTTGTTCAAGGACTTTTACAAAAGAGGGTTCCAGGATGAGCACATAGGCCGCAGCTTGAGGCCACGGGAGGGATTGCTATCTGAAGCCTATTTATGAGGAAAATGTTTATGGCAAAGGAGTTTACTCAATTTAAGGCTCAGAAATTAAAATAGTTAGAACTTGAAGATTTAAGGAATGTTGTAATGTTAGCATATTTTACTATAGCTTATAGAGGTTAGGAATTTTAGAGATACTATAGCTAGAATCCTTTTTAAGAGAGAGTGAGCTCAGGATGTTAGGGGCAAACAGGATTTGGAAAGATAAGAAATAAACTGAGGAATGTAGCATGAGTTACAATGTAATCACAAGTTAACTATAGTACACATAGGAAGTAAATAGTAGATGGTAAAGCTGATTCCCAGAGATTCGCTGAAGCAGGAACTCTGTTTGAAGAGCAACAATGATTTATGAAGATAATAAATCTGGGTGAGGGGGAACTGAAAATGTCAAAGTGAAGTCGCTCAGTCATGTCCGACTCTTTGCGACCCCATGGACTGTAGAGGCTCCTCCGTCCATGGGATTCTCCAGGCAAGAGTGCTGGAGTGGATTGCCATTTCCTTCTTCAGGGGATCTTCCCGACCCAGGAATTGAACCCGGGTCTCCTGCATTGCAGGCAGACGCTTTACCATCTGAGCCACCAATGAAGCCCTCTGACCTAATGCTTTTGTAAAAGTATACAAGAAAATCTTAAAGTTGAAATAAATAGGCAGTCCAGGAAAACTGAGAGGCTGTCTCGTTACTCGCCGACACGGTTCCTCCCTTCAGGTTGAACCCCTGGCTGCTGGAGCTGGACTCTGGCAAATACATATTTTTCAAGAACCACTTAACACTGTGATTCATATAAAGAAAATACCCAGTAAATTTCCTGGATCTTCATTCAACACTACTAAAACATTAAATACACTCCAAAAGACCTTTTGGTGGGAGGCAACATCAGCAGAAGAACAGTTTATATTTAAAAATTCTCACAATCACATTTTCTGTTACAACTATTGTTAAAAGCAAGGACCAAAATATTACAAAACACTAGTTTCGTCATTTAGTTATTGTGAGAGATGCCCCACCCACCCTAACCGCCTGAAAGCTTTCACTGGCCGTAGGAGACACTCACTCTAGATAAAAGGTTTCCACATATCTTTAGAGTATTGATCATAGCACCCTGACACTCTACCCTAAATAAAGAAGACTGTCTCAAAAAGAATTATGGATGTGTTTTACAGGATAGTTTGAATCTGCATAAGATGAACAAGAGACTAGATCTGATATACAGAGTGCCTGAAGAACTATCACCAGAGGTTGGTAAAACTGTACAGCAGACAGTAATCAAAACCATTCCCAAGAAAAACCAATGAAAAAGGCAAACTGGTTGTCTGAGGAGGACTTACAAATAGTTGAGAAAAGAAGAGAAGTTAGAGGCAAAGGAGAAAAGAAAAGATATACCTATCTGAATGCAGAGTTCCAAAGAATAGCAAGGAGAGATAAGAAAGACTTCCTAAGTCAACAATGAAAAGAAATATAGGAAAACAATAGAATGGGAAAGACAAGCGATCTCTTTAAGAAAATAAGAGATACCAAGGGAACATTTTATGTAAATATGTGCACAATAAAGAACAGAAACAGTAGGGACCTAACAAAAGCAGAAGATATTAAGAAGAGGTGACAAGAATACACAGAAGAACTATATAAAAAAGATCTTCATGACCCAAATAACCACGATGGTGTGATCACTCACCTAGAGCCAGACATCCTGGAGTGTGAAGTTAAGGGGGCCTTAGGAAGCACTTCCCTGGTGGCTCAGATGGTAAAGCATCTGTCTACAATGTGGGAGACCCTGGTTTGATCCCTGGGTTAGGAAGATTCCCTGGAGAAGGAAATGGCAATCTACTCCAGGACTATTGCCTGGAAAATCCCACGGACAGAGGAGCCTGGTAGTCTACAGCCCATGGGGTCGCAAAGAGTCGGACACGACTGAGCGACTTCACTTCACTTCTTAGGAAGCATTATTACCAACAAAGCTAGTGGAGGTGATAGAATTCCAACTGAGCTATTTCAAATCCTCAAAGATAATGCTGTGAAAGTGCTGCACTCAATATGCCAGCAAATTTGGAAAACTCAGCAGTAGCCACAGGACTGAAAAAGGTCAATCCAATCCCAAAGAAAGGTAGTGTCAAAGAATGCTCAAACTTCCGCACAATTGCGCTCATTTCACACACTAGCAAAGTAATGCTCAAAATTCTCCAAGCCAGACTTCAACAGTACATGAACCAAGAAATTCCAGATGTTCAAGGTGGATTTAGAAAAGGCAGAGGAAACAGAGATCAAATTGCCAGCACCCAATGGATCATCAAAAAAGCAAGAGAATTCCAGAAAAACTTGTAATTCTCCTTCATTGACTTAGACTTTGTGCGGACCACAACAAACTGTGGAAAATTCTTCAAGAGATAGAAATACCAGACCACCTTTTCTGCCTCCTGAGAAATCTGTATGCAGGTCAAGAAGCAACAGTTAAAATCGGATATGGAACAACTAACTGGTTCCAAATTGGGAAAGGAGTATGTCAGGCTGTATATTGTCACCCTGCTTATTTAATTTATATGCAGAGTACATCATGAGAAATGCTGGGCTGGAGAAAGTACAAGCTGAAATCAAGATTGCTGGGAGAAATATCAATAACCTCAGATATGCAGATGACACCACCCTTATGGCAGAAAGTGAAGAGGAACTAAAGAGCCTCTTGATGAAAGTGAAAGAGGAGAGTGAAAAAGCTGACTTAAAAATCAACATTCAAAAAAATAAGATCATGGCATCTGGTCCCATCACTTCATGGGAAATAGATGGGAAATAATGGAAACAGTGACAGACTTTTTTCTCTTGGGCCCCAAAATCACTTCAGATAGTGACTGCAGCCATGAAATTAAAAGACGCTTGCTCCTTGAAGAAAAGCTATGACCAACCTAGACAGCATATTAAAAAGCAGAGACATTACTTTGCCGACAAAGGTCCATATAGTCAAAGTTATGATTTTTTCGGTAGTCATGTATGGATGTGGGAGTTGGACCATAAAGGAGGCTGAGCACTGAAGAATGGATGCTTTTTAACTGTGGTGCTAGTGAACACTTTTGAAAGTCCCTTAAACTACAAGGAGATCAAATCAGTCCATTCTAAAGGAAATCAATCCTGAATATTCATCAGAAGGACTGATGAAGAAGCTGAAGTTCCAATACTTTTGGCCACCTGATGCAAAGGGCCAACTCATTAGAAAAGACCCTGATGCTGGGAAAGATTGAAGGCAGGAGAAGAAGGGGACAACAGAGGATAAGATGGTTGGATGGCATCACTGACTCAATGGACATGAGTTTGACCAGGCTCCAGGAGATGATGAAGGACACTGAGGCCTGGCATGTTGCAGTCCATGGGGTTGCAGTCACAGAGTTGGACACAACTGAGCAAATGAACAACAAGATGAACAAAATTGTCAACAGAGTTGTACCAGCGTGGACTAAAAGAAACAATTTCAAATTGAAGAGAGTTTTTTGGACTCCTAATTGTCATTGAGAAGGAAGCAGATTGAAAAATACTACTCAGTCACAAATGGATAATTCACAGAAAAGAAGGGCTTCTTAAAGGGTAAAGCCAAAAGCAGAAGAAGATTAAAGATTAGGAAATATTTCCAAGGTAATAGAAATGGGCCCTAATCAAAGAACGTGCATTGCCCCCAAAGCAGGGGACCCCAACTAATGAGCCTAGCTCGATTTTATACTTGCTATTCACACCAGGGGGCTTCAAAGATGGCTCAGTGCTAAAGAATCTGCCTGCTAATGGAGGAGGCACAGGTTGGATCCCTGATAGGGAAGATCCCCTGGAGAAGGCAATGGCAACCCACTCCAGTACTCTTGCCTGGGAAATCCCATGGACAGAGGAGCCTGGTAGGCTACAGTCCACGGGGTCACAAAGAGTCAGACATGACTGAGCATGCACACACATCTTACCAGAGCCTGCGATGTGCCTCCCACTCCTCCTCCATATGGTGGGAGTTCTACTGATGTTATTCTGTACGTGTCTCACCATTTTACACTGGGTTTATCTTTTCAGTTCCCAGGTCTATATCAAGAGGGACACAGTTCCTTTCATCAAGAAGTGAAGTCTCATCCTCCCAACTCCTTTTTTTAATCTGGACTGTTTTGTGGCTTGTTTTCTAGCAGAAGTGAAATGACTCAAGAAGCCTTGTGGCTTTCACTCTTTTCCTCTTGAAACACTGCTGCTACCATGAAAAGAGGCCAGACTACTCCTAGCAGAGGCCACATGAAAGAGAACCTATTTTGCGCCCACTATAGCCCCAGGTAACCGCAAAGACATCTTATACTACCCAACCCTAGCCAAGCTGCCAGATGACTGAAGGCACATGAGTGACTCTAGACAATAACATTTAAAAACAAACTGCCCAGCTGAATCTAACTCAACAAAATACTGAACACATAAATGTTGTTTTAAGCCACTACATTTTGGGATTACAGGCAATCATCCCTTAGTACAGAAGCAGGGATTGGTTTCAGGAGCCCCTTTGGATACTAAAATCCACAGATGTCAAGTCCCTTATTTAAGCTAGTGTTATGCAGTTGGCCTCCAAATTCAAGGATTTTGCATGTACTGAATATTTGCTACACAGCAATAAATAACTGCTGCTGCTGCTAAGTTGCTTCAGTCGTGTCTGACCCTGTGTGACCCCACAGACTGCAGCCCACCAGGCTCCCCTGTCCCTGGGATTCTCCAGGCAAGAATACTGGAGTGGGTTGCCATTTCCTTCTCCAATGCATGAAAGTGAAGTTGCTCAGTCATGTCCGGCTCTTTAGTGACCCCATGGACTGCAGCCTACCAGGCTCCTCCATCCATGGGATTTTCCAGGCAAGAGTACTGGAGTGGGCTGCCATTGCTTTCTCCATAGATAACTGAGAGAGGTAAATAAAATAATGATGCATCTTTATTTGATGAAATATAATCAGCAGCTCAATGGAAGCTTTTTAAAAAATACCGACCTTAGGAAAACAGTGGGAACTCATGCAGTTGACATGAACATAAAATACCATAAACCATAAATTACTACCAATATGTCTCTGATTAATGCTGAAAGATAATGTTTCCAGTTAGACTACCACAGAAAAATTCCTTACAGTCCTTTTCTAGTGCGATCCAGTCTTAACATTTTAAATGGATAAAAGTGCTATCCACTTACTTTAAATGACAACAAAATGGGTAACATTCGTGAATTATGGGCCTCTTTTTAAGACAAGGTTTTCGATTTCCAACTTCAAATAAACTCTTAGGATACCACTGGTATTACTGAAACTAAAAAGACAAATAAGAACATTGAATTGTAGGTCGTTTTAAATAGATTATTTCAATAGAGTAGAATTAATTTTTGAGGTTAAAATAAAGTGGACAGTTGCTCAATTTTATAACAGAGATATTTTTATTGGGGAGGAAGCATGTGTAGTGACAAAGCACTAGAATTCAGACAACCTGCGTCTGATCTAGTAGAACGAAGCAAAGCAAATATTTTTGACTTTGATTCCTCAGTCATGACCCACCAAACAGCTTCTAACAGCATTCTAGGAGACTCAAAGGGAATATGAATTTCACAAAATTAATAAGCAAAAATAAAATGGTTAACTATAAATACAGTCCCTTGAATTACTATTAATACTAATTATTATCTAATTAAAGCCACCTTGCTTTGAGTAGTTATAACTCACTAAATGTATGTTCACTTAATCCTATTAACAATCTTATGAAGAAGGTACTATTACTATATTCTACCTAACAGTAAACTAAGGTATAGAGGCTAAGCAACTTTCCAAGGTTTTGCAGCTGGCCTGTCGGAGACAAAGCCAGAATCAAACACAGTGTTTTTGTTTTTAACTCTCTAGCCAAAATTTTTAAATACAACATGAGACCCTCAAGTTCCAGCACCAAACACAACACAACAATTCTGATGTCAGAACTGTAAACAAGCAAGATTATATAGTGCCATCAGCAACAGGGCAAGAGTCAGGTGATCTAAATTCGAATGCCAATTCCGCACTACCCACACATGGATGTAAGACAATGGGCAACTTAGCAATTTAGCAGTGGAAATCAAGTAGTTTTAAATCAAGAAGAAATTAGGATGGCTGACAAATGTGAAATACATATATTTTTCAAATATTAACTTTATTTTTGAATACTAAAATATTTCAAATATCGAAAATAAGAACAGGTTTGTAAGGAAAGTTGATGATAAGGTAACACAAAAATGAATCTGGGAATGTTTTATATTTAAGTAGTGAGAGTCACTCAGTCGTGTCCGACTCTCTGTGACCCCATGGACTATACAGCCCGTGGAATTCTCCAGACCAGAATACTGGAGTGGGTAGCCTTTCCCTTCTCCAGGGGATCTTCCCAACCCAGGGATCGAACCCAGGTCTCCCAAATTGCAGGCATATTTTTTACCAGCTGAGGCAAATGCTATTTCAAAAATCAGCATTTACATGAAAGGAAACCAACAGTAGCAAGAAAAAAAGAATATGCTATAAACGTAAACTTTTACTTTGAAAAGAAAAAGGGCAGCTTAAATGGAAAGATAAAAGGTCAGGTACACAATGACGAAACAGTCAACGAAAATAGATAAAGGTGTACTACCAAGTCCCCTTTACGCCTGAATTGATGTATCCTTTGAAGAATTTTATGAACCTAAATAATCATTGTCCTCTGAATGCATCCACTTATAAAGAACATGAATGGTTTATAATTTTATGCCACAACGAATGAGTATTTAAAGCTACTTTTGGGTTTAGAATTGCTACAGCAACCTTAAGTACTGCAGAAGAGGAAAGTGTCATGGAAACATTAATGTGACGAAAAAGTAGTCTATACTCACTGCCCTGTGGTGACCTAAATAGGAAGGAAATACAAAAAAGAATATATGTATGCATATAGCTGATTTACTTTGCTACACAGCAGAAACTAACACTGTAAAGCAACTATAGTCCAGTGAAGATTAGTAATTAAAAAAAAGCAGTCTGGGCTAAAAAGGCAACATTGTCTTGCCCTAACAAGAGAATCAGCTACCTAATAAAAGCCAGGAAACGGAACAGAATAATAGAAAATAGCAAAATGGTCAGATGCTAAATAAACAGCATCAATGAATTGTCTGAATAAGGAAGAGCTGACAGGTTCTCTGTGTTATACCTCAAAATATTCTAAAATACCCATTTGGCAAGTTATGAGATGTCACTTCAGAATGCCTATGATTAAACAATAATCTCATTTTCCACAACATGGAATGATGGAATACTAAATACTAATTTCTAGGGGGAAAAAAAAATTCTCCTCAAAGTACAACCATATTATCTCTAAAACCTGAAAGTTTCAGGCTAGGTGTATAGAATTTTCTTAGGTGATATTAGAGGCAAAGAATAGCTGACTAAGTCCATTCTACATTTCTACAGAGTAAGTCAAACTGTCGATGACAACCAGAATCATTTATTTAAGATAATCCTCCATGAAATTATCAGGCGATCATCAGGGAAGGAGTGTTTCTCCTTTTCTAGAATTCTTAATAAAACCAGGAGTAAAAAGAAAAGATGTCAACTCAACAAGCCAGAAAAGTGATCCTTGTATGACCACAAATTGTTACTGCTGTATTGATACATATGCAGGAAAATTAAAGAACCAACTTCAAGAAATAGTCAGAAACAAATTACACGTGCTAAACAAATGCGATCACTAAGAAACCTGGAGTGGTACTTTTCAGAAAGATAGTTCCTTTGACGCTGCATTAATTCAGGCGCAGATAATGAACGTCTTAGCCACCTTCCTTTACCCTAAGCCAAGCCCTTGGGAAGCTGGAATCCACAAGGCAGACTCCAAGAAGGAAAGAAGCTCACGGTGGAAATGCTATCCTCACAGAGCCCAGAAAACAGCTGACGCCCCAGGAGCTTGGAAAATATCCCGTTTACCTTACTAAGAGCGCTTAGAAAGGAAGACGATCGTCCACGTGCACTATTGTTTTCCAGGTGTGTTTATTTATCTGTAACTTAGGCTTTGATATCAGTACCTCGAACCTCAGGCAAACGGTGGGGAGGAGGAATGGCAGCGCCGCGTGTGGTACCCGTGCGCAACACAAGTTTAGAAAATAAAAACAAAACCCTTTTTAAAAATTACATTGTACTCGGTGCCCTCACCTCTCCTCCACAGCACTGCCATCACCCCCACGCAGCTCCCCGCGGCCGCCGCCTCGGGTCCCCATGACAACCCCTCCCGAGGGCGAGCCCCCTTCTGCTGCGGCGTGCTGGCCCTCGGCCCGGCCCGGCCGCGCCGGCCTGGCAGGTGACAAGCCCACCGGCCTGGCAGGTGACAAGTCCACCTGCTCCGGGCGCTCGCCCGCCCGGCTCCCGGGAGGCGGGCCGGGAACCCCGCAGCCTCGGGAGCCCCCACTCCCGGGCCAGGGCACGACCCTCTCCGGTCGGGGGCCAGGGGCAGTCCGGCCGCATGGAGAGCTCGGGAGGTCCCACTCTGACCCCCACACGAGTGACACGGGGGCCGCAGCGGCCCCGCGCCTCGGGCTCCCGGGCTGAGTAGCGGGCGCCGCGGGCGCGAAGGAAACTTGTCGGTTTACACAAACAACGACGCGTCACGGCGGCGGGAGATGCTGGGGACGACGCTCACCTTGAAAGGGTTGTTGAGGTCCGGGTCGGCAAACGGGTTACTGTCGAAGTCCGACATCTCGCGCTCGGCGTCACCCACCCGACCCAGGCGGCGAGAGAGAGATGGGGCGAGGCCGCCGCCCCCTGCGCGCTCACGTCGCCGCCGCCGCCGCGCAGATCCGGGGGCGGTTCGCGAGGCCGCCCGGCAGGCCGCGCCACTGAGCATGCCCGGTGCGGCGGGCCGCCGGCGCCGCGCCGCCTTCGCGGCCCCGGTCCTCCCGGCCGCGTCCCGCGATCCGGGCTTTCGCGGCGGCCTAGTAGCGACGAGGGGCTGGGGGGCGGGGCGCGAGCCGAGGTGCTCGGGGCTAAGCGCCCTGCCGAGGCACGGCGTTTGAATGAGCGGGGCGTCTCTCTGGACAGGGTTGTATTACTGGTTTAAAATCGGCCCCTGAGGCCGAGCGTAACTTAGGGGAGAGGTCGCACGTAGCGGGTAAGAAAAAGATACACTGAGCTCACGTCTCCAGGCTAGAAAGGCAGCTCGGGACGCAGGCTACACACCTCGGGAAGGAGTGGCTACTTCATGGGCGCAGAGGAGCGGGGGAACCTGTCTCCAAAGACAACTCCCCGTGACGCCCAGTCCTCGCTGATGAATTTCACACACCCTTGACCCCACCTGGGAATCCCAGCCTTCAGGTTTCTCCGCCCCTGGGTTGCTGCCAAGTTACGGAGACCAGCCTCGATGCCACCGATCTGGACTGGCTCGGCGGAGGTTTGAGGACGAGTCAATACCAGGGTCTGGCCCTTTCTACCATCCTCCAGAATCTGCAAAATGGCTACGTCTCCGGAAATGATCGCTGGGTGGCACAGGTCCAGAGATCAAGGCCTTCAAGTTCATCTACTAGATGACAAACAGATGCTGTCTTTGTTTTCATTCAGACCTTTGGGGGCAAAATATACACCTCTGATTTCCTAGTCACTACCCAACACCAGTGGAGAAGGGCATGGCAACTCGCTCCAGTATTCTTACCTGAAGAATCCCATGGACAGAGGAGCCTTGTGGGTTAGAGTCCACGGGGTCCGAAGCGACTTAGCACGTACGCACACACCCAACACCAGAGATTACAAAAAATGAGTATGATATGAAATTTATTTGTATCATGTGTTGTCTCACCCCTGAACTTAATGAAAGGGCATCTCTGCGTTATTCCCTTCTCACCTTCCTTTTGCTCTAACAGCAAAACACTTGGCAGACCAAGCTGGAAAAAGCCAAAATTATTTCACTTGGAAGGAACTAGAGTTGGTTTTCTCGGTCTTCCTGCACTATTCAAAGTCAGGTAAGAAATGGCTTCTCCCCACTGTGAAAATACTAGCTAGTGACAATAAACAAAAAACACATTTGCTGTAATCTCTTTGTTGGGATCCAGGTTGGGATACTCCAGTGTTCTTGCCTGGAGAATCCAAGGGATGGGGGTGCCTGGTGGGCTGCCATCTCTGGGGTCGCAGAGTCGGACACAACTGAAGCGACTTAGCAGCAGCAGCAGCAGCAGGTTGGGATATATGACAAGCTTCTCGACAGCAAACTAGGACTGTCAACTGGTAAGTGACAACAGACCAGAATGATCATGGCAGAACTGCAAGACTGTGGGCATGGGAGACAGCATGCAATCTATTGTACTTGGACTCATCCTCAGCAGCTCCCAGGAGTCTATAGCTCAGTGCTCAAAACATGTGGAGTTCAAATCCCAATTTTAATACTACTTGTGCTACACACTTCACCTCTCTGAGTTTGTAAAGGGTTATTTAAGACTTATTTAAAATAAGATAGAGAACAGTTCAGTTCAGTCACTCAGTCGTGTCCGACTCTTTGCGACCCATGAATCGCAGCACACCAGGCCTCCCTGTCCATCACCAACTCCCGGAGTTCACTCAGACTCACGTCCATCGAGTCAGTGATGCCATCCAACCATCTCAGCCTCTGTCGTCCCCTTCTCCTCCTGCCCCCAATCCCTCCCAGCATCAGAGTCTTTTCCAGTGAGTCAACTCTTCACATGAGGTGGCCAAAGTACTGGAGTTTCAGCTTTAGCATCGTTCCTTCCAAAGAAATCCCAGGGTTGATCTCCTTCAGAATGGACTGGCTGGATCTCCTTGCAGTCCAAGGGACTCTCAAGAGTCTTCTCCAACACCACAGTTCAAAAGCATCAATTCTTCTTCGCTCAGCCTTCTTCACAGTCCACCTCTCACATTCATATATGACCACTGGAAAAACCATAGCCTTGACTAGACGGACCTTTGTTGGCAAAGTAATGTCTCTGCTTTTAAATATGCTGTCTAGGTTGGTGCCTAACAAATACTGTTGAATGTGTGAAAATGCTAAGGGGACCCAGTCCATCTTTCTTAAATACTTTTCCTCATCATGCCTGAGCATGGATTGACTTCTCTCACCACGTTGGCCCTCACTCCCTTCACCTGTCCTTCAAATGACTCAAGTAATCAGCAGCTGTTTATGATGCATCTACTATGTTCCAAGATGAAGGAGATCAGCTGAGTCTGCATTTCTGGATGGAAATTTCCAACTATGCTGTGTTTACACCTGATGATATTAGCACTTAATGCAAAATTTTACAGATTTCACTGGTACAGAATCACTTGGAATATTTGTTAATGATACAGACTCCCACCTCTCTGTATCACCTATGCCTAAGATTGGCTTTACAATAGGGGCCATGGATCCGCATTTTTAAAAACTTAACTGTAGGGAAAATTGCTCTACAATGTTGTGTTGCTTTCTGCCTTACAGTGCAAACCAGCCGTAGTTATACATATATCACCTCCCTCTTGGGCTTCCCTGGTGGCTCAGACTGTAAAGAATCTGCCTACAGTGCGGGAGATCTGGGTTCCATTCCTGGGTTGGGAAGAGTCCTTGGAGGAGAGCATGGCAATCCACGCCAGTATTCTTGCCTGGAAATCCCCATGGACAGAGGAGCCTGGTGGGCTGCAGTCCATCGGGTCACAAAGAGTCGGACACAACTGAGAGACTAAAAACAGCACAGCACCTCCCTCTTGACCTTCCCTCCCTTCCGCCTATCCTACCCCTCTCAGGCATCACAAAGCACCAGACTGGGCCTCCCTGTGTTATATAGCAACTTCTCACCAGCTATCTATTTTACACATGGTAGTATATATATATCGATGCTACTTTTTCCATTCATCCCACTCTTACATATTTATTCTATTTTTAAATGCCTTTACATATGACTATATTCTTTTGCATAAATACATAAATGGGTTCATAGCATACTCACTAATGTTTTTAACCTTTTTAAAATTTTTTTCTCTTTTGTTTTCCTTCCTCTCTATTCTCATAATACTGTGTATCTACAAGCACACAATGTAACTCACATAATCATATGCAAACATAATACATATTCATACAGGTATGCTTATACATAATCATACAGAATTTTGGTATTGTCTTGAAAAAAAGGATCTTTTTTTTTTTTTTTTTTGCGAATAGTTTTTCTCACTCAACAGTAGTTTTTCAGTGAGATGGGCATTGACAAAGAGACAATCTATGGTTTCTTACCCCAGTACACCACATAAATATTTGTCTCTTTTTATGTGTACTATGAAGGTGAAAAGTGCTGGGAAGCATGCTGCTGCTGCTGCTGCTAAGTCACTTCAGTCGTGTCCAACTCTGTGCGACCCCATAGATGGCCTCCCACCAGGCTCCCCCATCCCTGGGATTCTCCAGGCAAGAACACTGGAGTGGGTTGCCAGTTTCTTCTCCAATGCATGAAGGTGGAAAGTGAAAGTGAAGTCACTCAGTCGTGTCTGACTCTTAGCGACCCCATGGACTGCAGCCTACCAGGCTCCTCCATCTACGGGATTTTCCAGGCAAGAGTACTAGAGTGGGTTGCCATCGCCTTCTCCAGCTGGGAAGCATAGCTTAATGGAAATACCTCCAAATCAACAAGTATACATCTATTTATTCTTCCTAACAGTTACAAAATCAGTATAAAGGACCCCAGGTGATTCTGTTAGAGGTGATACAATGACCATACTTCAAGGACAATGATAAAAAGATATTCAGACATATGGTCCACAGGTGAGCGTGTTAGTACCTTTCATGAAATTTAGAATCACAGGCTATGAGAACTGAAAGAACCTTTAGCCCCTCTCAAGACCAAAGAAGAAATTCAGTTTGAACATTTAAGTCATTTGCCTCAGTTACAAAGGAAGTGAATGGAAGAACTAGAAACAGAGGTCAAATCTATCAAATCACATTTCAGACATTAAATGGATAGATTTGGTTGGTACTGTTTCATAGAGGAAGAAGAATGCTATGTGCAAGGTAGAGAGAAAGCATACAGGAGGCTTTATTTGTTGGAGTAGTTCATTTTCTAGGAAGGATGGACAGGTGCTTACACACACTCAGTTGTGCTCGACACTGGAGCCCCACCAGGCTTCTCTGTCCATAGAATTTTCCAGGCAAAAATACTGGAGTGGGTTGCCATTTCCTTCTCCCGGGAATCTTCCCAACCCAGGGATCGAATCTCCCTCTCTTGTGCTTCCTGCACTGCAAGAAGATTCTTTATACCACGGCCCCACCTGATAGAGCAAATGAAGAGTCCGACTAGTTGCTCTGGCATAAATCAGCTCTGTGACCTTGATCATATCAGTTCACTTCTCTGACCTGAGTTTCCACGCTAGTCAACAAGTACTTACTGAGCACCTACTGAGTGGTGAATATTGTATTAGATAGTGGAGATAAAGCAGTGAACAAGTTGTAAGGATAGGGAGGTCTATTCCCAAGAAACTTTGTAAACCTAGAAGGCCCAGAATAGGGCTAAATGATATCTCAGGTCCTTTTATTTTTCCCCCCAAACCTGTGCTCCCAGCGTTGGAAGCACAGAGTCAACCAATGGACCACCAGAAAAGTCCCTCGTGTCCTTTAAACAGCTCTAACATCCTATTAAGGGGCTTCCCAGAGGCTCAATGGTAAAGAATCTGCCTGCCAATGCAGGAGACAGGAGATGCGGGTTCAGTTCCTGGGTCTGGAATGTCCCCTGAAGAAGGAAGTGGAAATCCACTCCAGTATTCTTGCCTGGGAAATCCCATAGACAAAGGAGTCTGGCAGGCTATAGTCCATAGGGTTGCAAAGCATTGGACATGGCTAAGCACACACACAACATTCTGCTAATCAGTATTCTTTTAATTTCTGTCCATGACCCTTTAATTTCTGTCCATTCGTTTAGTTTCTGTCATACTGCGTCATCATACCGCTTCTCCCTTAGCCTGACACATTTAACCTGTGAATCCTTTGGACAAGGACTTAGTCTGAATTCCATGTTTCCTGTACTGACACCTGGAGAGTATTGAGAAGACAGGTTGGAAACTTGTATTTCCAACCTCAAAAGTTTCACTGGACTCTCAGTTCACAAATGGGTTAGAATTGAAACCCATCATCTCTTGCAGAAGACTCAGTCTCCAGCCGCGCTGCTGGGTCCCCTGCTACTAACACCAACCACACACCCACAGGAGCATACGTGGCCTCTGTTCAGCCACCAGCTATACTTCAAGAAGGTATCAAAGGAGGTGAAGGTGCTGTGTGGTAGGCCTGATAATAGTCCCTCAAAGATGTTAACATTCTACTCATTGTCACTTTCCATGGCAAAAGGGACTTTACAGATACATTTAAGGTTAAGGACTTGAGATGGGGAGATTATACTGCAATATCCAGGCAGACCCAATGGAATCACATGAGTCCTTAAAAGTGGAAGAGGAAAGCAGGAAAATTGTCAGTTTTGAAGATGGAGAAAGGAGGTCATGAGCCAAGGCATGTGAATGGCCTCTAGCAGCTGGGGACAGCTCTCAGCTAACAGCCAAGGAAATGGAGACATCCATCCTAAAACCATGAGGATAAATTCTATCAACAACCTTAGCGAGCAAGGAGATGATTCTTCCTGAGAGTGTCCAAAAAGGGATTCAGCCTCAACAACACCTTGAATTATAGCCTCATGAGACCCATAGACGTATTCATTCACATCACCATCCATTTTCTATCTTACAGCCTTCTAAGCTCACCACCTAAGCTAAATTCATCCCAATCAGCTCTCTCCTATCACCATTTCTGTGATTCAACAGGCTGAATGGTCTGAGTATCCTTAAGATAATTATATCATAGTGGCATTCTCTTACGATTTATTGCATCAAGTATTGTATAATATGGGAACACAATAAACTTAGCAAAAACAAATGTATGCTTTGAGTCTCCATTTACCTATGACTACATGCACATACAGTCCTGGGTACTAAGAATGTCCATTTCCCACTCAGTTCTCGCCTGTCAAAGTCCAACCAATCCTTCATGGTCAATCTCAAATACCATGCCCTGAACAAATCTTTACTGGCTATCCCCAATCCAGACTTGTTTCTACCTTCCCATAGTATCTAAACAATTGTGTATCTGTTTCACAACTCACCATATACCATCTCCTATAGGTATAAAGTTAGTATTGATACATGCCCAGCATATATGGTAGTTATTGATATTTGGATCACATGAATATATCTGTCTCTCTCCATGATGTGAGCTTCTGAATGCAGGGAGAAATTCCATCTTTATATTATGTACAGAGTCAAGCACAGCATCTTGTTCAAAGAAGATACTCAAGAAATAATTGTGGGTTTACTGCTAAAATGTCTTAGCTTATAAAGGAGATTGCCACCTAATATCTTTGGTCAGAGTAAGTCCAAATATAAAATTAAGAGTAAGCATTTTAGTAGTCAGTACAAACAGAATAGTGCAGCTACTGTGATAAAGTCTTCTGGACTGAAAATCTGAACTCTAAACAATGACTTCATAGAAAGACTATGGAATCATTTCAACCAGTATGGACCAAAGAGATGCAAGAACTAACTGTGGTGCTCATCTTATTACCTAAAATAGTCTAAATAAGAACAGTATTGTGAAAATTATTCTCATTTTGCAAGAAAGAAAGATAGAATTGCATATATGTATACATTATGTAAGGCCTCCTCAGACAGCCATTTTGCTTTTTTGCATTTCTTTTCCATAGGGATGGTCTTGATTCCTGTCTCCTGTACAATGTCACAAACCTCCGTCCATAGTGATCCAGTCCCTTAAATCTATTTCTCACTTCCACCGTATAATCATAAGGGATTTGATTTAGGTCATACCTGAATCGTCTAGTGGTTTTCCCCACATTCTTCAATTTAAGTCTGAATTTGGCAATAAGGAGTTCATGATCTGAGCCACAGTCAGCTCCTGGTCTTGTTTTTGTTGACTGTATAGAGCTTCTCCATCTTTGGCTGCAAAGAATATAATCAATCTGCTTTCAGTGTTGACCATCTGGTGATGTCCATGTGTACAGTCTTCTCTTGTGTTGTTGGAAGAGAGTGTTTGCTATGACCAGTGTGTTCTCTTGGCAAAAACTCTGTTAGCCTTTGCCCTGCTGCATTCTGTACTCCAAAGCCAAATTTGCCTGTTATTCCAGGTGTTTCTTTACTTCCTACTTTTGCATTCCAGTCCCCTATAATGAAAAGGACATCTTTTTTGGGTGTTAGTTCTAAAAGGTCTTGTAGGTCTTCATAGAATGGAGGCCTCACAAATAGCTGTGAAAAGAAGAGAAGCGAAAAGCAAAGGAGAAAAGGAAAGATATAAGCATCTGAGTGCAGAGTTTCAAAGAATAGCGAGGAGAGATAAGAAAGCTTTCCTCAGTGATCAATGCAAAGAAATAGAGGAAAACAACAGAATGGGAAAGACTAGAGATCTCTTCAAGAAAATTAGAGATACCAAGGGAACATTTCATGCAAAGATGGGCTCGATAAAGGACAGAAATGGGATGGACCTAACAGAAGCAGAAGATATTAAGAAGAGGTGGCAAGAATACACAGGAGAACTGTACAAAAAAGAGCTCATGACCCAGATAATCATGATGGTGTGATCACTCACCTAGAGCAAGACATCCTGGAATGGGAAGTCAAGTGGGCCTCCACTATGAACAAAGCTAATGGAGGTGATGGCATTCCAGTTGAGCTATTTCAAATCCTGAAAGATGATGCTGTGAAAGTGCTGCACTCAATATGCCAGCAAATATGGAAAACTCAGCAGTGGCCACAGGACTGGAAAAGGTCAGTTTTCATTCCAGTCCCAAAGAAAGGCAATGCCAAAGAATGCTCAAACTACCACACAATTGCACTCATCTCACATGCTAGTAAAGTAATGCTCAAAATTCTCCAAGCCAGGCTTCAGCAATACATGAACCGTGAACTTCCAGATGTTCAAGCTGGTTTTAGAAAAGGCAGAGGAACCAGAGATCAAATTGCCAACATCCAATGGATCATCGAAAAAGCAAAAGAGTTCCAGAGAAACATCTATTTCTGCTTTATTGACTATGCCAAAGCCTTTGACTGTGTGGATCACAACAAACTGTGGAAAATTCTGAAAGAGATGGGAATAACAGACCACCTGACCTGCCTCTTGAGAAACCTATATGCAGGTTAGGAAGCAACAGTTAGAACTGGACATGGAACAACAGACTGGTTCCAAATAGGAAAAGGAGTACATCAAGGCTGTATATTGTCACCCTGCTTATTTAACTTCTATGCAGAGTACATCATGAGAAACGCTGGGCTGGAAGAAACACAAGCTGGAATCAAGATCGCCGGGAGAAATATCAATAACCTCAGAAATGCAGAGGACACCACCCTTACGGCAGAAAGTGAAGAGGAACTAAATAGCCTCTTGATGAAAGAGAAGAGTGAAAACGTTGGCTTAAAGCTCAACATTCAGGAAACTTAGATCATGGCATCTAGTCCAATCACTTCATAGGCAATAGTTGGGGAAACAGTGGAAACAGTGTCAGACTTTATTTTGGGGGGCTCCAAAATCACTGCAGATGGTGATTGCAGCCATGAAATTAAAAGACTCTTACTCCTTGGAAGGAAAGTTATGACCAACCTAGATAGCATATTAAAAAGCAGAGATATTATCTTGCCAACAAAGGTCCATCTAGTCAAGGCTATGGTTTTTCCTGTGGTCATGTATGGATGTGAGAGTTTGACTGTGAAGAAAGCTGAGTGCCAAAGAATTGATGCTTTTGAACTGTGGTGTTGGAGAAGACTCTTTGAGAGTCCCTTGGACTGCAAGGAGACCCAACCAGTCCATTCTAAAGGAGATCAGTCCTAGGTGTTCTTTGGAAGGACTGATGCTAAAGCTGAAACTCCAATACTTTGGCCACCTGATGGGAAGAGTTGACTCATTGAAAAAGACCCTGATGCTGGGAGGGATTGGGGCAGGAGGAGAAGGGGACGACAGAGGCTGAGATGGCTGGATGGCATCACTGCCTCGATGGACATGAGTCTGAGTGAACTCTGGGAGTTGGTGATGGACTGGATGGCCTGGCGTGCTGCGATTCATGGGGTCGCAAAGAGACGGACAGGACTGAGAGACTGAACTGAACTGATACGTTACGTAACATACAATGTATGTGTGCGTGTGCACATGTGCTCGTTCATGTCTGACTCTTTGCAACCCTATAAACAAAAGCCCGCCAGGTTGCTCTGTCCATGGGAGTCTGCAGACGAGAAAATCTGAGTGGGTTGCCATTTCCTACTCCAGGGGATCTTCCCCAACCACCGATCGAACCCATACCTCTTGCATCTCCTGCATTGGCAGGCAGGTTATTTATTATTAGTGCCACCTGGGAAGCCCAAAGAACACATATTTATATAACTAAATAGTAAGGAGGCATTTACCGATAATCATATTTAAAATACTATTTTTAAAAAGGAAAATAGTCTTATAGTGAAATACATAAACTATACAGTAAATTATATTCTATATAGTGTATAGTATAATATATATAGTAAATTATATAGTAATAGTAAAATATATGCATGTATACCAATACATAGTTATGTATAATAATATGTAGTAATATATATAGTAACATATAAATATAGTAAAACAGTAAAGGAAGTATTACAGTCCTGTGACTTCTTTGGACATTTGATTTGTTCTTGTGTGAACAGACAAATTTATCTAGGTACATTTTCAGAAAACTGATTTTTTTCCATGAACCATGAATTGTATAATCGTACTTGATATGACCTAAAGTCTATGCAATTACATAAAAGTCTTCAAAGCAAGGACAGTTTATAATTCTTAGACTGCAAATTAGGCATAGATTTTCAGGAGGAAATAAAAGAGGAAATAATCAGAGCAATCTAACACATTTTCTGATCTCCTGAAAGAAATACCCCAATCTGATTATTAGGCCTTTAAGGCAAGAATAGTTGCTCTCAGGTTCTCCCTATATCTAATGCTGAGAATTTTAAGAAATCAGATTTATTTGAAATGGCTATTTTCTTCCTTGTCTCATGAGTAGAGAGGGTAGAGACAGCTAAAATTTCTTAAATGCCTGGTCTATGTCAAGCACTGAGACACTGGAGGCTCAACAGACATTTTCTCATATGCAACATGTCTTTGGGAGGTAAGTGTTATTATTTCCATTTTACAAATGAGAAAATGAAAACTCAGAGAGGCGAGTGGATCTGAAACTTCTCTGAAGAATTATGTTGAGAACTAGAGGCTTCCTATCTGGGAGTTTTTCTTTCTTGTCCTCACATGCTGCGTTAAGCTTTATCGTATTATGCAAATGAAGAAGTCCGTGTTGGCGCTTTTTTTTTTTTTTTTTTTTTAAGAAGTGGCATAATCTTGTTGGTTCATTAAACAGGCCATCGTAACTCATGCTTTCCAGTATCCAACTACCAGATGACCAGGGGCAGGGACACAATGGCAGGGGTATGGATAACCATAGTCACAGTGTCTGAGTCCAAGAACCTGCACTTTCACCCAACCCCCACTGGGTAACTTCCTTCATCTGCCCAATTGATGGGGCACCTGCCATGGTTGGCCTCTCCCGTTTGCGGCCTCAGGAATTTTGATGCTCTGCCTGCCTCTTGGAATGGTTTTAGGCTCTAGAGCTGAGAAAATACAGCAGTTAATGTTGTTCTTGCCATTAACGCAGGCCTCTAATATTCTCCAGATGCCTTGGTCAAAGCACTGGGTTTTCCTGGAGAATGGGCCTTCCAGGAAGTCTCTCCTAATCTTAGAGTTTTGTTTTTTCTTTTTACAATGATTTGACAAATCACGGCTTTTTCCTCTGACCCTCTCTTTAAATTTTCACAGTCCTTCTCTCATGGAACCTGGCGCACATTCTCCGAGGAGCTTGGTTACAAAACAGTAGAAAACCACACACAGTGTTGCAAGCAAACTGTCCTTTTATCCATGACCGCAACTATTATCTCTAGACCTTCTCCTACCTTGAAGTATCCTCTCTGATCCAGGGTTGGTTTCAAAGGTCAAAGCATAGCACTCTTCCTATTCTTAGTTCTGAAATCTTCTTAGTCTGAGAGCTGAGTATTAGCTCCAACTTCTCATCATTCACTCCTCTAAAAAGTCCAGAAAGGCTCAGACAAGTAAAAGTCGTGCACATAACAGGAGATATGCAAAGTACCTCTATTATATCATCCCAGAACTATCTCATACTGAGCTATAGTTAAAGACATTGGAAACACTTATCTTTTAACTATCAATTTCTAATTTCTCCCTTTCCTTGGCTCCTGCAATAGTCTCTCCTGGAAACTCCTACCCAGGGTGTTAATTACCCCATCCTCTGCAAAACAAGAGAACTCTGTGTATATCTTCATCATCTACAGATATTAGATGCTTTAAGATGCTACAGAAAAACCCCATGAACTTTTTTTTTTTTTAACTTTTTCTGTTTACAGGTTTATTCAACATAAAACAACCCCTTTCAACTTTACTGAGGTGGCTGACCACGTCCACGACCAAATCCGCCTCTAAACTGGAATTCAGTTGCTGACCCAGCTCCGGCCTCGGCTTTCTTGTCGGCACCAGGGGGCACGGCGCTTCGTCTGTAGGTGTCTCCGTCGGCTTCCCCTCGCGTGAGTCTTGCAGGTCGCTCTCCCTCCAGACCTTTGGGCCGTGGCCGGCCAGTCTCAGGACGGCTGCGGCGCAGGGTGGCGGGCACGATCTCAGGGGGCAGGTGGAGGTAATCACGGAGATACTGGATGCCCTCGTTGGTGAGGTACCAGTAGAAACGTCTCCAGGCAAACTGTTCCTTCACATAGCCTCGTGACTTGAGAGACTGCATGGCTTTCATGATGTGAAGATTGGGCACATTCTCGTCTGCCAGCTCCGGGTGCTTGGGCATGTGGACATCCTTCTTGGCCACCATCACCCCCTCCTTAAAAAGGAGTTCATAAATGGCAATCCTGTTCTTCTTGGGCATCAACATCGCGACGGTTGCTGTGTCCGGGGCCGGCGCTGGAAAGGCCCCATGAACTTTTTGGCCAACTCGATATTACTGACTCAATGGACATGAGTTTGACCAAACTCTAGGAGATGATGATCAGAGAAGCCTGGCATGCTGCAGTCCATGGGATCTCAAAGAATCACACATGACTTAGCAACTGGACAGCAACAAAAATATTACTTTGTACTGGTACTACCAGAATCGGGTTCTATCAAAATCGGAATCTGTGAGTACATGTAGCCTGTTGGTATTCCCAGGAAGCCAGAGTGAGAGAGAGGAACAATGAGACAGACAAAGAGAGAAAGTCAGGTGAGGTGAGGTGAAGTCGCTCAGTCGTGTCCGACTCTTTGCGACCCTGTGGACTGTAACCTACTAGGCTTCTCCGTCCATGGGATTCTCCAGGCAAGAATACTGGAGTGGATTGCCATTTCCTTCTCCAGGGGATCTTCCCAACCCAGGGATCAAACCCAGGTCTCCCGCATTGGAGGCAGATGCTTTAACCTCTGAGCCACCAGGGAAGGCAGTAAAGGAAGAATCATTATGCAGTTTACAACTGTGGGTAACTGGGGCTGAATTCCAGTGGGAATTGGTTGGGATTTTCTGTGGGGCATTCAACACACACACACACACACACACACACCATATGCATTCAAGTAGCTTTAAAACTGAGACAGTGGTGAGGAGCCTTTAACATGCTTGGTTACTGTCTACCACAGCTCAAGTCAGAGGTGGCCAAAGGAATATGACCTGGGCATCAACCATCTCTGTAAGACCTGACACATCGTTGTCTTTTTTTTAGATTATATATCCCTCCGGGGCACACACCACATCTTGATCATTCACAGCCTTGATACCCAGAACAGTATCTGGTATAATCTGAAAACTAAATGATTGCATGAATAGATGTATAAATAGGGTTAAAAAAGAAATTTCGCTCACGTGAGGTTGGCACTCACCTAACAGCTTTTCTGATCTCTTTGTATCACTTGGCTTGTTAATAACAGTTTTTACCATACCTGCTGAAGCTTTGCCATAGCTGCTACATTTTATCATAGTACATAAAAACTGTAGGGAAAATTTCTAAAGAGATTTGTTTAAGAACAATGAAATTTCTAGATAAAAATTTTTTTTAATTATTTCTCTTCTTATTGCCTGCTTTGTCACCCACTTTTCACTGTAAAGGGCAACAGGAAAAAGTGGTCATGAAATAAAAACAGAAAACGTCTACTCGGTTAGGCAAGATTCCAAAGAAACTAATCATGTTTTCACAAGGGTATTAAACCAGTTTCCTGATTAAATTGTAGTTTGGTACACAAATGAATTTGAAAACTAAACTCAATGGAGATTTAGTGATGTGAGATTGTAATCAAGTCCAGTAATTTCTAAACCAGTGGAGTGAGGGTCCCAGAGCATTAGCTCAAGTTGAGAAGTTGAGAACTCAGACAGGTCTCAACACGTCAGGGTGGCCTGTAGATGGGCTCACCAGAGCACAGCTTTAAGAGGACTGAAGGAACATCTTGGGAAGAATAGTGGGAGATGTTGACAGCCAGCCCCTGGGCCTGAGGCCCTGACCCCACTGGGGAGCAGAAAGTATTCCTTTATCCTCTGACAGGCAATGTACTTGGTGGGGAAAGTGTTCTGCCCAGGGGAGGGGATGGGAGAACCCACGGCTGAGGTCTGAGAAGGAGGACAAATCTGGATACAGCAGGAGACAGAGCACTTGATTGCCTTCCCATGCAGCCCTCAGAAACTCATGCTCAATTCCTAGGGAGAGAAAATCTGTAATAGAGAGGAAACTAAATAAAGAGCTATTATCACTAGAAATGCAGCAAGATACTGAGAAGAGATAGCTCTGTGTCACATGAGGAAAGAAAGAAGCTCACTTCAGAACCAAGAACCTTGCCAATATTGGAGGAATGGAGAGAAGGGATCAGGCTGAGCAACAGGAAGGCAACGTCATGGACTTCTTAGCAGAAGAAGAGGGAGGTCAGGATGGAATGAACTACAGAGAAAAGTAGTAACATCAAGATGAGAGGGTGGAAGCCTTCAGGCCATCAGTAGGAGGCAGAGCTGATATTAAAACCACACCTTCTGACTTCTGGGTGGCAGAATCATAAAGGAGCTCTTCCCATCCTCTATCCCTGTGACTATTCACCTCAGGCCAAACCGCACTGCCCGAGACCATCACTGCTTACTAGACAACACTGATTTCTTTTTCCTTATGTGGAAATCTTCTGGAAACTCACTTTGATTAAACATACAAATAAGACATAGTAATAAATATTTCGTAGTAATTGTCAGTTCAGTTCAGTTCAGTTCAGTCGCTCAGTCGTGTCCGACTCTGCGACCCCATGAATCGCAGCACGCCAGGCCTCCCTGTCCATCACCAACTCCCGGAGTTCACTCAGACTCAAAGTAAAGAAAAATTTAAGCAATAGAGCTTATTTGACTTGATTATTAAATTTAATTCATATGTAAATGCGTTTCTGTGTTAAGTCACTTCAGTTGTGTCTGACTCTTTGTAACTCCATGAACTGTAGCCCGCCAGGCTCCCCTGTCCTTGGGATTCTCCAGGCAAGAATACTGGAGTGGGTTGCCATGCTCTCCTCCAGGGTATTTTCCTGACCTGGGGATTGAATCTGTGTCTCTTATGTCTCCTGCCCTGGGAGGCAGGTTCTTTACCACTAGCACCACCTGGGAAGCCCTCATATGTAAATACATATCTTTAATTATATAAGCAATTGATATTTATTAGAAGAAAAGTTCTGAATTACCCTATCTGCTTGCATAGATTAAAAAAAATAAATTTGAAGTGACATTATGGTTCATTATCCCACCAAGAAATAAAAATATTATTTGAGAACACAGAAATGAAGTGGTTTAGCATGCATGCATTTAAAACTGAAGATAAATGGTTAAATCAACAATGTTAAATCCATGCAAGGACTATTACATAACCATCAAAATGTTTTCTTTAAATGTGTAATAACATGGAAAAACAAGTATAATAATGAGTGGGGGAAAGCTGAGATATTATTGAATATAAACTGTAGAGATACAACTTCATTTTTACAACCTAAAATTGAAAGATAGATGAGACATGGACTATTTCTTCCTTTACTTTACTTTCTATTTATTCAATAACTATCCATTATGTTGCTAACTTGAAAACAGGTTCAGGAGAAAGAACATGACTTCAGTTCAGTTCAGTCGCTCAGTCGTATCCTACTCTTTGCGACCCCATGAACCACAGCACACTAGGCCTCCCTGTCCATCACCAACTCCCAGAGTTCACCCAAACCCATGTCCATTGAGTCGGTGATGCCATCCAACCATCTCCTCCTCTGTCGTCCCCTTCTCCTCCTGCCCTCAATCTTTCAAATGAGTCAGCTCTTCACATCAGGTGGCCAAAGTACTGGAGTTTCAGCCTCAACATCAGTCTTTGCAACGAATATTCAGGACTGAGTTCCTTTAGGATGGACTGGTTGTACATCCTTGCAGTCCAAGGGACTCTCAAGAGTCTGCTCCAACACCCCAGTTCAAAAGCATCAATTCTTTGGCACTCAGCTTTCTTCACAGTCAAACTCTCACATCCATACATGACCACAGGAAAAACCATAGCCTTGACTAGATGGACCTTTGCTGGCAAAGTAATGTCTCTGCTTTTCAATATGCTATCTAGGTTGGTCATAACTTTCCTTCCAAGGAGTAAGAGTCTTTTAATTTCATGGCTGCAATCACCATCTGCAGTGATTTTGGAGACCCCAAAATAAAGTCTGACACTGTTTCCACTGTTTCCCCATCTATTTCCTATGAAGTGATATGACCAGATGCCATGATCTAAGTTTTCTGAATGTTGAGCTTTAAGCCAACTTTTTCACTCTCCTCTTTCACTTTCATCAAGAGGCTCTTTAGTTCTTCACTTTCTGCCATAAGGGTGGTGTCCTCTGCATATCTGAGGTTATTGATATTTCTCCTGGCAATCTTGATTCCAGCTTGTGCTTCTTCCAGCCCAGCGTTTCTCATGATGTACTCTGCATAGAAGTTAAATAAGCAGGGTGACAATATACAGCCTTGATGTACTCCTTTTCCTATTTGGAACCAGTCTGTTGTTCCATGTCCAGTTCTAACTGTTGCTTCCTAACCTGCATATAGGTTTCTCAAGGGGCAGATCAGGTGGTCTGGTATTCCCATCTCTTTCAATTTTCTACAGTTTATTGTGATCCACACAGTCAAAGGCTTTGGCCTAGTCAATAAAGCAGAAATAGATGTTTCTCTGGAACTCTTTTGCTTTTTCGATGATCCATTGGATGTTGGCAATTTGATCTCTGGTTCCTCTGCCTTTTCTAAAACCAGCTTGAACATCTGGAAGTTCATGGTTCACATATTGCTGAAGCCTGGCTTGGAGAATTTTGAGCATTACTTTACTAGCGTGTGAGATGAGTGCAATTGTGTGGTAGTTTGAGCATTCTTTGGCATTGCCCTTCTTTGGGATTGGAATGAAAACTGACCTTTTCCAGTCCTGTGGCCACTGCTGAGTTTTCCATATTTGCTGGCATATTGAGTGTAGCACTTTCACAGCATCATCTTTCAGGATTTGAAATAGCTCAACTGGAATGCCATCACCTCCACTAGCTTTGTTCGTAGTGATGCTTTCTAAGGCCCACTTGATTTCCCATTCCAGGATGTCTGGCTCTAGGTGAGTAATTATGCCATCATGATTATCTTGGTCATGAAGATCTTTTCTGTACAGTTCTCCTGTGTATTCTTGCCACCTCTTCTTAATATCTTCTGCTTCTGGTTGGTCCATACCATTTCTGTCCTTTATCAAGCCCATCTTTGCATGAAATGTTCCCTTGGTCTCTCTAATTTTCTTGAAGAGATCTCTAGTCTTTCCCATTCTGTTGTTTTCCTCTATCTTTGCATTGATCACTGAGGAAGGTTTTCATATCTCTCCTTGCTATTCTTTGAAACTCTGCATTCAAATGCTTAAGTGTGTAAAAAATCCCAAATCTTCACAGGGCCCAGATTTGAAAAAATTACTTTACAGATCTGGAATAAACTGTTTTGAATAAATAACTTTCTGCCTTAGTTTGAAAATCACTTTTTTCCCCCCTGCATTTTCTGGAACAAATATGTGAAAGATTGGAGCACATGTGTGCCTGGCAGTTATCTTGTTGAAAGGAGGCCCTCAATAAACATTTATTGATGGCATGCGAAGTCCCTACTACCTACTCTTTCCCAAAACTTAATCACTCTACTCTGTGTGAAGCAAAACAATGTTCAGAAGTTTAATCCGTCTTAGCAAAGAGACTCCCTATGTATCATCCCTTTTCTTACCAGTATTATTTGCCTGTGAATATCTTAGGACCAGACATTGATACTGGCATTCATTATATTTTAAGTTTTTAGTTAATTTTTTGTCAATAGATACAAAAAGTCTTCTGGAAAGTGACCTACATCATAACCAATAGGACTGTCTTTGTTTAGGGGCAAGCTGGCCATATCAGAGAGATCAGCCATGTGATTTGAGTCACACAGTATCCATTGACCTGGAGACTGAGTTCAACCACAGAAGCAAAAAATCAATCAATTATGCCTATGGAATAAAGTTCCAGTAAAACTCTGGACACCAAAACGCAAGCAATCTTCCCCGGCAGTACTCCCTGCATATTGTCAGATGTCAGTGCTGGGAGGTTAATGAGTCATCACTCCAGGGGACAGCACAACAAGAGCTTTGTGTCTGGAGCTCTTCCAAACTGTGCCTATGAATCTCTTCCTTTTGCTGGTTTTTATCTGTGTCATTTCCCTGTAATAAACCATAATCATGAGTATAATAAGTTTCAGTGAGTTCTATGAATTGTTCTAAGGAGTGATCAAACCCGAGGATGATTTTAGGAACCCCCTCAGACTTTCAGTTGGCGTCAGAACTGAGCACAGTCTTAAGGACTGTGCCCCGAAACTTTACCACTTCGGCAACTCCAGGCATGTGGGTAATATGCAAACAAATGGGCGTGACTGGGCTTGGCCCTCGGGTTGGCCAACCCCCCATTAAAATATCTGGACAACATAAGTTCTGCACATGTGTTTTGCTGTAAGGCATGTATAATGTATGTATGTGTTGAGTCGCTCAGTCATGTCTGACTCCCCATGACCCCATGCACTGCAGCCCACCAGGTCTCCCTGTCCATGGGATTCTCCAGGCAAGAATACTGGAGTGGGTTGCCATTTTCTTCTCTGTGTATAATATATAATTGTGTCCAAACAAGTACAATCTTCTACCAAGCAAAGTAAAATCTGTAATTGTCAAATTTGCTAGATATTTTATGTATACACAGAGTAACTGAACTGCAACATTTTTGTGACAGAACTCATGCTGAAAACAAAATTATATATATACATATGTATATATATAAGTATGTGTGTTTCCCTCTTTCCTACCCATCTCCAATTAGATTTTTTTAATGTTTGTGCTTTTGAAGAATTATAATGCTTTGTAAATCAAACCAAGTTTCCCACGGTGCTATTGTAGTAGGGAAATAACCCCCTCAGCATGTGTTTAGAAGAGCACAATAGGAATCCTGACGTGCAAAAAAAGCACAGAAAACAGTGGGTTCGTAACAGTCTTCACTGTTCTAGAATTTTCCTGGGAAACAGGAAGAATTTGTACCTTTGGTCCATAAACAAAGAGATGCCAAACAACATCTGTTTTTAACATACAAACATTTGTCTCCATGCCTTGGTCAAATATCCCTTCATTCTAGTCAAGGAAAAAAAAATCCTATGGGAAACAGACCACATTCATTTTTAAATTGGTTTTCTTTTGGCATGTGCCATCCCTGAGAGCTCAGTTGGTAAAGAATCTGCCTGCAATACAGGGGACCTGGGTTCAATTCCTGGGTCAGGAAGATCCCCTGGAGAAGGGAAAGGCTACCCACTCGAGTATTCTGGCCTGTAGAAGTTGCAAAGGGTCAGACACGACTGAGCAACTTTCACTTCCTTTAGCATAATTCAACTATCTCTTCTTGTCATATTCTTTCTCAATATTAGACATTTTTGAGAAGATAATAAGCTCATTATTTTATTATTAATAATTAACCATGAATAATAGGAAAAGACCCTGATGCTGGGAAAGACTGAAGGCAAAAGGAGAAGGGGGTGACAGAGGATGAAATGGTTAGATAGTATCACCAATTCAAAGGACATGAATTTGTCCTCTACAAACTCGGGGAGATAGTAGAGGACAGAGGAGCCTGGTGTGCCAAAGTCCATCGGGTCATAAAGAGCTGCACACAACTTAGTGCCTGAACCACACAGCAACAAAACTTGGTTTTTCATTGAATTTTCTGTGGTTAGTATTTAGTACCAAACTAGTACAACTTATATTAAAAAGCAGAGATATTACTCTGCCAACAAAGGTCAGTCTAGTCAAGGCTATGGTTTTTCCAGTGGCCATGTACGGATGTGAGAGTTGGACTGTGAAGAAAGCTGAATGCCAAAGATTGATGGTTTTGAACTGTGGTGTTGGAGAAGACTCTTGAGAGTCCCTTGGACTGCAAGGAGATCCAACCAGTCCATCCTAAAGGAGATCAGTCCTCAATCAAATGTTCATTGGAAGGACTGATGCTAAAGCTGAAACTCCAATACTTTGGCCACCTGATGCGAAGAGCTGACTCATTGGAAAAGACCCTGATGCTGGGAGAGACTGGGGGCAGGAGGAGAAGGGGACAACAGAGGATGAGATGGCTGGATGGCATCACCAACTCGATGCACATGAGTTTGGGTGAACTCCGGGAGTTAGTGATGGATAGGGAGGCCTGGCGTGCTGTGAGTCATGGGGTCACAGAGTCGGACACAACTGAGCCACTGAACTGAACTGAACTGAGTACAATTTAATTGCCGAGATATCCTACTGGCTTGACTGACTCTATGAGATGGATCTGCTGTAACTAAAATGTCTACTGGCTAGATAATCAGTCTCATCTGTATGATGTCAGAATATCTCCCAACACTGACCAATTTCATCCTTTTGGGATATTGGCAGGGAAGATGTCTCACATTGGCAATATAGTGTCCATTTACACTCAGCTCTTGTCTGGTGTATAACAAATACTCTCTACCTAGCCAAGATGTCCATTCAATTTTCTGGCAACTACCACCAAGCTGACTTCAGAGAAGAGGACGCACTAGGGGAGGACTCACATTCCTCCACCACTCTGTTGCAACAGTGAACACAGGCTTATTCCTAATATCTCACAACATGATTTCCTGTGAGGAAATAACTGAATAAAAAGGCACTCACCTCTCAGAAACAATTCTTTTTGAATTAGTAGAGAGTTTCCCCCTTAACTCTGTAGTGGCCTCATCCTAGAAAGACAACTCAATTTAGTTGCTAAGTTGCTAACTTAGCAGTCATGTCCAACTTTGTTTAGATTGCTAACTAAAAATTAATATCTAAAATCAGAAATATCTGCATTTGATTCAGTGTGCCCTTAGGAACATGGCTAGGAACTTATCTACAGTAAAGTTATTTTAAAAATTCATCAAAGTAGCCACAACCAGGACAAAGAAGAGAGAGGTTCCAAGTTCAAGGACAAATGCCAGTGGTCAAGAATGTAGAGACTACTCACCACTATCACAAATGGTTTTCCAGTTTCAACAATTTCCCTAAGGCACCACGTACACTGGTGTGTGATTGTAATCTGGCTCAGTCTTGACTGGTTGAATTCTCTGGTGGTTTAGTTTATCAGTAAGTTATACAGAGTCCAAAGTCCAGAAACCCCAGTTACAGTGAAGAACATGTATATGCTCTTTGATTTCAAACAGTACTTCTTTTCTAACAATGTATTATCTATTAATAATTTATTCTGCTATAGAAATGTTCATAAACATACCTCCACCATAGAGATGGATGAAAATACAGATACACTGATATTGTATGGCTTATTCCAACAACATGTGTGTGAATGAAACAGAAATGTTGTGAAGTATAAGCTACTGACTATTAAGCATTGTATTAGGAGAGCTATCACAGTAGTGGCCTATGTAAAGCCCTAGATGTGGCCTAGTTTATCTACGAAAGAGTGACTTTCACCAAAATATGTCTATTTTACTAGTATTTATAAAGAACAAGCTTAAAGACCAAAAACACATGACTTTTGTAAACAGAATTTACATATTGTTTTTCTTTTTTCTAATTTATTGTCTATGTTTTTCATTAATTCTATTTTTTACATTTACCTTTCAACTTCTTCCTAGATTCTTGGGATGAATGCCTATTTATCTTTAAAAAAACTGTTAATGATATATCTACAAATTGGCCTCTAAATGTAGGAACCACTCTGATGTGTTTTAAGTGTATTATTGTCATTATCATTAATATCCAAATGATCTGTAGATATCCCTTGCACATGCATTGGAAGAATTAATGTACACCACAGCAAATATAATCAATAATATTTTAATAACTTTGTATGGTAACTAGACTTATCATGGTGATCATTTTATAATATATAAAAATATTGAATCACTGTGTTGTATGCTTGAAACTAATATAATTTTGTAAGCAGGTCCTACTTTATTAGAAGAAAAATGAACAGATCCTAAAAGATCTTTAGGACTTCATAAAGCATACCAACATATGCATAAGGAAAGTCTCAGAAGGAGAGGAAAGAGGCAGAGAGAATGAAAAAGCAAAAACAAGCCAAATGTGATGATAGCATTAATCCACCCTTTCAAGATGTGCAATGGATTCCATGTAGGACAAATTTGAAGTGATCTGAACCTAGATACATCATAGGCAAACTGTCAAAAGACAAAGAGAGAATCCTGAAAACAGCAAGAGAAAAATGACTCACAAGTACAAGGGATACACAGTAAAATTTATAGCTGACTTCTCATCAGAAACTATGGCGGCCAGAAAGCAGTAGAATAACAGAGTCGAAGTGATGAAAGAAAGATTGTCAACCAAGAATTCCATATCCAAGGAGAAATTTAAAAATAAAGAGAAATTCAAACATTGCCAACTTAAAAAAATGCAAAATAGCAAATTTCTCATTAGCAAACCTGCCCTACAAATCAAACTACAGAGGGGTCCATGCTGAAATGAAAGGATACTGACAGGCATGTGTGTGTGTATGTGCTCGGTCATGTCTGACTCTTTGCTACCCCATGGACTGTAGCCCACCAGGCTCTTCTGTCTGTGGAATTTTCCAGGCAAAGAATACTGGAGTAGGTTGCCATTTCCTCCTCCAGGGGATCTTCCCAACCCAGGGATCGAACCTGCATCTCCTGCTTTGGCAGGCAGATTCTTTACCACTACACCACCTGAGAAGCCCAAGGACACTGGACGGTAACACAAATTTACTCCAAAAAATCAAGAGCACTAATAATAGTTATTACATAAGTAAATATTAAAGATTATATATATTGTTTTTGTTTATAGCTTTTTTCTCTCCTTAATCAAAAGACAGTTGCATAAAGCGATAATTATAAAATTATATTCATAGGCTTATAATGTATAAATATGTATACACACATATTGTATAACAATAATAGCACAAAGGAGCTATACTGAAACAAAGTTTTTGTATATTACTAAAATTAAGTTGCTATTGATCTAAACTTAATTGGTACAAGTTAGTATACTAATTGTAATTTCCTGGGCAAACACTAAGAAAGTAACTCAAAAAAAGATATGGTAAGAGAAACAGTAAGACAAAGGCATGAGATGATGCTCATCTTTAGTCATTCAGTTCAGTTCAGTTCAGTCGCTCAGTCGTGTCCGACTCTTTGCAACCCCATGAACTGCAGCACGCCAGGCCTCCCATCACCAACTCCCATAGTTTACCCAAACTTATGTCCATTGAGTCGGTAATGCCATCTAACCATCTCATCCTCTGTCGTCCCCTTCTCCTCCTGCCCTCAATCTTTCCAACATCGGAGTCTTTTCAAATGAGTCAGCTCTTTGCATCAGGTGACCAAAATATTGGAGTTTCATTTTCAACATCAGTCCTTCCAGTGAACTCCCAGGACTGATTTCCTTTAGGATGGACTGGTTGGATCTCCTTGCAGTCCAACGGGCTCTCAAGAGTCTTCTCCAACACCACAGTTCAAAAGTATCAATTCTTCTGCACTCAACTTTCTTTATAGCCCAACTCTCACATCCACACATGACCACTGGAGAAACCATAGCCTTGGCTCTTCAGTCATTAGGGAAATACAAATCAAAACCACAATGAGATCCTGCTCCAGACACACTAATATGGTTCTAATTTTAAAAATGGACAATAATCAGTAATGATGAGGATGTGGAGAAATTGGAACCTTCATATATTGCTGGTGGGATTATAAAATGGTACAGCTTCCTTAGAAAAAATTTTGGCAGTTCTTCAAAGGACTAAACCTGGAGTTACTATAAAAGCCAGAAATTTCACTCATAGGTATAAAGCATGATTATGGAAAACATAGATGCATGCAAAAACTTGTACATGAATGTTCATAGCAGCCTGGTGTGCTGCAGTACATGGGGTCACAGAGTCAGACATGACTTAGCAACTGAACAACAACAGAAACAAGGAAATAAAATTGAAGGAAATAAAATAGAATAAAGAGTTAGCGAATGGAAGATGCAGAAACCAGAAGGTAAGAGGTAGAATGGAAGAAAGCAGACTAGAAGATGAAAGATCACTAGAGGGGTGGTAAGTGAAGAAATGGAGGAGAACAAAAAAGATGCCCAGATGTTTCTTTATCATGATGTCAGTGTCCCACAGTCTTTTTTCCCCTCCCCTAAGAGATATTTCTACATATGAAAAGTGGAAACAGAATAAAAATGATGAAACTAACATGCTCAATAGCTCTGCAGCTGTTCTTATTCCATTCTGGTGTTAACTTATATGAGATATATTATCAGTTTTTTATTTCTGTTTAAATAAAAACTCTGACTATGACAGGTATGAAGATTCTCTGTCCAGATCACCCTTCAAAAAAGGACTTTTTACCTGGCAGTGGGGAGTATAGTTAGCAGGTGGCCTCTAGCCAGGAGCTTTTTCCTGAGTGCTGCTTTCCTGAAGCCTCCGGTTTCCTTAGGGCAGCCTGCATATGATGACTGACTGAAGTAGGGAATATAAAGTCTTCACCATTGGGGGTCCTAGTCTCCCAGAGTTCCATACCAGGTAGGATGAAGTTTTTGGACCTATATAATATAGTTCTCTGCTTTTTTCCTTCCAAGGAGTAAGCGTCTTTTAATTTCATGGCTGCAGTCACCATCTGCAGTGATTTTGCAGCCCCCCAAAAATAAAGTCTGACACTGCTTCCACTGTTTCCCCATCTATTTCCCATGCAGTGATGGGACCAGATGCCATGATCTTCGTTTTCTGAATGTTGAGCTTTAAGCCTACTTTTTCACTCTCCTCTTTCACTTTCCTCAAGAGGCTTTTTAGTTCCTCTTCACTTTCTGCCATAAGGGTAGTGTCACTGAGCGACTCAGCTGAACTGGATATAGTTCTCCTCTCTCTGTCCTGTCTTGTGTCCTTCCTTGCTTTTCACAAATATTGCACCTAATAAAACAAATTGCTTCCAAAGTTCTGCCTCATTATTTGCTCCTAGAGAACCTTACTTGTGATAGAGTCATTTTGTTTTACATCGGTGCATGAGAGAAAAGAGAGAAGGCCCTAAATCCTCTGTTCAACAAAGAAAATACACAAGTATTTATGTATTCTTGAAACCAGGGATGGCACTTTAAGTATTTATTACTAGGCAACACATTATTAATAAGACAACCAGTTTATAATCTGTTAAGGATTGCTTTCACAGGCCATAGAAACAATCTTGACTCCAGATATCTAACAGGAATTGGCAGCTAAGGAATTCAGAAAACCACTGCCCAGTCCAGCTTCCTGTTTTTGTAAATAAAGTTTTATTGGAACACAGTTACATCCATTCATTTGGCTGTTTTCATGAGCAGAATTGAGTAGTCACAACAATGACCATGTGACCTGGAAATGTCAAATATTAACTATCTGGACCTTTAAGAAAATATTCTTTTGATGGAAATAACTTCTAAAAGGATGATTTTACAGGTAAGATACTATCTGCTTTTCTCTTCAGCTGCAGAAGGTGGGAGTAGTTACAAATGCCTCCAGGTTTTTAAAGGCAACACCTAGGATTCCACTAATTGGCACTGAGGAGAAAAAGGAAACCTCAAGAAGCCCTCAAGAAGCCCAAAACAATATGGAGAGAACAGGGCCAAATAGGATTATTAACAAATGAAACAAGGAGTGTATACTGTTTTGAAGCTACACTGATCAGAAGCTGAAAGCATGAAAGGGGTTTTAGGTGTCTCAGGGCCAAGTCTGAGAAGATTGGGTTTGGAAATAGAATGACAAAAAGGAAATCAGTGGACTGTGATTTGATCTGTCATAAATTTTACCAAAAATCAAAGTGAGTGGGGAGGAGCAACGTAGGGTAGAAAGTTAAGAGGTGCAAACTAGTAGGTTTCAGATAAGCTACAAGGATATATTGTACAACACGGGGAATGCAGCCAATAACTATGAATGGAGTATAACATCTAAAATGGTAAACCGCAATATTGTACACCTGTAACTTGGGTAGTATTGTATATCAACTGTACTTCAAAAAAGCTAACAAGCAAAACAAGCTGAAAGGAAAGGGGAACAGCCCAAACAAAAGATGTGACTGAGTGAGCAAGACCTTCTGGTGACTTCTTTCAGATCCTCTTTGGGATGGGTGAAGGCGAAGACACAGGGTAAGGACTTCTCTGGGTCCAGGGGTTCCCTGATAAAGGAACCCTAGGGAAAGTTCCCTGCTCCTTCCCATCAGTACCTGGAAACAGGCTACAGTTCACCCAGACTCTACTCCACGTCTGAGCTCCCCAGGTTCTGAGATTCTTGCTGCTCCATATTTACCAAGTCCTTCCCTGTTCTGCTCTTTAGCACAGGGCCTATGAATTTTCAGTGTATAGCCCACTTAGGCTCTTTACCAGGGCCATGTTTAATTGGAAGAGAAACTCAGGGCATGCAGCGTGTTCTGAAATCTCTTTCCCAGCCTCTGTTTCTTTCACTTAATTGCTCTTCTTTTTAGGTCTCCTGGGCTCCCTTCTTACCTTAGAGCCTAAGTCATTCTGTACTCCCTCAATTGCTCTTTGTAGAAACAAGCAAAAAATAGATGCATCATTCATTTATTAATTTTCTTCAACTAATAGTTATTGCAAGCCAGTTACAGCTTGACCATTGATACAAGACCACTGAATATTTTAAAGCCATATACATAGCTGTTCCTACCAGCTTTCTTGTGTCTTCCAGAAACAACTGAGCTTTTATTCTGGGCAAAACAGATTACCAAATACCAGTCTTAAAGGCATGTGTTTTCCGTGAAAAGGGTTTTAGAAACTGTGTGTAGTCATCAATTTGACATGTGATCTGTGTCTCTTCAGTCACATGTCACATTTCCCTGGCATTGTTCCCTTTTGCTCTTTATGAAAGTGCTTATTTCCTGTTTATAATGCTCTCACTTTTTAATGTTATACCTTCTCTTTCCAAAACCTATTTATATACCACTAAATCAAGCTGTGATAAGACAGCACTTTTCATTTGATTCCAATTCTACATAATAATTTCTTATTCGAAACAACAATTATTTTATCAGGAAGAAGCAGCTGCAAACACAGCAATTCCTCTGAACTGCCATTAACAGAATGTTTCCTGCTGTCAAGCCAGGTGTTTAGCTCTAAATGCCGAGCTTTCTGGACCTGAGACTGGCCGCTCTCCTCTGAGATGGAGGTGCAGCCCCTCTGCCAGGCTTGCTAACCCTGGAGACAGGGTACTCTTCCCCTCACTCCTTGCCTTTTGACCCTATTCTCCCGGGCCCTCCTGCCCCCACTCCCTCAGGAAGTTCTCAGAAGCCAGTTGTATTATCTGAGTTCAGCGGTTCACATCTGTCGTTCCAGAGAATTCAGTCTTACAAAAAGTCATAGAGACACAAATGACCTCATCTATAAAACAGAAACAGACATAGAGAACAGACTTGTGCTTGCCAAGGGAGGCGGGGGTGGGGGAGGGAAGGATTAGAGTTTGGAATTAGCAGATACGAAACCATTATATATTGAATGGATGAGCAACAAGGTCCTACTCTGTTGCACAGGGAGCCATATTCAATATCCTGTGATAAACCATAATGGAAAAGAATACTTAAAAGACTGTATTCATATACAGAACTGAATCACACAGCTATGCAGCAGAAACTACCAGCACTGTAAATCAACGATACATCCAAAAACTTTTAAATCATAGAGGGTTAAGCTCATAGTGCACAAGTGTCCACAGCTTCTTTCTCTCCACAAGCTAAATAGAATTCTGGAGCTGTTCATTCTCTAGGCATTTTTCCACTTACCTTTCTCTCGGGCCTATTAGAAAGATGGAGGCAGGGAAGGACATTCAGAGCTGCTGACATGGGGTCCTGGTGGAAGGTCTTGGTTGGGAGTTGGGAGTGCAGGGGACAGAGTTTTCTGGGCCAGCTGCTTGAGAATGACAGAGGTATACACAGAGGATTTTTTCAGTACACTGGCTGTGCCTGCTCAAAGCTGAGAATTATGGCTATACGATAGAAGGCAAATGTCTTGAACTCGGGCAGGACACAGAGATGAATGGGAGCGTGAAAATGCTCTCATCTTTTAGAGAGTCATTGAAGATCCATCCAACTGAAATGTGTGTCTGTTTTTCTTTCTTAAAGCACACTGGATCTATTCTAAGTATTTTGGAATATTTAGAATCCTTTAGAAAATCATATCCCTGGAGAAGGGCATGGCAACCCAGTATTCTTACCTGGAGAATCCCCATGGACAGAAGAGCCTGACGGGCTACAGATCATGGGGTCACAAAGAGTTGGACACGACTGAGCAACTACTCACAGCATAGCACAGAAAATAATATACCTTGTGACAGAGAAATATTTATTGGAAGCTCAACAATTCCTTTAATTTCTCTTTTTCTTTTGTTAGATTCAATTAGATTAAGTTTAATAAGTTAAAATTAAGTTTAATATGAGTGATTTTTGAACTTTAATCTCTGTGCAATACTATTATGTGAATTCCTACAGTAAGTGTGAAGATAAACTAATTTTTCTTTTAAAATGTGAGAAAAATGCCTATATGATAATAATGTTTAGTTCTGGAAGGCAGGAATATGGTGGATTATTATTTTGTCTTTGTGCTTGTCTCAGTCCATTTGGGCTGCTATCACAAGACACCACAGATTGGTAGCTTATAAACAATAGATATTTATTTTTTGCAGTCCTGGGGTCTAAAAGTCCAAGATTAAGGCATCAGTATGGCCACCTTCTGATAGGAACACTCTGGTTCACACCTTCTGGCTGTGTCCTCACTTGGTGAAAGAAGCTAGGGATCTCTCCAGTGTCTCTTTTATAAGGACACTAATCCTATTCCTTTTTTTAAAAATTGAAGTGTAATTGATTTACAATGTTGTGTTAATTTCTGCTATAAAGCAAAGTAGTTCAGTTATATATATATGTACATACATATATGTACACACACTTTGTTTTAAAAAAGTATTCTTTTCCATTATGGTTTGTCTCAGAATACTGAACATAGTTCCCTGGGCTGTTCAGTAGAACCTTGCTATTTATCCATTCCATACATAGTAACTTACATCTGCTTACATCCACTAACCCCAAACTCCCACTGCATGCCACCCACAACCCACTCTCCTTTGGCAACCACAAATCTCTTCTCTATGTTTGTGAGTCATTTATAGATAGGTTCACTTGTCTCATATTTTAGATTCTACATATAAGTAATGCTGCTGCTGTTAAGTCACTTCAGTCGTGTCCGACTCTGTGTAACCCCATAGACAGCAGCCCACCAGGCTCCCCGTCCCTGGGATTCTCCAGGCAAGAACACTGGAGTGGGTTGTCACTTCCTTCTCCAATGCATGAAAGTGAAAAGTGAAAGTGAAGTCGCTCAGTCGTGTCCGACTCTTAGCGACCCCATGGACTGCAGCCTACCAGGCTCCTACACCCATGGGATTTTCCAGGCAAGAGTACTGGAGTGGGGTGCCATTGCTTTCTCCAACATATATCATATGATATTTGTCTTTATCTTTCTGATTTGGTTCACTTAGCATAGTAATCTCTAGTTGCACAGACACTAATCCTGTTGGAATCTACACTGTCATGGTCTAAACATCACCCTAAGGCCTCACCTCTTAACACCTCGCTCAAGCATCAGGATTTCAACATATGAATTTTGGGGGAGGACACAAACATTCAGGCCATACCAGTGCTTCTATATATTTTCTAAATTTCAAAAAATTAAATTAATCAATTAAAATGACAGGAATACCCAACATTACTATTGTACATTCCTTCTCTGTTAATATTTTGTTTATTTATTCCATGGCATTTTTATGATGGTAATAGCAAAGCATTATGTTTTGACACAGAACTCTTCAATCAAAGATGGTTTTTACAGACATACATTTAAAAAGTGTCACTGATTCCAAAATAAATATTTATTCATGTAAAGACTGGCATATACAAATATAAAGATAGAGCACCAATAATTGTATCTAAGAAATAGACTCTGAGGAGTGCAACCTCAGTCCAGGATAAAGGGAACTGAAATGTCAAGGGATTTCAGAACTCCTATGAAAAATACCCCAGCAATCAAATAAATGACTAATAGTAAATAACAGAATCAAATATCTAACTAATAACATATACAAGCAAATTTTTCATGCCTCAGGACTCCACTGTATAAACTAGAGATAGTGATTTCCTTTTTTCAGCTAAATAACATCAGGAGGTAAAGACAGTGCTGCCTGGCAAAATTCTGGTTCTCAAAGAGAACTCAACAACAATGCAGGGGTGGGCGGGGGGTGGAGGTTACCAGCACCATCACTTTGAGATTTGTATCAAATGTGGTTCAGAATCTACCCTCTTCCATGAATTAATGATCTAAAATTTCAATATATTACTTTCAAGACATAAAGTTAATGAATGTAAAAGGCAATGTAAAAAACATAAAAATTAACCCGCTTAGTTTTTCTTTCATATCCTCATCCAGCCACCTTTTACTTTTTCTTTCCCTCTTCCTTTAAAAAAAAAAAGGTTTCTCTTATTCTTCCATTTTTTTCCTTGTATACTCATTTATTCTTGACTTTTCTCAACTCTTCTCCCTCTCTTAAGTAAGGGTACACTTTTTTTTTTTTTCTGATTTTCTTTTAACTATTCATCTCTGTAGAAAACTATACTGAAATTACACTGAACTAGTTTAAATGGAACCGCTCTGTAACTTTTTTTTTTTTTTTGCGACAGTAGACGTTTCCTGGAAAACCATTCACATCAAAACTCTTGATGGAAAACTGATTCTCGTGTCGGCTTCCCCGTTCCCCCTCCTCATAGATGACGTGCAGGTGGAACCATGGCTTGTCCTCCTCACCCCTCTGCAGACTCGGTACCTCTGGTCAGCCTGTCCGCCCCCCCACCTCCAGACCGGCACGCTGCTCTCTCTCCGTGAGCCACTCTAGCTCTCTCGGCTTACTCTCGGCTTACTCTCGTTCAGTCTCTGCTTTCACTTCCTTCCATTCTTCACAGCCGAAAGCTATGGCCCTTTGCAGCTCTGTTGACAGCACTTCAGTAGCTCCCCATTGTGTGAAACGTTGAAGTTCAAATACCTAACCTTCTATAAGCCTCGTTTTTCTTGAAGTCATGGTCTGATCCCCTATACGAAGCAATTTCAGCCCCCCGAAACTGATACTGTGCGATTAATAGATGTATGCCTTTGTTTACACTTTGCCCTCTGCTGGACACTGATTCATCTTTTAAGATTAGGTTTAAAAGAATACATTTTTAAAATGTCTAATCTAACCAGAAGCTGGGGAAGTGAAAACTTTATTTTTTGCCTGCGCCACCTAGCATGTGGAGTATTTGTCTCCTGACCAGGGATCCAACCCACACCCTCTGCAGCAGAAACTCAGGAGTCCCACACTGAACCACCAGGGAAGTCTCTGAAATTTAAAAAAAAATAGATCTTTCCCTTATTTGACAATCAAAATACTCCAAGATTTTAAATATTCTACTTCTGGTTACCAGCTCTGTATGTAAGGAACTTGGAAGTTGCTGCTCCATCCTAAGAACAAATAAAAAGTCTGAACTGGCTGAAAAATCCACAGTCCTCTTTGGATCTATAAAAGAATAGGACACAGAGAATACCAGAGCCCCCAAGATTGGAGAGACAGACAGGAAAATACAGAAAATGGTGGCTTACCAGAGTAGAGACTCATAAGTAGAAACTGCCAGGGGGACTAGTGCCAGCGTCAGTTCAGTTCAGTTCAGTCACTCAATTGTGTCCAACTCTACGACCCCATGGACTACAGCACACCTGGCCTCCCTGTCCATCACCAGCTCCCAGAGCCTACTCAGACTCATGTCCATCAAGTCAATGATGTCATCCAACCACCTCATCCTCTACTGTCCCCTTCTCCTCCCACCTTCAATCTTTCCCAGCATCAGGGTCTTTTCCAATGAGTCAGTTCTTCGCATCAGGTGGCCAAAGTATTGGAGTTTCAGCTTCAACATCAGTCCTTTTAAAGAACACCCAGGACTGATCTCTTTAGGATGGACTGGTTGGATTTCCTTGCAGTCCAAGGGACTCTCAAGAGTCTTCTCCAACACCACAGTTCAAAAGCATCAATTCTTCAGCGCTCAGCTTTCTTCACAGTCCGACTCTCACATCCATACATGATTACTGGAAAAACCATAGCTTTAACTAGATGGACCTTTGTCGGCAAAGTAATGTCCCTGCTTTTTAATATGCTGTCAAGGTTTGTCATAGCTTTCCTTCCAAGGATCAAGTGTCTTAACTTCATGGCTGCAGTCACCATCTGCAGCGATTTTGGAGCCCAAAAAAAAAAAAATCTGTCAATGTTTCCATTGTTTCCCCGCCTATTTGCCATGAAGTGATGGAACTGGATGCCATGATCCAACTTTTCTGAATATTGAGTTTTAAGCCAACTTTTTCACTCTTCTCTTTCACTTTCATCAAGAGGCTCTTTAGTTCTTCGCTTTCTGCCATAAGGGTGGTGTCATCTGTTTATCTGAGGTTGTTGATATTTCTCCCAGTAATCTTGATTCCAGCTTGTGCTTCCTCCAGCCAGCATTTTGCATGATGTACTCTGCATAGAAGTTAAATAACAGAGTGACAATATACAGCCTTGATGTACTCCTGTCCCGATTTGGAACCAGTCTGTTCTTCCATGTCCAGTTCTAACTTGCTTCTTGACCTGCATACAAATTTCTCAGGAGGCAGGTAACCTGGTCTGGTATTCCTGTCTCTTGAAGAATTTTCCACAGTTTGTTGTGACCCACGCAGTCAAAGGCTTTGGCATAGTCAATAAAGCAGATGTTTTTCTGGAATTCTCTTGCTTTTTCAATGATCCAGTGGATGCTGGCAATTTGATATCTGGTTCCACCACCTTTCTATATCCAGCTTGAACATCTAGAAGCTCATGGTTCACGTACTGTTGAAGCCTGCCTTGGAGAATTTTGAGCATTACTTTGCTAGCATGTGAGATGAGTACAATTGTGCAATAGTTTGAACATTCTTTGGCATTGCCTTTCTTTGGGATTGGAATGAAAACTGACCTTTTCCAGCCCTGTGGCCACTGCTGAGTTTTCCAAATTTGCTGGCATATTGAGTGCAGCACTTTCACAGCATCATCTTTCAGAATTTGAAATAGCTCAACTGGAATGCCATGGTAGTGATGCTTCCTAAGGCCTGCTTGACTTCACATTCCAGGATGTCTGGCTCCAGGTGAGTGATCACACCATCATGATTATCTGGGTCATGAAGATCTTTTTTGTATAGTTCTGTGTGTTCTTGCCACCTCTTCTTAATATCTTCTACTTCTGTTAGATCCATACTATTTCTGTCCTTTATTATGCCCATCTTTGCATGAAATGTTCCTTTGGTATCTCTAATTTTCTTGAAGAGATCTCTAGTCTTTTCCATTCTATTGTTTTCCTCTATTTCTTTGCATTGATCACTGAGGAAGGCTTTCTTATCTCTCCTTGCTATTTTTTGGAACTCTGGATTCAGATGGGTATATCTTTCCTTTTCTCCTTTGCCTTTCACTTCTCTTCTTTTCTCAGCTATTTGTAAGGCCTCCTCAGACAACCATTTTACCTTTTTGTGTTTCTTTTTCTTGGGGATGGTCTTGATCACTGCCTCCTGTACGGTGTCACAAACACTCAGTAGACACCTTGGACTACAGTGTCCATAGTTCTTCAGGCACTCCGTCTATCAGATCTAATCCCTTGAATCTCTTTCTCACTTCCACTGTATAACCGTAAGAGATTTGATATAGATCATACCTGGATGGTCTAGTGGTTTTCCCTACTTTCTTCAATTTAAGCCTGAATATAGAGTTCATGATCTGAGCCCCAATCAGCTCCCAGTCTTGTTTTTGCTTACTGTATAGAGTTTCTCCACCTTTGGCTGCAAAGAATATAATCAATCTGATTTTGGTATTGACCATCTGGTGATGTCCACGTGTAGAGTTTTCTCTTGTGTTGTTGGAAGAAGGTGTTTGCTATGACCAGTGCATTCTCTTGGCAAAACTCTGCTAACCTTTGCCCTGTTTCATTCTGTACTCTAAGGCCAATTTGCCAATTACTCCAGGTATTTCTTGACTTCCTACTTTTGCATTCCAGTCCCCTATAAGGAAAAGGCCATCTTTTTTGGGTGTTAGTTCTAGAAGGTCTTGTAGGTCTTCATAGAACTGTTCAGCTTCTTCAGCATTACTGGTCTGGGCATAGACTTGGATTACTGTGATATTGAATGGCTCACCTTGGAAACCAACTGAGATCATTCTGTCATTTTTGAGATTGCATCCAAGTACTGGATTTTGGACTCTTTTGTTGACCATGATGGCTACTCCATTTCTTCTAAGGGATTCTTGCCCACAATATTAGATGTAATGGTCGTCTGAGTTACATTCACCCATTCCAGTCCATATTTGTTCACTGATTCCTAAAATGTCGATGTTCACTCTTGCCATCTTCTGTTTGACCACTTCCAATTTGCCTTGATTCATGGACCTAACATTCCAAGTTCCTATGCAATATTGCTCTTTACAGCGTCAGGCTTTACTTCCATCACCAGTCACATCCACAACTGGGTACTGTTTTTGCTTTGGCTCTGTCTCTTCATTCTTTCTGGAGTTATTTCTCCATTGATCTCCAGAAGCAATTGGGCACCTACTGACCTGGGTAGTTCATCTTTCAGTATTCAGTATTCTTGCCTTGAGAACTCCATGAACAGTGCCAGTGTAGGAAAATCTGAATGTAATTAACAAATTGCTGAAGACACAAAGAGGACGAGTCTGAGAGTTAAAAACTCCAGAATGACCCAGGCGTTGTGGAGCCTCCATACTTTTCCCTCTAAGAGCTCGATGAGGTAGATTCTCACAATGATTATCAGAGAAAAATCCCCTCGTACTTTTGGCAGAGGAGAGGGAAAAGAATCAGTTTGTAATGCCAGAGAACTCTGTTCTTAACAAGGTCTGTCCTCAAGAGAAACTAACTACAGCCTATCCCAATGGGGTTGCAAAGACTCATAGGACGAAACAACAAAAACCTGATGATATTATCAGAGCCCAACTGACCTGGAAAAAGGGATATCGCCAGCTCCAACCCACTTTCACCATTTTGTTCCATTTAAAAGGGAAGAAAAAGACTGAGAAACACTTGTGAAGCTCACAGTCCAAAGATACCTGCTCAATAAAAGACTGAGCTTCCCAGTTGACGCTAGTGATAAAGAACCCTCCTGCCAATGCAGGAGACATAAGAAATGCAGGTTCAATCCCTGGCTCAGGAAGATCCCCTGGAAAAGGGAATGACTACCACTCCAGTATTCTTGCCTGGAGAATTTCATGGACAGAGGAGCCTGGTGGGCTACAGTTTATGGAGTCACAAAGAATCCAAACCGACTGAAGCAACTGAGCACACACAATCGTAGGAATGAACACAGAACGCTCCTCCTCTCCTACATTTCACCACCACATCACTAAAGGCCTCCTTACATGTCATGCTCAGTTATCAAGAATAAAAAAATTCAAGGCATATCAAAAGGCAAAAAACACAATTTAAAGACATTAGAACAAAATCAAAGTGAGACATGGCAAAGATGTTGGGGTTATTAGAACAGGAATTTAGAAAAACTGTACGTTAAGGGCCCTTAATTTTAACATGTAAGAACAGATTAGCAAAGTAAGCAGAGAGATGAAACTCCTAAGAAAGAACCAAACAGAAATGTTAAAGGTGAAAAACACTGCAACAAAAATGAAGACTGCCTTTGATGAATTTATTTGTAGACTGGACCCAGATGAGGAAAGAATCTCTGAGTTTGAGGATATCTTCAACAGAAACCTCCGAAATTGAAAAGCAAACAGAGAAGAGACTGATAAAGCAGAACAGAACATCTAAGGGCTGCGGGACAACAGATGCAACATACACTCAGCAGCAACACCAGAAGGGGAGGAAGAGAGAAGTAGAAGAAATATTCGAAGAAACGATGACTGAGAATTTCCCCCAAATTAACGTCAGACAACAAACCACACATCTGAGAACCTCAGAGAATACCAAGCAGGATAAATGCCTCAAAAACTATATATATGCATGTCAGTCACAGTCAAATCGCAAAGAATACTTGAACTCAGTAATAAGAAAACAGACATCTAGACAATGGGAAGTTACTCAGCACTAAAAAGAAATGAGCTTTCAAGTCATCAGAAGAAATGGAGGAACCTTAAATGCATATCACTAAGTGAAAGAAACCAGTCTGAAAGGGCTGCATATGGTATGATTCCATCTACAGTCCACGGGGCCTACAAAGGGTCGGACACAACTGAGCGATTGAGCACATATCCTCTAAATTGGGCTTCCCTGGTGGCTCAGCAGTAAAGAATCTGCCTGCAATGCAAGAGACGCAGGTTCGATCCCTGGGTGGGGAAGATCCCCTGGAGAAGGAAATGGCAACTCACTCCAGTATTCTTGCCTGGAGAGTTCCTGGGCTGTAGTCCACTGGTGGGCAACTGTCCATGGAGTTGCAAAGTCAGACATGACTGAGTGACTAAACAGCAACAAATCCTCTAAATTACACTCACATGTTCTCAGAGCTATTCTGAAATTGTAATAAAAATAGCTTACTATTAAACATCTGAAGCTTTATTTTCTTAAAGTATTTATTGCTCAATTAGTTTAACTGCTGGAGCTAATCACCACTTGATTTTCATTGTAATCTGGTTAATTGTTGTCCTGAAGTTTTCCTCCCAGGGGCATGACTTTTGCTAGTTTCATTATTTATTTCTCAATACCCCTGGAAATAAATTAACCAATGATTTACATCTGGAAATCCTAATGTTCTCTTTGACAAATGATAGTTTCCTCACTGCTAAACCGCAGAGAAACTCACCTCAGAAAGATCTTTACTTGCTGCTACGCTCTCTCTGTTACTCCCTGCTTCTCTAAAAGCTCTTGTCACTGTGATGGAGCAAGTTTATTTAGTATGCTATTCCATACCAAATATAGGCATAGAATACAGGCAAACACAGGCACAGAATCTGAACTGTTAAGGTTGGGTGCTGTAGGCGAGTTAAGTCAGCCTGTGTTATGGGTTTGGGTTCCTGCGGTTTATGGGGCAACTGAGAATCTAGGTATGGCCCGGCCTCTCATCTTGACATTTTATTCAGGAGTATTCAGCCACTGGGAAGACTGGATTCAAATGCTATTTGTTCCACATGAGAATTATTTCTCTTGAAAGCTTGTTCACTGATCTTGAATTTAGATTTTTTTTTTTTTTCAGGAATTACTTTTGGGAAATTTCCTGTGGGGTCTGTTCCAGGAGAAACATAAGATGGAGTAGGGTGGGGGCAGCTAGTCAGCTCTAGACTGTTCTAAAGGGGGCTCAGGACCCAACTATACTGTGTGTGAATACAAATCCCCCGGGAAGAGTCTTATCTGATTGTCCCTTTGGGGCAAAGAGAGATGGGAAAAAATGTGTTTACTCCAGGCTGGAGAAACTAACTCTTGGCATGGCAACAATGAGCAGCTCAAATCTCCCTTCTTCAGTAAGGTTTATTCTAATTATAGTCTGTCTTCTTTATTTCCTTTTTCTTAAATTTTTTATGTATGTTATTCTTCTGGCCGCTGGGTCTTCGTTGCTGTACAAGGGCTTTCTCTGGTTACAGTGGGCGGGGTCTACTCTTCCTGGCTTTACACCGGCCTCTCGATGCCGGGCTCCTCTTGCTGTGGAGCACACCTGTGGGTGTGCAGACTTCAGTAGTTGCGCTGTGTGGGCTCCAGAGCACAGGCTAAGCCTCTGTGGTGCCTGGGCTTAGTGGTGCTGTGGCCTGTGGAACCCTCCCGGATCAGGGATTGAACCCATGGCCCCTGCGTTGGCAGGCAGATTCTCATCCACTGTGCCATCAGGGAAGGCCTCTTTACTTCTTCAAATGCAAAGCAGTGTTGTCTAATACAATGTTCTGCCTTTAGGACTTGCTTCATAATTTCCCGCTGAAAAATGAAAATGTAGGGCCATTTGCTTTAAAAGGGCTTCCCTGATAACTCAGTTGGTAAAGAATCTGCCTGCAAGGCAGGAAACACCTGTTCAGTTCCTGTTTCGGGAAGATCCTCTGGAGAAGAGATAGGCTACCCACTCCAGTATTCTTGGGCTTCCCTTGTGGCTCAGCTGGTAAAGAATCCGCCTGCAATGCAGGAGACCTGGGTTCGATCCCTGGGTTAGGAAGATCCCCTGGAGAAGGGAAAGGCTACCTACTCCAGTATTCTGACCTGGAGAATTCCATGGACTGTATAGTCCATGGGCTTGCAAAGAGTTGGACGCAGAAGAAAAGTTATGACCAACCTAGATAGCATATTGAAAAGCAGAGACATCACTTTGCCAGCAAAAGTCCGCCTAGTCAAGGCCATGGTTTTTCCAGTGGTCATGTATGGATGTGAGAGTTGGACTGCAAAGAAAGCTGAGCGCCGAATAATTGATGCTTTTGAACTGTGGTGTTGGAGAAGACTCTTGAGAGTCCCTTGGACTGCAAGAAGATCCAACCAGTCCATTCTGAAGGAGATCAGCCCTGGGATTTCTTTGGAAGGAATGATACTGAAGCTGAAGCTCCAGTACTTTGGCCACCTCATGCGAAGAGTTGACTCATTGGAAAAGACTCTGATGCTGGGAGGGAGTGGGGGCAGGAGGAGAAGGGGACGACAGAGGATGAGATGGCTGGATGGCATCACTGACTCGATGGATGTGAGTCTGAGTGAACTCCGGGAGTTGGTGATGGACAGGGAGGACTGGTGTGCTGCGATTCACGGGGTAGCAAAGAGTCGGACACGACTGAGCGACTGAACTGAACTGAACTAAACTGAGTGACTTTCACTGTGCTTTAAAATTATTAAGAATTTCAAAACAGCAACAGCAAAGCATTAAACCAAACATGGGCCCTTCAAAGCTTGGGGCCCTGTGCAAGCCCATGAAGCTGGTCCCATCTGTCACGATGGAACCGTTGAATATGGTAGCCATGGGCCATATATGGCCTTTATAATGTAATATTGCTAATGCAACTGTGGAGCTGAATTAAAGCTAAAACTTTAATTAACTGTAGTTTAAATAACCACATGTGTCTCATGGGTACCATGTTTGATAGCACAACACCTAATAGATTATAAATTATTTGGGGAAAATTACTTAATCCCATTGCTATTTAAGTTTTGTCACCTGTAAAATTGATGTAATAATATTACCTACCTCACAGGTTTATTTTGAGAATTAAGTAAGTTAATTCATCTAGAGCTCTTACAAAAGTGTATGGCATGTAATAACTATTAGCTTTAACAATATTTACTATTATTAACTTATCCAATATATATTTCAAAGTGTTGCCTTGTTCAGTCCCTGAGTCATGTCTGAATCTTTGCAACCCCATAAACTGCAGCACACCAGGCTCCTCTGTCCTCCACTGTCTCCTGCAGTTTGCTCAAATTCATGTTCATTGAGTTAGTGATGCTGTCTAACCATCTCATTCTCTGCTGCCCCCTTCTCCTTTTGCCTTCAATCTTTCCCGGCATTAGGATCTTTTCCAATGAATCAACTCTTCAAGAATGTGGCCGAAGTATTTCCTAACCTAGAGTAAATCCAATAAATCACAGTCATCCTATTACCCTTGGCTAAGACTGGTTCAGCGCTGGCTGTAAACTGAGGTCTGCTGGGTGTTTGGGGAAAGGTAGTTGTAAATAAATAAATTATAGTTGGTAAATATATCAAATGATATAGAACTCAAAAGAGTAGTTGTAAATAAAGAGGTGGTTGTAAATAAATGTAAATGATAGGTAGTTGTAAATAAGTCAAATGATACAGAATTTGACAGAGTAAGAACTAAAAGCTCCCCAAAACGCACAGTTAACACTTTACCTTCTAATATGTGTTAGAGTGCTAGATAAAATACAGGCTGTCCCATTAAGTTTGAATTTCAGATAAACAATGAATAATCTTTTCATATAAATATGTCACAAATATTGCATGAAATATACTAAAAAGTTGTTCATTTATGATCTGAAATTCAATTTTAATCCCATGTCTGTATTTTTATTTGCTAAATTTCCCAAGCTTAGATATACAGATTCCCAAACTAATTATATTGTCATTTCTCTGAACTCAGCCAGGCTGGGTTAATTTATAATCCATGTAAGATTTGACAGAGAAATTGTCTCACTCTCTCTTATGGGTGTTGTTCCAAGAACAAGGGGTTGGAGTTCAAGCTCAAGGCATTTCACCTCTCGGGCCTCAGGCGGTTTGCTTCAAAAATGATTGTCTTGATCCAACAGGTTGCCCTGGAGGTTTTAAATAGTACAGAGGTGGCTCAGTGGTAAAGAATCTGCCTGCCAATGCAGGAGATGTGAGTTCGATCCCTGGCTTGGGAAGATCCCCTGGAGGAAGAAATGGCAACCCACTCCAGTATACTTGCCTGGAGAATCCCACGGACAGAGGAGCCTGGCCGGCTACAGTCTGTGGGGTCACAAAGAGTCGGACAAGACTGAGTGACTGAGTATAGCACAGCACAGAGATTACAGCAGGAGCAACAGAATCAGACCTTCTAGATGGGAATCATCAGGGTTACCAGCGAGGTGAGCTTTAGAAAGTTGCTTAACCGCCAGGTGCTTTGATTTCTCCATCTGTAAGAAGAGGAAATAATTAAAACCCATATCTCTTAGGCTGCTGTGAAAATTAAATCAGTTAACGTTAAAGTTCTAGGAACTTTAAGTATGACACATAGGAAGTGCTCCATAAACGTAACCTCTCACTGCTATTCCAGCTCCGGTTTTCATCATCTCTTCAATCTTTAACAAGCATCCCAAGGCTCAGAGACTTACAACGTCAGATCTGGTTAGGGAAAAACGCTACCTAGAGGAACACTGGGTATGAAATAACTTTCATATCTGCTTAGAAATGAATTTACTAATAGTATTTCAGATTACATTAAAAGTATTTGTTTTGACATCATAGATTCTAAAGTATTGCTACTGAAAATTGGAATAGGTTATACTTTTTTTTTTCAAAGTCTCTCAGTTGTGAGGGACTCTTTGGGACTCCATGGACTATACAGTCTGTAGAACTCTCCAGGCCAGAATACTGGCATGGGTAGCCGTTCCCATTTCCAGTGCATCTTCCCAACCCAGGGATTGAACCTAGGTCTCCTGCATTGCAGGTAGAGTCTTTACCAGCTGAGCCACAAGGGAAGCCCAAGAATACTGGAGTGGGTAGCCTATCCCTTCTCCAGTGGATCTTCCCAACCCAGGAATAGAACTGGGGTCTCTTCCATTGCAGGCAGATTCTTTACCAACTGAGCTGTCAGGGAAGCCCAGGTTATACTTTACAGGCATGCAAACTTGCCATTGGCCTTAATAAGGGAATTCTCATCAGAATCTGTTTTTTTACCCAGAAAATGGGCACATTTTGCAATGCAAGTTACTACAGAGAAGACTGAGTCTTCAGTGATGAAAGAATTATGTAAATAAATGTATTTAAGGAATGAACAGTGTTTATATGTTTATTTTTCTAGTTAGAAGAGCTACAATTCATTTATTTAACCTTGGGAAAAATCAGATATCAGGACTCAAAAATTTTTGTATAATCAGTAGTTTAGAAAGGCTGAAGCCTTTTGTTTGCTTTTCAATAGTTCAGATTTCAAGGTTATAAATTCAGCTTTCATTTTCCTTTTATTGGAGTTGGTTCATTTTCTGTAGAGGTTTAATTTGTTGCCAGAGCATCATCACAAATTTGAATAATTATGTACTGAATGGTAGGGTAGAACTGAAATTGGGGTTGATTGAGAGGGTTGGAAACAGAGCAAACTTTTTCCTGCCATAGGAATTACAGATCCCTATGCAGCAAAACACTGCTCAGCACAAGCAAGCATTTTCAGTGAATTTAATCTGCTTTGTGAGAAACAGGAAAAAAAAAAAAAACTCCAACAGTGACTCAACTTCACTTATAATTGAGGGTAGCAAACAAAAACTACACCAAGACACCATTTTAAAAAATCTATCAGGGCTTCCCTGGTGGTCCAGTGGATAAGAATCCTCCTGCCAGTGCAGGGGACACAGGTTCAGTCCCTGGCCCGGGAAGATCCCACATGCTGCAGAGCAATTAAACCTGTGCTCCACAGCTACTGAGCCCACGCCTCAGAGCCTGGGAGCCGCAGCTGTTTCAGTGACACACCTAGAGCCTGCACTCCACAAGAGACGCCACCACAGTGAGAAGCCCAAGCCGTGCAATGAAGAGTAGCCCCTGCTCGCTTCAATTAGAGAAAGCCCCCAAGCAGCAGCAAAGGCCCAGTGCAACCAAAAAGAGACAAACAAATAATCACCCAAAATTAAAAACATAAGAGATAGACAAACAATCTGCTAGAGTGATAAAACTCTAAATATTTGACAGCATATTCCATTGGCAAGGCTATGGGGAAACAAACCCTCTCGTACACAATGATGGGAGAATAAACTGTCATACACATGATGGGAGAAAAATTCAGCAACACGTATGAAAATTACAAGTCAGAAGTGCATATGACATTTGACCCACCAATTCTACTTCTGGGATTTTATCCTACAGGAAGACCTACACGCACATAAAATGAGAAGTGCAAAGTTACATTTCAAATTGAAATATAGTTCACATGCCCTAAAATTCACTATTTTAAAATGTATAATTCAGTGATTTCTAGTGTATTCCCAAGTTTACACAATCAGTGCCATTGTCTAATTCCAGAACATTCTCATTAGTCCTAAAATATCCTTGCACCCATTAGCAGCCGCTTTCCATTCCCCCCACCCACAGCCCTCAGCAACCACTAATGCACCTCCTGTCTTTATGGCTTTTCCTACTCTGAACATTTCATAGAAATGGAATCATACAATATGTGGCCTTTTGTGTCTGGCTTCTTTGATTTAGCGTCATGTTTGCAAGATTCATCCATGTTATACTATTATTTTTATGGCTGAACAGTATTCCATTATATGAGTGTGCCACATGTTGTTTATCCACTCATCAGTTGATGATATTTAGGTTGTTTCCACTTTTTTACCATTATGAATAATGTCTCTCTTGACATTTATGTACAAGTTTTCATGTGAATGTATACTATTGAGTGTGTGCGTGGGAGTAGAATTGCTAGATCACATGTCAACTCTTACATTTAACTACAGTGTTATCTGTAATAGCAAAAACGTGTTGGAACAACCAGTGTGTTCATGGATAGAGGACTAGTTAAATAAACCAGGTCACATCCACACAGCGGAATGCTGTGCATTTTTAAAAACAAGAAAACAGTCTCTATGCACTGATATGGAAGGATTCTGAAGACATGTTAACTTGAATAAAACAAGGTGCCAAAGAGTTTGTGCTCTAGCTTTAGCTTTGGTATAAGACAAACATATAAACGAACCTTGAAAAGGTGCACAAAAACCTGAGAGAATTAAGGGCAAGAAGTGAGGGCATTACTTCTAATACACTTTCTAATGGTTTCCCTAGTGGCTCAGCAGTAAAAAATCTGCCTGCAATGCAGGAGCCTCAGGAGACGCGAGTTCAGTCCCTGGGTCAGGGAGATCCCATGGAGAGGGAATGGCAACCCACTCCAGTATTTTTGCCTGGAGAACCCCATTTTTGCCTGGAGAACAGAGGAGCCCGGCGGGCTACAGTCCACAGGGTCACAAAGAATCGGACACGACTGAAGCAACTTAGCGTGTATACCTTTTAATATTGCTTTCGGTTTTAAACCAGAACATAAAATCTACTCAAAATAGACTTTTAAAAGAAATTCTGTAGAACATACAGTGAGGAAAGTCACCATTTGGGGTGTCTCCAAATGACCAATCCAGGAGCAAGTTCTTTTCCAGTAAGGAAGAGGGAGAGAATGGACCTTTGGTAGGTGAAAACAACTCCTGCCACAAGCTTTGTAGGGAGTGTAGCATAGTCGGCAAGAGTTCTGGATGGGGTAACAGAAGCCACACTTTGAATCCAGGCCCGACAGCTTACTAGTTATGTGACCTTGGAAACTAAAACTCCCTAAGCATCAGATTTCTCATCTGTAAATGAAAATGCAGTTAATGACAGAAAATTATGCTTATAAAGCACCTGGCACAGAAGAGGGGCTCAATGAATCACTGTCATTTTACCTGTGATTTGTGAGAGATTTAGTAATTTTTAAAAAAGATTTTTTTTCCTGCTGTTCGTTAGCAAGATGTATTGGAGAAAGAAAAAAAATATATCACTGATAAAAGCTCATGAGATTATAAATTTATTTTTCAGTTTCATTCATATACAAGGAATACAGTGGTCAGTAATATTGTTTTCAAATGTGAAATGAAATAGAGCTGTATTATAGTATTTACTTTTTCTGCAACACCTTTGTTATGTGGACTGAAGAATTTAACAGGTGTTAAATCAAACCCCATTCCTTCTCAATTCACCTGCCCAAATAAAGTAGAAATGGACATATTCCCCACAGGTTTGAGAGTGAGATTTCTAAGATTTGGTCTTTTGAGAAGCCATAAAACAAGTCTTGAGGGATCACAACATTCTAGATTAAAATAAATGTGGGAAAGGGGGGATTTCTAATTTTTTTGATGGAAGTGAGGGCAAATAGCAGAGTTGCCAATAATGTGAATTCTACTTTTCCTATTAGGAAGTTTAAAAAGGAGGAAAAACTGAGATATGTGATAAATTCAGGTTATACTGAGTTTTCACACTCGTCTCAACCCAATGAGTTTACTAGTCAAATGACTTGCCTTTTCTGTGATATTTTCACCTCTACCGCTCTCCTTTATAGATTTACTTCATATGAATTCATTTCTGAAAATGAAAGAGGACAGAATAAAAAGTGAAAGTTAAAGTAATGACAAAATTTTGGTATTTTCATTGGATTTTAACTTATCATAAGCCAGGTTTAATTTTCTCTTCTGAGACAGTGATGACTACCGTGGTTATTTTTATTAAAGTCAGAATTACTCTTAGGTATTCCAAACTAGAGTAGACTCAGATGCTTGAGACTTCCAGTGCTTGAAATCATCTTCACACGGTTACCCTCTCCCGTCTTTCCACCTCCCTCACCCCTGGCCCATGACCACCGACTTCAAGTGCCGGTACATTCACTCTATCAAGAAAAGCCAGTCCTTCTAAGGCAGCCAGGAAACGTATCTATCAGATGGGTCTCTTCCACTCTCAAAGTGCCACACACTAATCCGAATTCTCTACTGTAGTCATGCAGAAAAAGCTTAATCCTTTTTCTTCCTGGAAGCCTTTTAAATTATTTAGAGACATACAGTTATTACGTCACCCAATGCCTTATCTCCTGTAGACCAAACATACCTAGTCCCTTTAAATAATTTTTTTTTAAGTTTTCAATTGGAAAAAAAAAAGGTTATGCTATGTTTAAAAACCACTGTTGCAGTGTGAGTGTGTGTGTGTGTGTGTGTGTGTGTGTGTGTGTGTGTGTGTGGTGTGTGGTGTATTACTCTGATGACCAAAATCTTTATTCTTCAATGGCTTCTCCAAGAAATCAGAATTTTTGATGGTCGTTGGCCTAAGCTGCCTAGCAAGTTTACTAGAGCCTCACCAAATTGAGTTGCCTGTGGACTGGAAGTCTGGCACCAATGTTAATCATTCCATGGGCAATTAAAGCAAGAGGGTCATGCAGCAAAGGCATCTTACTTACAAAAAAAAGAAGCCTCAGCCTTCATGCCCCTATCCTCAGCCTTGTCAAGAGAACGAAATATTGCTTGTCAGTCAGACCTGTCTAATGTCTTAGCAACACAGAAAGAACCCAGGAAAGCCAAATACTGCCATTTGATTTTTCGTGATTTGATTGAAACCATGATTCAGTAAATTACTTTTTTGAGGGTTCTTCTCTTCTGGTTTGTTTAAAGCTGAGGACTAAATGTAGCAATAAAAATTTAAATTACTTTGGCTCTTGCCTGAAATGCTCAATATTCCAATCTCAGTGCTTCACTGTGGTGCCAGGGAGAGGAGCAGAGATAGTCGACAATGATTCTGCATTACTGATTCACTCTACTCATTAGATTATATTGAAATGTTACGACTTTCTGGGTTCAGCGAGTTATTCCACTTTTGCCTCCAGCCATTTCAAGTAATATTTTGCTACTACATAGCAAAATACAAAATTATTTGGAGAAAGACTTTCTCATTGGATATAATAATTTTTAGATAGGAAATTAAGCCCTTTACTAAGTAATGTTAAATCATCAAAATTACATTTTCATGACTAATTAATCAATATCACTGCAGCTGTTTAACTATTTTAGTATTGCTGAACTCTAGTAATTGATAGGTTTAATTGTTTTCCCTTGAGTTCAGCAGAAAAAAATTAAATGGAGTCATACATTTTTACTGTAAAATATTATCTTGTTAGGAAAAAATTCACCAAATAAAAATACATCTGGGAATATGTTTTTAATAAACATATTCCCAAATGTTATAGTTATGTTAGTACTTGCTACCTCAGTTTTGTACAATTCATTTACTTTAATCAAGACAAAACAAAGGCTTTCTCCAGTACAGCCCATTATAGATCTCATGTCATATATATCAGGGATTTTTCTCCTTTTGTTTTTAAGTGAGCGCATGGTCAATGTAACAGACACCAGTTTTTGGCTGAATTATTTATTTGTCTCCTCTATTAAATAAAGAGGTTAAAACAATGGGCTTTTCTTACTGATTTGACTAAGGTTTCAAACATGTGAAGATAGCACATGCTCGTAGCTACCTGAATGTAATAAAAATGCTACAGTTCATCGTGAATATGATAAAAACAAACACAGCCTAGTAGAAGAGGGCATTATCACCATCTCTTGATTCTTTGGCAGTGTCTTCAAATGATTTTTACCGTACTTAAAATGATCAAATTTACTTATTCTCTCTCAGGAATTTGCCCAATTTCCCACATATCAGAAAAATGAAATACGTTAAATTGCTATTCATCCTATTTCTGTCTTTGCTCTCCAGGTACCGCCTAGATTATTCTTTTAAACATTTGTGTACTTTTCTGGGTTTATAGCTCCAAATTTTTTTAACGCGTGAACTTTATGAAAGCAGGCTACTCAGTGAGAAATGAGCCTTGGGTTGTCGGGATTCTTGGCGCGATAATAGGGGTTGAGGAGTAAGGGCAGCAGAGGGAAAAGAAAACAATTAATCAGAAAAAGATTGTTCAATAGAGAAGCTTTAAAATCAAAATCTTAATAGTCGCGTCTAGAATTATCACTGGCGTCAGCCTAGTGTTATCATTTATGTTACACATACTTCCCTGTGGTCCAGAACGCCAATTTGGTAGGTGTGCTGCTGGGAGACACTCAAAAGGAAAAGCACTAATATTGATTGAGCACCTATAGATGACAGGCACTGCATGGATGCTTTCACATTCCATACCTCATTTGATCACCACGATGATCCACTAACGTTGGTGTGATTATCCTCATTTTACTATTGGAGATATTGAAGGTGAGAGTAATTAAATAACTCACCCAGAGTTCCACTCATCATGCAGTAAATAAAACTAATTGCTCTGGCAGCAACATTAGTCGGGGAGAAAGAAGGAACCAAATAAGTCAACATGAATTTGGTCTTGTCCTTTTAAATATTGACAGTAGAGTCTCATCTCGGGACTCAACAGCCCTAAGATGGTCACATGAGAGGATCTGAAATCAAATGGTTTCCAGAGGTGAATGTCTCATGTTCATTATCCGCAGCTCTTGCTCTAAACCTCTTATACTAGAGGAGACATCTGTTCATTTTTATTTTTCCCATGCCACCTTCCCATGTACATCGTGATTATTTAGTAAATATTTGTTAAATTTGATTTAAAATCTTCTTACAGGAGCAACAGGAAACAGTCATTTTATAATAGTGATATAATTACAGTAGTGTCCACCCTGGGATATTTATGCTTGTCAGAGTAATTGAGGACCCAATTAGAAAGTTAAACACTGAGTAAACAAAAAAGAATTGATAATGTTTACCTAGAGCAAAACATACTTTCTAAAGAAAGGGCAAAAGGAGAGAGAGGGGGAATTATAAGGCTTAAGATCAATAATTATAAGATTTTAATATTTGAAATTATAATTAGAAGAGAAACTTAAGTGTGAGCAATTAGTATCTCATGTTTTCTGTGAAAACAACTACCTCTGCTGCCTACAGCTGGAATTGCCACTTATCCCAGACAAGAGCTTCTTTTACTAATTGGGTCAGATTATATTTTTAGTGCAATTTTATTCTAATGAATGTGGGCCCTTCCTATTAACCTTAACAGTCAAGAAACATGAAACAATGGGAGAATATATCAGCTGGGACTTCAAAGTAACTGTATATGCTAATGTGACAGGAATGACTGCTTGAGGACAATTTTATTATATCGATTGCAATTATGAAGGGAAAATAAAATCTTCTCAAGTATTCTTCACTCTCTCTGAGTTAATTAAATTTTATAACCTTTGCTAAACTCTTCAAACAATAGAATCTTACTAAGGCGATAGCAAATGATGGTTAAGAACTTCATTATCATCCAAAAATTCTGCTGGGTTGATAGATTTAGCATGTTTCTTTATTTTCATTGCAAGCATGATCACTAATAGCATTTATTGAAACTGTAGGGCACTCTGCTAGGTAGACAGAGACACCAAGATATATAAAATATGGTCCTTGCCCTTGAGAAATTTATAGCCTAAATGGAGCTGTTTAGATTGGTTAAAGTTGGCCCATAACAATTTATTTAATCCTCTGCATTATTATATAAAGTGTTTTAGACCAATAGTCATTCATCAGGGAGGCATATGGGTAACATTGGACTCCTGCCTTAAGTTATCTTAAGATAAATTCTACCTCCTACCTTTGCTGAGATATAAAAATTTGTTTTGAAAGATAATGCAGATGTCATTAGTCACCTTTTTTTTTTTTCAAAGAGAATGAAGTCCATTGATCCCAAGAAACTAAAATACTAATCCTCTGAGTATTTTAATTGGGTGACTTGGAAAAACAGTTCGAGTCCCATCTCTGCAACTAATTGGCGGTGTGACTATTACTTGTAGCTCTTTCTTACTCCAGCTGCTGTGCTAAAGGATGGGCTTTCCAAGTCTGTGACTTGAAAGAAGTCCTTTATCATTGAATACAATGGCATGCTTGCATCAGTAAACTATAGTCTCACCTCCCTCTCTTCTTAAAGAAGCTAGCCAACAAATAATGCTGAAATTGTAATGCGCTCTATGCCTGATTAAAAAAGCTTTCTGTATGAAAAAGAAATGTTACTTAAAATTTCCATGAAATAAACATCATGTGTCAAAAGAGATCAAGTTTTTCTAATACAGAAGTAATCATCACATGTTAATATAAAGAAAAGTTTTTAGTATCATGAGATGTTTTACCTTGATTTTCAACACGACTACGAGAAAGGTGAAGGAACAGAATCTTTTTCCTTTGCAAATTGGACATATGGAAATAAGTAATGGGGATAATTGGGTAAGTATATTTCCTGGAAAAATGTTCTAAGTGTATCTTTCTGGTTTACTTCGTTTACTCGGTAATCAGGCCCTACATGATTGTCAAATTTCCTTTGTGATCACATTTAACTTTAAGTTAATGATCCATTTCCTTTATCAGTGGTATTAGTGGATGACTCTTCCAACGGAACACACAGTCACGCAGACCAGCAGTTTCTGCGGGTGAAGCAGATCCCTGAGGCTTTCCAATTCATGCTGTAGTCTATCCTCAATTAGGTACTTTGAAGAAGTTGTATATAACTTTAAGAACTTTTACAACTTTGACATCCTAGATATCTGTGCTTTCTCTTTATTCCTTTTTTCATAGAAAAGTTGAAAGAAGAAAACAATAAATACATCAGTACTCTTCACCTAGTTCACCAAATATTTACATTTTGTCACATTTTTCTTTCGATACATATATACTGTTTTTTTTTTTTAAGTTTTTATTTTTATTTTTTCCTTCAGTTTTATTGAGATATACTGACATGCAGCAAGACTCTGCCCTCCCAGTGCAGGGAGTCGGGTTCAATTCCTGGTCAAGGAACTATATCCCACCTGCTGCAACTAAGACCCGGCACAGCCAAATAAATAGCGAAAAAAGACCTTCATGAATATTAATACAAAAGCCTTGCTGAAAACTATACAAATAGAATGTAGCAATGCATAAAACCATTGTATATCATAATCAACCAAGGATGCTAGGCTCCTTCAATATTTAAACATCAGTCCAAATACAAACATACTTTTGAAAAGACTTTTTTCGCCCAATCCACTTGAAAATAAGTTGCAGATATCATGACATTTTGCCCATAGGTGTTTCATCATACATCTCTGGGAAAAAGTAGGACTTTATCGCACCTATCTAAAATACAATTATGATACCTAAAAAGGTGACATTAGTGCAATAATATCATCTAGTGGACAGAGTCCATACCCTCATTCCACTAATTGTCCACAAGATATCTCTTATGTTGTTGCTTTTTGAATGCAGGATCCAATGCTGTTTTGCACTTTGCATTTGGCTTTTGCGTCTCTAATATTTTTTATCCTAAAGTAGTTCCCCTACGCATAACAGAATATTTAAAATGTACAGGTCTATGTGTTCTGTTTTAATCTAAAAAATTATGGAGAAAAGAGTAAAGATAAATGGACCACATGTTACTTTTTCTCTTGCCAGGGCCTGAGAAGAAGCCTAACTACTGGGCCTAACTTCTTTAGCTTGGCAACTTGACTTATTTTATATCAAAAATGTTGATAAAAAGGAGAAATCCTCTAATGTTTCTGTAATAACAAGAAACTGGGAATGCTAGGATTTAAAACTAGCCATGAGCACATAGATCATTAAGATTTCCCTGAATCTGCTTAACTATTAAAGACAGCATTTGAATATTCGAGCTGGAAGAAACACAGACGCAAATTAAGTAGCTAAATTCCTTATTTAGCACTAAGGGAAGTGAATCTCAAAAAGTCTGTAATTTGTCAAGGTTACACCACCAGTTAATTGTAAAAGTGGGACTAGAAATAAGACGTCTTGATTTCCAATATCCTCATGTCCCTGATTCTCTCATCATCTTCTCTGCCATCATCTTCCATCCCTTTTCTCTCCTTTCTTTTCTAATTCTTCCTTTCCTCTTTTTCCATTCTTCTTTCTATCGAGCAAACAACAACAGATCTTTTTTAAAAACAAACTAAAAAAACAAAACCAAATCACTTCTGGGAGTTTCCTGGTGGTCTAGAGGCTGAGATTCCTGCTCCCCTCCCCGCAGGGAGCCCAGGTTCCATCCCTGGTCAGGGAAGTAGATCCCCCATGCCTCACCGAGGATCCCACATGGCACAGTTAAGACTTGGCACAGTCAAATAAAAAAACAAACAAACAAAACCCAATTCACTTTTGTTACAGTTCAGCCAGATTCTCTCAATAGCAGCCCCATTGACACCTTGGGCCGGGTGTTTCTTTGTGATGGAGCACTGACCAGGACATTGTAGGATATTTAGCAGCATCACTGGAGTCTATCCATTTGGGGCGAATAGCACTCCTTTCTTTGTAACAATCAAACATGTCAGATATTCGAGGGTTCAGGGGACCGGGTTGTGGGGACAGAATTATCCCTGGTTGAGAGCTACTGCCAAGTGCTTCTTACTTTGGCAGTAGTTCTTGTTGTATTTATCAACTCTGCTTTCACTACAGGCCAATATGAGTTCAAAATTTTATGGAGCTGTGATCATAGCATCAGTTCAGTTCAGTTGCTCAGTCATATCCGACTTTTTGCGACCCCATGAATCGCAGCACGCCAGGTCTCCCTGTCCATCACCAACTCCCGGAGTTCACCCAAACTCACGTCCATCGAGTTGGTGATGCCATCCAGCCATCACATCCTCTATCATCCCCTTTTCCTCCTGCCCCCATAGATGCAATGTTTATTCTATTTTTTCCACTTGGTTTGTAGTAAGTATTTTCACTGTTGCTGTATGACACAGACCTTTGTTGTTTTTATCTACCCTGCTCCCTCTTCCAGCAACAGCACCCCTTTGTCTGTGGTGGAATCGTATCTCCTCTAGTCTCGTCACTTGATTCTAGGGTCCTCCCCCCAGGCACAAGTGAATTGAGCCTGACCAGTCATAACAATCCTTTTCCAAAGCCACATGGTCAGTCTCAGTGACAGGCATATCACCCAAACTGGGCCAGTCAAAGCCTTTTCCTGTGAATTTGCTGCTGCTGCTAAGTCTCTTCAGTCGTGTCCGACCCTGTGCGACCCGCATAGACGGCACCCCACCAGACTCCTCCATCGCCGGGATTCTCCAGGCAAGAACACTGGGGTGGGTTGCCATTTCCTTCTCCAATGCATGAAAGTGAAAACTGAAAGTGAAGTCTAGAAGACTCTATTTCATTTGGGTTACCAAAACTGTGACTTTGTAACATTGAAGCTCCCAGCAGCTATGTCATCAGCTTATCTGCAGCTCAAGAGAATGAAGCCAACACAGACAGAAAGCAGGGCTGAAAGACGGGAGAGAAAATCCTGATGGTATCATTCGAGTCTCTATATCCATTCACATCGAAGGGCAGTGAAGTCCTCGTCAATAAATCTCTCCCACTTCAACCCCCGCTTTTCTTTTCATTCTTTTACTAAGATGGTTTGACAGGGATTCCTTCGCTTGCAACAACAACAACAAAAAGTCCTGATTAAGAAAATAGTATTCAAGTTGTGGTGCCATGATTTCCCTAACTGTTCTGCTAACATTGAACTTTAAAGTGATTTGAGATATTTTTCCATTATAAATATACAGTGTTCTTTTTCAGTGCCTTTTGAATGACTTCTAGTAAATTTTCCATTAGTTTCCTCAAACATGGGCCCTTGGTTTGAATTCTGAGCTACAAAGATTTAAAATTGAATGATTTACCATCTAATTTAAGGCCATTTGGTTTTGCTTTATTCTTTTTCGCTTTTATACTTCTATTACAATCATTCCATCTGTGATTATACCAACTGTTGTGGCAGTATCTGCTCCAGCTGTATGGGCACATTTGAATGCAGTAGTGTGCTACGTCAGTGGTTTAGGAAATTTTTTATGGTACTGTGAAGATTTATTTCTGACTCTTGTAGGACCTGCTTTATGATTTCTTTTAACTATTAACTGCAAGGCTAATATTGCTCAATTTTAAGTTTTCAAACTTCTACAGTCACTTAAGGTACAATACTATTCTATTATCCTAATGTCTGTGAAAAATGTCTGACTGTTTCACTCCTATGAAGTCTATACGTACCTGATTTACCTGCATAAATTAGCTTTTCCACATCTTAAAGTCTAGCAGAAATGTTAGTGCCTTCTATGCGATTTCTTTTACCATTTTCTCCAATTTATTTCCACCTCTCATTAGTAAATTTACCTTCTACCTAGGACAGTTGATGCAATAATGGGGGTAGTGCCAATTTATGTAGTCAAGTATACCTTGATTGTAATAATCATAGATTTGCCTTGCAGAGAATAGTAGGTAGCAATATACTACACTACAAAATATATTACCATCAAATTTATGGACGCATAATTTACAATACCAACAATTTAGGAGCCAATCAATGTTCAATATTAGGGGGCTAATTTAATGAAGTATGATATAGCCATATGGAATACTATGGAGTTAGAAAAAAAGAACAAATAAGTTTTATAAACACTGATACATTTGCAAGATATATTATGAAGTATCTTAAGAGATGGTATAATAGAGTAAAAATTTTGGACCTGAAGTCTGGTCTATGTTCAAAGACCGGCTCTGCTATTTATTAGTTGTACAAACGTGGACAAATTTCTTAAGCCTAGTTCCTCAGTCTTTTCACCTGTGAAATGAGGATGCTAATGGTAGCTATGGTTTTTCCAGTAGTCACGTATGGATGTGAGAGTTGGACTATAAAGAACGCTGAGTGCTGAAGAATTGATGCTTTTGAACTGTGGTGTTGGAGAAGACTCTTGAGAGTCCCTTGGACTGCAAGATCCAACCAGTCAATCCTAAAGGAAGTCAATCCTGAATATTCTTTGGAAGGACTGATGCTGAAGCTGCAACTCCAATACTTTGGCCACCTGATGTGAAGAACTGACTCACTGGAAAAACACCCTGATGCTGGGAAAGATTGAAGGTGGGAGGAGAAGGGGACGACAGAGGATGAGATGGTTGGATGGCATCACTGACGTGATGGACATGAGTGTGAACAAGCTCCAGGAGTTGGTGATGGACAGGGAAGCCTGGCATGCTTGCAGTCCATGGGGTTGTAAACAGTCAGACTGAGTAACTGAGCTGAACTGAACTGAATGATAACTGCATCACAGAATTGTATGTTAATATATGCCAAGCACCTAGAAGAGTGTCTGTCATTGTTGTTGCTGTTTAGTTGCTAAGGCGTGTCTGACTCTTTTGTGAGTCCATGAACTGTAGCCCGCCAGGCTCCTCTGTCCATGGGATTTCCCAGGCAAGAATACCTGAGTGGGTTGCCATTTCCTTCTCCAAGGGATCCTCCCAACCCAGGGATTGAACCCACATCTCCTGCATTAGCAGGTGGGTTCTTTACTGCTGAGCCACCAGGGAAGCCCAGAGAGTGTCTGGCTTATAGTAAAACAGTAGAACTATAACAATAGGGTGTGAATGAATGGTTTTGAATTATTTAATATAACTAATAAAGTAAAAATTAATCTTTTAATATACTGCAATAATTTGAATATATTCATCTTTTAAAATATATGACATATTTTCAACACTACTACCTTGTGTATTACACATATTCATGTAGAGGGTTATCTCATCTTATTAAGATGTCTTTGAGGAGAAGGCTTGGCTCTTCCTCAATTTTGTGCCTAACATGATCTCTAGCACATGCCATATGCAAGGCAAGTTCCATGTGTATATATTGACTACATTAACAAAACATTCAGATTGCTCTCTGCGTATAAAAACTTCAGAGCTTTCACACTTTAAGGAGTTTAAGAAGATATCTAAGGGAGCTGATTCTATAATTTCAACATTTAGGAACAAGCCCAGAGATTTTGTTAACAAAGAAGTTAGAAAGTTTATTTATACCTGGAGGAGCAGTGTTCTGAAAGTATTTTCTTTTTCTTTAAAAAAAACAGTTTTATTTTTAAATGAGGAAAAGAGCTAATACTTTTTAGGAACTTTGGGTCTGAGAAAGATCAAAACTTGCCTGACTTTGTACATCTAGCTAGTGACAGAGTCAGGGTTCAAACCCAGATCTAGTTAATTGTTCTTTCTGCTGCAAGAGGGAGGCAGAAAGAGGAGGCTACGCTCACTGACTTTGTAAGTAAACCTCAGAGAAAAGAAATGAGGAAGAGGTTCTCACTAGATTTTTACTTCAACTAAACTTCACTTTGCTGAGCACATGCCCTAGGTATCTAAACTTCTTTCAAAACATAGGACTAAATAAAAATACTCAATATATTAAGAATATGAGGAAAAATACAGCAATAAAATCATTTTGTATAACTTAACCCTTTGCCTCTGAGATTAAGTCCCTCTGAAATTCTTAAACAAGAGAATGATAAGTGGCCTAAAGGTTCCCCTTGTGATATTTAGTGATAATAGTTTCTCTCTAGTCTTCTAACGTCATTTCAAATAAATATTAGTCATTGTCTAGAGTCCGGCTTATCACATTGCATTTTCCAGAGCAATTTCATTATAAAATATAATAATGAAATCATGGCATTTTCAAAGCATAAATTTCCAAATGTGTACCATTTTAGAAAACCTGAAATGTGAAAATCCCCAAATGCTTGGTACATTAGAGAATTGCATAAATTCAATTACAGAAGGGTTCTTCATGTTTCCAAATAATTGATCATGGGATTTCTTTAAACAGGAGGGCATTATATCTCATATTCATTTGGCAAAAGAAACTGTACTCTATTGAAAAAAACTGTCCTCTTTAACCCAATGCAAAGCCTTCAGAGAGGTTTGTGTTGCAGAGAGAGACACAGATAACTAAAAGACTCAGCTGTCCCAGACAGTTCTGTTACTAATGGGAGTAAGAATAGGAGGCAAGAGCACTGTTAGGGTGGATGGACAGGGAAGACCTCTGCTTGGCTGATATTTGAGTGAACAGCTGAATAGACTGAAGCCTGAATAAAGCTGAAGGAATCAGTCTTTTGAAGACCCAGTGAAACAATGTTCTTTTTTTCACTGAGTAAGTAAGGTCTCCCGGGTCAGAACGAACTTGCTGGATCAAGAGACAAAACACCGACTGTCTGGAGTGCAGTAAACTAGGGGGAGTGGCTCACAATGAAGTCTTTAGATATGAGTGAGGATCATGCAGAACCACAGTAAGCACATGGAGCTAATTTCAATCCTGCATTGTTTTTTCCAAGTTCACTTTTATTTTTATTACACACCACAGACATGTACACTAACCAGAGAGTAGGATGATTCTTTGTACTCTAAAACCACAGGAAATACATTTCCATCTAATCTCTTTTTTTCTGATATTGGAGTGGCATTTCAGATTACCATCTTGCAACTGGTTTAGGGCAAAGTAAAAGAAACCATGGAAGGCAATGGATGCATATTCGTATAATCATGAAGCTATTTTTGGATGTTAGTGGTAACAGGCTGACTGAGAATAGCAGGGCTGTGCAGTATTCAAAATCTTATTACTCAGGTATTTATTTTGTTGTTGTTGTTGTTCAGTCGCTAAGATGTGTCCAACTCTTTTGAGACCCCAAGGTCTATAGCCCATCATGCTCCTCTGTCCATGGGATTTCCCAGGCAGCAATACTGGAGCGGATTGCCATTTCCTTCTCTAGGATTCTGAAATTTCTAAAGAGCTCAATAAATGGAAAATCTTTGCTATTAGAGAACAAATTATTATTTCCTTCATAATTCGAATTTAAATGTTTTCTGAAGTGGGAGCACTTAGAACAATGCTTGTGAAATTTGAGTCTTCACTAACCCTGTGAAATTTGAATTCTGCTAAAAACCAGAAGAGAGTCACTTTCTAATTATAAAGGCTGCTAAAACTATTTATGTAAATTTACTTACTGTTTCTAGTCTAGAGTTAGAAAGTCTTTTTTACCGAGAGTCTTTTTTACCCCAATTCTTAACCATCCTCAATCCTGAAAATATTTTCCGAAAATTTACTCGTCTTGTGGTTTATTTTTCAGCAATCTGAAATTTATTTTTAGATAGTGTGAGTCAGAGATTGTGGTAGGGTGAGTGATAACCCTTAAATATATTCAAATCCTAATTTCTAGAAACTATGAATGTTACCTTATAGGGCAGTAATGACTTTGCAGACATGATTAAAGTTTTTGAGATGAGGAGATTAGCCTGGATTATCTTGTTGTTTAGTTGCTAAATCATGTCTGACTCTTGCAACCCCATGGACTGTAACCCGCCAGGATCTCTTTCCATGGGATTTCCCAGGCAAGAAGGCTGGAATGTCCACTTCTTCTCCAGGGGATCTTCCTGACCCAAGGAGCAAACCCACGTCTCCTGCATTGAGACATGGTAAAGATGGATTCTTTACCACTGAGCCACCAGGGAAGCCCCTAAATTACCTAGGTAGGTCCTAAATATTGGGTTGGCTAAAAGTTCATTTGGGTTTTGTATAAGATGTTATGGAAACACTTGAACCTACATAACTTGAACGAATTTTTGGCCAACCGAATATAATCACAAATGTCCATGTAGGAGTGAGGCCGAGGGAGTTTGTCATAGATTGGAAGAAGGCAAAGTAAAGTCAGAGCAGAGAGTTTTGAAGATGTTATGCTTCTGGCCTTGAAGATTAAAGAAGGGGCCAAGAGCCAAGGAATGAAAGGAATGCAATCTAGCTGCTAGAAAAGGCAAAGAAGGTCTTAGGTCTTATCCCTGGAGCTCTGGAGGAGTGGCCCTGCCCATACTTGAGAATGTATCCCTTCATTTCTGGTGGCACTAGTCGTAAAGAACCTGCCTGCCAATGCAGGAGATGCAAGAGACGTGGGTTTGATCCCTGGGTTCGATCCCTGGGTTGGGAAGATCCCCTGGAGGAGGTAATGGCAAACCTCCCCAGTATTCTTGCTTGGAAAATTCCATGGACAGAGGAGCCTGGTGGGCTACAGTCCACGGGATCACAAGGGCTACAGTCCATGGGATTGCAAAGAGTCAGACATGACTGAGCAACTAACTACTGCTACTACCTTGATTTCAATCTTCTGAGCTCCAGAACTGCAAGAGATTAAACTTATGTTGGTTTAAGCTGCTAGATTTGTGGTAATTTGTTACAGCAGTCATCAGAAATGAATACAGAAATCTAACTTAATTTTTCCACCCTATAGCTAACTAATTAATTGTCCCAGTACCATTTATTGAATAATACATTATTTCATAAGTGTTCTGAAATGTTACCTTTATCATAATGTCAATACTCACTCAGAGTTAGTCTATTTCTATTCTATCAATCAGTCTATTGATTCTTGAGACACTACCAAACTTTTACTTTATTTTATTTTTGACAAAGCAAGAGATTTTATTGGGAAAGGGCCAAACTTTTAAATTGCAACAACTTTATAGTAAATTTATGTGAGTAGGAGGGTAATTCCTTCATCATGCTGTACTCCTCCTAACGCTCATCTCCAGTTTCTTTCTTCAAGCTGTGTTTATTCGTCCGGATAAACTTTAGGTTTAGTTTGTTTGGTAAAAAAGTTTGAATTTTGATGGTAATTGTGTTAAATATTATAGGTCCATTTTCCTATCCAGAATCATAGACTCTCTTCTCAGGTGTTTTCCCCACTGTCCACCCTTTGGTAAAATGTTATAGTTTTTCTTCACTTATGTCTTGTAAACTTCTCAGGCTTATTTGTTGCTACTGTGGAAGAGGGTCTTTTAAAATTACATTTTATAAGTGGATATTGGTGTGTAGGATTGCTATTGGATTTTGAATCTGGCCACTCTGCTGAATCAACATAAAGGTCTATTACTTTTCTCTTAGATTTTCCAGCAAGATAATCATATTATCTATAAATATTATAATTTTTCTTTTCCACTATCTATTTTTGTTTATCTTTCTTATTGTATTAGCTAGAATTGATAGTATTAAATGGTAATGCTGTTATTAGGTATATCTATTCTTTTTCTGACTGTAGTTAGAATACTTTTGTGTTTCACTATTAAATAGTAATGTGTTTTACTCTGTATGTTTGTGGAAATATTTTAACATAATCTATACATACGACATTTATGTAGTAGTACTTCCTTATCTGGGCTTCCCAGATGGTGCTAGTGGTAAAGAACCTGCCTGTCAATTCAGGAGATGTAAGAGATGATGGCTCCATCCCTGAGTCGAGAAGATCCCCTGGAGGAGGGTATGGCAACCCACTCCAGTATTCTTGCCTGGAGAATCCCATGACAGAGGACCCTGGTGGGCAATAGTCCATGGGGTTGCAAACAGTTGGTCACAACTGAAGTGACTTAGTGCGCACTCCCTTGTCTACCATGGATATGTTAAAAAAAAAAAACAACCAGTGGATGCCTAATAACATGAGTAGTACTAAACCCTATATTATGTTTTCTTCTATGCATACATAACAATGATAACATTTAATTTAGGCACAGTAAGAGAATATCCAAATTGCCAGCAACATTACTCCTGCACTGTGTGTCCATTATTCAGAACAATAAGGTTTACTTAAAAACAAGCCCTGTGATACTGATAACCAAGATTGCTACTAAGCGACCAATGAGCAGGTAGTGTATATAGCGTGGAAATGCTGGACAAACAGATAATTCATGTCCTGAGCAAAACAGAGTGGGACAGCACAAGATTTCATCATGTCACTCAGACTAGCATGCAATTTCAAATGCATGGCTGTTTATCGCTGGAATTCTTCATTCAATATTTTTGGATTGTGGTTGACTGCAGGTAACTGAAACCATGGAAAGCAAACAGTGGATAAATGGGGACTTCCGTATATGCACAATAATGGTAACACTACTTCTTTCCATTTCCTGGGCTACCAAGCATTTCTTTAAGTCAGAAAAACTGATTCAACATTATTAAATCCATTTCTAACATCTATTAATATATATACTGCATTTACTAAGTATACTCAGTTTTTTAATGTTTAAGGTTCTTTTATTAAACATAAAACCTACTGGGTAGTTTTAGGTTTTCCTTTAATATTAGTTTAGCATATTACTTAGAAAGTCTGTATGTCTCCTTATTTGGTATTAAAAAATCAGGCTTGGATATTAGTAATACTAGTCTTACAAAATGGATTTGAAAGTGCTTTGTCTTTTTCTTTTTAAAAATTTAGTAATAGTTTAATGTAACAGACACTATCTATAATGTGCCTACAAATAAAAAAGACCTATACCTCATTTGAAAATAAGCAAATGTCAACTCTACATAATTAAAAGAAAAAAATTCATTTAATGTATGCTTTAACTCCATCACATTTGGAGTAATTATATAGTCCTGTTTCCCTGGGAAAGGCCTGGTTTATATGGGTTCTTTCAGTAAAATTATGACTAGTTCATAAAAAGTCTTAAAAGTTTGAAATTTGGACAATGCATTCTTATATGGACATCACCAACTCAATGGACATGAATTTGAGTAAAACTCCGGGAGATGGTGGAGGAGGGATGAGTCTGGCGTCCTGCAGTCCTGCAAAGAGTCAGACATGACTTAGCAACTGAACAACAACAATTAAAATAAAATTTAAATAATAATGAGGCTCTTATTATTTATACTTTGCCAATGAGATTAACAAATGTTAAAAATATTTACAGGATTCATTGCTAGAAGGGGTATGATGAAACAGAGGAATATCTGTAGAAGAGAAAATTGGAATCCTCCTTTTGGCTTATAAATTTGGCACTATCAAAATTTTTATGTGTGTACATCACTGGACCTAGCTATTGGACTTCTGGGATCTTACTTTATGGAAAAACTGATGCTAGTGTACAAATACATGTATGGGCAATGTTATTGTATAGGCTACTGACTAAATAAAAGTGTATCCATAGAATGAAATATTACATATATGTTTTAAAAAATGAGGCAGCCATATAAATTGGCACTGAAAGATTTCCATAATACATTAAAAAAAATAAGATGCAGACTGATAATACAGTTTTAACTGACATTTGGTAAAATATACACATGTATAATTTGTTTTTCTATGCTTAGAAAATAAGTTCGAAAATACGTATATACCAAATTTAACATCTATTATCATGGGGATTCAAATGAACAGAAACTGAAATTAGAATTCAATACAGATTTTATTAAAATGTTAGGGAAAAAAACATTTTGAAAAAACAGCATGGTTAACAATGATCCTGAGATTCTATATATGTCAATAGGAGACAGAAAAAATTGGTTTGGGCTTGGTAACAGAGATCAAAGAATAATTTGGTTCTATTAGAGCTGAAGTTTCTTCTGGATAGAAGCATGACATTTCTCCTATGAGAAAATATCACAACTATATGTAAGATTTTTGAATTCTGAAGGAATGTGAGAGCTTGACCTCAACCAATGTAGTTACTATTTTTATGTATTTTTGTACATTTCTGTAAGAATACTTCTGTAACAGTCTTAGAATCTTAAGGCATAAAGGAATTCACGTCTTCTCTTGTCAATTCTTTAGCATCTTTTCAGTGATAAAGTTTCATCTGTTTTTGAAAGGAATATTTATTTTGCATCCTGTACATATGAATCCAGAGAAAAATTACCCAACAAGTATTTTGAGGAATATATAATCATAATACTCACACCATTTAAGGACAATGTAAAAAATTGTAGCTCAATTTCCGATACTAGTCTGCGTGAAAAAATTAAAATATTACCAAATAAAATCAAGCAGTGAATTAAACATAACAGACTCAAGAATAAAGAACTTAAAATCCATAATAAAAGCAAACTACTTAATGTAAAATCAAATAAGTGTGTTCATGTGCAATTCTCAGAAAACAAAATGCAAATGGAACAATAATTTTAAAAGGTACTCAGATTCATTATATGAAAATGAATATGAAGTATAATAAAACAATATTCATACCTATCATATTGATGATGATGAAAACTTTTAAGAAAGTGTTAGTGAGAATGTGAGGAAAGAAGATCTCTCATGCATTGCTGTGGGAATGTAAACTGTTAAAATTATATGCTAGCTGCTCAATCGTGTCCGACTCTTTGTGACCCCATGGTCTGGCCATGGGATTTCCCAGGCAAGAATACTGGAGTGGGTTTCCATTCTCTTCTCCAGGGAATCTTCCCAACGCAGGATTCAAACCTGGGTCTCCTGCATTGCAGGCAGACTCTTTACAGTCTGAGCTACCAAGGATAGCTCTGGTACAATTATATTGGAGAACAACTGAGGATATTCAGTAAAGGTACATACAATGTACAACCAAGACATTCTGTGCCAAGAAATATATGCCAAAGATTCTCTAGGATATGCAATTATCAGTGTCCTCATTTCACGGATAAGTTTCTTTTACTATTAAATGAACTAACATACGTAAGTCATTTCTATGCCTGGTACATATTAAGTGTTTTTTAAATAATTTCATTTATTTATTCATTTTTGGCTGTGCTGGGTCTTTGTTGCTGCACAGGCTTTTCTCTCGTTGTGGCAAATGGGGACTGCTCTCTAGTTGCAGTGCATGGTGTTGGAGATTACGAGTGAAATGACATAAAACAAGACACACACAAAGGACAGACGACATGTACACACTCCGGCTGGAGGAACAGAACAGAACTGCCCAAACTATTTGGGCTTTATTATTATAAAGCCCCCCTAGGCAGAATTCCAGACTGCATGAATAAGCCTTTTCAGTACAGCGCAGGTGCATACATGTTATCATACAGCAAAGGGGAGTGAAATTCCGGCCTTCTGCAGAGTCTGTCCAGAGCCCTTATCACAAGAAGGGAATGTTCCCTTATTTGCAAGGGACCATCAATCTCAAGGCTGTGTCCGTCTCCTTGGCAGAACATCTTGTTTGCAAGCAGCACATCTCCACTTTCCTTATTGTGGCCGCATTAACCCTTCAGCATGGGTTTCTCATTTCAGTGGGGCAGGGGCTCCAGGGTGTGCAGGCTTCAGTCGCTGTGGCATGTGGCTTGGAAGCTGCGACTTGCGGGCTCTGGCGCACAGGATCATTGTGGCCCACGGGTTGGTTTCTCTGCAGCATATGGGATCTACCCAGATTAGAGACTGAACCCGTGTCTCCTGTATTGGCGGGCGGATTCTTTACCACGGAGCCACCAGGGAAGCCCGAAGCCATCTATTAAGCATATACCATCATCATCAACATTATCATCATTATCATCATGAATAATCAGCTGTAGATTAAACTCCATAGATCGATCAATATCATCATTATTGACAACAACACATTTTAAGTGCTTCATTGTCTCATCCCTGGAGGAATATTCAAACATGAATAAAAAACCTGCCACGTTTTGATCAGAATATGAAATACGGAGGGCATTCTTCTCTCTCCACTAGAGGACCTAGAACTGCAGTCATGCTTGTTACCAATGTTAACAGTGTGGCTTTTCTTTTTAAAATTAAACTCTTAATTTTTGTTAAAACTTTATTTCTTAGAAGTTTTAGGTTCACAGCAAAATTGAGAGGAAAGTATAGAGATTTCCCATATATGCCCTGCCCTTATACATGCACTGCTGCTGCTGCTAAGTCACTTCAGTCGTGTCCAACTCTGTGCGACCCCATAGACGGCAGCCCACCAGGCTCCACCATCCCTGGGATTCTCCAGGCAAGAACACTGGAGTGGGTTGCCATTTCCTTCTCCAGTGCATGAAAGTGAAAAGTGAAAGTGAAGTCGCTCAGTTGTGTCTGACTCTTTGCGACCCCATGGACTGCAGCCCACCAGGCTCCTCCATCCATGGGATTTTCCAGGCAGGAGTACTAGAGTGGGGTGCCATGCACAGCCTCCTCATCACCGCCTCTTCATTAGAGTGGTCATTTGTTACAACTGATGAACTTTTACTGACCCATCATTATCACCCAAAGTTCACAGTGTCTATAAGGTTCACCTCTGGTGTTATTCATTCTGTGGGTTTAGAGAAATGTATTCTGATACATATTCATCATCATGGTATACAGCGTATTCTCAATGCCCTAAAAATCCTCTCTTCTCTGCCTATTCATCCCTCCTCTCCCCAAATGAATCCTTGGCACCCACTGATGCTTTTACTGTCTTATAGTTTGGCATTTTCCAGATGCCATATAGTTGGAATCACAGAATATGTAACCTTTTCAGATTGACTTCTTTCACTGGGATGCATGCTCAGTTGGTAAGTTATGTCCAACTCTTTGTACCCTATGGATTGTAACCCGCCAGGCTCCTCTGTCTATAGGTTTTCCCAGACAAGAATACTGGAGTAGGTTGTCATTTCTTTCTCCAGGGGAATCTTCTCGATCCAGGGATTGAACCTGTATCTCCAGCATCTTCTTGTATTGACAGGCGGATTCTTTACCACTGAGCCACCTGGGAAACCCCTCTTTCACTTAGTAATGTGTATTTAAGATTCCTCCACATCTTTTCATGGCTTGATATCTCCTCTCTTTTTAGTGCTGAATAATATTCCACTGTCTGGATGTGCCACATTTTAGTTACACAATTACCCACCGAAGATACATCTTGATTGCTTTCCATTTTGGTGATTATGAATACAGATGCTAGAAACACCTGTGCATGTTTTTGCATGGACATGTTTTCAACTCCTTTGGATAAATATGAAGGAGCACAATTGGTGGATTATATGGTAAAAGTATGTTTAATTTTGTAAGAAACTGCCAAACTATCTTCCAATGTGGCTGTACCATTTTGCATTCCCACCAGCAACAAATGAGAGTTTCTTGTGCTCTATATCCCCACCAGCGTTTGGTGTTGTTAGTGTTGTGGACTTCGGTGATTTTAGTAGTAGTAGGTATGTGCTGTTGTTTAGTCAGTAAGTCGTGTCCTACTCTTTTTTGAGATTCCATGGCCTGTAGCCTGCCAGGCTCCTCTGTCCCTGAGATTTTCCAGGCAAGAATATTGGAATGGGTTGCTATTTCTTTCTCCAGGGGATCTTCCCCACCCAGGGATTGAACCTGGGTCTCCTACATTGTAGGCTTTACTGCTGAGCCACCGGGGAAGATGTGTAGTGATATCTGATTATTGTTTTCACTGTGGCCATTAGAGGATGTGAAGACCACATTCTGATCCTTATACACTTCGGACCCGCCCCACGCACTGGCCCTATGGGTTGTGTTTTACTGTGTGTGTGTGTGTGTGAGCCGCTCAGTTTGACTCTTTGCGACCCCATAGATGGCAGCCCACCAGGCTCCCCCGTCCCTGGGATTCTCTAGGCAAGAACACTGAAGTGGGTTGCCATTTCCTTCTCCAATGCATGAAAGTGAAAAGTGAAAGTGAAGTTGCTCAGTCGTGTCCGACTCTTCGCGACCCCATGAACTGCAGCCTACCAGGCTCCTCCGTCCATGGGATTTTCCAGGCAAAAGTATTGGAGTGGGGTGCCATTGCCTCCTCCCGAGAATACTGGAGTGCATAGGTATTCCCTTCTCCAGGTGAACTTCCGGTCCCAGGGATGGAACCCAGGTCTCGCGTGTTGCAGGGGGATTCTTTACCTTCTGAACCACGAGGGAAGCCCTGTGTTTCACTAGTCCCCTTACAGTTTCTAACTTCCAGGCTCTAGGTTTCGGAGCTTGCCTAAACCGGAAGCAGTGGAAATAGTGCGCAGCATGCTCTGAAATCCACCCGAAATATCAGGTGTGAGGGGGGCAAGTTACTCCTGAAAAAGTTTCTCACGTGCTACTCTGGAGCCAGGCAACTTTCTGCCTGACTCCCCTTAAAACTTTAGTAAGTGCTACCACAAGAAGAACAAAAAGAGGTGCCCAGATAATGGGCTACTTCTGGTGTTCGGGACAGCTCTATTTTTTTGTTTTTAAACGCCAGTAGGAAGCACGCCGTTAGCTCCTTGGAACCAATGGCCCCAGGATTTTCCTTTGAAACTACAATGATCCCATCTTGGCGGTGGCAGATCCCAGAAAGACAGGGTTTTAGAAACTTCCTTAAAACTCAGAGCTCTGCATAAAGATTGCCTGGGGCAGAAGTAACAGCAAGACTCAGCAGGCTGGAGGGAAAGCATTAGAAACCAGCCTAAACAGGAAAAGCAGTCCTAATTAAGTTTAGCAAAGTTGATCTGGTGTGTTAAATGGTGTTTCAGGAGAAATCTGAAAACTTCTGGTTTACAACAAGAATCCAAAAAAAGAGGTGTCCGGCCCGGGGAATCTCCTAAGGGACCAAAATGGATACGTGGGTATCTGTCTCCAAAAAAAACCCCCACCTCTAAAAAGAGCTTAGTCTTTAGCCCGCTGAGGGCCTGCCTAGCGCAGAGGCTGGGTTCGAGCCGCTCGGCTACCTCAAAAGCCCGGAGGCGGGAACTCCAGTCCGGCCCGGGAGTGGCCGGGGGGTGGGCTCTGGCCGCACGCACACTGGGCATGCGCAGGGGGTGGCCCGCCGGGTCGGCTTGGGAGCCGTGACGAGTCCGGAAGCGCCTGCGCGCGCCCCTCTGCACGAGAACTAGTTTTGTTTCCAGTCGCTGGGACCGGAGCCCGTCAGAGAGAACCCCGGGCAGGACCAGCTCGACACCCGGCGACCCCGCGGCGATGTCCAGCAACAGCTTCGCTTACAATGAGCAGTCGGGAGGAGGGGAGGCGACGGAGCTGGGTCAGGAGGCGACCTCAACCATTTCCCCCTCCGGCGCCTTCGGCCTTTTTAGCAGCGATATGAAGAAGTGAGGAGAAAGGTTTGGGGTGTGGGGACGGGACTGAGGGGCTGGGGCTCCCGGGACAGGGGCAGGGTCGCCCTGAGACCGTCCGGGAGCGGAGCGGGCGTTTCCTGCCGCGCTATCGCTTGGGAGTGGTGGGAGTTGTTGGGAGTGTGGGTTGAGTGTGTGGAGGGGTTCTCTAGGAGTTTTCAGACTTTAGTGAAAAAGAACCATTGGGACCGCTTAGGTGCCATCCCCAAAGACCCCGACTGGTCTGGGGCCCAGGAGTCTGAATTTTGAGCAAACACTTCAAGCTAGTTTAAAGTTTGCTTGATGCCACCTGGAGAAATTCTCTCTCTAGGGTGGAAGGATTCAAGTTTGGGGAGCTGAGAGGGAAAGTTAGATTGTGTCTTATGGGAACCTGTTCTGTGACTCTTGAGTGTAGAAGCAAGGAGGTGTTTTAGGCGCTTTATGAATGAACAAGCTGGTTTATTCAGGCACCAGTGTTCCCGGAAAATGTCTTTTGCATTACAGACCAAAAAAGAAAAAACAAAACCCCCCACCAAAAGTATAAGACAACCCCCAAACCAAAAAACAAAGCTAGGAAACAGTAAGAAGCGTATGAGGAGAATATTTAGAGTGTGGGCAAGTGGCACAATTTTGCAAATAATGTGGATTTTAAAAATGAACCCTAAATAATGTATACGTGTGTGTGTTTTTAAAGTTATTACGAGTATTTTAAGTACCACCGAAAAAGGGAAAGAAAACACCCCGCTCATTGTTTTTTGTGTGTGTGGTGAGGGAGAGAGAGTGATTTTAAACTTACAGAATTCTGGTAACTTTGCATTTTTTGGTAATAATTTTTACATTTTTTCTTATTTTTGATCTCTCAGTACTTAGTGAACATAATAGGCTAACACTAGATTTATGCTGAACTTAAGGTAAAGTAGCTATGCTGGTGGCCTTGCGGTGTCAGAAAGATAAATTAAAATTCATTTTATTTAATTAAATAATTTATTTGATTAAAATTTAATGTAATTAAAAAATTATTTTAAAAGGCATTCTGGAAATTGCTAGTAGTTGAAGTTGAGGTTACATTTTGACTGTATTAAGCTAACTGAAACCTGTGTGGAGTGTGTGGAATAGAGTTTTTTGTTTATTTCCTTATTCTCAGGTTAGCAAAGTTTATAAGTAATGTAACTTCAGTAATTTTTCATTTTTCCTTCTATGCATTTAGATGATGGATTATTCCAACAAGAAGCTTGTTGCAGTTCTGTTGTTCTATTAGCAGAAATTTCAACTGTTAAATTAATGTTTAAGTCTGTAGAGTCTGTTTTACATGTGATATGCTTACAGTTGATCTACTTTTATGGATTGTGAACTTCTAAGGTGTTTTCCTCTTAGAGCCTTTCATTTCCTATTTTGTCAGATTTGGGTCTAATATTGAAAAAAATGTGTGGTTTTGACTGTGACCAGTGTTACTGAGGTGACTGAGCATGTTGGAGTTGAAATGAAAATAGCTGACTTTGAGTACTTCTGCACACTACTTTACATTGATTATCTCATTTGGTCCTCCTGACCATTTGGTCTGGCTGAGTGAGTATGACTTACGGAAAATTATTCTGTAACTTTGAGGTGCCACAGAGGATATAGAGCAACCCAAAAATACTTTGATTCCACTTTGCAGATGAGAAAATTGGAGCACAAATGGTTAATTTGCCTAAGATAACAGAACTAGAACACTGAGCTGCCTGAGTTTGAGCTCACAGTCTCATCTCAGAGCCCATTCTCTTGAGTATTTGGATATGCTGCTTGACAACGTTTATTGTACCTTGGTCTTCCCTTGTATTGCAGTTAGTAAAGAATCTGCCTGCAATGTAGGAGACCTGGGTTTGATTCCTGGGTGGGGAAGATCCCCTGGAGAAGGAAATAATTATATCTTATTAGAGAATGCAATCAAATCATTAAAACTTTACTAGTCGTAGAGAGTGTATGACCTTGAGGCTTTCAGGAATTAGAAACATTTTGGCCATTGAATTGCAAACTAGTGCAGTTGTACAGAAACAGGGACCTGTGTTCTGGAAGTGGTCACTTAACCTCTCTTGAGCTTACATTCTCTCATTTATAAAAATGTGATATTTCTTGCCTTTTTAAAAAACCCAAATGACAAAATTTATGTAAAAAACTTCAAGCTTACCCTAATCCTGTACTCTGATTTTTTTAATCAAAGTATAATTGACATCAACATGTTAATTTCAGATATACACCATAATGTTCAGTAGATTTTTTTATGTATTGAGAAATTATCACCACAGCAAGTCTGGTTAACATCTGTCACCATACTTACAGTTTGGTTCCCCCCTCCCCTCGAATGAGGACTTTGAAGATTCGCTTTTAGTGATTTTCAAATATGTAATACAATATTATTAACTGTAGTTACCATGGTGTACATTATATCCTCCTGACTTATTTGCTTTATAGCTGGAACTTTGTGCCTTGGACTTTCTTCACCCATTTCTCCCACAACCTCTGGTCTCATTTTTGATGATTTACTTTGAATGATTTTGAGTTTGCAAAAAAGTTGCAAGAATAATAGAGAACTACTCTTGATGTAGGCTCAGTTTTTAAAAAATCACTACATTGCTTTATTTCTCTTTCTTTCTCCATCCACACACAGACATACACACATTCGTATTATCTCTTATCCATTGGAGAATAGGTTGAGTAAGGCCGGACCCCGGGGGCCATGATGGGCCGCCCCTCCTCTCCCTGCCACCGGCAGGGGAAGTCCCTAATGGAAGGAGCCTCCCAGATCCCTGGGACCAATGACAGCACACTTCACCAGCTAAAGCCGCCCCACCCCAGCCACATAGAAGGACCTGTCAGCCCGCGATGCCTCGGCCTGGCGACCTGTCCGAATCCCGGTCCATCTAGCCTGACCATCCCTCGCAACCAACGTATAAAAACCACCCCCAACATGGTCTGGGCGCGGACTTCCTCGACGTGCCTCGTTGGGGTCCGGGAACCCCGCCCGGGAGCGCTTCACCATTAAAAAGCCTGTTAGACACTCTTTTGGTGTCCTGGTCTTTTACCTAACAGGTTGTATACACCATGTCCCTTTATCCTCATACCTTAGCATGTATTTTTTAAGAACAAGGATATTCTCATTCACAACTGCAGCACTGTTAGGGTTAGGAAGTTTATCATTATTACAATTTACAGTCTATAATCCTGTGTTGTCATTTGTCCCAATAAATACTTCTAATTTTTTTTAGCATTTTTTTTCTCTAGTGTAGAATCCAGTCCAAGATTATATAGTTTACTTAGTTCTCATATCTCTTTAATCTCCTTTAAACTGGAATAGTTACTTAGCCTTTGTCTTTCACTGCCTTGATATTTTTGAAGAACACAAGCCAATTACTTTATAGCATGTTAATCAGTTTGCCTTTGCTGGTGTTTCCTCACGTTTTGACTCTTGTTAAATATCCCAGGCTGCATTGCTACCTTCTTAGACTTTTGTGTCAGGAGGCATAGGGTGCCCACCTTTATAATGTTAATTTTCCCCGTTATAGGATTTTTTTCTAGTTACCTGTGGGGGGACACTTTGAGATCATACAGGTGTTCTGCTCTTCATTTGATCCACCATCCCCTGTACTTAGCCACTGTGTGTGAATCTCCTGCACCAGTCTTTACTACAATGTCTGCAGTGGTGATGTTTTTACTGGAGGATAATTGCTTTACAGTTTTGAGGTGGTCCCTGCCACACATCAGCACGAATCAGTCATAATTATATATGTGTGTGTGTGTGTTTGTATTCCCTCCCTCTGGAGCCTCCCCCTCTCAACCCCCAGTTCTATCCCTCTAAGTCATCACAGAGCACCAGGCTGGGCTCCCTTTGTTATATAGCAGCTTCCTGACAGTTGTTAACTTATTTTACAAATGATAGTATATATAAATGTCAATGCTACTACTTTCTCAATTTCTCCTAGCCTCTCTTTCCAGCAGTGTCCAGAAGTCTGTTCTCTACCTCTGTGTCTCCATGTCTTCTCTGTAAATAGGTTCACTGTTTTCCTAGATTCCATATATATGTGTTGAAAGAAAAGTGAAGGTGTTAGTTGCTCAGTCATATTCGACTCTTTGCAACCCTGTGGACTGTAGTCTGCCAGGCTCTTCTATCCATGGGATTCTCCAGGTAAGAATACTGGAGTGGGTTGCCATTCCTTTCTCCAGGGGATCTTCCTGATCCAGGGATTGAACCTAGGTCTCCTGCATTGCAGGCAGATTCTTTACCGACTGAGCCACTAGGTGTTAATACATGTTTGTTTTCCTCTTTTTGACTTATTTCATTCAGTATAACAGATTCTAGGTTCATCCACCTCACTACAACTGACTCAAATTTGTTTCTTTTTATGGCTGAATAATATTCCTATATATAAATATAATACACACACATCCCACCCCCCCACCCCCAACCCCACCCCCCGGCCACCCCTACAACTTCTGTATTGACATCTAGGTTGCTTCCATGTCCTGGCTGTGATAAATAGTGCTGCAGTGAACATCGGGGTACATGTCCCTTTTAGAATTGTGATTTTCTCAGGGTGTATGCCCACTAGTGGGATTGCTGGGTCATATGGTAGTTTTATTCCTCGTTTGTTAAGGAGTCCGTGCTGTTCTCCATATTGGCTGTACCAGTTTACATTCCTGCTCCCAGTGCAGTAGAGTCCCCTTTTCTCCACATTCTCTCCAACATTTATTATTTGTAGTTTTCTTTTTTATGATGGCTGTTCTGATTGGTGTGAGATGTTTTCTTTTGTCTTGAATGCTTATTTTAACCAGTTTGGCTGTGTGTGTATAATTTAAAATAGTAATTATTAATAATTTGTTTTTGGATTAAACATTTAATTAGAAATTAATTTCTAGAAACAGACAATACTAATTAGTTTTTTAAACAATGGTAAAACTACTGAATTTCTGAATCTCTCTTTTTTTTTTGAGAACATCACAGTGTATTAGAAAGAGTATTGGACCTAGAGTGAGAAGACCTGGGTTTAAGTTGATGTTTCTGCTTGTAGTAATGTTTCTTTGTTCAAGTTGCTTGATCTCTTCAGACTTCAGTGCCTTTATTTCTAGGGAGGGTATGATAATACTTGTCTATTTTGTGAGTTTTTCACAAGATGGTATAGTGGAAATGACTTCTGAACTAGAAGAGTGACTAACACTATTTGGAAACGGTCTTGAAAGCTTCACTGAGGTGGTAATATATTAGGTCATAAAGCCTGAGAAGATTTTTGCCTGTTGGAGAGTAGGGGGAGTTCTTCAGGCAAAGTATATAGAAACCAGGAGAGTTGCAAAAGAAAATGCATGTTTAGATGAAATATAGATTCAAGCATCAGCATTTAGAATTGTGGGCAATAATTAAAGTATGAGAATGGATGAAATCGCCCAGGGAAAACTTTTCTTTTTAGGAGAAGAGGCAGTTTAGACAAAACTGTAGGGAGCATCAATATTTAAGGTGTGAATGAATGAACAACTAGGGAAGGAGACAGTGCTCAGAGGGCTAGGAAACCAGAGGAAAGTTTAAAAAAAAAGGCAAGCTGAAAGGAGCAAGGAAGTGGTTAACTATGTTAGGAGTTGCTGAGAGAAGGCAGATGGAATGAGGGCTGAAAAGTGGCCATTGGATTTAACAATTCAAAGGTAACCAACGGAGCATTTTTTCAGTCCTTGCTGAAATTGGGGTGGTCTTTTCATTTGTTAGATTTGCAGAGCTGATGTAGCCCCAAAGGACTGCGCGCTTTTCTGTTGTCTTACTATATCGTGTAGTCCGATGTAATCAATATGTCAGTGTTTTTGTATTGCCTATGATAAAGCCTAGCTTACTTTTTTAACTTAAATTTTATTTATTGTCAGCTTTATATTATCCATGAAAATTACACTGCATATAACTCTTTAACCTTTACTATCAGTGTTTCTCAGTGGAGTCTACTAGGAATTTTACATGGGTCTCTGGTGTGTGTACATTATGGTAGGGTACAGTCCAAAGGGTCGCAAAGAGTTGGATATGGCTGAGTGGCTGGGCACACAACAGACAACACATTTAGCTCTATCCACACTGTTTTTTCTCACTTTCAAGGGGCGTATAGAAATGTGTGTGAATGAGAGTAACCTTTTTATAGGGATGTTCTCGAGTTAACCTTATTGAAAGTAAAGATGAACCAGTCCTATCGACCAAGAAAATGCAGAGGGCTACAAATAAAATAGTTTATTTGGGGTCTTAAGATTTGCAGTTCGAGATTGTACAGTGGAAAAGAGTCCAGAGTCTCATAAAGATGAAAGCCACAAAGTCATTACCTGGCAAGAACTATGGTTGACCACTATGCAAGGAAGTATTTGCTGTTAATGAATAGGCTGTCATGAGTTACTTCAGAGTAAGGGTTGGATAAATATTTTGAGTTTCTGGAACATTGGGCATATACTGTGGATACCTCTGTTAAGATAGTGGTTGAAGTTCAGATTCCATCTGGGCCGTTGGTTGTTAAATCACACTTAATCAGTGGCCTCCCGGCTCTGTTTTCGAGAGCTCTCTAGCCACTGCTGACTTCATTTTATTTTCTTTTTACAGCCCCAGATGTCAGTGCCTTGTTGATAGTAACACACTGTTTTATTTTTTGTTTTTGTATTCCAGTTTTGTTGAGATATAATTGATATACAGCACTGTATGAGCTTAAGGTATACAACATAATGATTTGACTTACATATATCATGAAATTATTACCACAGTAAATTTAATGAACATCCATCATCTCATATAAATGTAACATTAAAGAAATAGAAAATAATTTTTTCCCTTGTGATGAGAACTCTTAGGATTTACTTAATAATTTTCACTTATAAAGTATAGCAATATTAGTTATATTATCATATTGTATAGTACATTCCCAGTTGTGAGATAAAGTACTTAAAACTGGAAATCTGTACCTTTTGACTGTCTTTATCCAATTCCCCCACTCCCCAATCTCCCTCCTTCTGGTAACTGCGAATCTGATCTCTTTTTCTGTTAAGTTTGTATGTTTGTTTTTTGGTGAGTAATTGACCTGTCACACACTACGTTAGTTCTTGGTACATAGCACAGTGGTTCAATGTTTCTATACATTTCCAAATGATCACTATGATAAGTCTAGCTGGTATCTCTTGCCATACAAAGGTACTTCATATTTATTGACTGTATTCTCCAGACTGTGCATTTCATTGCCCGTGACTCATTTATTTTGTAACTGAATTTTGTACACTGATTCCTTCTTCCCCCCAAACCATCTGTTTTGTTCTTTGTATCTGTGATTCTATTTCTGTTTAGTTATGTTTGTTCATTTGATTTTCCCGATTCTTTGTCTGTCTTTCCCTGTCTGACTTGTTGCTCTTAGCATAATACCCTTTGGTCGTTACATCTTGTAGAAAACGGCAAGATTTCATTGTTTTTTATGGGTGGGTGTTCTTTGGAGGGAATGATGCTAAAGCTGAAGCTCTAGTACTTTGGCCACCTCATGTGAAGAGTTGACTCATTGGAAAAGACTCTAATGCTGGGAGGGATTGTGGGCAGGAGGAGAAGGGGACGACCGAGGATGAGATGGCTGGATGGCATCGCTGACTCGATGGACGTGAGTCTGAGTGAACTCCGGGAGTTGGTGATGGACAGGGAGGCCTGGCGTGCTGCGATTCATGGGGTCGCAAAGAGTCGGACACGACTGAGCGCCTGAACTGAACTGAACTGAATATCCCACTGTGTTCTGTGTGTTGTCTCTGTGTGTGTGTATATACACCATGTGTTCTTTGACCATTCATCTATCAGTGGACACTTAGATCGCTTTCATATCTTGGCTATTTAAATAATGCTGCAGTGAACTTTTATGGTGCATACATCTTTTCAAATTACTGTTTTTGTTTTCTTTGAATAAATACCGAGGAGTGGAATTGCTAAATCATATGATAGCTGCTTTTGATTTTTTGAGGAACCTCCATACCCTTATGGCTGCGGCAATTTACAGTGCCATCAACAGTGTCCCTTTTTCCCCCACATCTTTGCCATCTTTTATGGAGTTATGTGGTTTTTCTGATACTGACTTGTATGAGCTGTTTATATATTTTGGACGTTAATCCCTGGTCACTAATATCATTTGCCGATATTTTCTCCCATTCCATAGGTTGTCTCTTTCTTTTGTTGATTGTTTCCTTTGCTGTGAAAACACTTTTAATTAGATCCACTTACCTATTTTTGCTTTTATCTCTTTTGTCTTAGGAGACAGGTCCAAAAAAAATAGTTATGATTTATGTCAATATTCCGCCTCTCTTTTTCTAGACGTTTTAGGGTTTCAGGTCTTACATGTAGGTCTTCAATCCATTTTGAGTTTATTTTTATATATGCTGTGAGGTAATGTTCTAACCTCAGCTTTTACATGCAGCTTGTCGAAGAGACTGTCTTTTCTACATTGTACCTTAAACTCTTGGTTGGTGTTGGCCTGTAGGTAGGGGGAGCAGGCCCAGGGGGTCCTGGAGCTGGTGCCAGACTGCTGGTGGGTGGGTGTGTCCAACCCACTGGCTGGAGGGCCTTGTTTGTGCCAGGTCTGGTGCCCCAGCTCTGGTGGATGAGGCTGGGCCCAGGACTAGTGCTGGCCTGCTGGCAGGTGGGGAGGGTGGGATCGATGGGCTGCTGGACCCAGGGCTCTTGCTCATGCATTGGTGGGTGGGCTGTGTCCTGAGCCTTCTGGTAGACAGGGCGGGTCCTGGGGTCCCTGAGGGCCCGGGGGGTCCTATGGCAGCTAGCCCGTTTGTGGGTGGGACTAGGTCCCCCCAGCTACTCTTTGGTCTAGAGTGTTCCAGGACTGGTGCCTGTGGGCTGGTGGGTGGGCTGGGTCCTGACACTAGTTAACTAGAAGAGAATTCCTAAATGACACTTGCCAGGCACCAGTATCCCTGTGAGCCACCAACGAATCCCTTAACTAGATAGTGTAGTTTATATGAAGATGCCTAGCAAAGTGTTTGGCTCATAATTTTGCATAATAAATATTTTAGATCTTTTACTTAATGCCTGATCATTGAATGATTCAGATTCTACTAATATTTATTGTCTCTTTAGCCAGGACCTCCCTGGTGGCTCAGACGGTAAAGCATCAGTCTACAATGCAGGAGACCTGGGTTCGAGCCCTAGGTTGGGAAGATCCCCTGGAGAAGGAAATGGCAATCCACTCCAGTACTATTGCCTGGAAAATCCTATGGACAAAGGAGCCTGGTAGGCTACAGTCTCTGGGGTCACAAAGAGGCGGACACGACTGAGCGAGTTCACTTCACTTAGCCAGTGTAGTTAAAAATAAACACGACCAGATTCTGTGGCCCTTATACAGAAGGAAAACCCTAACCTGCTATCCCTATTGATGTATCATTGCATTACCGTGAAGGCCCCAAACAGCCGTTTTCTCTATGCCATTGCTTCAGGTTTTGTTGTGGTCAGGATTAATTGACTTAGGATTGTCATGTAGGTGGGTGTTGAATGAATTTTATAATCAAGATTTTGAAGTCTATACCATTCTTCAAAAAGCATTTTTATTTGCAAATGTGGGGTTATACCGTAAGGATAATTAATTCTTATGTGTTTTCAGCAGATAAGGTTTTAGCTTACCTTTAAGAATATATTTGGTGAGATAAGGCTAATGTGAACTAATACGAATAGTACAAATATATAGTGTTAAATTGTGCAGTAATTCTCAAGTTTTCAGTGTGATAAATGACTTATTATAAGCCTTTATTTTTTTTTCCCCTGAATGAATAGTGCATTTTAATGTGAACTTGGCCCACTGAGGTTTTTTTTTTTAAACTTTTTATTTTGTATTAGGGTGTAGTCAATTAACAGGGCTTCCCTGATAGCTCCATTGGTAAAGAATCCGCCTGCAATGCAGGAGATCCCAGTTCAATTCCTGGGTTGGGAAGATCTGCTGGAGCAGAGAGAGGCTACCCACTCCAGTATTCTTGGGCTTCCCTTGTGGCTCAGCTGGTAAAGACTCTGCCCACAGTGCGGGAGACCTAGGTTTGATCCCTGGGTTGGGAAGATCCCCTGGAGAAGGGAAAGGCTATCCACTCCAATATTCTGGCCTGGAGAATTCACAAAGAGTTGGACACACTGAGCCGCTTTCACTTTCATAGCAGATTAACAAACAATGTTGTGATAATTTCAGGTGAACAGCAAAGGGACTCAGCCATACATACACATGTGTCTGTAAGCCTTTATTTTTGTAAACAGTGATTTACTGAAGAAAATGGACATGCTGGAATTTTGAAATGTCAAAACACATTTTAGTTTGAGATGCTGAAAATGCTGGAGCTCTGAGTTGTTAGCATATTATGAAGGGGCACAGGCTCTTCATTGTGAATTCCTTTCTCTTGTGTTTAGGAATTCGGTGCTGCTGGTATGAAAATATACTCCATTAATGATTTCTGTAGCATATTTTTGTCCTTGTCATCATCTTCAATTTCTGAAGATTTAATTCCTTTGAGTTCTGATAACTCCAGTTTTGATAACTGCTCATCTTGTTAATTCTGCTTAGCTTGTTGGAATTTATGGCCACTTAATCTAGTTATAGTGATGTTAACAGCGTCGTTGCCATGCTGTATATGTAAATTGGGCCCTAATGTTTTTATTTACAAGGAACATATGAAATATAAGGCAGTTTAAGTGCTTATTTCATTTTGGCCGCACTGTGTGGCTTGTGGGATATTAGTTCCCTGCCCAGGGATTGAATCCTGGCCGTGACAGTGAGAGCACTGAGTCCTAGCTACTGGGCCACTAGGCAACTCCCAATTTCAGTGTTTTTATTGCTCTTTTACGAAGTAAATGTTGTTTCTTCCAATATGGCTGTTAACAAAAGAAGCAGCTATATAATGATATCTGCAGTTCATTTCTGGATAGATGAATGAGTTGTTTTTGTCTTCATGGAAGTAAGACTGTCAGCTCTACAGAGGGCTAGCTATTCGGGTTAAGGATTGTCACTTTTAGTGTTGCAGTAGGGTTCCTATAATTTAATTCTTGAAATGTTCTTCAAATCAAATAAGATTTTACCACATTGAACAAAAAAGGTGATGAAACACTGCAGAGTCCTGCTTTGCAATAGATTATAACTGTTCTATTTTATTTGCTTAGCTTGCATTTCTTCTGGGAGAAGATTCAGTTCTGATTTTACAGTTTATCTTAAATACTCAACCAAGAAAATACAGAATATGTTATTTTAAGAACATTGATTTTGTGAAATCTAAGGAGAAAATCTAGAATATTTAAAATCAAGCCTTACTATTATAAATCCCAGGATGTGAGATATTATTTCTAAAAATATTTAGAATTTGAGGTAACATTGCTAGAACTGAATGAGTAAAACCGAAAAGATCAGACAGATGGTGGGTTGAAATGTTCTTTTTTTACTGCAGAAAAGTTACAAATGCTCATGGAATGACAAATGTTTTATAGTGAAATAATTTGACAGTATTGCAATTGTGAATATAAATGAGCTACCGACAAAAACAAATTGCCTGCAGTCCAAATTCAAAATTTAAAGTGAAGAGCCCAAAGTAGAATAATCAAGAAGGAAATGATTTTCCTATGTTTCACATTATTATGAATAACATTCTTTGGGTTATGTGCTTAGGGAAGACTTATTTAACATGTCAGCTGGAAAGAGTTCATAGATCTACAAAAGTGGACAGTTTATAGTCAATGTCTGTTTATTGATGGGCCGATTACTTGTATTGCTGATAGGGACTGACCTAATTAGAAGGCCAGTGTCTTTAATCTGGCAGCTGAGTGAGGTGGCATGCCAGCTGAATAAGCGAGAGGCTTATGAGTAAGGCTGGTCCCAAGATCATGGGTTGGCAGAGCTTTACTCTAGGAATAGGTTACTTAAAATTTCTTAAAGCCTAGGTTAAGGATGTAGTCATAAAGAATGAGGGGGAGATTTAGTGCTATGGGGGTGGGAAGGTAGGGGGAGGAGTAGAAGGTTGGGGGTCAGATTGTGTAGGGCCTTGTAAGGACTTTGGATTTTACTCTTGAGTGTGAAGAGAAGCCATTGGAAGGTTTTGAACAGAATGGGCATTTAGAAGTCAGTCAGTCATTATTAAGTGCCTATTGTGTGCCAGATGTATTTCTTTTTTCAAAGAGGTTATGGTCTGTAAAATACTTGAGACCATTTTTTTATTCATTTCTAATGTTTCTTTCTATAACCTAAATAATATAGAAGCAACTTAACATTTAACAAGTATGAGTGCCTTCTTATGCTTGGTACTCTTAATGCTGGGGATTTCAATCAGTGGGCAAAATGCCTGCTTTCATGGAGTATATTCCAATCTGAAGAATATAAGCAATAAAATAAATCAGTATATGGTCAGTCATTTGATAACAGGGAGCTATATAGAGAAAAATAAGGCAGGGAAAGGATAGAGAATTAAGATGGAGGTTGGGTTGAGTTTGAAATAGCAGGGTGAAGAAAAGATGCTTGTGAATACCTGAAGTAGGTGAGGGATTGACTTGCAGATGTCTGGGGAGAAAGAAGTCTTCAGTCAGAGGAATTGTGTGTGCTCAGGCTCTGAGGCAGAATTTCTGACCTGGGAGCGTAGCAAAGAGGCCAGTGTGTCTGCACAGAGTGAATGAAGGAAGAGGGGGAAGAAAGACTTCTGTGTGAGAAGGAAGCCATTGGAGGGTTTTGAACTGAAGAGTGAGATGACCCAGCTTATGTTTTTAATATATCGTTTTGTCTCCTGAACTAGGAATAGACTGCAGATCTGAGGCAGGGACCAGCAAGGACACCCTACGGTAATCCAGGCAAGAAAAGGTGATGCCTTGGTCCGATCGGTGATAGTGGGGAGCAGTGATTGGATTCTGGATATATTTTGAAAGTAGATCCAGTGAGATTGGCTGATGGTTTGGATGATGGTGTGTGAGAGAAAAAGATATCAAGGACGGACACAAGCTTTTTGCCTAAACAACTGGAAGTTTGGGATTGGTATCAACTGAAATGAAGAAGACTGTATATAGAGGAACTTTTTAAAGAGGGGAGATGTTCAGGAGCTTGAGCACATTAAGTGTGAGACACCTATTAGGCATCCGAGTAGAGATAATAAATAGACAGTTGGTTACATGAGTCAAGCTTAGGGAAGACTTAGGCTAGAGACAGAGTTGGGGAGCCATAAGATGATACAAATGCTGTGGTCAGTTACAAGTAAATTAGAGACTTCTCTGGAGAAGGCAATGACACTCCACTCCAATACTCTTGCCTGGAAAATCCCATGGACGGAGGAGCCTGGTGGGCTGCAGTCCACGGGGTCGCTAAGAGTCAGACGCGACTGAGCGACTTCCCTTTCACTTTTCACTTTCATGCATTGGAGAAGGCAATGGCAACCCACTCCAGTGTTCTTGCCTGGAGAATCCCAGGGACGGTGGAGCTTGGTGGGCTTCCATCTATGAGGTTGCACAGAGTCGGACATGACTGAAGCGACTTAGCAGCGTCAGCAGAGACTTCCCTGGCAGTCTGGTGGTTAAGATTTTAGCTTCCAATGCTGGGGGTGCAAGTGCGACCCCTGGTCAGGGAGTTATGCTCCCACATGGCTTGTGGCCAAAAAACCAAAACATAAGACAGCAATAATAGTGTAACAAATTCAGTAAAAACTTTAAAAATGGTCTACATAAAAAAAAAAATCTCAAAAAATAGTAAGTAAAGTGAAAAATAGACAGTTCTTAAATTTTCTGCCTGTCTGACAGTATCAATGGTTACAAAATAACAGATTGGATTTCTCAAGGTGATTGGATCCTTGAACATTTCTTTAAAAAGAAAATGTAGTTAAATTTCTGAAAGTCAGAGATAGATTTTGTTTACCCACACAGATAAACACACACACACAGAGCCATTTTTCTTGGTACCTTATATAGTACTTAACAAATGATTTTGGATAATAGTGATTACAAATGATTCCCCCCCCCTTTTTTTTAGCATTTTTAGTATTTTAAAACTTTTCATTAATATGGTACAAATTATAAAAATTTTCAGTTTTATTTGGTCAATATCGTGTTTTATATTTAAAAAATTTAAAATACATGTGGAAATAAATCTTTTGAAAATTAACAATAGTTTTTTCCAGCAGAATGCAGAATTTAAAATAAACATGTAAAGCTCAGTGATTTGCATTTTCAGATTTTTTTTCCTGTCGTAGGAAATTGTAGGACTTTTTTTCTGTTTCTAGGCCTACATGGCCTTTATCGGGAAACTTGACAGGGCTGTGTGACTTTTTAAAAAAATTGTGATTAAAAATACATAACATAAAATTTACCATCTTAACGATTTTTAAGTATATAATCCATTAGTGTTAAGTATACTCACATTGTTGTTCAACAGATCTCAGAACTGTTTCATTTTGAGAACAGTGCCAAGTGATTTTTTCAAAACTGAATTTTTTACTGAGATTTTCAAGTGCTTCAGGGACAAAGCTTATCTAAGGTAGAGATTGCATGTTGGTTTCCTCAATTCCCTAAACAGAAGGCTAATCCAAACTCATCAGATGGAAAACTTGCCTTCTGTGGCCTTGGAAAGTTGATTTTTTTTCTTTTTAAGGATTTAAAAATTAATCTAGCTTTGAGTCGGCATGTCTTATGAGCATAGTAGAAAACTTAGATTTATTTTACTGTAGTTTATGAATTTCTTGGAGGAAAATCTAATAATAATACTCATACTTGATGCACACACTGACTCTTTGGCATGTCTGTGTTTATGCCCATCTGCTCCTATGGCACCATGCCCATTGTTACAGTGGCATGCCAGTATCATTGGGGCATGTGAGCCAACAAAGATGAATTGTTTGGATGGAATACACTATTCTGTAATACTAATTAATTTTGAGCTGATGAATCTACATGAGATAATGTTAACCAAATATAGTCAAAGTAATGTCAGTGAAAATAAAATTTATTTTGACTTAGACAGAAGTGTATCACAGATGCTTTAGACTACTACTGAGAATAGTTAGAATTAGTGTTTATTATGGTTCCAGTGATCAATTTTCTTTTCACAAAATTTTGAATTTAAAATGAAAAAAACAGCAACAGTTTTCTTGTGGTTGATTATAAAAATTAGGGAAGTATTGTGGTACCATAGGTTATGGATTTTATACTTATTCTATAATTCTTGAAATGTTTTCTTAGTAAATGGGAAGAATGTTGGATTTCAAAACAAGACTCAAGTTTAATTCTTTGCTGTTCTCTAATCTGTGGTGGTATACTTGAAAATTATGTTTAGAATTTCTTACATGTGTAATTTTTTACTTGCATGTTATCCTTATATTCTCTGAGCTTCAGTTTCCTTATTAATTAAATAGTGAATAACTCCACATGCTTCCTAGAGACTCTGTGATACTAAAATAAATAAATAAATAATGCTTTAAGTTCTAGAAAACAATACCACTTTCAGATGACTAAATAAGTTAATTATAGGTTATCAGTGTGAGGCATATTAGTAATAGAGAAAATGTATCACTTCCCCTGTCCCCCCCTGAGATAATCACAATGAAAAAGTTCTTGTGTATCCTTCTAGAAAAAAAAATGTGTAAGCCAAATGATCATATATATGTATAATATTACCAAATGATAATGTATATAATAACATTTTAAAATGTTATTACACCAAATCTTTATAATTGTTAGTGCATTACATCTTCTCCCTCATATTTGTTGGTTTTATTTTCTCAGTGAAATACCTTATATGTCCTTTGTCCATTTCCCTGTTGGATCGACTTTTGATTAGTTAAGGGTCTTTTGTATTCTAAGGAAATTAGCTCTCTTATGAGTTAAATTCCAAATTCACTTACTCTTAGTGCAAAAATTTTTAAACTTTCTGTGTTTATATTTATCAAATTTAAATGACTTTTGAGACTCCATGAGCCTTTTTAATCTTTTATTGAAGGTGGCAACTTTGGTTTATGGTGCTGTTAAATAGAAAAAAGAATTTTAGCTTGTTCCTAAGTAGCTGAATGACTCTGTGATATTTCCTTTAAAACTTTAATGTAGTCACATTCTAGAAAGTATTCCTTATATCCTGAGCAAAAGTAAAATCTACTTCCTGCTGCCGGCCAACAGAATAGTAGCTGAGGACTTTGGTAAAGGGTTTGGCAAATATGGAGACTTTCTGTGATGTATATGTGACATCATGATTTTTAAAACATGCACATGTAGAATGTATACATGGAAGATGTATGCTTAGTTTTTAACTTTTATTCGGGTCGTGGACTATTTTGAGAATCCAGTGAAACCTTAAGAGTTTTCCTGTATTCCTCTAAGGAACACGGTTAGCATGTAGCTTATGTTCATTTATTCTTTCAGCTAATGTTTATTGTGTGTTTAGTGTATTTGAGAAAACAACCTTTGTGTACATTTATAGATCCTTTGTAGACCTTCTTTTGGTCTTTATTATCTGTGTTTATTCCTGCCATGTATCTTTGCAAAATTCCTGTGGTTGGCTCCTTGTCTTTTGAGATCTCAGCTTCATTGATCACTTCTACCTATAGAGATCTTTTATGATTGCCCAGTCTTACTTTAATTTTATTACCCTATTTTAATTATTTGAATAGTACTTATTCTGTTTATATTTGTTTCCCTTCCCTTTCCCTCTCTCTTTCCCTCCCTCCCTCTTCTGTCATTTCTGTCATTCCCCCTCACCCCTACCCCACTCCCCTGCATTCTCACTTAGAATGTGAGTCCCAGTACTTAGAACAGTTCCTGGAACCTAGTACATACCGAATAAATGAATGTGCTAGGCCCGGTGGTAAGTGCTTTACAATGATCTCATTAAGATTCTTAACAACCTGTGTGAAAGATATGTTTAGTTTTGTTGATTTTTATCTGTTATGGTTTCTTTCTATTGTATTGAATTCTCCCCTTATTCTTTATTTCTTTACTTGTTCTTTGAGTTTAACTTGCTGTTCTTCTTCTAGTTTCCTGAAATGGAAGCCTGCTGCTGCTAAGTCGCTTCAGTCGTGTCCGACTCTGTGTGACCCCATAGACGGCAGCCCACCAGGCTCCCCCGTCCCTGGGATTCTCCAGGCAAGAACACTGGAGTGGGTTGCCATTTCCTTCTCCAATGCAGGAAAGTGAAAAGTGAAAGTGAAGTCGCTCAGTCGTGTCCTACTCCCAGTGACCCCATGGACTGCAGCCTTTCAGGCTCCTCCGTCTGTGGGATTTTCCAGGCAAGAGTACTGGAGTGGGGTGCCATTGCCTTCTCCCAAAATGGAAGCCTAGAATATTGATATTCAGTCTTTCTTCTTTTATATTGCATTTCAGTTCAGTTCGGTTGCTTAGTCGTGTCCAGCTCTTTGCAACCCCATGAAGCGCAGCCCGCCAGGTCTCCCTGCCCAACACCAACTGCCAGAGTTCACCCAGACTCATGTCCATTGAGTTGGTGGGGCCATCCAGCCATCTCATCCTCTGTCGTCCCCTTCTCCTCCTGCCCCCAATCCCTCCCAGCATCAGGGTCTTCTCCAGTGAGTCAGTTCTTCGGATCAGGTGGCCAAAGTATTGGAGTTTCAGCTTCTGCATCAGTCCTTCCAATTAGAAATACAAATTTACTTCCAAGTGCTGCTTTTGCTGTCTATCATGCGTTGTGAGATGTTGCAATTTTGTTGGTCAGTTCAAAATATTTTCTAATATCCCTGATGATTTTTTCTTTGACCCATAGGTTATTTAAAGTGTGTTGTTTATCTTTCCAAACATCTGAGCATTTTCTAGCTCTTTTTTCTTTTATGGATTTTTAGTTAGATTCCATGTACCCTAAATGATTTTAGATCTTTGAAATTTGTGAAGATCTTATCCAGCATAGAATTTTATTTTGGTAAGTAGTGTTCTGTGTGCACTTGAAAAGAATGTTTATTCTGCAGTTGTTGGATATACTGTTCTGTGCATGTCAGGTTGAGCTGGTTATTTGTGTTCATATTTTCTACATCTTTATTGAATTTTTTAATCTACTTGTTCTCAGAGAGGTGTGTTAAAAGTGCCAGTTACGCTCGTGGATATATGTCTTTCTTCTATTAGTTCTGCTTTATAGATGGAAGTTTTCCTTTACAGATGAAAGGTATAAATTTAGAATAAATCCCATGTAAATTTAGAGTTGTCTTCCTTTTGAAATAATATCCTTTTATATCCTGGCAGCAGATCCTCAGCAGTTATTGGTCTGAAAATTACTTTTTTTCACCTTCAGCTTTGAAGCATATTTTCTTTCAGTGGGTATAGAATTGTTTGTTGGCCTTATTTCTTTCAGCTTTTTGAAGATGTCATTTGATTGTCTTCTGACGTCTGTAGATTCTTTTGAAAAGTTGGCTCTCAGTATTATTGTTGGTCCTTTTAAAACAAGGGTTAATAAACTATGGCCTGTGCATTTGTGCATGCTTGCTGAGTCGCTTAGTAGTATCTGATTGTATGTGAACATATGGACTGGAGCCTGGCAGGCTTCTCTGTGGAATTTTCCAGATGAGAATACAGGAGTGGGGAAAAAAAAAAAAGAGAGAATACAGGAGTGGGTTGCCATTTCCTGCTTCAGGAGATCTTCCCAACCCAGGGATCAAACCCGTGTCTCTTGGGTCTCCTGCAATGGCAGGTGGATTCTTTACCACTGTGCCACCTGGAAATCCTCATATGTATAAAGTTTTATTAGAACACAGCCAGCCCATTTATTTATGTATTGTTTTAACAGTCATCAGAGCTGGTATGGCATGTAATGCCTAAAATATTTGGCCCTTTATTGACAAGTTTTGTTGACCCTTTCCTTAAGGAAATGCCTTTTTTTTTTTTTTGCATACATTAAAGATTTTTCTCATTATCTTTTGATTTTCAGCTGTTTGACTATTCTAGACCGTGTGTGTGTGTGTGTGTCTGTCTGTCTCCGTGTGTATGGCTTTATGTTTTTTCTTTTTTTTTTAGGTTTTAAAATACATAGTAAGTTTACGTCTTTCATCAGTTTAGAAAAATTCTTAGTCATTAGCTTTTGAAATATTGCTTTTGTCCCGTTCTTTTGGGGGTTTCCCTGATAGCTCAGTTGGTAAAGAATCTGGGTCTGGAAGATCTGCTGGAGAAGGGATAGGCTACCCACTTTAGTGTTCTTGAGCTTTCCTTGTGGCTCAGCTGGTAAAAAATCCGCCTGCAATGCGAGAGACCTGGGTTCAATCCCTGGGTTAGGGAGAGCCCTTGGAGAAGGGAAAGGCTACCCACTCCAGTATTCTGGCCTGGAGAATTCCATGGACTGTATAGTCCATGGGGTCACAAGGAGTTGGACACAACTGAGCGACTTTCATTTCACTTCACTTGTCTCTCCTCCCTCTTTTTAGGTATGTTATATTCTACTTATATTATACATGTCTCTGATGTGCTATTCAATGTTTTCCATTCTTGTATTTCTTGGTGCTTCAGATTGTGTATTTTCTCTTGACCTGCCTTTACTTTCAATAGTCCTATTATCTTCTGCTATTTTCAGTCTGCTCTTAAACCTATCTAGTGAGTGCTTCATTTCATAAATTATACTTTTAATTTCTGAATGTTCATTTGATTATTTTGTATAGATTTTACTCCTTTATTGACATTCTCTATTATTTTGTATATTAACTGTAGTGGTTTAAAAGTCCCTGTTTGATAACTAGTTTGTGAGTTACCCTGGATCTCTTTCAATTCCGTTTTGTCTTTTCTCTCCCTTCTCTCCTTCCCTCTTTCCTTCCACCCTTCCTCTCTCTTTCCTGTCATTTGTTCCTGTTTTTAGTGTGTCTCTTAAGTTTTGATCAGATGCTAGGTAATCAGGAACATAGATGGGTCTCTGAATGATGTCTTCCAAAGAGGACTGTGTTTTTTTTTTTCTTTCTTTCTGACAGTACAGTGCTAGCAGAGCACTTTGGTCTTGTTTAAGTTCAGTTTAGGCTTTTAAAGGTTTTGTCTATTTCAGTTTTTCTTTTTTTTTAAGTTTTGTGATTCTTTTTTTTTTTTTTTTTACTTTATTTTACTTTACAATACTGTACTGGTTTTGCCATACATCAACATTTTCTTATACACCTAAGAAGTATCCTTACTTTTCAATTATGCCCCTCCTGTGGTCTCAACTGAAAGGCCAGGGTATTTACCAACACCTCCCTGGAGAAGGAAATGGCACCCCATTCCAGTATTTTTGCCTGGGAAATCCCATGGACAGAGGAGCCTGGTGGGCATACAGTTCATGGGATCACAAGACAGTTAGACACGACTGAGGAACCAGACCACCACCACATCTCCTTGGGAGACTTGGTTTCCAGCTGCTCTTCCCTGCAGTGTGTGGTTGCTGAACTCTGATCAGGTATTAATATTTAACCTCCCAGCACTGTTCTTTTCTGCTGGATTTCCCACATTCTTAACTCTGTGAAAACGTAGCCAACTATTGAAGGGAGTTTGTACACAGATTTTTGTGTACCTTTTGGCTGGTTCCCTCCTCCGTAGTTTCACCCTTCGAGTTCCAGTTCCTTTGGTAGCCACAAACATTAACGTTTGTCTCTTTAGTCTTTTAAAACTGTCATTTTTATCCTTGGATTCTATTCTCCCAGATAGTGATTTGAGAAATGCAGCCGGGAAAAAAGCTGATGTGAATGAAAAGCCCACTTTATGTGCTTCCATTCCTTGCATGATCTTGGCCCCTTAAGTTCTGCCTGGATGACTTGAGAAAGTTGCCTTACTTGTTTTTTCCGGTTTTTGTAGTCATTTTCTGCGGCAGGTTTAGTGTCTCACAAATCAGAGCAGCGTGGGCAGATTTGGAAGCACCTGCAGTGTCTTCCAAACGTAACGGCCAGAGTGATTCTGTTTGTGTATCAGACTATGACTTCTCTATTCATCACCTTCCTATGGTTCCCAACTTCATTCAGGGTGAGCACCAAAGCCTTTAGCATTCTCTACCTTCCTTCATCTGCTCTGCCTACAGGCTCTGCCTGGAGTGCTCTTTCTCTCTGTCCCTCTCCTCCAGTACCAGTACCACTGACTCCCTCACTTGGCAAATGTTTGTTCAGATATTTCCTTATTTAGCCTATTCTGACCACCCTATTTAAAATTGCCTCTTCCTTTCCCTTCTGCATTCTCTCTCCCTTTGCTCTGTTTTTCCCTCATATCATCTCATGATTTTAAAATTTATTCTTTTATTATGTTTGATTTTTGTCTCTTATTAAAATGAAAACTCTACAAGGGCAGGGATTTTCATCATTTTTGTTCATTGGTATGTCACAAATGCAAATTCGAACCAGATGCGAATGGGGAATTACAGAATCTAAGGGAAGAAGGAATTTAGAGATAGAAGAGAAGTAGTCAGTTATGTCAAATATCAAATAATCTAAAAGTATTCATGAGATTTCTGCATTGGATTTTTAAAGAAGGAGGTTATTCCTGACTTTTCTGAAAGAACTTTTAATAGAAGAGCAGAGAGAAAATGAAGATTACCAAAGAATGAGGCTGTTGTGACAGCAATTGTAGACTATTCTTTTTTAGTTTCGTGGAGAGTATAGTAGAAAAAGTTCATATTTACTTGGATAATTTATGGTTTCTCCTTTTAGACAGTTAATAAATGGATTATTCGGTAGTTGGAATTTTCTGGTTTTACTCACTTTTGTTTTTATTAATTAATACTTTGTGCCCAAAACTACATAAAGTTTTGAGTGTCATCCAAGGGAGAGTTACTGAGGTTTCACCTTGTGCGTGGAAACTAATTACGAAGTGCAGTACCTTTAGCTGCACAGTGCTAGAAAAAAGTAAATTTTGACTCTTGTTCCCAGCCTTTTTTTTCCTGCATACCTATTCTACATACCTATTCATGTATACCGGAGAAGGAATTGGCAGCCCACTCCGGTGTTCTTGCCTGGAGAGCCCCATGGACAGAGGAGCCTGGTGGCTGCAGTCCATGGGGTCACAAAGAGTCAGACACACTTGAGCGACTGGGTAGCAGCATTCGTGTATACAGTGGACCTTTTGGAGTTGAAGCATCTTTCACTTGAGTAGTTTACAAAGTATGAAGAGGTGCCCATGATTTAGAATTTTTTGATGGGGCTTGAGAAAGTTTCGTACTGTTCATGGGGTTCTCAAGGCAAGCATACCGAAGTGGTTTGCCATTCTTTTCTCCAGTAGACCACATTCTGTCAGACCTCTCCACCATGACCCGCCCATCTTGGGTGGCCCCACATGGCATGGCTTAGTTTCATTGAGTTAGACAGGGCTGTGGTCCGTGTGATCAGATTGACCTGTTATCTGTACTTGTGGTTTCAGTCTCTCTGCCCTCTGATGCCCTCTGTCAGTGCCTACCTCTTACTTGGGTTTCTCTTACCTTGGACGTGGGGTCTCTCTTCACGACTGCTCCAGCAAGGCGCAGCCGCCGCTCCTTACCTCAGACGTGGGGTAGTTCCTCCCGGCCACTGCCCATGACCTTGGGTGTGGGTAGCTCCTCTCGGCCACCACCAAGAATCAGGGTTGCCAGGAGAAATATCAGTAACCTCAGATATGCAGATGACACCACCCTTATGGCAGAAAGTGAAGACGAACTAGAGCCTCTTGAGGAAGGTGAAAGAGGAGAGTGAAAAAATTGGCTTAAAGCTCAACATTCAGAAAACTAAGATCATGGCATCTGGTCCAATACTTCATGGCAAATAGATGGGGAAATAGTGGAAACAGTGGCTGACTTTATTTTTGTGAGCCCCAAAATCACTGCAGATGGTGATTGCAGCCATGAAATTAAAAGACACTTGCTCCTTGGAAGGAAAGTTATGACCAACCTAGACAACATATTTAAAGCAGAGACATTACTTTGTCAATAAAGGTCCGTCTAGTCAAGGCTATGGTTTTTCCAGTAGTCATGTATGGATGTGAGAGTTGGACTATAAAGAAATCTGAGTGCTGAAGAATTGATGCTTTTGAACTGTGGAGAAGACTCTTGAGAGTCCCTTGGACTGCAAGGAGATCCAACCAGTCCATCTTAAAGGAAATCAGTCCTTGGTGTTCATTGGAAGGACTGATGTTGAAGCTAAAACTCCAGTACTTTGGCCACCTGATGCGAAGAGCTGACTCATTTGAAAAGACCCTGATGCTGGGAAAGATTGAGGGCAGGAGAAGGGGATGACAGAGGATGAGGTGGTTGGATGGCATCACCAACTCAATGAACATGGGTTTGGGTGGACTCCGGGAGTTGGTGATGGACAGGGAGGCCTGGCATGCTGCGGTTCATGGGGTTGCAAAGAGTCAAACACGACTGAGTGACTGGACTGAGCTGAGAAAGTTTCAGTCCTCCCCTCTCAAAGATTTTTGATGCGTCCTTTTTTTTTTTTTTTTTTTGATGCGTCCTTTTGAGGATGTACTTTTACTGCCGATTGGAAATCACTATTCATCACTTTTCCCAATCCGTCATTCCTAGATTTAAAATTCAAGTGTTACTTTCTATAGTACCCAAATTTTTGTGATTCTTTCAAGAGAAAAGGAAGTAATTATGTAGCACAGTGCTCTCAAACAGGTGAAGGGCCCTTTTTTTTTCTTTTAAATTTCCAGTCCATTATGGATAGATACTTCTGTAAAATACAACAAAAAATGAATTGCTGGAAAAAGCATGCAAAATGCTAGCCCTGGTTTTTACATTCAAAAATATAACACTACACTGTTGAAGGGCCCTAAGTATAGTCTCTCGGCCTCTGTTTCTGTCTCCTATGGATTAGTGGCAAGAATTTGGTAATGGCTCTCGGGCCGGTCCTTCTCTGATCGGATCAGGAGAAGCGCCGAGGCGGTGTGCAGTGCTGCGCTGTTAGTTTCCTCTTAATCTACACAGTCTTTCAAAGGAGTAGGAGGTTTTAATGAGTTATGGATTGCAGGTTTTTTAAAAAGAGGTAATTTATACACTGTAAAAGCTTTGCTACTTAAGTTCTGAAAGAGTAACTCTTAAAATTTTGCTTTTTGAATAGTTGCTCCTTTACACAGTGCTGAAGTAAAAGTGACTTCTTGGTAACAGTAAGATTTTGTTTAACTTTCCAGTTACTTATTTTTCTTCGGTCCTTGAACCTATAAAAACAAGCATATTTTCAACATGAAAGGAAAAGTTATACCGCTTCACACCACAAGATGTCACTTATGTAAAAATAAAGTTTTATTTTAATACTCAAAAGCTGAAAAGCTACAGGTAAGTAGATAAAAGAAGAACTAGGTAAATTAAAAAAGCAGTATTTGGATTGGTTTTTGGTAGAATCAATGAAAAATGTTACTAATTCAGCATTGTTTTGAATCAACTCTTGATGTTTCACACAAAGAATTTCTTTTTGTTCCTTATTTAGATTTTTCAAAATTATAAAACTAAATTCTTAAGATTAATATAGTAGTACGTGTTAATCGGCCGTATTTGAATCTGTATAATGAAGGGGGTAGACCTAAAATGGCTCAATACAAGGGAACGTATTTTGAGAGTAAACGAGGTGTTTTGGTATTTACCTTCCCATATCTTTACTGTTTTGGTGACAAACGAAGAGGAATTTGGGTAGAGATATGTAATTTATATTAGAATTTTCAAAAGGACTTTATGACATATCTGAGTAGTTGAATATTACATAAGGTTGAAGCAGTGCCTAGGAGTTTTCTTGTTTCTTTTCTCTGAACCTCAAAGTTACTAGCTTTCTACCCATGTTAACACTGAAGATAGTTATATTTGTTATTGAAGACCATCTTTTCTGTTAGGCATGAAGAACAGAACCTTTGACTTTAATATTGGGTTCCTGTTTTCTTATTTTTAGTTTAAGAGAGTGGATCAGGACATGAAGGTGTTTGGGAGGGGAACTGTCCTGAAAATTGACACTTCGTTATTCTTCATTGCTCATTTTTCTCTCCAGATAACACTTGTAGAGAAGATCGGTAGAATACTCGTGGGGGAAAAAGGGATCAGACGTGAGAAAATGAATTTTTTTTTTTGACGTGTACATGTGTGGTCACACTTTCTTTCTGTTTACTTATCTAATTACTTTACCTTTTTTCAAGTTCTTATTTCCAAAAAGTTTTAAAAGGTTTCTTTTAGTGTTTTTAAAATATAAAAGTCCACATGGTCAGTAAGTAAAACAGGAAAATAGCAAAAAGTAGAAGGGGGAAAAACCTGATTTGTGGGTCCTGCCACAAAAAATTTCAACAAAAGGAATTTTTGTTCCTTTTCAGTTAACAGTGCATTGTGAAAGAACAGGGAATTTTAAGAAGGAATTCTGAATTCATTGAAGTGAGCAATTGGGAGTATTTTATATTTGGTTGTTATATATCCTCAGATGTGGTTCTTATATGTTGTTTTCTTACTATTTTTTTGATTAGCTCTATTTTTAATTAGAGAAAAGTCATTATTGTGATTGTTTATTGTGTCTTGCTAGTGGTCAGCGTTGTATTTAATTTTATGAGCTGCTTGGAAAGGAAGAGTGACTTTCATAATAAATCTCATTGCCTTTATTTATTTTTCCTGCAATGACAGTTTGTAACATTTCACTCCAACGTTAGTTTGCTAGGACTGCCGTAACAAAATACTCCAGATGCAGTGGCCTGATGACACATTTCTTTCCCTGGATCCTGGAGGGTAGAAATTGCAGATCAGAGTTTTGGCAGATTTGGTTTCCGTGGAAGCCTCTCTCCCTGGCTTGCGACGGCTGCCTACTTGCTGTGCCCTCACATGGCCATCTTTTGGTCTTTTGAATCAGTCCTAACCTGCTCTTCTTATAAAGAATCACTTATATTGGATGAGGGCCCACCCATGGTGACCTATTTTAATTTAATTAACCTCTTCAATGATTCTTCAAATACATCATACTCTGTGGTATTGAGGGTTAGGATTTTAACGTAGGAACTTTGGAAGGGACACAACTCAGCTCATAACAACGCGTGATCAATCATTTATTCTTGATATGTGCTTACTGCCTGTATTAGGCCTAAATTTGTAAAATGTAAAGTACTTTTGTCAAGGCTGTCTATTTAGAGTAGTTAAGGAAGCTCTTCTCACCTACTTTTAAGCTTAAGCTGAGATCAGAGAGCTTCTGATACTTTGTCTGGGTCCACACATGTATATGAGCACCTTGAACCATATTGCATGAAGCTGTGTGGAGTACATTTTTTAAATCTCTTTTCTGGAGAGTTCGTTGTAGAAACTATTAAAAATTGCTAATCATAAACTGATAACGAGTACAAAGTGATTAGTTATAGTTTGTAATACTACAATCTGTATAGTCATTTAAGAGGATTTTTCAGTGCTGTCCTAAAATAAGGTTCAGTGGTTTAAATTCTTGAGTAAGCTTGAGACTTAAGTGTGACACTCTTAATTTCAGAGTATGTATAAGGATGGCTTATCAGAACCGTAATAATGTATTTCTCAGAAACGGATAAATGTCTTTTAATCTTTTGGAGTATTTATATCTTATTCACAAATGTGAATAAAACACTACAGAAACTTATTAATATCATTTTAATGGAGGTATAATTCTCATACACCAAATTACCCAATTTTAGATTATAATTAGATGAGTTTTTGACAGATGTATATACCTGTGAAATCACTACCACAATTAAGAAGATACACAACATTTCCATCTTCTTATGGAAGAAATTTCTAATGTCCCTTTGTCCATTTCTCCTTCTACTTATGAATCCACTACCTTGGTTCTGTCCCTACAGATTGCATTTTATAGAACTTTAAATTAATTCAGTTGTGGTCTTTTGTGTCTGGTGTCTTTCAGTCACAATAATTTTGAGACTTCATCCATATTATAGCATGTATCAGTGGTTAGTTCTTTTCCTTTGTGAGTAATATTCCAGTGTATGGCTAAATCCCATTTTGCTGATGGACATTTAGATTGTTTCTGTTTTTTTTTTTTTTTGCTATGGATAAAGCTGCTATGCATATTCTTTAAGTTATTCTGTAGAATTATGTTTTTCTGTCTCTGAAAGTGGAATGAATGGATCACATAGTAGGTTTATGTTTAAATTTGGAAGGAACTCCCAATTTTCCAAAGTGATTGCACTCTTTTACATTCCTGCCAGCAGTGTATGAGAGTTCTAGTTGCTCCATAGCCTTGGCAACGTTTGTTATTGTCGTTGTCTTAATTTCATCTATTCTCAAGGATGTGTAATGGTTTCTCATTAAATTTGGACTTTTGATAGTTAATGGCCTTAAGTATTTGACAGTATTCCTAATCTTTTTGTGTGTGTGTGAAATGCCTGTTCAGGTTTTTTGACCATTAAAAAAAATCGGTGTGTCATCTTACAAATGAGTTGTAATTGTTATATAACTTTTTTATAATTAAACTTTTGATTTTGAAATAATTGTATATTCATATGCAGGTATAAAAAGTAATACAGAGAGATTCTGTGTGCCCTTTACCCAGTTTCCTTCAATGATAAACTATAGTACAATATCACAGCCAAGATGTTGACATTGATGTACTTCATGAGTCTTGTTCTGATTTTCCTACTTTTATTTGTACTTAACTTCTAGATGTCTTTGTTAGGGTAGTGTACTATTCCATTTAACCACCTTGATATTATTTTGTAGGGTTAGATGAGAAACGTATTTAATTATAAATAAGAAAAATAAATTGGTAATAATGTACATCATGTTATTAAAATTACATGTTTTAATGCCTGTGTCATATAAAATCTAAATATGAAATTTTTCTTTTTTGTGTATAGAAATGAAGATCTAAAGCAAATGTTAGAGAGCAACAAAGATTCTGCTAAATTGGATGCTATGAAACGGATTGTTGGGGTAGGTAAAGTAATTAGATCATTTTGACTTTTGAATAAATGACAAGTAGTGATATGCTAAAAATATATGTTACAGAATATGTTAAATACCAAATCAAGCATTCCCATCTACCCTTTATTATTAACTTAAAATTTCCTGTCTAAAATGTTTTGGAAGAAGTAATGAAGTGACAAAATTCAGAAACTTGAGTTCTGATTCTGTCTTTTCTGTTTCTCAAATATTTCTTTTGTCAAATAGAGTGCTAATCAGTTTGAAGAGAAAGTAACATTATATACTACAGTATTTTGACTTCCTACAAAGAGGGATACTAATGAGCTAAAAGATTAGCTAAAGGTCATTCTATGACCTAAAAATTGTGAGCATCCTTTCTTCTGATCTTCAAATTTCTTTACTACCAATACAAATGGTTTATTCAGTTTATCAGCATAGAACTTCTAATGAATATTAATAGATGTAAAAACATTCTCTACTTTTCCATTGTAATAGAAAATTCAGATAATAGTCTAATATATTATTATGTAAGGGGTTCTACTGTCAGAATTAAAAATATAATGCAATTTCTGATTATATAATAAGTTTAAAAATATTTTTGCAGTTTGTGTGGGTCTTGCTCTTTTTTTTTTTTGATTGTTTATATTGACAGTGAAAAAACTGGCTTAATTCAGTGACTATCTGTTAAAGAGTCTGCTTGTCTCAGTGGAATTAAATTTGTCAGACCTTGTCTTTCTTACTAGTACTTTGCTTTTTTCACCACCATTGCTGATTTTGTTTTCCAGAACTTTTTGTATCAGGTCAAAATATAGTAAATTCATGTAATTGCACAAATAAACTCTACTGTAGTAGGATGTAAACACAGCTGGAACAGTGCTGTTTTCCAGGAGACAGTGCCACGATATGAGAGTCTGAAATCTCTATTCTAAAATCCAAATCCCATTTATGAAGGATGATTATAGATATGAATTTACTGTGTTCAAAAGTTTGTTGTTGTGAAAACCCAATGTGTAAAAGTCAAGGACTAATTATACCTGTAGATCTTGCTTGATTCTTTTATTTAGATTTATGTCATTTGGTAATGAAGGCAAATGATGAAGAGTTTTTGGTAAATTTTTGATTTGTTCATGTTAAACCAAGGCTTCCCTAGTGGCTCTGCAGATAAAGAATCCATCTGCAGTGCAGAAGACACAGGAGACACAGGTTTGGCCCCTGGGTCAGGGAGATCCCCTGAAGTTGGTAATGGCAACCCACTCCAGTATTCTTTCCTGAAAAATCCCATGGACAGAGGAATTTGGCAGACTTCAGTCTGTGGGGCCACAAATAGCTGGACACGACTGAAGGAGTGAGCACACACGCAGTGTTATACTGTATAATAATAGTATTTATGGAGAGGTAGTTCTTTGCTTTACATGGCTTTGGTATTTGAATTTCAGTCACCGCAGCTTAGTTAAATAACACCAGTCTCCTCACAATAGGTTCATATTTCAGTTAGCCTGGCATATTGACTTAGTAATTGCACACTGCACAAGTTTCATCACTAACTTCAGTCCTCAACTCACTGTACATATAACAAATACACGTAGGTCGGGTCACTTCGTCTTCTTTTTTTGTTGTTGTTGTTGTCATGTCACTTCCTTCAAAGTTATTTTTAGCAGTTGGTCACTGTGTGTTGCTCAGTTGTGTACAGACTGCAAAGCATGCAGTGGTGATCCCTCCTTGTTTACCTGTGAGAAGCCCACTTGACATTTTACCAAAATGGATTATGAAAAACAGGATTTGATCAACAAAGATAAAAATGCAGGAAGGAAATGAAAAGTGATGACACTAGAAATGAAATTCAGGTAGAATGTAATTGGAGTTGTGGAGAAATTGCTGACTGTGGGAATGCTGATGCTGCCACTTTTGGAGAGACTCTAAATCCTGCCTGGGAAATCCCATGGACAGAGGAGCCTGCGGGCTGTTAGAGTCCATGGGATTGCAGAGTGTCAGACACGACTGAGCACACACAAACATGTAGCTAGAGGCACTTCAGTAAGGCAGGCTTTTCAACATAAATGAGGAAAATGGTTGTGATGAAAAGGCTGAAGATATGCCCCGAGGAAGTGATGCTGCCAAAAGCTTCATATTAGAGGAACTCTAGGAGATAATTCACAACGTTAGAAGTACAAAGGACACAATCTTGGAAGCTGATCCAGACTTAGAATTAATTTATCAAGGAATATGCAAGATGCTTGCATGCATGCATGCTCAGTCGCTTCAGCTGTGTCCGGCTCTTTGTGGCCACATAGACGTTAGCCCACCAGGCTCCTCTGACCGTGGCATTCTCCAGGCAAGAATACTGGAGTGTGTTGCCATACCCTCCTCCAGGGGATTTTCCCAACCCAGGAACTGAATCTAAGTCTCTTATGTCTCTTTCATTGGAGGGCGCGTTCTTTACCACTAGCGCTACGTGGGAAGCCCTTAAAGATGCTTGCTTGATACTTCAAATGATGAGAATAAGGCAGGTCCATTCAGACTACTCCTGATCAGTTAATTCTCAATGATTCTAATGTTATAAGGTATCCGGTCCCATCACTTCATGGGAAATAGATGGGAAAACAGTGGAAACAGTGTCAGACTGTATTTTTGGGGGCTCCAAAATCACTGCAGATGGTGACTGCAGCCATGAAATTAAAAGACGTTTACTCCTTGGAAGAAAAGTTATGACCAACCTAGATAGCATATTCAAAAGCAGAGACATTACTTTGCCGACTAAGGTCCGTCTAGTCAAGGCTGTGGTTTTTCTAGTAGTCATGTATGGATGTGAGATTTGGACTGTGAAGAAAGCTGAGCGCTGAAGAATTGATGCTTTTGAACTGTGGTGTTGGAGAAGACTCTTGAGAGTCGCTTGGACTGAAAGGAGATCCAACTAGTCCATTCTGAAGGAGATCAGTCCTGGGATTTCTTTGGAAGGAATGATGCTAAAGCTGAAACTCCAGTACTTTGGCCACCTCATGCGAAGAGTTGACTCATTGGAAAAGACTCTGATGCTGGGAGGGATTGTGGGCAGGAGGAGAAGGGGACGACAGAGGCTGAGATGGCTGGATGGCATCATGGACTTGATGGACGTGAGTCTGAGTGAACTCTGGGAGTTGGTGATGGACAAGGAGGCCTGGCGTGCTGCGATTCATGGGGTTGCAAAGAGTCAGACATGACTGAGCAACTGAACTGAACTGATATTAAATAAATGTTAATTTTATCTTGCTTCATTTTCCTACCTGTATATTTCTGATAGTAATAGAGAGTATGAAATGTTTTTTATAAAATTCTTATAAGTTATAGATCCAGTTGTCAGATTACCTTACACTGCCTTCAGCTTGCAGACCTGCAGGATACAGTCCTGCAGTGCCGTATAAAGCAGGCAGTACTCTTAATCATTTCACTGAATTTTGGTTTTACATCCCACTAAGGTAAATTATTTCACTAAGTCTGAGGATGCTATTGAAATTCCTAAATATGAAAATGAGATACTTGGTAGTTTTTTCTATATTCCTCTTTCAAACTGATAAAGAAATAAAATGGATATTCTCACAGTCTAGACTACTTGAATGTTATAAATGTAATTTACATGTAAATAGACATCATAAAGAAGTGTAAATATAGCTATGGTAGGAGTTAGTCTGGTAGTTACAGACTTTCTCATTAGGAAGTTTGTATAAATGTAAACTTGGAACTTGATCATTAAACTGTAGGAAAATGATTCTTAATTAAAAATTATTCCTTCACTTTGTATGATGTCCTCAGGATTTATCCATATTGTTACAAATGTCAGAATTTCTTCCTTTCTCATGGCTGAATAATATCCCATTTTATATACAGCACAGACACATATGTATGTATGTGTGTGTGTGTATAAGAAAGATGTAAGTATATCTCACATTACCAACAGTGCACAGTGTTTCCCTTTGTCCACATCCTCACAAACACCTGTTATGTCTTGTCTTTTTGTTCATAGCAGTTCTCAGAGGTTTGAGGTGATAACCTCATTGTAGATTTGATGTACATTTCCTTGATACTGACTGATGTTGAACAACATCTTTTTCATGTACCTGTTGGCACCTTTAATTTACATAGTATTCTATGTCAATTATATCTCCGTAGATCTGGAAAAAAATTATTAGACAAGTGACACAAATATGTATTTGTAAATTTTCAAATCATATTGAGATATAAAAAGTAAAAATTTCAGCTTCCAGGTATACTTTAGGATTAAATTGTCAAATTCTGTTAAAAATTGTTTTTGGATTTTGATTAGGGTAATACGGAATTTGTGTATTTCCATCTCCACTCTTTTCCTGTCTTTCAGTAGCAGTATATTCATATTTCATAGTTTTTAATCGTAAGAAATCTTGAACATTCCTTGCTAGATTCATTCCTGTGTACTTTTCAGTTTCGTTTGCCATTATGAATGGTCCCTTTCGTTATATTTTCAAAATTAATTATTACTAATGTATAGGAGAACAAATGACTTTTCTGTTCTTGTATTTGACCTTCTCAGCAAACTCTTCGTAAATCTGATAGTTTTTTGGTTTCTTTGCTTGATTTTTGGATAGTTAACTGTGTTATCCAGAAGTCATGACAGATCTATATTTTATTTTCAAATATTTTTAGCTCTTACTCGTTTTTCTTCTCTCTTTGCATGGATTAAGTTACACTATGATGTTGAGTAGTAGGCATGATAGAAGACAACACTGTGTTGTTTCTGATTTTAATGGAAATATTTGTAATATTTAACTCTTGTGGAATTCAAGTAGATATGTATCTATATATTTAAGTGAAGTTGTAGATTCAGAGCATGAGTTATTATTTAAGCCATCTTGGCCTGCTCCATTATTGCAAAGATCTCCCCTCTCACTTTTAGCCTTTATGTATGAGTCTGCGATCTAGTTTGCATTATTTCTTATGTATAATGTGAGATTAAGAGATGAATGTTTTTTAACACATGTATATCTAATTTGCCTCTATTTTTATTAAATATTTCAATGTTTGTTATTAAAAAACTATCCTTTCCCAACCAGATTTCAACCTCAAATGACACTCCGTTTACTGTGAACTTGTGGACCCACTTCTTAACTCTTCTGGTTCATGGGTCTTTGTGGCCTCAGTTTACCAATACCTCATCCTTGATTTCTGTAGCTTTAAAATGAAGTACTATAAGTCTTCCTTAAAAAAAGAAAAAAGCTTTGTTTGTGCTATATCCTTTGCATTTCCATGTAAATTTTGAAAGGTTGTCAGTTTCTACCAAAAAAAAGCTTCAGTTCAGTTCATTCGCTCAGTTGTGTCTGACTCTTTGCGACCCCATGTATTGCAGCACCAGGCCTTCCTGTCCATCACCAACTCCCGGAGTTCACTCAAACTCATGACCATCAAGTCCGTGATGCCATCCAGCCATCTCATCGTCTGTTGTCCCCTTCTCCTCCTGCCCCCAATCCCTCCCAGCATCAGAGTCTTTTCCAATGAGTCAACTCTTCGCATGAGGTGGCCAAAGTACTGAGTTTCAGCTTCAGCATCAGTCCTTCCAGTGAACACCCAGGAGTGATCTCCTTTAGGATGGACTGGTTGGATCTCCTTGCAGTCCAAGGGACTCTCAAGAGTCTTCTCCACACCACCATTCAAAAGCATCGGTTCTTTGGCGCTCAGCTTTCTTATGGTCCAACTCTCACATCCATTCATGACTACTGGAAAAACCAAAGTTTAAACTAGATGGACCTATGTTGGCAAAGTAATGTCTCTGCTTTTTAATATACTGTCTAGGTTGGTGATAACTTCTCTTCCAAGGAACAAGTGTCTTTTAATTTCATGGCTGCAGTCACCATTTGCAGTGAATTTCGAGCCCCCCAAATCTGTCACTGTTTCCATATCTATTTGCCATGAAGTGATGGGACCAGATGCCATGATCTTAATTTTCTGAATGTTGAGTTTTAAGCCAATATTTTTACTCTCCTCTTTCACTTTCATCAAGAGGCTTTTTAGTTCTTTGCTTTCTGCCATAAGTGTGGTGTCAGAAGTAGATATAAAGCAGAAGTAGTTTTTTTCTGGAACTCTCTGCATATCTGAAATTATTGATATTTCTCCTGGCAATCTTGATTCCAGATGCTTCATCCAGCCCAGCATTTCTCATGGTGTACTCTGCATATAAGTTAAATAAGCAAGGTGACAGTGTACAGGCTTAACATACTCCTTTCCTGATTTGGAACCAGTCTGTTGTTCCATGTCCAGTTCTAACTGTTGCTTCTTGACTGCATACAGATTTATGAAGAGGCAGATCAGGTGGTCTAGTATTCCCATCTCTTGAAGAATTTAAAACAGTTTGTTGTGATCCACACAGTCAAAGTCTTGGCGTAGTCAGTAAAGCAGAAGTAGATGTTTTTCTGGAGCTTTCGCTTTTTTGATGATCCGTATTCATTTACAGTAAAATAACTTCTCATTTGGCAGTAATGTCATACAAGTGAATTTGCTGATGACTAGGAAAATTACAAAGTGAACCCAAGGCCACTTAATCAAGAGTCATAGCAGCATAGAAACCCTAGGAATGAAGGTCAAGGCAGTAGGTTGCAGCTGGCCAGATACGATACTATTTGCCCCAGTTTTCGTTTAGGAATTTGCTACAAGAAATAAAAGGACTTCCTTTGTGGCTCAGAGGGTTAACAATATGACTGCCATGTGGGAGACCTGGTTCGATCCCTGGGTCAGGAAGATCCCCTGGAAAAGGGAAAGGCTACCCACTCCAGTATTCTTGCCTGGAGAATTCCATGGACACAGGAGCCTGGCGAGTTATAGTCCATGGGGTTACAAAGAGTCAGACACAACTGAATGACTAAACAAATAAAAAAAGTTATCTCTTCTTAGTAATTAGAAAAAATAAAATGACAGGTATTACCTATCACTTTTCTTTAGCCATGAAATTAAAATATTTCCTGAGTGTTTGGTTAAAAGAAAAAAAGCCTTTAAAAAGAATATTAATTATTCTTATATGTTCACAATAGAAACTCCATGTCTGGATTTAAGACACTAGTAGTAGTAGTAGTAATAGTTAAAACACTAGTAGTAGTAGTAGTTAAAACACTAGTAGTAGTAGTAATAGTAGTAGTGGTGGTGGTGTGTACTAGTTTAAGAAACACATTTGGGCAGTATGGCTTTTAACATATTAAAGTTCTATGGGGAAAGACATCTTTTAATTTTGTTTTAATATCAAACTAACAGAAAATTAAAAATTCAGTAAGAGCATGGGTTGGTCTGATTCAAGAAGTGCTTCCAAAATTAATTCCCCTAGCTTCTTTTCAGGAGAAATTGTTCATCTCCACAGATCTTTTCTAACTTACCTTTTGGAGAAGAAAACAGAAAGTCAAAGCCACAGCACAGTAGCTCTGCCAGATATTTCCCTTGTATTTCACTCTTAAACTCGCAATTATTGGTTGCTAATTTTTTCTTTTATTATATAACTAGTAATTGTTTTTCTTGAAAATTTTTCCACTGTGTGTTATAACAATCATTTTTTTACCTTTACTTTTGTCCAGTTTTTAGTGTGATTTCTAGTTAGCACCATGTTTCTTTGTGGAAGCTTTACAAATCATCTTAAAATGTTATGTTCATGTATGCACATTTATGCATCATTTCAAAACATCTGTTGGTTGGAAGTAGTTTGCTAGAGGCCAATTAGTAGAGTATTATATTAGCTTCAAATTTTCTTTATTTTTTAAATGTAATTTTCAATATTTACATTTCTCTACATAATTTGGATTTTATGAGCCCTGAATATGGGGTTTTATCACCTCATATAATTGTATACAGGGTAGTTTTAAGACCTTAGTTTTATAGTTGTTAAAAACCTTTAGACATTTCTAAATTTTAATTTGCCAAAATTTTAAATGTTATGTTTTTGTTTTACATTACTTTCTAATATATATCAAAATGCTGGCAGTGCACATCTGACTATCTTTCAGTTGGTAGCCCTGCAGTTCAACAGAGAATCTCATGAGTAGTATCTACCAGCAAGAAACCGTAATGACAGTTTCAGTTCATTTTATTATCTTTCTTTGGTAATACCTGAGGCTTATTTAGAATCATGGGGAAATGTTTCCAGTGGTTCATATGTTGAATAAAGTCTCACGTATGCCAAAGCATGCTTAGGGAAGGAAAGCTACCTACTTCAAAATCTTGTGGTTGCTTATTACACTGCAGGACTCTAGTTGAAACATACATATGTTATTTTTCTTGATATTTTTGAAAAATGTATGTCTAATGTTTAAAGCACATATTCATATTTTATCTTGGTTTGATGAAATGTGAACTAAGAATTTGAAATGTATTGCTTCATGTAGTGAACTTGTAATAAGTTTTTTAGATAAAATACTGATGAGTTGATTATTCCGAGTCCTTGAAGGAATGGAATATTTCAGTGTATCGCCATCTTTGATGTATTTTCTTTTAGTAAGTGTTGGATGTTAGAGGTCTTTTTCAGATTAGTTTACATGTCTTTTTGGGATAATGAGCAAATATGAACCTTCTTTTGGTGGTTAAATTCTTCAAATTTCTAATTAGAGTTATTGATATAAATTACTTCTTAGCCATACATGTTACATGGTATTCGGTTGGACTTTAACAGAACAAAGGGGAAAAAATAAGATTTTTAATTGATACAGAAAAAGCATTTGATAGAATTCAGTACCCTTTGATGATAAATCACTCAACAAACTAGGAATTGAAAAAACTACCTTGGTGTTTTAAAGAAAAATTCACAGCTAACTTCATACTCAGTGGTAAGAGACTGAAACCTTTCCCTCTAAGATCAGGAATAAAACAAGGCTGCCTACTTTCCCCACTTCTGTTCAACATAGTAATGGAAGTTTTAGCCATGACAATTAGGCATGAAAAAGAAATAAAAGATATCCAAATTGGAAAAGAAGCAAAATTATCTTTGTTTGTAGACAACATGATTTTATATTTAGAAAACCTAAAGATGCCACAAAATATCTTTTTGAACTAATAAGCAAATTCAACAAAGTTGCAGGATAGAAAATTAATTAATAAAAATTAGTTGTGTTTCCGTACAGTAACAATCACCAGTCCTAAAAAGAAATTATGAAGGCAGTCTTATTTATGGTAGTATCAAAATGAGTAAAATACTTAGGAATAGACTTACCCAAGGAAACAAAATATTTGTACCTTGAAAACTAAAACATTGCTAAAAGAAATTAAGACACAGAAAAATGGAAAAATATCCCATGTTCATATATTGGAATACTTGCTGAAATACCAATATTCCCAAAGTTATCTGCATACTCAGTGCAGTTCATATCAAACTCCCAGGGATTTTTTTGCGAAAAAAAGCTTGTGCACACGCACACGCACGCACACGCACACACGTGCATATTTATTTTACTGCGTGGGGTCTTAGTTGCGTCATGTGGGATCTTCCTTTGTGAAACATGGAGTCTCTTTTGTGGTTTGCAGTTTAGTTGCTCCTCAGTATGTGGGATCTTAATTCCCTGGCCAGGGACAAACTCATGTCCCCTTCACTGCACAGCGGATTCTTAACCACTAGACCACCAGGGAAGTCCTTGGCCAAAACAGTCTTGAAAAAGAAGAACAAAGTTTAGAAGTCTCACACTTTCTGATTTCAAAACTTAACTACAGAGCTACAGTAATCAAAATGTGTGGTACTGACACTGCTGTATTTAAAATAAATAACCGACAAGGTCCTGCTGTACAGCACAGGGAACCCTGCTCAGTGTTATATGGCAGTCTGGATGGAGGGGAGTTTGGAAGAGAATGTATACGTGTATAGCTGAGTCCGTTTGCTGTGCACCTGAAATCATCACAACATTGTTAATCAGCCAGACTCCAATATAAATTAAAAAGTTTTTTTTTAAAGTCACTAGGTCTAGCCCATATTCAATAAGAGTAGTTAATGCGAGTGTGTATACTGTGGGTAGGGATGACTGGAAACTGTCTGAAGCTGCCTGCCATAGAGTCTGAGAGGCTTTTACATGATGTTTTGATCGTGTTATTATCCTTTTTAGTTAAAGTGTAGTAAAGAAAATGTAAGAAGTAAAAAAAAAACAAAAATAAGTGCTGTCTTTTGTGAACTGTAACATACTGTATAAATCAGGATAAAACTGAATGAAAACCATTCATAAATGTATAGCAGTTAAACTGGAAAAAATTTAGAAAGTACTTGGAAAAAAAAATACATTGCATACCAAGGGAACAGCAATTTGAACAACTCCATATATCTCGTCAAAAACCATGGGAGCTAGAAGTCAGTGAAACATTTTTAAAGAAATTCTAATATTTTGGATATATAAGGTTAAATAAAATATATTGTCAAATTTTAAAAAATGTGTGGTACCAGCTTAAAGGCAGATATATATATAAATGTGTTTATTTATTTATATATATACACACACATAGAGAGGGTGCCTTAAAAGAAAAACTTCATGTATGTGGCCATATTATTTTCAACAAGGGTGCAAGACCATTCAGTGGGGGTAGAATTTCCCCAAATAGTGTTTGGAAACTGAAAACCCACATGTAAGAGAATGAATTTAGACCCCCTACTTAATACCATATATAGAATAAGTTAAAAAATGAGTCAAAGACCTCAATATAAGAGCTAAAACACAGGGTATGACATGAGATTTGTCAGAGGATTCTTGGATATGACATCAAAAGGTGAGGGAAAAAAAGAAAAAATTGATAGTTTAGACTATATCAAAATGTAAAACTGTGTGCATCAAATGACAGTATCAGCCACATAAAGTATTTTTAATCGTATCTGATGTAGACTTTGCAGAGTATATAAAGAACTCATATAACCTAATAACTTATAAAATATAAACTCTAAGATGACTGTAGAAGGTTTGACATATCTTGACTTATCTATGTATCTGTAAACTGTTTGTGCATCTTTGTAATTATCTCATAATTTCTAGAAGAACCAATAAAAATTACACAAAAAGTTAAAGCCAAATAATCAATATAAAAATAAAAATATAAGTTAAGTTATTGAATACTAAAAAAAATTTCTAAATCATGAGCGTAATGGCAGTCAGAACAAAAAAACACAGGGAATAAGGAAACTGATTAATAAAGTGACAGAGCTGAATCTAATGGCATCAGTACTGATCTAATGTCACCAACTAAAAAAGACCGTCATATTGGATGAAAATGTCAAGATGCAACTATATGTTCTCTAGGAAAAATCCACTTTTAATGTAAAGATAAAGAATATAAAGAAGGAAAAATATATACCATGCAAAAACTAACCAAAACATAAAAGAACAACTCCCACTCCTAACCCTAGCACTTCCCGTCTCCTGCAGCACTTTAACTTTCTCCATAGCACTGGTTCCTCACATTGTTCGTTGTCCCTCCCCCGCATTAGAAGTAAGCTCAGATGGGTGAGGGGCTTCCCTGGTGACTGAGAGGTAAAGAATCCGCCTGCCATCCAGGAGGTGTGGGTTCAATCCCTGGATCAGGGAGATCCCCTGGAAGAGCAAATGGCTACCCACTCCAGTATTCTTGCCTGCAAAATCCCATGAACAGAGGAGCCTGGCAGACTACAGTCCATGGGGTCGCATAGAGACAGACACAGCTGAGCACGCATGAACAATCCAATGGGTAAAGACTTTGTATTGTTCACGGTTTTATCCCCAAGGCCTAGAAGAGTTCCTGACATGTACTATCCTCTTGGCCAATATTTGTGGAATGAACTTGACTCTAGGATTTTTTTTCTCCTTCATGTAGTAACATCTTTTTGAATAGCATTCTGTAGACTAAAGTTAGGGAAGCCTTGGAATAGGGTATCATAGCACAGGGTATCTGACTTAGGTAATTATTGAATGACTGAAAGAGGGGACCCTAGAGAACATGAATCCCTCTCTCCACATTTTACAGATGAGAAAATTGTAAAAATCACATGGAAATACTTTAACTGTACCACTTAATGAACCTTCTTTAATCCTCGGAAGGTTTCACAAAACAAAAAAGATCACAGGTAAAGAAATAGAAAATGAAGATTAGCTTACATTAGAGTTTTCTAAAGCTGTCATGTAGAAAATCTTCTGAGAGATTATTAACTGAGATTATTATTGTTTAAAATGTCACATAGGATTTATAAAACATTTTTGTAAATTTATAAAACTAAGCACCTTACATCTTTTTAAGATAATTTCTTAGATATGGTATATAGCAAAGATCTTTCTAAAAAATTAGAAGTTAACACAGGAGGGTGAATTGAATCTTGTTTTTTCTCTTAGAAAATATGGTGTTACACCTAACTTTAGTGAGGAAAGGAAGAGGACCTCGTGAAGGGAGCTTTGAAGAAAATGGTTGGAGAAGTAGGGGAATCTTTTTAAAAAAACAAAAAAAAGGGAGAAAGAATAACTGTAGTTTGTTTAGAATAACATTTATTCTCTACCCCCACCCCATTGCAAATGTATTATATCTTTAATGTAAGAACTTGTTAAATAGAGTACAAATATTTGAAAATGTTTATAATGCCATTAGCCATAGAAATCTGTTATAAATAGTGCATGTCTTAAATTTTACTGTGTTTCTTCCCTAATATGTCTATGTATTTGTGTATTTATATTGATTCACAAGAGATTGTTCTTTGCTGCAGATAGTTGGGCCAAGATGACTCAGAAAGAGTTAAGTTTGTTAATTCTATAGCTTACTTGTTTCTGTAGCTTATCTTCTAACTATTATATGAATGTAGAATTTATGTTTTGTTTTCAAATGACTAATTTTTTAACAGTTTGAGCTCTTATATTCTACTTTTATTCCTCAGATGATTGCAAAAGGGAAAAATGCATCTGAACTATTTCCTGCTGTTGTGAAGAATGTGGCCAGTAAAAATATTGAGGTACTGTTCTGATTCACAATTTTCATGATTCCTTTTGGTGTGATAGAATCATATACTTTTCAATTGCTTTGAAACACAGCATAAGATATTTAAGTGTCACTAGACTTTTGATACAAACAAAATGTCCATAATCTTAATAGGTGGAATTGAATACAAAGTAGACATAATCTTAGCTTGGAATTTTCCTGGAGGATGTGAAAAGTAAAATTGAGATTACTTCACCTTGGTTAAGGATAGTAACTTTCTATGTATTCGTAGAAGCTAGTTTTGTTGAAGTTCTGCCCTTGGGACTTGATTTTAAAGTACTATATGTCCCGTGAAACAGGCCTAATCAGGGCAGAGACTGAATCCAGGTGTTAGGACTCCAAATCTAGTGCTTTTCCTGGAGCATCTTAGTTCTGGGAGACCCTTTCTCAGTGTAGCAGGAGGTGAGCAGAAGGCAGGATGTAGTGGGAGCCTTTAATTATTGGTCTCTCTGTGTAACTGTCGAGAGATTCACAGAGCTTTGAGGCCAAGGTAATTAATATTAGATCAGATGGACTAACATGAGAATGGACTACTATGAAATGGACTAATGACTTCTGATAGAGTGTAAAGGAAAAACAGAATGAGCCCACGTCAAAACTGTTGAGAAAGATGAGTAGGATTGAGAAGTTCAATGAAGAGAAAGAGAGATTGATCTGAGCAAATGGTGTTTTCTTAAAAATTTATTTATTTTTGGCTGTGCTAGTTCTTTGTTGCTTGTGTGGGCTTTCTCTAGTTGCCTTAGTTGGGCTATTCTCTAGTTGAGGCGTGTGGGCTTTTCATTGCCGTGGGTTTCCTTGTTGCAGAGCGCAGGCTGTAGGGCGCATGGGCTTCAGTATTATAGATGTGGTGCACAAGTCTAGTTGCCCTGTGGCATGCGGAATCTTCCCAGACCAGAGATGGAACCCATGTCCTCTGCACTGGCAGGTGGATTCTTAGCCACTGGAGCACCAGGGGAGTTCCATCTCTGTTTTGTAATTGGAGTGTTTATGTTGCTAGCACTTGATGTATTTATTGATGTTGTTGAATTTGAGTGTACTGTTATACCATTTCTTTTTTTTTTGGTTTCCTTTGTCTTTTTTGGTCCTCTCTTCTTCTTTTCCTCTTTTTTAATGGAAGAAATCACACTTAAATTTTTCTTGTTTTTATTTTTAACCCGTACTTTGTAATTTTTTTTCTTAGTTGTTGGCTGTATCCACTTAACTTTTCACAGTCCAGTTATGTTTAATGTTGCACTTCTTCACATAAAGTATAGAAATTTTGCAGCTGTATATCCCTGTTGTCTTTTATGTTTTAGTTATTAACTTATCAGATTTATATAAATTAACATCATAAGACAGTACAGTTTTTCCTTTAAATACTTATGTGATATAAAGGAATTAAAAGAAAAAACAGAAAAAAAGTATTTATCATCTATTCAGATATTTATCATATCCAGTGTTCTCTTTGAGTTCTAGGAATTCAGATTTCTGTTAGTATCAAGATCATCCTGCCTGAAGAATTTCTGTTGGCTTTTTCTGTAGTGGAGGTCTGCTGGCAATGAATTCTCTTACTTTTATCTGAAAATGTTTGCATTTTGCCTTCATTCCTGAAGAATCGTTTCACTGGTTGTAGACTTCTGGGTTAATAGTTTCTTTTTGTTTCAACACTTAAAGATGCTTTGAAGATTCTTTTGCCGTCCATAATTTCTTATGTAAAGTTTCTGATGACTGGATCATTCATCTTCCTGTATGATGTGTAACTTTTCTCTTGATGCTTTCATGTTTTACTCTCTGTCTTTGGCTTTGAGTAATCTGACTGTACTGTACCTCGGTGTCATCTTATTCATGTTCATTTGGTTTGGTGTGTGTTGAGCATCTTAGTCCTGTAAGTTCCTGTCTTTGATCAAAAGTGGAAAATTTGGGGCGATTATTTCTTCAGGTAATATTTGCCCCCTTCTTTTTTCTCTTTCTGGTATTAAAATTGCATATATGTTATGTTGTTTAATTTTTATCTGAGAATGTATGAAACTTTGTTGGTTTTTTTAGATGTTTTTCTTATTCTTTATATTATGTCGTTTTACTCATCTATTTTTGAGTTTGCTTACTCATTCTTCTGTTCAGTCCATTTAATTAAGTACATTCCTTTTACTTTAGAAATTAAGATAGTAAAAGTATTAAAACTGTCTTTTCATTTTAGAATTTCAGTTTAAGCCCTTCATATCCTTTGTTTCCTTGCTGTGATTTCCTATATCCTATATTAATGGAGAGCACGTTTTCTTTTTCTTAAGAATAAGTGCAACACCAGCTCTAAAATCCTTGTCTGCTAGTTCCAGTATCCTTATTTCCTCAGGCTTGTATTTGTTGATTTCCTTTTCTTGTGTGTTTATGTTCCATGTTTTACTTTTTCTTATGTTGGGTAATTTAGGTTTGTTTCTTTTGAAATAATGAATACTAAATTATGTAGATTCTGCATCCTTTTATATTCTATAGGTGATGTTTTTGTTTTAGAAGGCAGTTATGTTGCCTTGATTCAGATTTCAAATTCTGTTGCATAGGCAGCAACTTAATCTCATATTTTTTGTCTTTTGCTGAGCTGCTTTGGGTCTGTTCTGAGCTTGCATGGTTCAGAAGTCAGTCGGAGATGTGGCTGGAGACTGCCTGAGGAGCCCATCTCCGGGCTCTCCTTTGTGGATTCCCCTGTTTTCTTCAGTGGCCGTGGTGTCGCTGTGTTCACTTTTGGGTTCTGTCAGAGACTGGTTTGTCCGTCAGTGCCTCCACCTGTACTCCATTCCCTGCTCACTTAGCCTCAGCAGAAAACCATGGAAATGGGGAAGGCAGTTCATGCAGCTCTTTTTCTTACCGTCTCTGCACATACTCTCTATACCAGAAGAATCTGTCTGTTTCTGTTTCATTGCCAGGGACTTCAGTGCTTTTTGTGTTATGTCTAGGTTTTTTAATTGTATGTGGGAGATTGTTCTACTGCGGTTTTATTCCAAAATTACCACGAAGTCCATATATCTATTAAAAAGATTTAAAAATGAGCTCCCCTCCCCACCCCTCAAAGTCTTTTATCTGTCCTTCAGTGTTTACCATTCATGTCCCTTTTGATTCCTTCATGTAGTCCATGAATGAATGAATTTTTTTCCCTAAATGACTAGAGGAATTTCTTTAATGTTTCTCGTTTTGCTGGTGATGAGTTTTCCCAGCTTTTGTTTAAAAAGGTCTTTTTCTTGTTTTGTCTACAATTTGAAAACATCTTTGCTGAGTAAAATGTATATTTCTATATTCTTTGCTGTCTTTTTCTTTTAGTATTTAAAAAATATTTTTTTGTTTTCTGGCCTACGTGGCTTCTTATGCCAAGTATCTTGTCATTCTTATCTCTCTGTGTAAGCTATCTTTTCTTTCCTCTGTTGATTTTAAGATTTTCTCTTTACCACTGGTTTTCAGTTTTACTGTGGTATACCTTGACATATTTTTCTTCATGCTTATTCTGCTTGGGGTTTGTTGAGCTTCTAACTCATGTGGGTTTATAGTTTTCTTAAAATTGGTAAACATTTCAGACATTAGTTTTTCAAAAATATGTCTTTTCTGTCTTCTTTCCTTCTGGTATTTCAAGCAGACATACAGTACACTAATTGCTGTTGTTGCACAGGTCACTTTTTCAGTCTTCTCTCTCTGTGCTTCACTTGAGAAGTGCTCAGGCTAACCCATCTTTGCTTTTGTAGTGTCTAGCTGTTGTGACTCCCCTGCAGCATAGTTATCTTACCAGCTACTGTATTTTTCATCTCTGCATGTTTAATGAGATCATTTTTATATCCTCCAATTATCCCTTCAGCATATTTATATTTTTGCCTACCTTGTTGGACATATGGAGCATATCTATAATAGTTGTAACATCCCCCTGCTAGTTCTGTCATTCCTGTCATTTTAAGTCTTTTTCTGGAGACTGATTTTTCTCACAGTTATGATTCATACTGTCCTGACTTTTGTTTAAATTGTGTTGGGTTTTCTTGTGATGCACAATTAAGTTTATATGGATCATTTGATTATTTCAAAGCATACTTGTTTTAGATATTTTATACTGTTTTATTTTAACTGTTTTAGAAACTCTGAGAAACAGTCAGTGGCTGTATCAGATCTCCACGCTAGTCCACTAAATACGAATTTCTTACCACCTTATCCTTTCTTTTTTTTTTTGGAATTTTGAATTTTTAATTGGAGGATACTTGTTAAAGCATACTTTCAATGTGTACTAAAAGATACAGAAACACCTTTAGTCTAGACTAATGTAAGCCCGCTACTAAAGCAGTACCTCAGGATTCTGCTCAGTCATACATATATTTATGAGATATTTTCTCCCTGGCTGGTGAGAACATGAACTTTTCCTTGCTTTTTGTGATCTTTGCTGTCTGTTCTGCCTGCTTCTTCCCTGTGTTTTTCTGGTCTGGCTTCAGGTAGTTTCATCGTATGTGCAAGACCGTGCTAGCCCACAGTTTGATGTTGTTCCTCTCCAGAGTGCGTTCTTTCTCTCTCTCTGAAGTTCCCTCCTCTTTGGTACTCTGCTTTGCAAACTCAGGCACCCTTGGCCTTTGTGAACTTTGATCATTGTGTCCTCGGCACTGTGAGTCTTCTGGATTCTGTTTGAGTTGCTCCCTTGACTTTTTCCCCTTTCTCAGGGTTCACAGTAATGTACTGCCTGGTGTCCAACATATGAAAACTTTTGTTTCATTTTTTTCCCCCTGATTTTCTGTGTGGTTAAGTTAGGGAGGGTAAATAAGATCTCTCAGTTATTATTTCTAAGTTACAGCTTTATATCATAATCTGGAAATATTTTTAAAACCCTAAAATATATGGAAAGTTATCAGTCAAATGAAAACATTACTCTCAAATTTTCCTACTTACCATGAAGAATTTTCAATTTATAACTGGTTTACATGCTTGAAAATTCTCTTTCTCTTTTCCATCCTTTATATCACAGTTCTGTAACGGGGTTTTACAAAATATATTAAGTAAGCTGCATATCATTAGCAGTTTTATAGTCAGTACTTAATTACTTCTAGTTTGGAAAACAAGGCATTTTCTAATGAAAAGATTGCATTTGGTACAAGAAAAATAGAGTGCAGAAAATAATCATGACCTGAGAATGATGATTAGAGTTTTTTGCTTAAGTGAAACAAACAGATCAGCCAGGTCACATTTCATTTGTGTTATACAAACACGATGTTGATATGATGTAGACCCTTAGCTGTTATTTGAATACTATGTAATAGATTGGGTGTTAATCTCTCATATAAGAGAAACTAGTAGTTTAAATAATTTACATTTGCATGTTCAAAATCTGGAAAAGTGTGGTAGAGTATATGTTAATACAATTTCAAGAGTATATATTTCAAAAAAAAAAAGAGTATATATTTCAGTATTAAAATATTTTCTTGCCATCTTAAATTTTTTAATAGGATAATTTATATTATAGAATTTTAAAGATTCTATAAAAATTTTAAACCTGCTTTTTAGATACATTTTGAAGTAATTTCATTTTCTATTAGATAGTAAGTACAATACATATTTCAGATAGATGAATTTTATGCACAAATAAATAGGCGTCATAGAGTGAACTTGACTAACTTGAGTAAATTAAAATCGAAACACTTGTATACTTGTTGCCAACTTAAGAACCAGGATAAATTAATATTGGACTTAAGTTGATGAACTGTTCTTTCTCAGATTCTAATTAATGGGATAAATCTAGACTGAGCATGTGATCTTACAGTATTTTCAAAGTTTACTTATGATTAGTTTAGTAGATACTTATTAAGTACAATTTATGAGGTTGTTACGATGTATAATTCTGAATTGATAATTCAGTTAAAACTGTTCTTGCAGTATGACAATGCCATCTGAGCTGTCTGAGCTCCTAGTTGGATATGTACATTAGTTTTATGATTTCTGGTATAAGAAAGTTTAAGTAGCTGGGGAAAAAAATCAAGATTTCACTTAGAAAAGTTGGGAGCTGTGGGTAAAGCTTGTCTTAGTGCCTTACATATAACAACTCAGTTTATGCTCAGAAACAGCCCTGTGAAGCTGGTTTTTTCATTTTCCATGTTTTTATTATGAGGACAGAGTAGCAGAGAGATTAGGTGACGTGAGCAAGGTCACACACTAGTGTGTGGCAGTCAGAATCCAGAACCAGGCAGCTTGGCTTCAGAAACCATTTTAGGTCATTCCCCTTTTAAAGCCATCCTTCCTGTTTGACTCCTTCCTCCTTTTTCTTTAGTTTCTTTGACCTTTATCATCATCTGGTGTTAGCTGTCCTTTGGGAGGTATCTGGCGTTGGTATAAATTTGTTTTAACTTTATTGAAGGAGAGTTGATTTACCCTGCTGTATCAGTTTCTGCTGTACAGCAAAGTGATTGAGTTATATGTATACATTGTTTTGTATATTCTTCTCCATTATGGTTTTTCACAGGATGGTGAATGTAGTTCTCTGTGTGCTGCAGCAGGACCCTGTTACTTATCCATTCTGTATAACAGTTTGTATCTCTAACCCTTTCCCCAACCCCCTCTCCCCCTTGGCAACCTCAGGGCTGTGTCTCTGTCTGTGACTCTCTGTTCCACGGATGAGTCATTTGTGTCCCATTTTAGATTGCACACATAAGTGATATCATACGATATCGGTCTTTTTTCTGACTTGCTCCACTGAGTGTGATGATTGCCAGGTCCGTCCATGTTGCTGTGAATGCTGCTGTTGTCATCGTTCAGTTGCTAAGTTGTGTCTTACTCTCTGCAGCTGCACGAACTACAGCAAGTCAGGCCTCCCTGTCCTTCACCATCTGCTGGAGTTCGCTGAAAGTTCATGTCCATTGAATCAGTAAATGGTATTATCTCATTCTTAGGAATTATCTGATACTTAAGGAGTAGTATTCCATTGTGAAAGCAGTGACAGATTTTATTTTCTTGGACTCCCCAAATTACTGGTGATGGTGGATTCACTGGATGGTGAATGCAGGGACAATATTAAAAGATGCTTGCTCTTTGTAAGGAAAGTTCTGATAAACCGAGACAGCATATTAAAAAGCAGAGACATCATTTGCTGACAAAGGTCCGTATAGTCATAGCTGTTGTTTTTCCAGTAGTTATGTATCGGTGTGAGAGTTTGACCATGAAGAAGGTGGAACCCTGAAGAATTGATGTTTTTGAACTGTGGTGCTGGTGAAGATTCTTGAGAGTCCCTTGGACAGGAAGGAGATCAAACCAGTCCATCCTAAAGGAAATCAACCCTGAATATTCATTGGAAGGACTGATGCTGAGGCTGAAGCCCCAGTACTTTGGCCACGTGATGCACAGAGCTGACTCATTGGAAAAGACCCCTATAGCTGGGAAAGATTGAAGGCAAAAGAAGAGGGCAGCAGAGGATGAGATTGTTAGATAGCATCACTGACTCAATGGACATGAATCTGAGCACACTCTGGAGATAGTGAAAGACAGGGAAGCCTGGAGTGCTGCAGTCCATGGGGTCGCAAAGAGTTGGACACAACTTAGCAGCTGAACAGCAACAAGTATTCCATTGTATATATGTACCACATCTTGTTTGTTCATTCATTTGTTGATGGACATTTAGGTGGTTTCCATGTTTTGGCTATTGGGAATCGTGCTACTGAAAACATAGGGATGCGTGTATCTTTTCAAATGACAGTTTTGTCTGGGTATACGCCTGGGAGTGCGATTTCTTCGTAATATGGCAACTGTTTTTTAGTGTTTTGAGGAACCTTTGTACTGTTTTCCATAGTGGTTGCACCAATTTACATTCCCACCAGCAGTGTAAGAGGGTTCCCTTTCCTCCATATACTCTCCAGCATTTGTTATTTGCAGATTTTTTTGTTAAGTGATGGCTACTCCGATCAGAGTGAGGTAATACCTCATTGTAGTTTTGATTTTCATTTCTCTAATGTTTAGTGATGTTGAACACTCTTCTGTGCGCCCGTTGACCAGCTGTATGTCTTCTTTGGAGAAGTGTCTGTTTAGGTCTTGGGCCCATTTGGGTATATAAATTTTTTATGTTTTAGATATGGCTAGAAATGACCAAGTCCTTAGATATTGGTAATAAGTTATGCTGTAACTAGTTCCTTCTGGACTTCCAGGCTTCTTGTTTTAAATAGAAAATTCTGTACTGTTAGCTGTTTGTAATGTTCAGTTATCAATAGTAGAACTTTTCTATTCATTTTTACCCTTTACAATCAGATTCTGATATGCTGTCTAATATTTGTAACAAATGTCCCTATAAATATAATTCTGCCTCTCCCCCATGATTTCACTTTCCATGATTTCAGTTACCCATGGTTAGCTGCAGTCCAAAAATATTAAATGGAAAATTCTAGAAATAAACAGTTCATAAGTTTTAAACTGCTCACTGTAACACATAGTAGGATGAAATTTTGTGCCATTCTCTCTGGGGTCCCCAACCATTGATGACACCTGCTCCTGACATCTAACCACCAACATTGTCGTGCTCGGTGACCCCAGGATCACCCATAGCGGATGATCCTCTTTCTGCTGTAACATCAGAAGGTCAGTAGCAGCCTGACCCTGTATCACAGTGCTAGCTTCATTCACCTGACTTCATCTTACACATAGTTATTTCCTCATCTCCCATCACCACAAAAAGGAGAAGGATAGGTGCAGTCCAGTAAGTGAGAGGGATCAGATTCACACAACTTCCATTACAATATATTGTTATGGCTGTTCCCTTTATTATTAGTTATTGATAGCCTCATACTGTGGCTAATTTATAAATTAAACTTTGTTATAAGTATGTGTGTGTAGGAAGAAACATAGTATGTATGGAATTTAGTACTATCTATAGTTCCAGGCATCTACTGGGGGTCTTGGAACGTACCCCTCACAGATAGAGGGGCACTACTGTATTGATCTGTTTGTTCTAGGTTTGTTTTGCTCTTAAAATGCTGTTAGTTTTTGGAAACAGGCTTAATCCTCTAATGTGGAAAAACTGACCTAAGCTGCTTAAAATTTATGTTCAGAAAATGGATATTTCATTGCTGTCAAGTACAAAATTTCATTTTTACAAGTACATGCTGCCTTAGACACACAGTTGAGCTGTACGTCATAAGCCATTCGATGTCAAATGATACCAAAAGTGACCTAGTAAGCAATCAGTGGTTATAGTACAAAAATAATCAAAGGTTTAGTCAATAACTCATGAAGTTTGATGCACTAGTATTGATAAGCTAATTAAACAGATCTGCCTGTGTCCTTCCAGCCTACTGGGGCTCTGCTGTGATTAGCTTTACAGCAAGGAGTATTGTAACATTGAATGAAAGTAACTGATCAGAGAATGGTTTAGTCACGAAGCTTTAAGTACTCCCATTTCTGGTCACAGAATGGTTTCAGGGAAAGTAGGCTTTCTCTGCACACCTGCAGCCAGTCAGTACATAGGCCTCTTGTGGTCAATATTGATTGATTCTTATAACAGAACTTGAACAAATTTAGTGTTTTGCAACCTTCTGTGATTTAATATTGTTATGCTTTTTGCTATAACAGTCATAAAAATCCTTCTCCAATGGTGAGTAATTATAGCAATGCCTGCTAGCTCAGCTGTGGTTTGAACGTTTCAGTGTTGCCAGTATATATACTAGATATATTTTGGAGTTCATAATTCAGCTTTAAGAGCTGGCTTACAGTTAGGTAAATAAAAGATGTTGCTGAGAAATAAATCCCAAGAAGATGAAGAGGTGGGTGTGGACCCAACCCATTCTTGTTTCCACGCTTTGCTGAGAACTGTAGACTGAGATCTGAATATAACTGGTGAAGAGAAAGAGTATTTTAAATGATTACTTTTCTTTAAAAAACCCACAAGTTAAAGACTTTGGAGACAATCTTCTTAATACCTGTTGTTTACTAACAGTGTGTTGATGTCCTTTTAAACATCTGTTTCATGAATTATAACAATTGGTGGTAAGTTAGATATAGCAATCTAATAGGAAATGTCCCCCCCCCCTGCCCCCGTCTCTCATTGGGCTGTGATGTTTCATTTGGCTGATTATTACTGGGCTCCTACTGTGTGCCAGGCTATCGTGCCTGTACTAAATAACCTCACTTTCATTCCAAGGTGGATTTGAAAAATATCTTTAAAATCTTGTGTTGATTTGATATGTTTAAATTGGTCCAGATCAGTCAACCAGCAAATGTTGGCTCCTTTTTGGTGCTGTTGTAATCTTAGGAACTTTAAAATCTGGTTGGGGAGAAAATGATAAGTACTTCTTAAACTGGGATTTAAGAATTTAAAGATTTTATATATCCATTTAAATATAATCTAAAGCATTGGGTATATTTGGATCATTTGATTACCATCTTGTATACTAGTTATCACTTAATTTTGGAACCCATTTTTTGTATTCTTATGTGAGATCACATTATTCAATGATCATTTGAAGGTTTCATGGACTTGAAGGGGCCTGAGTGGGTTGGTATCATCTGTGGATGAGTGGGCATTTGGGTGAGATCTGCTTTTGATTGATTGACACGCCAGGGTGTGGTTTTTTTTTTGGAGTGAATTTGTTCCTGATTGGCTAATGTTCAACAGCAAGGGGCTGTCACAGTTCGGTTGACTTGCAAAAACTTGTTGATTTAGCTGAGTTTTTGTCTGTTGAACTCATTTGAAATAGTTCTGGTGGCTGCACGTTGCCAATGCTATAGAAAAAGCCATCTTAAAAGGAGTGTGGGAACTTAAAAAGCTACGTTGTTTCAGATTGTTTATAATGAACACTTCAGATACTTTTAAAATCCGAGAAAGTACTGTTATTTTGGGGTTGGAGGTTGTCTGGAAAGATGAGATCACCCCTGAAGTGAAAATGTCTCTTGGTTTATGAGTATAAACTTAATATTCATTGTGAAAAAATTAAATAATATAGAAAGATGTAAAGAGTGAAGGTCACTGGTTAATACCATTACCCAAAGACAGTCACTGTTAACACTTTACTGTGTAATGTTTTTTAACTTTTATGCTCAACTGCTTTGAATCTTGGTTCTTTGTTTAATAGATTTCCATGTTGCTCAAGTTACTTAGCTTCTCTGTGCTTCAGTTGCTTCACCTGTAAAATAGAAATGATAATGTCTATTCATTGAATTGTGAATATAAAATTAATTAATCTAAATAAAACATTTAGAACTGTGCCTGACACATAGTTAAGTATATAACTATTTGCTATTATTACCATATTATGTCTGGTCTAAGACATGTGTTTTCTATTTTAAAGTTTATGCAGTTGGGACTTATCCTTACAGTTGAGGATGACTTAAAATTGGCAGAGGTTTTGTACCTTTCTTGTGGTCCATGAAATTCTGGTACATCTGACAAATTGATGGTGTACCCTAAGACTGATAAAACACAGCATATGCGTGTATACTTTCTGTTAATACAGAAGTGAGATCATAAAATGCATATTGTTTCACGTCCCTAAAAATTTTTACAAGGACATATTTTCAATGTCAAATATAGATTCACCTAATTACATATAATGGCCACATAATGCAATGTTATGTGGATATACCATAATTTGTTTTACTGTTCCCCTACTAGTGGGAATTTTATTGTTTAATGTTTGCTTTTATGGAAGATTTTGATTAGTAGAACTTGAGAGAAAAAAGGATGATAAGCTAAGTGGAGATTGAGACAGAAAATCAAGTTATATTTGAGGACTATTTCTGATTGCAGGAAAGGGAAGATTATGGGCTGTATTGAGTAGGTTTTATGTACAGTATAGGCTGTATTATATATTAGGTTTCGTTTTTAAGATTCTGGGTGTCTATTCAACACTGAAGAGTAACGGGAAATATGTTTTTTGTTAATTTCACCTATAACCCTGTCAGTATAGTACAGACAAATTGATATTACCTTGAAATGGTGTGTTTAGCATTTTTATTAGTAATGATAAAGATGTAGAAAGTGTGTTCATCAAGTTTTCACTCTTGTTCCTGAAATTGTGAAGAATAGCAAAATAGGTTGGATTGTAGATTAAGAGCTAAAGTTATCTGAGGACGGTGCCATGATGGATTGAATTTAAGTTGTTGAAAATTTCTATAGGTATGTGTAAGATACTGTCCTCCTTTTAAAAGACCTCACTAGGCCAATTATGCAAGTGTGGATTGCTTTAGTCAGTAGTACGTTTGGAAAAAGTATATGGTTTTAATCAAGAATTAGTTGTCTCAGTAGAAGCACCTCATCTGGAACAAAATTGCAACTAGTTTGTCTTGCTTAGACTTCATTTGTAGCTTGGAGTGCCACACTGAAAAGAATATAGGAAACTGGGGTGAATTCAGAAGGGAACAAACAGGATGGTGAAGGAACTCAGAACACTGCTGTCTGTGTCAAGAGTAGTTGAAGCATAAGGGAGAGAAGGCCACGGCCGCGCTGCGCTTAGTTGCTCAGTCGCGTCCTACTCTGCGAACCCATGGACGATACAGCCCGCCAGACTCCTCTGTCCATGGGATTCTCCAGGCAAGAATACTAGAGTGGGTTGCCATTACCTCCTCCAGGGGATCTTTCCAACCCAGGAATCCAACTCAGGTCTCCCGCATTGCAGGTGGATTCTTCACCATCTGAGCCACCAGGGAGGCCCTGGCAGTTGTCCCTAAAGAAGTCCACATTGGTTCCTGGGATGTAAAACATGGCCCAGTATAGCAGTTTTCCTTTTCAGCATTGATTCCAGCTGTTTCTTCCCCTTCTTTCCCATGCTCTTTGAACATTCCATAAACCTTTAGATATGTCCTATGGAAATAAATCAGAAAATTAATCAGGCAGTGGTATCTGAAGATATTTGGAAAGGGAGATACAAGCTGAGAGTAGTGTCATAAGGAAGCAGTGGATGAATTTCAGCTCAGATTTCAATTTTCGGTTAATTTTTCTGCTCATCGTAATTTTGTTATAAATTTAGTGATTTAATTGCCTTTGAAAACAGTTTTCAGAACACACTTCCATCCGTCTGGAATTTTTATTAAATTGATGCTGTTGTCACACATTCTTCCGGAGCTGAAAATATCATGTAATGTCTGTTGGAATCTGAATATTATCATAGAATCAGAGTTGTGTTTCAGCACCGTTTGACAGATGAGCAGATGTAAGTTCCCATACCATGTAGTTGGTTAGTGGACAGAACCCAAGTTCCCTATATTATTTGTATCCCTCATTTTGAAAAAACTTTTGCAGTTTAGTTAATGTTTTAATACTCTTGTATGAGTTTTGCTCAGGAACTTTTTTCCCTTCAAGAGAAAGGACACCTTGATAGGATGTTGCTGTTACAGATTAGATTAGTGAAATCCTTACTTCACAAACTTTTCCTATTTCTATTAATTATCTTATGTTATCTTTATTTTACAATGTAGGCTATGAGCAGGTTCTGTTACTAAGTTCAGGAAAGTTGAGAATGGATTTTTGTATAGACAGTATTGAATGTTTAGTTTTCACTCTGGCTAGGATTAAATGGTTTTTTCTTTTTCACAGATCAAGAAGTTAGTGTATGTTTACCTGGTCCGATACGCTGAAGAGCAGCAGGATCTGGCCCTCTTGTCCATAAGCACTTTTCAGCGAGCTCTGAAGGTAAATGGTAGAGTGAGCAGGCAAATAATAGCTGCAGCATCTCTGCACAGTTGAAGGTGTGTCATTTAAAGAAGTGGAGCAATAATCCACTCAATAGTGCAGTCATGTTTTGAAAGAGTTAAAAGGCCTCTCACTGTGCCTATTCAATACCCTTGGAAAATAATTTATATAATCAACTGGGCTTTGCCTTGTACGTTCCTTTATGTTCAATGTAATCATTATTGTGCATCAAAGAACTCTTCATCATTACACTAACTTGTTGAAAGTATACAAAGAGGGGGTGTGACTTTTTTTTTAAGATAAAACTAATGACCTGCAGCATTTTATTATGAAACTCCAAAAACCTGCATGTTTGGTAACATATGATCAAGTAGAATTATAAACATTACTTCGCTTGTTAAAACATTACTCAGAGAAAGAAACGTTTTATTTCTCTTTTTCCTTAGCCATTTCCATATAGTGGTTATTTATTTTAAATTAAGTAGCTTTTTTTTTTTTTTTTTGCTATTGTTGTGTTATATCCTATAAGTACCTGTTAACTCTGTCATAATGATGTGTTTGAAATATTGCAAACTTGAAATTTTGATGAATATTTTTGTACTATTTTTAGGACCCAAATCAACTAATTCGTGCAAGTGCTTTGAGAGTTCTGTCCAGTATTAGAGTGCCAATTATTGTACCTATTATGATGCTGGCGATTAAGGAAGCTTCTGCTGATTTATCACCATACGTTAGAAAGAATGCAGCCCATGCAATACAGAAACTGTACAGGTTGGTACTTTATAAATAATAACAAAGATCCCTAACGTCGCATGGAATGTTAAAGCCCATGGAGGCATATTTTATTCGCTCACATAATAGTCTGACCTTAAACTGAGTGAGTAAACTCAATGACCATGTTTCTTTCCCCTGGCCCACAAATATTCTTCATACATCTTCTATTTTATTTTGGTTATTTTTGGGAGCCTTTGCAGGGTTTCTACTTGTGAGCCTGTTAGGGACAGTGATATTTTATGGATTTTATAACTGAAAAATAATCAGATATTGAATTATCATTTATACAGTTTTTCTCATTACACATACATATATGTTATTAGAAAATTAAGATTTTTTTCCTCTTATTTATTGGAGGGTAGAGTCTAAAGCTTGTTATCTTCTCAGCTCACTTTGTTACCCTTTCATCCATCTTTGGTCCTGCTATTCCCTTCCTTGCTTGCTTCTTTTCCAGAGCCGTTTTATTAAATGCTGTTTAAATACTGATTTTTAAATATAGCACCATACTATATTTATGTGATATATATATTGTATATGGTATAATTATATATATTGATAGATATGTATGCATATATATATGGTAACTTGATCTCTGTAGAATATATAATGCTTATATAAAAGATTTATTATTATCTTTCATAATTTGGTATTATTTTCAGCTACTGTTTATTTCACGAGCTTTTATTAAGATCATTTTCTGTTTCGGATGTGGTGCTGTATGTATAAGATGTATGAAAACATTAGAGGATGTACTATCACATTTTGAGGGGAAATAATCAAACATATGCCAGATAATTAAAGCAATCTGTAATTGAGTAAGGTATTGCTAAATAATGAATGTGTATGTTATGTATGTATGTAAGTCGCTCAGTCGTGTCCGACTCTTTGCGACCCCACGGACTGTAGCCCGCCAGGCTTTTCTGTCCATGGAATTCTCCAGGCAAGAATACTGGAGTGGATTGCCATTCCCTTCTCCAGAGGAACTTCCCAACCCAGGAATCGAACCCTGGTTTCCTGCATGGCAGGCAGATTCTTTACCATTTGAGCTACAGGGAAGTCTTATGTATATATGAAGAACAATGACAGTGCCTTTGATAGGGTAGAGCTCAGAGATTGTCATATAGGGTTTCTTAAAATAGAAATGGGCTTAGTTAGGAAAGATTAGAGAAGGGAGAGTGGAACTGGAATTTGAAACAATTAAAATTTTTGAGTGTTCAGATAATTATGTGCTTAGTCACTTCAGTAGTGAGACTCTTTGTGACCCTGTGGACTGTAGCCCACCAGGCTCCTCTGTCCATAGGGTTCTCCAGGCTAGAATACTGGAGTGGGTTGCCATGCCCTCCTCCAGGGTAATTATAAATCAGATAATTATAATAGTCAATAATAAACTTATATAATGTTTAGGAAAAGTGAAACTCGTTTTCTTAGGTTAATTGTCAAACTCAACTCATGCTTTGTAGTCTTTATCCTTTCTATTTATTAACTTACAAAATAAGATCAAAGTTCACTGCTGCTGCTGCTAAGTCACTTCCGTCGTGTCCGACTCTGTGCGACCCCATAGACGGTAGCCCACCAGGCCCTGCCGTCCCTGGGATTCTGCAGGCAAGAACACTGGAGTGGGTTGCCATTTCCTTCTCCAATCAAAGCTCACTATGACAGTTTAAAAGCCCCATCACTGGGTTCCATGTTACTTCTCTCTGACTTGAATTTATAGTCTAGTGGCTCAGTACTGCCTATTAGTCCTCTCCATAAAATGCTTCTTATCTCATTACCATCTCTTGATCCTTTTTTAGTCTCTGCCTAGAATATTTCCTACTTTTTCCAGATCTAAAGCTGTTCAAGATTCATCGGAGATGTCGCATCCCCAAAGAAACCCTCCACAACCGTCCTGCCTCTGTCAGTGTTCCCTGTCCCCGTAGTCCTTTATCCAAATCACCATTATGTCTTACGTTATATCTGGGACTGTGTGTACTATATTGTCTCACTTCTCTTTGTAGGCCCATTGTTTAGTTTCTCAGTAAATGAACAATTGAATTCTGCGCTAGGAAGAAATTACTTCGGTGTGTAAAGCTTGTTTTATTACGATGCATCTGTCATTTCTATACATATCTGAGCCTTTGTTTATCCTTTTTCGTTTTAGATGGCAGGTTTTATTATGCATGTCTCCATCAGTAAACTAGAATGATACAGAATTCTTATTTGGAAATTTCCATGTGTTTCTTTTTGACAGTTAGGTATCCATGGTCAAAAATGATTCCTATTTTGTTATTTCCCCCTGGTTAAAAAAAGATTTTGTGGTTTAACTCTAATTACTTTCTTAAGGTTTTCAAGTTCATTTTAAGAAGTGGTTTTGTTCTTTAACTATTTTCTTAATGGTTTTGATATCTGGGTTTAATTAACATGAGCAACTTTAGATAGAATAGGAAAAGTCAACTCATTCCACTTTAAATTTGTTTTCTGTTTAATTCTATCTAAAGTCTTTTTCTCCCCCCAACTTTAAAAATTTTTCATTTCTTGAAATGATTAGCCTCACTTAAAGTTAGAAATAAAGGGAAAAAATTAATGTAAATTTTTTTCTTTTTATATTTTAGCCTTGATCCAGAGCAGAAAGAAATGTTAATTGAAATAATTGAAAAACTTCTGAAGGATAAAAGCACAGTAAGTAATATCTTTTCATGTCCAATAAAATTGTGCTTTATTTATATTATTATTTTACTATCATATATGTGATATAATAATTCTTATAGAATAAAAAGATGCTTGCTCCTTGGAAGGAAAGCTATGGCAAACCTAGATAATGTATTAAAAAGTAGAAAAATCACTTTGCTAACAAAAGTTTGTATTATCAAAGCTATGTTTTTTTTCCAGTAGTCCTTATAGATGTAAGATTTGGACCATAAAAAAGGCTGAGTGCCAGAGAATTAGTGCTTTGAAACTGTGGGGCTGGAGAACTTTTGAGAGTCCTCTGGACGGCATGGAGATCAAACCAGTCAATCCTAAAGAAAATAAACCTTGAATATTTATCAAAAGGACCAATGCTAAAGCTGAGGCTCTAATACTTTGACCACCTGATGCGAAGAGCCAACTCATTGGAAAACACCCTGATGCTGGAAAAGATTGAGAGCTAAAGGAGAAGAGGGTAGCAGAGGATGAGATGGTTAAATAGCATCACTACCTCAATGGATATGAATTTGAGCAATCTCTGGGAGATAGTGGAGGACGGGAAGCCTGGCATGCTGTAGTCCATGTAGTGCAAAGAGGCAGACATGACTTAGCGACAGAACAACAACAAATAGATTTTGAAATTATATAAATATTAATGGAGCTCATTAAAATCTTGAAAAATAAAAATGTCCAGGTAAAAAGTTCCATTTGAAATTTTAGTTTGTTACATATTTCTTCATGAGAGTCTGAAGAAGAGCAAGTTGGGGAAAGACAGTTCTTTCTTTGACCTGTGGCTAAATTGTTGACTGCTTTTAAGGCCAACTTTATTTATTTTAAACAGTGATTTACTAGGATTTTTAAAGGCTGAATCAGTTGAAAACATAATTGTTTTATAATGTATTCAGTGTTAAAGAGATAATGAAAAATAGAGGAGTGTGTTTTAGTATTATAAATGTATTATTTTTTTTCTTGGATACTAAAATGTTTTCATATGTGTAACACTGTTTTATTGGCTGGTTAGAATGATCTTACTGAGCAAATTCCTCATCTTTTGGGAATGTACATGTCTCTTCCTCCTTCCTATCCCAGTCCTATTCTTTATGTATAGTGATATGATAATGAGATCTAGAAATAATGGCAATGCATGGGATCTATGAGCAGACCTCTGGAGGAGCTGGTGTAACGGTATCTTTTGGTGGTATCTCTGCACCCACAGGTATGGCTCAAAACTATTCATAAAAAGGATTCCAGTTCATTTTAGGAAGATATCACCCAGTTGCATGCATATCTGTTTATAGAAGCCAACATAGCAGCCACTAGCCTCGTCAGACATGACTGAGCGACTTCACTTTCACTTTTCACTTTCATGCATTGGAGAAGGAAATGGCAACCGACTCCAGTGTTCTTGCCTGGAGAATCCCAGGGATGGGGGAGCCTGGTGGGCTGCCGTCTGTGGGGTCACACAGAGTCAGACATGACTGAAGCGACTTAGCAGCAGCAGCAGCAGCAGCCTTGTATTGTGCTCAGTCGCTCAGCCGTGCCTGACTCTTTGCAACCCCGTGGACTGGAGCCTGCCAGGCTCCTCTGCTCATGGAATTCTCCAGGCAAGAATACTGGAGTGGGTTGCCATGACCTTCTCCAGGGGATCTTCGCGACCCAGTGATCGAACCCAAGTCTCCTGTACTGCAGGCAGATTCTTTACCATCTGAGCCACCAGCGAAGCCAGACTGTAGCTGTTAATATATGGCTTAGTATACGGTCTGTCCTGGAGAATGCCAGTATGTATTTGAGAGGAATGTATACTCTGCTGGCCTCGTGTTCTGTAGATGTCTTTTGGGTCTGATTGGTTTATAGTGTTGTTCAGGTCTTCTGTTCTTTGTTGATCTTCCTTCTTGTGGCTCATTAAAAGTGGAATATTGAAGTCTACTGTTAACTATAGAGCTGTCAGTTCTGTCCCTGCTTACTTTGTATATTTAGGAACTCTGATATTTGGTGCATCAGTTCAGTTCAGTTGCTCAGTTGTATCTGACTCTTTGTGACCCCATGAAACGCAGCATGCCAGGCCTCACTGTCCACCACCAACTTCTGGAGTATACCCAAACCCATGAGTCGGTGATGCCATCCAACTATCTCATCCTCTGTCATCCCCTTCTCCTCTTGCCCTCAATCTTTCCCAGCATCAGGGTCTTTTCTAATGAGTCAACTCTTCGCATGAGGTGGCCAAAGTATTGGAGTTTCAGCTTCAACATCAGTCCTTCCAGTGAACACCCAGGACTAATCTCCTTTAGGATGGACTGGCTGGGTCTCCTTGCAGTCCATGGGACTCTCAAGAGTCTTCTCCAAGACCACAGTTCAAAAGCATCACTTCTTCAGCGCTCAGCTTTCTTTATAGTCCAACTCTCACATCCATACATGACCACAGGAGAAACCATAGCCTTGACTAGACAGACCTTTGTTGACAATGTCTCTGCTTTTTAATGTGCTGTCTATGTTGGTCATAACTTTTCTTCCAAGGAGTAAGCATCTTTTAATTTCATGCCTGCAGCTACCATCTGAAGTGATTTGGGGCCCAGAAAAATAAAGCCTGACACTGTTTCCACTGTTTCTCCATCTATTTGCCATGAAGTGATGGGACCAGATGCCATGATCTTTGTTTTCTGAATGTTGAGCTTTAAGCCAACTTTTTCCCTCTCCTCTTTCACTTTCATCAAGAGGCTCTTTAATTCCTCTTCAGTTTCTGCCATAAGAGTGGTATCATCTGCATATCTGAGGTTTATTGATATTTCTCCCGGCAATCTTGATTCCAGCTTGTGCTTCCTCCAGCCCAGCTTTTCTCATGATGTACTTGGCATATAAGTTAAATAAGCAGAGTATACTTTTACTTGTTTTTACCTTCCTTTTGTCGTTATAAAATGTCTCAATCTCTCATGAACAATTTTAAAATTCTACTTTGTCCTGTTTCAGTACAACTTTCTTACAATTGCTGTTTGCATAATATATCTTTTTCCTTCTTTTTACTCTCAACCTGTTGGTATTTTTTAATCTAATGTGTGTCTCCTAAGGTCTGTATAAAGTTGGATCTTGATATTTACTCTGGTCTGACTACATATGCTTTTTGTTTAGATGCTTTAATCCATTGACATTAATTCTTACTATAATATAGTTAATTTATAGCTGCCATTATGTTTTTCTATGTCTCATGTCTTTTTTTGTTTGTTATTCCCCCTTCATTACTTTTTTTAAAAAATCCAGTGTATATGTTGTGTATGATAACTCTTTCAGTGATCTTTTTCACTATGTATTTTTGAAAATACTGTGTGTGCCTGAGACTGTACTTGGAGACTAGACAGCAAATTTCTTTTAGTCAATAATGTAGCAGAAATCTTTATTTCTTCTGTAGTGGTTGGCATAATGAAGACAGAGAAAAGAAATTTGATTCCTTTTTGTCTTTTGTATGGCACACTTGTTATATCTTTCCAGACCCAAATACAAAATCAATATTATTGATATTGTGGATAACTTGATTTTAGTAATAATAAAAAGAAAAACATTTAGTTTCTTCTGTCTTGAACACATTTACCAAGGACTATGAAGAATACTAAGATCTGTAAGAAACAGCTCCTTTATTTTAAGGTAGTTTGCCATGATTTCTGCTACATAATAAGCTAATGAAATTAGTTTCTTGGCCTACAAATGAAATCCCCGTATATAATATGTGCATGTCTTCTCAGACAAGATGTAGCATGCCACGGGTAACAACTACCTTCTTTGGAATTAAACAGAATTGTATTAGAGCGTGAAGTTTTACCACTTATTAGCTATGTATTAGGGGCTTTCCTGGTGGCTCAGAGGTGATGAATCCACTTGCAATGCAGGAAAGGCGGTTTAATCCCGGGGTCGGGAAGTTCCCCTAGAGAAGCAGAGAACATCCCTTTCTCTTCTGGAGAAGGAAATAACAATGTACTGCAGTATTGTTGCCTGGGAAATCCCATGGATAGAGGAGCCTGGCAGGCTGCAGTCCACGGAGTCCCAAAAGCGTCGGACACGACTTAAGCAACTGAATAATAGCTGTGTATTAAGCCTTCATACAGAAAAGGCAGTGGCACCCCACTCCAGTACTCCTGCCTGGGAAATCCCATGGGCAGAGGAGCCTGGTAGGCTGCAGTCCATGGGGTCACAGAGAGTCGGACACGACTGAGCAACTTCACTTTCACTTTTCACTTTCATGGATTGGAGAAGGAAATGGCAACCCACTCCAGTGTTCTTGCCTTGAGAATCCCAGAGACGGGGGAGCCTGTTGGGCTACCGTCTATGGGGTCGCACAGAGTCGGACACGACTGAAGTGACTTAGCAGCAGCAAGCCTTCATAAATTTCAGCTTCCAAATTTTTAGGCCTTATAATTTCCAATCTATAAAGTTTTTGTTTGTGTTGAGAAAGTTATTGTATATAAAATCCTTAGTGCAGTGCTTGACACCATAAAAGGAGATTAATAAGAAACGACTCAAAAAGGAATATAAAGAATACACTTTCTTTGTAAATTTAGAATGTCTGTTCTTGGGTTCTGACCCTGTATTTTGTATTTATTTCTAAAATACAATAGAAAAAATATTGTACTCATTAATAGTAGATATTTAATATGTGTTGAATAATTGTGAGAATTAATTTGCTATATTCTTGGTGCAGGTAATTAGGTATTTACTATTATTTTCGATGTTTTACTTCCCAAATGGTGTGTGTCATGCTCCAGTCATAGGTAGATAGGTCCTTTGGGGGAGCTTTGACTGTCTTGTCATTTGTGAGGTACTGCCTGTCCTAAAGTATATATAGGATATGTTTATTTTTAAAAAATTAGAAAAGAACCTACATCTATTTTCTATCCATATGAACAGGATTCATATGGATAGAAACTTCTATCCATATGAAATATGATAGAAAAGAAAAGCAAATTTCCGTTCTCTGAATTCAGTTTATACTGAATTCTGTAATTCCAGAGCAGAAGCACACGGTTTTCCAGTGTCCTACCTTTTCATGTCAATATTTGCAGCTTCCTTTTCCAACATTAAGAAGTGTGACTTACATTATCCACTACACTTACTTACTCAGTCCTGGAATGCAGATAAAGTATTGTTTCGGAATTGCCAGCTTGTACTCTGTGAAGAGTAGTGAGATGGGGACTACTAATTGAGTTAAATGTTGGTTTAGAATTACGTTTATCATTAGCCTTACTTCCTTGAATGCTGTTGTAAATCGAAATTACATTAACAATGTAGGGTTGAACTTGTTACATTGGTATGGAAGAAAGCTATTGATTTTCTGTATGGTGATTTTATATTTTGCTTCTTTACTGAATTCTTTTATTGTTTGATTTAGTTTCATCTTTCAACCTCCATTGTTTCATTCCAGAAAATAAATCATATCATTTGCAAATAGAGATAACTTTACTTTCTCTTTTCTGATACTTATGACTCCAATTTTTCTTGTCATAATTAATTATATTGGTGTATAACTTTAGTACCGTGTTCAGTAGTGGTGGAGATGGTGAGCATCCTTACCTTGTTTCAGTTTAAAGGAAATGCCTGTCATGTGTGTGTATTAAGCAAGATGCTGACCCTGAGGATTTTTTTTCTAACTTTTAGTTTTCTCTGGTGTGTCAAGGTCAGTTTTTTTCCTGGTACCCAGTGAGGCTTTTTACAAGATAGATTTAGAATTTATGTTATTTCTGGCAAAGTGTTGTTGTTGTTGTTAAGTTTTAAATATTGCTTCTGTTCAGCTGTTAGCTTTTCTTCTTCAGAGAGTTCAGTTTTCTCTAAGCTGGATCTTCTTTGCTGCCTTTACTTCTTTAACTCGCTTTCTTTCTCTTGGTTCTTTTTGTACTTTAATTAAATGCCCCTTCCTAAATTTTTATTCAACTATTTTCTGCCAGGGGCATTTTGCAGTTTAATTAAGGTGTCTGGTTCTTTTCTGGTTTCAATCAACTTCTGTTTCTTCCTTTTGTCTTTTGTTCATTTCTGTTTTGTGATTTTCAGTTTCTGTTCATTTACGTGATCTTGAAATGCTTCTTTGAGGCAAGTTAATTCATTTTGAAGTGTTGTGTGAGAGTTGTTTGTTTGCTTCATCATGGATTTTTTTGTGTGTGGATAATTTTCATCAATTGTTTTGATTTTCATCTTCTGCTCTGATCTACCAGGAATCTTTTTTTTAGTATTTTCACTCATAGGCTCCTCTCTTTCTCTCTGCTTGCTTTCAGTTCTCTTTTATGCCCACTTGTAACTCATGTCTGCTTTTATTCTGGGCAGTTGCTTCAGACTATCATAGATCTTTGTAAGGTTTGTGATACATACATGACATATAACTCTCTGATTTTAGAGCTTATTTTCTGCTTACATGTAATTAAAATTTGGAAATTCCAAAGTATTTTAGTGTTGCTTAGAGCTTTGATTTTAATCTTTTTGCTTTCTCTGACTTTGCGTTGAGAGATTCACAGTTCCCCAGGTAGCATTAACTTTCTACCCAGTATTTAAGTTGTCTACCCAGTATTTAAGTATTTATGTTTTGTGAATGTTTTCTGATTATTTTTTCCTTTGTATGCTTATAATTTGATGTAAAAAGATTGAAAACATTATGATATCTATATAGATATTTATGGACCTTATCTTTATTATTACTTTTTCTTGCCAGATATATTGAAGTGATATAGCTATATTTCTTCCCCACTAATTAATAGTGTGACCATTAATATTTAAAATAAAAAACCTAAATCATTTTTGTTAAAAATTTCCTCACTAAATGATCCAAATTTAATTTATTTCCACATTTTAAAAGGAGTTTATTTGCTGTCAGCAGGAGCTTTTGGGGATCATGATGATAATGATGATGACATTGCTCTTGCTGCTGATAAATATAATTTTGAAAGGTGTTAATATATTTAAGAACTTAATATCTGTTGATTTTGAGATCTACCTTCTGTTGCTTCTTTTAGTCTAAAGGAAGATTTTCTTGAAATTGAGATTTCAAAATTAGTTGTGTCCTTCTGACTTTAAGAAAAGGTAGAAATAAAAGGCCTGTTAAAATAGAAATGTTTTTCCCTTTTACTAGAGAAATATGTATATTTGTCATATGAAAAGTCCTTTCTCCAAAATAAGTCACTTTGGGTTTAGAAATACAGTTATGGTGATATAACTAGAAAAACATCTTAGAATTACTTAGATAACTATTGTCTGAAGGTATCTGTTGGGCTTCCCTGGTGGCTCGGATGGTAAAGCATCTGCCTGCAACTTAGAAGACCCAGGTTCAATCCCTGGGTCAGGAAGATCCCCTGGAGAAGGAAATGGCAACCCTCTCCAGTACTGTTGCCTGGAAAATCCTATGGACGGAGGAGCCCAGTAGGCTAAGTCCATGGGGTCTGTATCTGTAAATTTTAAAAGATATAATAAGAGCTACCATGTCAGTGCAATTAAGGGAAAGTTTTTATTTATGCTTGACCATACAGTCAACTGTTATATTTTTTAATATAATTTCTTTGTTGTATTTTCCTAGATTTACCATTTTCATCATATTTTCTCTATTCAACGTATCCTAAACACTTCTTTACTGAAAACCATTTTGATGTGTAAAATTCCTTTTTAAAATCTATAACGCTTTCTCGTTTTTCTTTAAAATGTAGAAATTTATATTTATTGAGCAATTTAAGCTTTGTAGTGAACCTTCTTTCTTTTATTTAGAACATCTCAAAAGCAAAGTGGTATTTATTTCCTTTTCCTTTCAGGTTAATTTTAAAGAAATCCTTTTGTAGCATTTAACTTTCTAATAGAAAATGGCTTCTTAGGAAAACAAATTAGATCAGTGCCTACTGAAAATTTGAGTTGTTTATTTATATTTTTTTGGTGACAAAGTTTCTTCTCCTTAATTTAGCTGCAAAGTGATGTTTAATGAATATATCGGTAGTTCATAGCTAAGCTGTGGGGGTAAGACACCATTTTATAAGTTATTGATTTAATGTTGGTAAAAGCTTCACTGTTGTGGGCAAAAAACACACCTCTGAGTTTGTGCAGATGTTTTATTGTGATAGATCTATTATCCAGCTATTAGAAGATAAATGACTGATCTTTCCCATTTTCCATGCCTCAAGAAAATTGAAATAAGAAGGGGAATATCATTTGGGCTGTATGATTAGGGCAGGTTGGATGGCCATTAATTTAATAGAAGGAAATCTTGGCAGCACTGGCCAACTTGCACCATATTATCAATCAAACCTCAGTGCACTTCTTGTGATGACCCAGCACTCTCCGGTTTTCCCAACGTTAATTAGAATTCATGACAAAATAGATGCAAGGAAACGTTTTGTACCCTTCATAATTTTATAGAAAATTTATTGTTATTAGAGGAACCATTTGCTTAGTGTGATTTTTTTCATTACCAGCTTGTCAACTAGCATAGATAATCTGGAGAAAATATGAGCTCCATAGATGGAGTGTCACTTTTGTTGATGGTTCATGTAGTTTACCTTGGAGCACAGCTAATGGCTGAAGTTCATAGCAACAGCACAGAAAGACGTGGCAACCAAGGGAAGATAAATGAACCATGTTTATTGCTTTAATATAAAAAATACATAAATGGAAAACTGCATTTGAATTTGATGAGCTCATTGCTAGTTTTGTTGGAGTGATTTATTTTTCCCCTTATATAAAAAGCTACTATTGACACAGTGAAATGGAAATTAACTGTCTGTTTTGGGGAAACCAATATTTTTGGTTTTCAAATCTCAGTAGATCATTTTATTTTAATTCTGTACGTTTCTATAGAATATTGAACATTTAATATACCAGAATTATCAATTCTTCTGGCAGTGTTTAGGCTGGGGTCAACTGTTAAAACCATATGATGAATGAAATATCTAAAATCATTAGAAAAAAGATGATTTTATAATATTTTTCCTAGTTACTTTTGTGTTTCCATAAACTTTACCTGAACTTAAACAATTATTTTTTTTCAATTTTCATGTTGTTCGTTAATTCTGTACAACTATTTTATATCTGTAGGTCTTGTTTTGATAAATTTAGTACCATGTGGGAGCTGATTTTCCATTTAATTGTTTGGTGTCTAAACATAATTGAAAAAAATAATCTCTAGGTTTAGGCAAAATAACTTGATTTTACATAGTATTCCTTGAATTCAAACTTTGTTGAATTCCCACTTCGGTCTCATATATTAGTTTATTCTAAGTGATATTACTCATTTTTGTTCTTTAACACCCTAGCCAGTTAAAAAAATATAGCTTAATTAATATGATTGACATATATAAAACATATATAAATATAAATGTTTTACAAATACCATGTTCTTCTATAGTTTGATGTCATAAACTTAGTTGTTTTAAGAGATTTTTAAATGATAATAGTTCTCATATTTTAGAAATATTATTACTGAAGAGTGATTTGTACAGAAGACATCAAAATGTGGAGTTGAAAACACAAACATAACTTCGTTCCCATATCAACAGCAAATAGAAAATTATACATATAATACATTTTTATTTAGTTCACACAAATAATCAAGTCTTCGCTTTTCCGATTGAGGTGCATACATGCTGGGACCAGCAGGCACCAGTACTTGGGCAGGGCTGGAGTCAATAAATGCAGCTCCACGTTTATACTGATTGTCAATTCATAAAATCCCCACAGGACTGGAAACTTGTTTAGCATAATAGCAAGTCTATATTCTGAGCTGTTTTCTTTCAATTGTATTGTTGGTTGCATATTAATAAACTAAATGTCAGCCAAGTAGAGGGACAAACAATAAAAATATGAATACTACTGTATCTAATATTTTTCAAAAAGTACCATTTCAGTAAGTTTTATTTCTGTTTAATTGCTTATTTTAACACATTGGGGAAATTTTAGACGCTACAATGAAGATCCCTAGTGTTCAGAAAGAATATGATATTAATTTATTTTTTCAAAACCATATTATATTGTTGGCTAACTCCAGACATACCAGCAGTACATATATAGAAGTGTTTGTCTATTACATATTCTGCTTAGCTTGTGTCTTTATACTAAAGAAGTCTTAATTTCATCACTTTGCAAAAACATGACAATTCCAAAAACAGCATTTGTGTTTAGTTAAATGGTCTTGGAGAAAAGCTTCCTTTTATTGGTACTATCTTATTTCAACTTACATACATTATTATATAAATAATAATAATGTTCTAAAATTGTAGCCAGTATTTCTTGTAAATAAATTATGTTGATAGAAATTAACAGGTTGATTAAAATATGTAAGATTTGAAAGTGTTTTGTTCTAAAGACATTTATGAGTTCAGCACACATTTTAGGATAGATTCTTCGTAGATAGCATCACTGACTCAATGGACATGAATTTGAGCAAACTCCGGGAGATAGTGAAGGACAGGGAAGCCCGGCATGCTGCAGTCCATGGGGTTGCAAAGGGTCAGACATGACTTAGCGACTGAACAACATGGTGAAATTGTCATTCTCATTTTAAACTGACATGATATGGTCTTTGTTATCGTACTGAGTAATGAATCTTTAGAGTTTGGGTAAGCTTTCAAAATGAAAACTGCCCATAATTAATATGTCTAATCCATATATGAACAGTCCATTGAAATTTAACATGATGAAATAAGAAATATAATTTCTAATACTAATACTTCTGATTCTAAGTGTTAGCTTTTCAGATATGTTTCAGCTATCAATATTATTCTTTTGGGCAGTGACTCTTCAAAATTTATTTGTTATTCAAACATGAGTATTTTATTAGTCAAGTGACTGAATAAATACTGATTGCCATAACACTGATTGCGTCTCTGTAGAATCTTTGATGTAGGGAAACGTTTTTTAATGAGTTACTATTTCTTTCTTTTCTAGTTGGTGGCTGGCAGTGTTGTCATGGCATTTGAAGAAGTTTGCCCAGATAGAATAGATCTCATTCACAAGAATTACCGCAAACTGTGTAATTTACTAGTTGATGTAGAAGAGTGGGGACAGGTTGTCATAATCCACATGCTAACTCGATATGCTCGTACACAGTTTGTCAGTCCTTGGAAAGAGGTAAGTGTTGAATAATCTTATACTTACACAGTATACTGAGAAAATGGATGCGGTTTCTAAAATGTGTACAAAGATTTAAGAGTAGGAAAATATAAAAATCTGGCATGTTTAAGGAGGACTAATTTTTTTCACGTTCTTTTGGAAAGCAGAAAACCAGTATAAATGCATCGATAATTGTTCATTGTTTTGGCTCTGACCGATGCATGTTTAATGACATAGTGAATAAACTTTTGGTATGAGGCCTGGCAAGAGGCCCTTGTTGGGAACAGCAGCTCGGTAAAGTGTTGGCAGTGACATTGCCAAATCATGGATTTTTTTGGTTGTTAGTGTCATACCTTTGAGACCCAACTATTCCAGGCATTCACTTGTGAAAAGTAGATAATGTGATTCTAACATCTGTGAATTTATACTAAAGATAATTTCGCACCTTTACAGGTAAATTGTGAACTCAACTACTTTTTCCTAGTTTTGTATTTCTAGAATGTTTGTTTTACTTTTTTTCGCTTAAGCTGGTAGAACTTTAGTAAAATTAATAATTAAATATACCTTAACAGTGAAGTTGTTTTCTTTGTGCCGATGAACTTTAGATGCATATCTTACTTTTTTTATTACGTTAACAAGTTAGAAAACCTTACTACATAGTTTGCAATAGAGATCTCAGTGTATATGTAAGATTTAAGGGTAAACTATAACTTGTTTAAAGAAAGCACTAAATATTATAAAATAGCACTTGCGTTCATTCTGTACTTAATGATATTTCTTTGTCTTTTTAAAAAGCAGTATTACAGATTTTAAAAACAGAATGGAAAGTAAAAGACCAGATTACCAACCAATTATGTCACAGTGGTTTTTACACAAGCTTATGAATAGTCTTTGTGGAATGTTCAGTACTAATTGCTTTTGTTAATTAGAAATAATATTAAAGTGAGAGAAAAACATATAAAAGGGAAAAATGTTCATAATTCTTGCTTTGGGTGATATATCTAGTTTTCAGATATTTAAGAAGCTTAAATGTTAAAAATATTTATCAGTGTTGGCTGCATTTACCAAGTATTGTTACTGTTAAAAAGTATTTAAGTTTTAAAAAAATATATCTTTAACCAGAAGGCTACTTGTAATATTGACTTCATCTTAATTTTAATATCTAAAAGGTGATTAGGTTATTCTACTTAAAATTCAAAGGAGATTTTAAACTATTCATATGTAAACATCTAATGTCACATACAGCTCTTAGATTGATGAAATTTTAGCTTTGAACAAAGTAAAATTTTGAAGGCAGTTTTGCTGGATTAAGCAGCGTGTCCATGCTGCAAGTGTCTTGACCCTTTCCTGTCAGTGGTAACTTGGAAGAGAGATTTTTTTGTTGCTAATAGCTATAGCTATCTCTTTTATTTCAGCCAGTCACTTTCCAGAATGCTATTCATATATTTCTTTTTTCCTGTTGCATAAGATTATAGGTTATTTTATCTTATTTAGCTATTGTCACCATTTAAAATTTTTTAATTTTAATTTCCTATAATCATCAAATCATTTTCAGTAACTATGTATCATTATGTAGAATCTAGAATTTTAAAAAATGTATTTTTCTTACCTTCTAAAAATAGATTTTCAAATATCTCTTTTTGTAATTGTCTGTGTTTCTATTCCTTGAATTTTATTTCATTTTAGGTAAAGTTATTTGTTAAAGCTGTTCACAAAGCCCAACAGTTAAAATCTACACTGCCATGTATATTTACTCTTTTGACAGATAATTTTAGAAATTGATACTGTAGTGCATTCTTTGTGTTTTCATGTGTAACTCTGTGAACATCAATTTTTACAAACATGAGATGAAGTCTGATCGTTATTCTGGGTGCACTGGAATTGGACTACCTCATTTCTTTGCCACTTCTTTGCAGTCTGACGTTGGCATTATTCTAAATTCTGTAGGTTAGTTGAAATATTTTGTAGTTGCCAGCTCTGCAGCTCTGTCCTCAGGAAGACTGCTTCGGGAGCAACCACAGGGGTTGTAGGGGAGGGTGGGCAGTGCTACTCCTGGGAATCCTGCCACCATTCCAAATGGAGCAGCTTCACCTTTGCTTGCCTTTCATAGGCAGCTATATGTATGATTTCCTTTGAGAAAGGCTCCTTGGCTGGAGAAATGGAAAGAAAGAAAACCACTTAAATAGAACATTTGTAAGGGTATAGCTAACTACAGTCATACGTAGTTTTTAAAATTATAGAAGCAGTCGAAGCACATGGTGAAATAAAAACCAGTCTTTTCATAATCCGTTCCTTTATATATGTTTGCTCATGACTTCCAAAATATTTTTTTAACTCATTTTAATAAGTTTCTGACTGTTTGAAAGTCCATGAACTGTGTAGCCCACCAGGCTCCCCTGTCCATAGGATTCTCCAGACAAGAACTCTGGAGTGGGTTGCCATTCTCTTCTCCAGGGGATCTTCCTGACCCAGGGATCGAACCCGGGTCTCCTGAATTGGAGGCAGATTCTTTACTGTCTAAGCCACCAGGGAAGCCCTGTGCTAGGCAAAGCTAATTTTGAAGCCCCCTCCCCAATCCTTAGTGCTCAAACATTACAATTGGCTAACAACCATAATTAACTTTACTTTTCAAAGAGAAAAATTATGTTTCTCATTGAATTCTTTAAAACCTTTGTTTGTGTTCATATGCTTGAAGGGTAGCAAAAAATTTTTTTTGTTTGTTTTAAGGAATTGAAAATTAGAAGTACCTTCTGAGATGGACTGATGTACATGCTATTTTGTTAGTAAGTCCTCAAATGAACACATCATATACAAACAAGCTTCTTCAGGGGCAGAAGCGGTTTTTAATTTAGTTTATTTGCATCATTATAGATCAGTATTTAGGCTGTTTATATGTAAATGTATGATTTGCGGAACAATTAAGTGTTGACAAAGTAGATTGCAGTCATATCAATTGCAGTGCATTTTCCATAATTTTTCTAACTGACATCTTTGATGATAAATAGTGGATGCCAAGTCAAAGCCGATTATACAGTGCACTAGGAATTCATGGGGCTGTCAGGGAGAAGACCGATTGACTTTAAATTTACATATTAATGAGAAGATTTGTTAAGAGGGTGCTTGACTATAGAAAATAACAGCATATTTATAGGGCACGACATTTTATAAATACAGCTGATGCAGGAAAATGGAAATTAAACCTTTTAGGTTAATAAATTCAAGGGACTGCTAAAATGCATATTTGCATTTTTATTTTCTTAAATTTACCTTACTCTTTACAGTCCAAGTGGCTGCTTTTTTTTTTTTTTTAATTCTAGGTCAACTTTGTATAATTTTCAAGGATATAAAATTACTTAAATATCTTCTTTGTAGCGTTCAAGCTTATTGTAGGAGAATAGTGAAAGTATAAATGATATAAGTCTCTGACTAAAATTGCTTTTGTAGAAGTAATAGATTTTAAAAAATAAATGTTATAAAGCACCAAGTAAATTTTAACAGTGATTTTTTAAAAAAAATATCTGTGGCATTAGTTACAGACTGAAGTGAATCTCATGTCACTGGGCCTGATAAGAATGTCTTTAATTTTGTGAATTTAAAGTTGAATTTTCTTAGGAGATGATGATGGTTTTTGCAATAATTATCAAAATATTTTACTTCACTAGTTTAGAACTTAAAACTCTGTTGTTCACAGTTACTTTTTAGTGTATGATTCCAGATAATAAATTCTGGTGGAAATACGTATTCCAGTTTGAAATTTGAGGTGATAATTCTACTTTCCTTCCTCCCATTATGTCTGTACTTTAGTTGTAAAACCTTACATAGCTGTAAGAAAGTTCCAAGTTTACAGTTACGTTTAAAATATTTTTAAGATAGGTTTCTTAAGTTTTTCAAGGGTAACTATAAAATAAGAACTCATCAGAACACAAAGTTCATGTACATACTTCTTGATTAGCAATTTTCTGCAAGTATGAAGGTATTTGGGGGAAAAATTCAAAACTCCACATCTAGCTCCTGTTTTAGAGGAACCTGAGTGTTAGAGATTATTTTCTAAACTTTCTTTACAGGTTAATTTTCTTTGTAAAATAAATTTTGTATTTTGTTTTACTAGTGGGCTGTATTTGAATCTTACTTGGTATCCTGTGGATTTTTTAAAAAACAAAAGCTTGAAGGCTTGGGGTAGAATCCATGCTTTACAACACACTTTTAAAAGTTTTTTGCTCACTCTTTCAGACAACTATTGAGGAAGGAAAGGTTCAGTGTGCAGTTTAATGGGAAACTGTGGACCACGTGCTGATATTGAAATGAGGTCTCTGTCTCTCCCTTCATTGGTTATGGAGCATTTATCTTAAAGATTACTTTTTGTTGTTGTTGTTTATAGTTTATTTTTGTTTGGCTTTTTAAAACATACATACTTTCTTTTCTAAAGAAGCATTTAAAATTGTATTCAAGCAACGTGTATGGTTTAAAGAGTACTGCAAGGCTTACAAGAAACAACATTTTCCTATCCTACTTTTCCCCATGCCTGTATCAGCTATTTCAGATTCTTTTAGGCCTTTTCATATTTGTGTGCATTTAACTTTCTCCGTGTCTAAGTTATATATATATATATGTATTATATGTAAAGATATATATAGTGTATATATTATATATCATGCATATATATTATATATAATATAAAGATATATATTATGTATATACATTAAGTATATCTTTACATATAATTCTTATATGTGGTGCCAGCATGCGAAATGAGCACAATTTCTGGTAGTTTGAATATTCTTTGGCACTCCCTTCTGGAATTGAAATTGCCTAGTTTATCATGTCACTATTACAAAGCACACCACATTCTCCATCAGAAAATTAAATCGTCTCCAAATATTATTATATATGCAGTTACTGAGATTCTACCAGTTGCCTACCAAATATCAACTCTCCAGCTTCACTTTCTAAATAAAAGAATCCTGATTTTTGTTCAGAGTAGCAATATATCCAGTTAAAATAACCAGCTTCCTCTCAAACTCCCTTGGAGTCAAGAAATGGCTGTATGAACCAGTTGGAGAAATTGAAATAGTTGTGGAGATATTCTGGCTGAGATTCTAGGAAAGCCATTGTTTTCCTGGCAGACTTATTTGATGTATTTATTTTACCCCTTGCCTTTTTTTCATTGTTTCTTCTTGGAATGTATGTGTGATGAATACAAGTACAGCAGCCATTTGGCAGGCATGAAGATGAAGCCACACTCTGGAATTTTGACAATAAAAAAAGTTTTCAGTATGGGTAACTTGATAGTTCTGTTACATATAGCTGAACACATTCTAGTCAGTACTGTTGTCACATATCTAGTATTCCAATAACTTCATACCCTTCCAGGAGATGTCCTGTATCCTCCTGTTCTAATCTGGTTGCTTTCTAGGCTTGCTACACAGCTGTTGTTCTGGAACTTAATTTCTTCTCTCTTCTGTGTTAAATCCTCTATTTCTTAGGCCTTCCTGTCTGTACTGTCCTCTTTTTTGGTTTTCCGGAATGGAGCACGATGGGTAGATGAGAGATAAATTTCAAGATTTTGCAGTATTGCTGTCACACTTGATATTTTGACTGGACTCTTGGGTCAGTCTTCTCTTATGTCTTCTATGTTTGAAATGTCTTGCTACTTTTACACTTCTTGGCCAGATGTAACACTGTTGGATCACATGTTCTGAGAGCTCTGTAGTCACAGATTTTTCTTGTCTGCAGGTAACTCTATTTTTTCTTGTTTGTTTGTTTGAATCCTCAAAAAGATGTTTTTTTGCTTGTTTATTTTTTCTTAAAATATTTAGAGGATTAGCAAGGTTGCATCTTTGGTGTGGATCATTCTATATGCTCTGTATATTCACTTCTTCCTATATTTTAGGGAATTGTCTTTTTATGTTTCAGTTGTTTAATTTGATGGTCAAACTTCTTTTCCTATTCCTTGTCAATTTTATGCTTCAGGAATACAAATTTTTCTATTTTATAATCTTTTGTCTGCTATCTGTCACCTCCATAAATAATTGCTTCAATGTTTGCCTTTTTATTTGCATTCATACATCTCCAGTCTTTTGTGTGAGTGTTAGTAATTTGATTTCAGTGACTTGAAAGTCTGTTACTTAAAATTTTTTCTAAATTTGGTGATGATATTGCTTTCGTTTTTAAGTTTACTCAGGTTTCACTCTTTCCTTTATTCTGTGATTTGAATATGTGAGGTATTTTGGGTTTTTTGAGTTCACATTCTTACTAACTTGCTAGAGAATTTCTTTTGATATATGGAGAACTTTTTTACAGAATAATTTATCTTTTGCACTTTTTTCCTTTTGTGCCATGAGTATATTGCACGGTAATTATGCTCTTCTCCTGTTGCAGCTACGTGGGAAGTGCTGTTACAGACATTTTGTTGATTCTGATACAGTGTGACTTCTTCATTCTGTCCCACCATATCCAAAGACCATTTGTTTCTTCCTCTCAGTTTCAGTCTGACTGTGGGTGGTTTTATTGTGTTCTCATTCAGTTCAGTTGCTCAGTTGTGTCTGACTCTTTGTGACCCCATGAACCGCAGCACGCCAGGCCTCCCTGTCCATCACCAGCTCCCGGAGTCCACGCAAACCCATGTCCATCGAGTCAGTGATGCCATCCAACTATCTCATCCTCTGTCGTCCCCTTTTCCTCCTGCCCTCAATCTTTCCCAGCATCAGGGTCTTTTCAAATGAGTCATCTCCTCGCATCAGGTGGCAAAAGTATTGGAGTTTCAGCTTCAACATCAGTCCTACCAATGAACACCCAGGACTGATCTCCTTTAGGATGGACTGGTTGGATCTCCTTGCAGTCCATGGGACTCTGAAGAGTCTTCTCCAACACCACAGTTCAAAAGCATCAGTTCTTCTGTGCTCAGCTTTTATAGTCCTACTCTCACATCCATACATGACCACTGGAAAAACCATAGCCTTGACTAGATGGACCTTTGTTGACAAAGTAATGTTTCTGCTTTTTAATATGCTATCTAGGTTGGTCATAATTTTCCTTCCAGGGAGTAAGCGTCTTTTAATTTAATGGCTGCAATCACCATCTGCAATGATTTTGGAGACCCGAAAGATAAAGTCAGCCGCTGTTGCCACTGTTTCCCCATCTGTTGCCATGAAGTGATGGGACTGGATGCCATGACCTTAGTTTTCTGAGTGTTGAGCTTTAAGCCAACTTTTTCACTCTCCACTTTCACTTTAATCAAGAGGCTTTTAGTTCTTCTTCACTTTCTTCCATAAGGGTGGTATCATCTGTATATCTGAGGTTATAGATATTTCTCCCAGCAATCTTGATTCCAGCTTGTGCTTCATCCAGCCCAGTGTTTTTCATGATGTACTCTGCATATAAGTTAAGTAAGTAGGGTGACAATATACAGCCTTGATGTACTCCTTTTCCTATTTGGAACCAGTCTGTTGTTCTATGTCCAGTTCTAACTGTTGCTTCCTTGACCTGCATACAGGTTTCTCAGGAGGCAGGTCAGGTGGCCTGGTATTCCCATCTCTTGAAGAATTTTCCACAGTTTATTGTGATCTACACAAAGGCTTTGGCATAGTCAATAAAGCAGAAATAGATGTTTTTCTGGAACTCTCTTGCTTTTTCAACGATCCAGTGGATGTTGGCAATTTGATGTCTGGTTCCTCTGCCTTTTCTAAAACCAGCTTGAACATCTGGAAGTTCATGGTTCACATATTGCTGAAGCCTGGCTTGGAGAATTTTGAGCATTGCTTTACTAGCATGTGAGATGAGTGCAATTGTGCGGTAGTTTGAGCATTCTTTGGCATTGCCTTTCTTTGGGATTAGAATGAAAACTGACCTTTTCCAGTCCTGTGGCCACTTCTGAGTTTTCCAAGTTTGCTGGCATATTGAGTGTAGCACTTTCACAGCATCATCATTCAGGATTTGAAACAGCTCAACTGTAATTCCATCACCTCCACTAGCTTTGTTCATAGTTATGCTTCCTAAGGCCCACTTGACTTCACATTCCAGGATGTCTGGCTCTAGGTGAGTGATCACACCATTGTGGTTATCTGGGTTGTGAAGATCTTTTTTGTACGGTTCTGTGTATTTTTGCCACCTCTTCTTAATATCTTCTGCTTCTGTTAGGTCCATACCATTTCTGTCCTTTATCGAGCCCATCTTTGCATGAAATGTTCCTTTGGTATCTCTAATTTTCTTGAAGAAATCTCTATTCTTTTCCATTCTATTGTTTTCCTCTATTTCTTTGCATTGATTGCTAAGGAAGGCTTTCTTATCTCTCCTTGCTATTCTTTGAAACCCTGCATTCAAATGGGTATATCTTTCCTTTTCTCCTTTGCCTTTCGCTTCCCTTCTTTTCACAGCTATTTGTAAGGCCTCCTCAGACAGCCATTTTGCTTTTTTGCATTTCTTCTTCTTGGGATGGTCTTGATCTCTGTCTCCGGTACAATGTCACGAACCTCTGTGCATAGTTCTTCAGGCACTGTCTGTCAGATCTAGTCCCTTAAATCTATTTCTCACTTCCACTGTATGAATCAGAAGGGATTATTACTTATTATTGTGTGCTTATTACTCTAGCATAAAGGATTATGCCTTATTCTTCTTTGTTTTTGTAGCCTTATGGCATTTTGGGAAAGGAATAACTTGTGAGATAATAAATTCAGTCCCAACAGAGATTAATGTCATTTTTAGGGAAATTGAGCACTTATTTTGGAACTTTCTTAAGTGACCTATACTATCACTGATAACACCCAGTATATTCCTTTTAAGAAATGCTCTTAGCCTGTAAGTTGTTCTTGTTATTATTGTTCAACCCAAGAATTCTGCTGTCCAATACAGTCATTACTAGCTATATGTGGCTGTTTAAATTAACTGAAATTGAAAATCACTTCCTCAGTTGCACTGGACTCACATCAAGTGTTCAGTAGTCATGTGAGGCTGGTGCCTACTATATTCAGTAGTGTAATAGAAAATGTTTCCTTTATCACAGAAGTTTCTATTGGACAGTATTATTGGACTGTTCTATTGGACAGTATTGGTTCTTTTAGGGAGTGCTGGGTTTACTGTTTACCTTCCCACCTGCTTCTCCTTACCGCTTACTTCCACTATGAATCTCCCTCGTGACCTTATGTCACCCTCAGTAGGACGAAAAGATAAGAAAAACTCCTCAGTTTTCCTCTGTCCAGATTGAGAGGCAAGGGTCCTTAATGAACAGTCTCAAGAAGTGAAGAATGTGTTTTTGTAGGGTCTTGTCTTTTTAAAAAACTTTTTAAAAAGTTTATGCCAGTAGTTTGTGACCCTCTTCTTGTTTCTTTCTACTGACTGATTTTTTTCTAGTTTTAATATTTTTCCCTCATATTATTTGTATTTGGGAAAAGTCTATTTTCTGTCTTTCTCTCACCATATTTACCTTGGAGCCCCCAAATGTTCACATTATTAAAAGTATTTTATGACTTGAAACGTGTACTATTAATAAATGAGTTTGAGGAAGAGAGATGCAAAGGTTAAAACATTAAGAAATGTGAATCACTCTCCTGCCCTTTTCTGATGTCTGTCCTTTTTTCACGTGCTTTTCTCCTTGACATTCTGTCATGGATATTTATATCACTGTTTTTTCTTGACCCTATGCCCCATTTGTTTCCTGTTTTTTATTTTTCTTGTTCATCTTATTTATTTTCTCTGTGTTAGTCTTATTACTCTACCATGAAGGATCAATACTGAACTTCTCTTCTAACAGTCCTGTTACTATTCTCAGTGCTGTGATTTCGCTGCTTAGTGGTTTCGCATATTCATCTCATAGAAAATTATGGTTTTATGTAATCTGACAATGTGGTAACTTTAAGCAGTCCATTGCACTCTGTTCTGTTTTTCATTTAGCTGATATCCCCTGGTGGCTCAGATGATAGAGTCTGCTTTCAGTGCAGGAGACATGGGTTTGATCCCTCAATCGAGAAGATTCCATAGAGAAGGGAATGGCTACCCACTCTGGTATTCTTGCCTGGGAAATCCCATGGGCAGAGGAGCCTGGCAGGCTACAGTCCATGAGGTTGCAAAGAGTCGGACACAACTGAGCAACTAACACTTAACATACAAACTTTAAGTTTCTGATACATATATTAAAATTACCGCAGTTCTCCTGGAAATTGCAAGCCTTCAGTACGCTACAGAGTTCCAAAATGGTCATGTCAGACAGATTCTGCTGGTGCGTTGTCTAGATGGTATAGAGAATGTGGCAGTCTATGGCCATACCACCCTGAACGCGCCCGATCTCCTCTGATCTTGGAAGCTAAGCAGGGTCAGGCCTGGTTAGTACTTGGGTGGGAGAACGTGGCAGACGCTGTTGATTGTCTCCAGCAGACACTCCTATTCAAAAAGCACGTCCTTGCAGACAGATTTCCTGCAGGGATTTAGGGCTGTGTCTTTGTAGAAGCCATGTTGCTTCCTAGCCCAAGCTAATCTAGTTAATGTTAAGTACATTCCCTTTGTAGGTGATGAGTTTAGGAATGGGCATGCAACACAGTTCTGGCCAACGTGAAGTAATTTGAAATATGAGAAAAGTGGGATATGGAGGGGTGTATGAGAAACGTTTAATAGAAAAAGTATGAAGACGTCTGACCTGAGGCTGAGATGTAACTCCATGGACTTAATGCTTTTAATTTCTGCTGATGGAATACCTTGATCAGATTAACTCTCTGGAAAATTATTTTGAAAACCAGCAGCTAAAGGCACTATCGGATGATCAAAAGTAGGCAAAACTAGAGTGGACTCTACATGGGAAGGACTGAAGTTTCAGGGTGTGAGTTTGCAGAATTTGCCTCAGAGTACTTCCCAATCCCATGTAATAATGGGAAAGTCACAGTCTTACTTACTTAGGTGTTAGAGAAAAGACTTCAAGGTTGGCAGAATACCTGAAAAGTCTGGAGAAAATTCCAGAAAGGTGTGGGAATGACAGGATGGTGCATGCTTGGAAATACATGTAAACACCATCCAAATCATTAGCTGACCAACTCTGCATGTGTGAGAAAGACTCCAATGGGTGTAGCAAAAAAAAAAAAAAAAAAAAAAGCGGTAATTGGATGATAAGAAAAAAAACTAAATAGAGATTTCACTTGCTGGCCACATTAGGATAGACAGAGTTTGGAGTTTGAAACCAGTAAAGTGCCTGCTATAACAAACTTCAATACATGTGAGAGGAATACAACATGTGGAAGAATTTATAGTGTGTAGTTGGTAATATTCAGAATACCATTTGAAAAAGTCAGCAGACATGAGAAACAAAAATATAGCTAATACTCAAGAGAAAAAGTAGGCAACAGAAACATAATCATCAAGAAGAGGCCATTACCAGACGAATAATGCAGTTACTCCATTTATTTTATTTATATATACACACACACACAGCAAAAATATTAAAAGGCAAGATAGTTACATTGAGTGAACAAAGGAGCAATCTTAACAGGATAAAGACCCAATAAGAAAGAAATAAATGGAAATTCTAGTACTGAAAAACACAATGGTTAAATGAAAAAGGAGCTAGATAGATTTAACAGCCAGGAAAAGGCTGTAAAAATGTTGAGAAACCTGAAGATAGATTAATAGAAATTATTCATTCTGAAGAACCAAGAGAGAAACAAATGAAGAAAAGTGAACAGTCTCAGGGCCGTGTGAACAACATGGAATGAAATCCTTGTAATTAAAATCCCCAAATAAGAGGAAAGAATGAATGGAATAGAAGTAATACCTGAAGAAATAAAAGCGAAAAAAATTTCAAGTTTAAAGGTGAAAAAAACAAGTGTACCCATCCAGGAAACACATCAAATTCCCAGGCAAAAGAAATAAAAAGGTATACCTTTGTACATCATAGTCAAACTTCTGAAATCAAAGGAAAAGAGAAAACCATGCAAGCAGATGGAGATTAAACAATGCATTATATACAGAGAAACAATTATTATGACTGACTGCTGATAAACAATGGAGTCTAAGAAACAATGGAATATCTTTACATTGTTGAGAGAAAAATCTATCAACAAAGATTTCTATATTGAGCAAAAGCATTCTTCAAAAATAAAGATGGAATGAAGACATTTTCAGATGAACTAAATTGAAAAATTCATACATAGGAGAACTGTATTGTAAGTGATACTGCAAGAAGTTGTTTTGGTTGAAGATAAATGATAATCAGTGATGTATACATGTGTTTACATCCATCTGTCTGGCTTCTTAGGTAGCCCAGTGGGAAGGAATTTGCCTGCCAATGCAGAAAACACAGGAGATGCAGGTTTGATCCCTGGGTTGGGAAGATCCCCTGGAGGAAGAAATGGCAACCCACTCCAGTTTTCTTGCCTAGAAAATCCAATGGACAGAGGAGCCTGGTGGCCTGTAGTCCGTGCAGTTGCAGAGTTGGATATGACTTAGGACTTACCGACTGAACACGCGCGCGTGGCAGTGAATATGTGAGGAGTCATGATTAATTTTACCTAAGTTGGGTTTAATTTTATTTTGTAGTTTATGATTTAGTGAGAACCACTCGAAAAGACATTCTACACAAAAAACTTTATCTTATTTCTCTGGTCATGAGATTGAGATTGGTTAGTTTTCAGATGACTGGGGCCGCTCTTTCTCATGTCTTAGAACTCAGGTTGAACATCAGCTTTTGTCATGAGTACATCTTACTGCAGAGTAACATGGGGAAATGCCTTATGTAGATTCTTCAGATTTTTCAGTAACAAGATATGGAAACCAGTGCATTTGTAAACGCATCTCTTAAGTACTGGTGCTGAACGTGTCGTCATGAAAAATGAAAAGTGTTGTGGGTGATTGAGTGCTCTGGATTTTCAGAGTGACTCAAGTCAAAGTTACTGGGCACAGGTGCTTCTATAATTGTGATGTATTGGGGGGTGTTCAGTGTTCGAGGATTCTCAAACCCACACTTCCACCTGTGGTGTAGTGGTCGCTGGTCTGTGGTATAAAGACATATAAAGTGAAGAGCAGAGCAGTTACCTCAAGGAAGGAAAAAATATTTCAAACCAGTATATATGTTTTCTGTTGTTTTATATAGACCTAATTTGAGGAGAAAGAGACTACTTTTTTTTTTTGAGAAAAATATTAAACTTAAAAATGACAGACTTTAAAAAAGAAAGCAAATGTGTGCCATTCATGCTGCATAGTTTACTGAAGCATTTATGATACTGCCAGTCACCTCCTCACTCTGATCTTGTCAGGGAACTCTGACCCACTGCGAGCATGGTGCCCCTCCAGTATGCTGTGGTGTCTCTGGACTGAATGTTTATGTCCTTCAAAATCCACGTGTTGAAATCCTTAACTCCCAATGTGATGTATTTTTCGGTGAGGACTTTGAGAAGGAATTAGATTTCAGTCAAGTTGTGAGTGTGGGGTTCTCATCATGGGAACAGTGCCCTTCTAAGAAGAGGCATTGGAGAGCGTGCCTCCTTTCTCTTTCTCTGCCCGTGTGGAGACATAGTGAGAAGGCAACCAGCTGCTATCTAGGAAGTGGATTCTCACCAGAAAACTGTGAAAAATAAATGTCTGTTGTTTAAGCTACGCAGTCTGTGGTATTTTGTTAAAGTAGCTCAAGCTTGCTGTTATGAGTGAGTATCGCATGGCATGACAGTGCCCTGATATATTCCCCTGTAGCTTTTAAGAATTATGTAGTAGTCTGTGTCCATGGTAGAGTGCAGTCATTGTATTGTTCTGGTTTAGATCTTAGGTTGGTGCTAGCGCTGAGGGTCTGACACGACTGAGTGACTTCACTTTCACTTTTCACTTTCATGCATTGGAGAAGGAAATGGCAACCCACTCCAGTGTTCTTGCCTGGAGAATCCCAGGGACGAAGGAGCATGATGGGCTGCCGTCTATGGGGTCGCACAGAGTTGGACGCGACTGAAGCTACTTAGCAACAGCAGCAGCGCCCTGCGGGCTGCTTGGAATTCAGAAGACAAGTAGGTATACTCAGTGTCTCTTTCTTGGCGACTGCCAACACCATGGTAATTAAAGAAAGAGATGGCAGGAATAATGATAATATTTATAAACTGTGCCTTTCCAGAAATATGCTTTATGAAATAAAAGGTAATTTTTTTGGACTTCATAAAGCTTATATTTAATGTAACCAGCATTTCTCTTACTGAAAGTCAATGTTCTAGAGCTTGATGAAAAGTTAATTTTATTTTGATTTTTATATTAGCATTTGGGGTGGTCAGTACATATGAGTGGAGAGAGACCTACTTTCATATGAAACAAGATATATTAAACTCATTGATTCTTTTAAAAGATTTGTTTTAAATTTATTTTTAAACCAGTCTTAGGTTCATAGCAAAATAGGGTGAAAAATGCAAGGAGTTCCTTTATATTCCCTATGCCTGCCTACCTCCCTGTCGACATCTTTCTCCACAGTAGTAGTACATTTATTGCAATTGATGAACGTATGTTAATACATCACTAACACCTGAAGTCCACCACTTACATTAAGGCTTGCTCATGTTGTCCCTTCTGTTGGTTTTGACAAATGTATAATGACCTGACCCCACCATTGTGATATTTTATAAAATAATTTCACTGTTCTAAAAATTCTCTGTATTCTGCTTATTTATTCCTCTTTCTGCTACAAATCCTGGCAGTCATTTTTTTTTTAAATTGCCTCCATAGTTTTCCTTTGTCAGAGTATCATTTGGTTAGAATCATCCACTCTGTAGCCTTCCTGGATTGACTACCTTGAATAGTAATATGAATTTAAGGATGCTCTGTGTCTTTTCATGTCTCTGTTAGCTTATTTCTCTTTAGGACCAAATAATATTCCATTATCTAGATGCCCCAGAGTTTATTCATCCATTTCCCTGCTGAAGGATATCTCGCTTGCCTCTGTAAATTGGCAGTTACGGGTAAAGCTGTGCAGATTTCTGTGTCAGCTTGTTCTGGCGTAAACCAGGGACTCTGATTACTTATATGTGTGTGTGCTTAGTCGCTCAGTCTTGTCTGACTTTGCCGCCCTGTGGACTGTGGCTTGCCAGGTGCCTCTGTCCACGGGGATTCTCCAGGCAGGAATAGTGGAGTGTGTTGCCATGCCCTCCTCCAGGGAATCTTCCCAACCCAGGGATCGAACCCAGGTCTCCCACATTGCAGGCATATTCTTTACCATCTGAGCTACCAGGGAAAGCCCCTGATTACTCAACCATTTGATAATATTATATATAATTTTGTAAGAAGCTGCCAGATTTTCTTTAATAGTGGCAGTACTGTTTTGTGTTCCCACTGGCAGTGAATGAGAACTTCTTTTGCTTTTAGTGTTGTCAGTATCCTGGATTCTGGCCATTCTGACAAATGTGCACTGCTGCTGCTGCTGCTAAGTCGCTTCAGTCGCGTCCGACTCTGTGCGACCCCATAGACGGCAGCCCACCAGGCTCCACTGTCCCTGGGATTCTCCAGGCAAGAACACTGGAGTGGGTTGCCATTACCTTCTCCAGTGTAAGAAAGTGAAGTCACTGAATCGTGTCCAACTCTCAGCGACCCCATGGACTGCAGCCTACCAGGCTCCTCTGTCCATGGGATTTTCCAGGCAAGAGTACTGGAGTAGGGTGCCATTGTCTTCTCCGAATGTGCACTGGTATGTTGTTTTAATTTGCATTTCCCTAATTAGATGTAATTAATGTTGAACATCTTTTCAGAAGCTTGAAAGTGAAAACTGAAAGTCGCTCACTTGTGTCTGACTCTTTGCAGCCCCATGGACTATAATCCATGGAATTCTCCAGGCCAGAATACTGGAGTGGGTAGCCTTTCCCTTCTCAGGGTATCTTCCTGACACAGAGATTGAACCCAGGTCTCCCGCATTGCAGGCGGTTCTTTACCAGCTGAGCCACAAGGGAAGCCCAAGAATACTGGAATGGATAGCCTATCCCTTCTCCAGCGGATCTTTCCAAATCTATATATCTTCCCGAAACTGTGTATCTTTTTTGGTGAGTTATCTGTTCAGATCCTTTGCCCATTTTTTAATTGAGTTGTTAGCTTTCTCATAGTTGAGTTTGTATATTTTGGATAACAGCCCTTTACCAGATATATCTTTTCCAAATATTTTTCCAGCTCTGTGGCTTGTCTCATCTTTGTCTTGACAGCTTGTACAAAGCAGACAGTTTTTATTTTAATGAAGTTCAGTCTGTCAGTTACTTCTTTCATGGATTGTGCCTTTGGTGGTGTTATCTAAAAGTCATCTCTATACCAAGGTCATCTAGATTTTCTCCTACTCCTACATTACATTCTGGAATTTTATGGCTTGCTGTTCCTCATTTGTCTCTAATCCTTTTTGAGTGAATTTTTATAAATGCTGTAGGTCTGTGTCTAGATTGATTATTTTTTGCATGTTGATGTTCACCACCATTTGTTGAAGACCATTTCTTTTCTACTGTATTGCCTTTGCTCCTTTGTCACAAGTCAGTTAACTGTATATATTCATGCCGGCCTTTTTTGAAATTCCCTGTTCTGTTCCATTAATCTCTTTGTCTATTCTTTCATTAGTACCACACTATCTTGGTTTTCATTACTGTAGCTTTATAGTTTGATCTTGAGTCAGACTCACTGTATAAATGTTAAATTATTGAAAAATTTAAGCATGCACAAAGATAGGGCCAATGGTCTAATGAATCCTCATGTATATACATCATTTAGCCGCAGCAGTCATCAACTCATGGCTACTCTCACTTTAACTCAAGCCTCTTCCCACTTCTGTCCCAAATTTTATATACAATTCAAGATATTATATAATTTCACCCATATCTATTCAGAATATATTTCTAAAACACTGTCTTTAAAGAAACTACAAAGCTGTCTCCATTTTCCAGGTAAGGGATTTAACCTTTTTTTTGGTTCAGTTGAGTGTGTAAAATGAAGAAGGTTGTCTATGGTATATCATTTCATTTTCTACATGTATGGATACTTTAATAGTAGAAAAATCTTTATTTATAAATAAAATTTTTTATACCCATGAGTTTCATCACAAAGATTTTATATATTTGTGTCCTTATTATTACCAGAGTTCCTTTTTGAGCCATTTAATACTTTTCAGTAGGAGCCATGTTTGCTTTGGTATAGGCTGTTTGAGATGCACGTCATCTCAGGATATTCCAAGAATATGGATCCTGCCATGGAAGTGTATTTTAAGCCTGTAGTACTCAGTCATTATTAGCATAATTATTGTTAGAAATCCTTCTGTAAGGAAGACTTGCCTTTTCTCCCCCATTTATTTATTTATTTATTAGTCATTTATTTTCCTAAGTATGGATTCATAGATATTTATTTTATTCTTTGGGTTATGAACTGATAACATCATGATTTTGTTGCTAAAATGATCTAGATTTATTTTAACTGCCTTAGTTTTAGAACCAGCTGTGTTCCAAGGTGCAAAAGAGCAGGTTTTACAGTTCATTGCTGGTTTTTTATATCAGATTTCTGTTAAATGGTTCTCTTTGTAATAATCAGTAATTTATTGTTGTAAAAGGTGAAATAATTTAAATGATCATGAGGTTTAGAAAAATTGCCAACATAAGCCACTGTATAAAATGTTTTAATTAATACCCATTAAAGTCCCCATGGGTGATAATACCTCATTTCTCTAGCCTCAGTGCAAACAATATATAATAGTTGATTTTTAAAAAGTTTTTTGATGCAAGCACTTCTAAAACAATTTTCTGTTTTCCTGCCCTTTGGTAGCAAATGAAAGATACAAGTTAACATTTTTTCTTTCTAAATTGTACCATATTTTATCCGAGAATCAGGAGATCAGATGGTTAAGATTATATGCATAATATACTCTGAATGAGAACTTAGCATAATACCTAAAGGCTGCTATTACTAATACATAATACCTAATAACTGCTGTTGCAGCTTTGTAGGGAAGGCCTTTCTACTTAATTCTAAATTTATAGATGTTTTGTATGAATTAAAACCTCATGAGTGCATGCGTGCTAAGTTGCTTCAGTTGTGTCCGACTGTGACCCTGTGGACTGTGGCCTGCCAGTCTCCTCTGTCCTTGGGCTTCTCCAGGAGGAATTCCGAAGTGGGTTGACATGCCCTCCTCCAAGGGATCTTCCCGACCCAGGGATCGAACCCACACCTCTTAAATCTCCTGCATTGGCAGTTGGGTTCTTTACCACTAGCGCCACCTGGGAAGCCCATGAATTGAAACTGCATAATGTTAATAGCTAGATAAAAATACACTAGAAGGTATTTTTTAAACTGTTTTAAAAAGTTAAGCAATTCCATAGGAAACAAAGTATTTCTAAAATATTTTTTTCAATGCACATGAAGATATATTAGAGTTAGTTCATCTGCTTTTTTCATATATGATGTACAATTAGTACTAAGTTGATGTACTAAGTTGAGCAAATGGAAGTTTCTTTCTATAGATTTCAGCATCTTTGAAACCTTTTTTATCTATATTTACTTTTAAGCAGACTAAGCATCCTTCTGATTGTATCTTGTTTACCTTACTTGTTTAACCAAACAGCAACAGAAAATGTTTCTTGACAAGGTGAAAATAAAATTCTTTCCACCATACATTTAAAATGTTGATTAAGAATGATTATTTTGGAGTTGTTCTAAGTTATGTAAGATACAAAGTATGAGGCTCACTTAATATCTTTGATTATCTGGGCTGTTTTCTCTGAGAGAGCATAAATCATCCTGAGTCTGATCTGTCCTGGTGGTTGCTGAAATTATGGCACTTTATGTCAAAGTTATGTAAAAAAGTGAATCTGACTTTTCTGTAAAAATAATACGAGGTTGAGAGATTTTCCTGGTGGTCTGCTGGTTTAGACACTGCGCTTCCAATGCAAGGAGCACTAATTTGATCCCTAGTCAGGAAACTAAGATGCCATGTATCTGCCAGTATGGCCAAAAAAGAATTAGTTTAAAAATAATAATACAGGTGAAAGTCACTCAGTCACGTCCTACTGTTTGGGACCCCATGGACTGTACAGACCATAGAATTCTCCAGGCCAAACTACTGGAGTGGGTAGCCTTTCCCTTCTCCAGACAGGGTTGAAATCCCCACCAAAAGACTCAGTCTTATCATTAATTCCTTGAATATATTGTCCATAGTTAGGTCTCAGTTCTTGAAAATTCGTGTCTAATAGCCTCATTTTTTAACTTCTCTCTTTATTGTCTTTGTTTTTTAAAACTTACATTCACATCATTGCTTTTTTCTTATATGCATGTTTAGAAATAGGTAATGTATGGCATCCGGTCCCATCACTTCATGGGAAATAGATGGGGAAACAGTGGAAACAGTGTCAGACTTTATCTTTTTGTGCTCCAAAATCACTGTAGTGACTGCAGCCATGAAATTAAAAGACGCTTACTCCCTGGAAGAAAAGTTATGACCAACCTAGATAGCATATTGAAAAGCAGACATTACTTTGCTAACAAAGGTCCGTTTAGTCAAGGCTCTGGTTTTTCCAGTGGTCATGTATGGATGAGAGAGTTGGACTGTGAAGAAAGCTGAACGCCGAAGAATTGATGCTTTTGAACTGTGGTGCTAGAGAAGCCTCTTGAGAGTCCTTTGGACTGCAAGGAGATCCAACCAGTCCATTCTGAAGGAGATCAGCCCTGGGATTTCTTTGGAAGGAATGATGCTAAAGCTGAAACTCCAGTACTTTGGCCACCTCATGCGAAGAGTTGACTCATTGGAAAAGACCCTGATGCTGGGAGGGATTGGGGGCAGGAGAAGGGGACGACAGAGGATGAGATGGCTGGATGGCATCACCGACTCGATGGACGTGGCTTCGAGTGAACTCTGGGAGCTGGTGATGGACAGGGAGGCTTGGCGTGCTGCAATTCATGGGGTTGCAAAGATCGGACACGACTGAGCGACTGAACTGAATGTGTATGTGTCAGAAGCAAATGGCTTCATGAATTTTTGCAAACTGAAGACACTGATGTAAGGAGTACTCAGATTAAGAAACAAATTATAAGTATTCACCAGAAGCCCTTAATTGCTCACTTTCCACTTAATATCCTGCTTTCCTTCTCAAATGGAAACAATATCCTGACCCTCAGTGATACGGCTTTTTCTTCCCCCTTTTTTGCCCTCTTTCCTTACTTTCTGAAAAATTGTTGAACTAGTTTTGAAGCTTTGGATGATTAGTTTTGGTTTGTTTGTGGATTATTACTTGATCAGGGCATCAGCAATCTGAGTTCACTCATTCACTTCAATTCTAGATTGACATGATTAAAATATGAGCTTCAGTTTTATGACCTTAACTTCCCTAGGATATAGACTTCCAGGACTTAAAACCAGAGATTAAGGAGAGTTAGGGATCTTGCTTTTTGGTGGATCCTGATCACCAGCTTTTGCTTCTTTAATTTTTGTGAATCTGCTTAAAGCTCTTTAGGCCTTTCAGATTTTTATTATGTCTATAACAACTCACGCTTTGGGTGGAGAAACAATTGCAAATGTTTAACTGTTAGATTTCTAGGTTTACCACTACTTCTGGGTCTTGCCTGCATAATTCATCACTGTTCTTTTAGCTTTTCAGTGCCTTGAAACAAGTGTGTTTCATTTTTCTTTCCTAGCTCACTATAAGGTTTATCCCAAATTGCCTGTTATTAGAAGCAAAACTCTGTGATCCTATATTACCTGTTTTTAAAAAGTAATCTTTTAAGTGTTACTTTTAATGACATTTTGTGCCTGGGGTTTGTGACTTCTTTTGAGCAACTGGAACTAGCATTGATTAAAGTTGTTTTAGTGTAATGAGTTCCCTAAACGGTACGTTTTGGTTCAGAATGAAGCACCTGTACAAAAGCCTCTTGATACACTTGTAAATCTCAAATAGGAGGCAGTTTCTTTTCTGAGGGATAATTTTAGGGTTAGGGTTTCAGGGGAAACTTTTCTTCATATTTTGCATCTGGGGATATTTGATTTAAAGTGAGGTAATAATTTCTAGAAAAAATTTTAATAAAAGCAATGTTAATTGCTACTATTTGAGTGTTTAATATTCACTGAACAGTAAGTGGTTATATACTTTCTCTAAACAAATCAATCTTCATGAACACTTCCATAATATTATTTGGGCTGCCTAGGTGGCGCCAGTGTTAAAGAATCCTCCTGCCATTGCAGGAGACAAGAGACTGGGCTTTCATCCCTGGGTTAGGCAGATGCCCTGGATAAGGAAATGGCAACCCACTCCAGTATTCTTCCCTGGAAAACTGCATGGACACAGGAGCCTGGTGGGCTGTAGTCCCTGGTGTTGCACATAGTTGGACACAGCTGAGCGCGTACACACACAACACACTCGTGATACAGATACTGCTTTTATCCCACTTTACAAGTGAGGAGGTGAAGAGAAGGAGAGGTCAAGAAGTTGACACGATCGTAGAGGCAGCCCTGATACTGAGCTGCCATGACCTGATACTACCCAGTGTGATTGCATGCATCTCTCTTCGATCCTGTTTAGGCTCGTGTCTGTTCTCATAGGTTGAAAACCTAAGAAAACAGCTAGCAGTGACAGAGATTCAGATATTAAGTTATTGCAGATTGGCACCAGTCCTGTGAGGAAGCCTCATCTCTTTCATTTCATTAGCCTAATCAGTCCTTAAATTTTTTTTCCTTTTAGTTCAAACTTAAGAGAATTATGCTGCTGATAAAAATATATAGTTAGTAATTAGCAGCCAGATCTAAAAAGCTATGCCATGGTGTTCTCATAACAATAGAACTAAGTTGAAATTTCACAGAAAGTATAAGAGAAAGTTTCTTCTGACAGGAATATACTTTGAAATAATAGCTCATATCAATAACTATTTTAGGTATTAAGCAACATGTTCTTTGTGTTTGTTATCCAATAATCCTGTTGTTAAAACTTTGTACTATTTCAAAGAATCCCTTTCATTTTAGTAAGTTACACTAATTTATCTAATGTTAAATGTTAAGAAAGAATTAGTTTATAGATCTTTAATAAAACATTTGAAGCATTAATTTATATAAGTTTTACATAATAGCTTTGTAAGATCTTTGTATGTGGGAAAGATACTAATGAAAGAAAAAAATTCCTTAATAGTCTTCTTACTGCCATAATCCTAAATTCTTATATACTACAATAAGCAATACAAATATAATTCATTAAAATAACATAGTTGGGCTTTAATAAAGTTAATAGTGAAGGAGAACTGGAATGAATGAATAAACTTTTTAAAAGGCAGCATTATGTGCGTTTGAAGATCGTATTTGTTAGTGTGTTTCACACTCATGAATATGATAAATACAGCAGTTTCATCATATCAATTTCAGGTTGATTTTGAACATTTGTTTGATTAATATACACTGAAGATTGTATGTGAGTGCTTAGGCTTAAAGAATAAGTTATTTGTGTATTGGCCTTGATATAAAAGTTTATCTCAGTTATAGTCCTTCTTTTTAAGCACTTAGACAAGTAATTTGTTTTGAATTGTGTATTTGAAGAAGATAATGTTATAATTTCTAGTTTACTTCTAAATGTGGGTATTACTTTTAAAATGCCTTTTGTAAAAAAAAAATGCCTTTTGTTTTCAAAGAGTATAAATTTGGTGAGTTTCTTTTGTTTGGAGAATTTCTTAAAAATTTTTTTATTGTCGATTTAAAAAACACTGGGGTAATATTATTCTTACTTCTAAGAAACCTAAAGGTCATGTTTTTGATGAAAAGTGTTTTCAGTGATATTTAAGTAAAGATTGTGTCTTAAAAGTACTTACAAGGAAAACAGTTCATTAGGTGATGTTAAACTATAACAATTTAGGTAATTTCTTTTATTGTTATCTTATAACAATAGATAAATATATGCAAATTGCTTTTAAATGATTTGCTGATTGTTTCTCCTTAATTTTATTTAATTAAACTTTCTATTTTAAGATAATTGTAGATTCACATGCAGTTGTAAGACATCATATAGAGAGATCTGGTGTCACCTTTATTCATTTTCCTCCAATGGTGACATCTTGCAAACCAGGGTATTAACATTGATACATTCAGGATTCAGAACCTTTCCATCACAAATATCCTTCATGTAACCATTTTATAGCTAAACTCCTTTCCTTCGTCTGCCTAACCCTGCTGCCCCTTAACCCTTGGTAACCGCTCATTTTTTCTCCATCTCTATAATTTTGTCATTTCAGGAATGCTGTTTTAATGGAATCGTACAATATTAACCTTTTAGGATTACTTTTTCTCGCTCAAGTTCAGTATACTTCTCTGGACATTAATCAGAATTGTGTGTATCAGTAGTTTCTTTTTATTTCTGGGTGGTATTCCATGGCGGAGATGTTTAACCATTTGCTTAACCAATTGTTTAACCATTCATTTAAGGACATCTATGTTGTTTCCATTTTGGCTAATAGGGATAAAGCTGCTATGATGTACAAATCTTTGTGAGAATTAATTTCTATCTCCCCGTGATGAATGCCTAAGAGTGTAATTTCTGGGTTGTATGGTAAATATAGGTTCAGTTCTGTAAGACACTGCCAACCTGCCAAAGTGAGTATAATGTTTTGCATTCACCACCAGCATACGAATGACCCATTTCCTTGATGTCCTTACTGTCATTTGGTGTTGTCAGTACTTTCAAATTTAGTTTTAGATGAGAGCAATTTGATGTGTATGCCATAACAAAAGCTCCTTGCAGTGGTTTTAATTTGTGTTGCTTCATGTGCTTTGTTTGCCCTTTGGCTATCTTCTTAGGTAATTGTCTGTATTAGTTTGCTAAGGCTGTAACAAAATACCACAGACTGGTTAAATAAAAAGAAATTTATTTCTCATCGTTTTCTCACAGTTTTTCCAAGAGGCTAGACGTCCAGGATCATGGTGTTAGCAAGTTTGGCTTCTCCCAAGCTGCCTGTCCATGGCTTACAGATGGCTGCCTTCTTACTGTGTTCTAATATGCCTTTCTCTCTTCTAGTAAGAATACCAGTTGTATTGGATTAGAATACCATTGATAAAATCTAATTTAACCTTGAAGTCCCTACTTAAGCATATGGTCACCTTGAGGCTTCAACATATGAATTTTAGGGGAGACATATTTCAGTTATAAGGATATCTTTTGTCCTTTCTTAAACTGAATTGGCTTTTTACTGTTGTGTTTTAGGAGTTGGTCTATATATGCTAGACACTAGCCCCTTGTTTCATATGTTGTTGTACAGTTCTAAGTGGTGTCCGACTCCTTTGCAACCCCATGGACTGAAGCACACCAAGGTTCCCTGCCTTCACTGTCTCCCACAGTTTGCTCAAACTCATGTCCATTGAGTCGATGATGCTATCCAACCATCTCGTCCTGTCACGCCCTTTGCCTCACGCCTTCAATCTTTCCAGCATCAGGGTCTTTTCCAGTGAGTTGGCTCTTCCCGTCAAGTGGCCAAAGTATTAGAGCTTTAGCATCAGTCTGTCCGATGGATATTCAGGGTTGACTTCTTTTAGGATTGACTGGTTGGATCCTCTTGCAGTCCAAGGGACTCTCAAGAGTCTTCTCCAGCACCACAGTTCAAAAGCATCAAATCTTCAGCACTCAGCTTTCTTTATGATCCAACTCTCACACCTGTACATGACTACTGGAAAAGCCGTAGCTTTGATTGTACAGGCCTCTGTCAGCAAAGTGATGTCTCTGCGTTTTAATATGCTGTCTAGATCTGTCATAGCTTTTCTTCCAAGGAGCAAGTTTCACGTGTAGTTGCATACATTCTTTGCCAGTGAATACGTTGTTTTTTTCTGCCTCTTCTTTTTTTTTTTTTAATATTATTTCATTTTGTTTCTTTATTAGTGAAACTGGGCATCTTTTCATGTTTGTGGCCATTTGTATTATTATTATTTTGGCCACACCACGCAGCATGTGGTATCTTAGTTCCCTAACCAGGGAATCCGCTTTCCCTGCTTGGCTCTTGAAATGCTGAATGATTTTTTTGTTGAAACCTGGAAATTTTGGATATTATGAGATTGTGGATCTTATTCAAATTTTAAGTTTTAGCTGGGTTTGTTTGAGACTATTCCAGCAAAGAAAAGTGGGGTGCTGCCATCTCATTAGTGTCAGGTCACATGAAAAGTCCAGGTTCTCCCCTTACCCCCCATTGACACCTCAGGGGGCTCATTGTTACTGTGGGTGAATATGGGATCTGGCTCCGCACTGTTACTCCCCTGATAGCTTTCTGGATGGGAGGGATGGATGTGTCTCATGACTGTTACAGATTTGTCTTCCACTGACACCTCAGAGTGGGGTGTCCTTGTTACCATGGGCTGGTGTTGCTGCAAGTCCTGGGTGGAGTATCCACTAAGCATCCTCTGCGCCCAGCATAGGGGAGCCAGGGATAGAAGTCACCTCCGTATTGATCAGCAGACTTGGATGTCCAAGCTCCCCACACCGTGTTACCTCCTGGTGGGGATTAAAATCTCAGTTCTATCTTGGCCTTTTCTGATAGCACCCCAGTGGAAGGCTGAGGGGAGGAGTGGATATCTAGGCTCTCCTTGTCAGTCTTTGCTTGTGGGATTAGGGGTAGGGTCATGGTTTTTTCTCTAGAGTTGACTGCACTAGAACAGTTATTTTCTTGAAAAGTTTTCTGTGTTCCTAGACTTTCTTTTTCTTGGTTCTTTGGCTACAAGGAGCAGGCTTTGGGGGGATTTGTTTAATCTATATTTAATTGATTTTCTTATTAACTCACTTCTCTTCCACCCAGTCTTTAATATACGAGGAAAAATGAAAATCCAAGGAACTCACTGTTGTATCATTCTTTGGTTCCTGAGGTGTCCATATCCGGCCTTTCTTCTCTCTGCCTTTCTTTTCTTAAATTGTTTTATATATAATGTCTTAGGTTTCTAGTTGTTCTTAGTGTGAGGAATAGGAATAAGTATATCTATTCCATCTTCCCAGAAGTGGAAAATACATTCCAGGTACATGGTAACAGAAATCACCTCTAAATAGTGACTGCACTGTGTGTGCTAAGTTGCTTCAGCCATGTCTGACTCTGTGCGACCCCATGGACTGTAGCCCGCCAGGCTCCTCTGTCTGTGGAATTCTCCAGGCAAGAATACTGGAGTGAGCTGCCACGCCCTCCTCCCCTGACCTAGGGACCAACCCCGTGTCTCTTACGTCTCCTGCATTGGCAGGGGGGCTCTTTACCACTAGCACCACGTGGGAAGCCCTCGTAATTGCACTGGGTCCACTTGAATATGTTCTTTGTGTGCTTTTTGTTGTTGTTTATTTTTAGAACTCCTTACCTGTAGGCTGGGGTTCCCAGGTGACTCTGGTATAGAATCCTGCCAATGCAGGAGACACGGGTTTGATCCCTAGGTCGGGAGGAGGAAATGACAGCCTGCTCCAGTCATCTTGCGTGGAAAATCCCATGGACAGAGGAGCCTGACAGGCTACAGTCCGGGGGGTCTCAAACAGTTGGAATAACTGCACGCACGGACCCATGCACCTATAGGCTACATTTACTGACAGATAATAAAGAATTCAAATAAATAAAAAGTGTAAGACAAAAGCATATAATCAAGTCTCAGGGATATACATAAATCTCAAACTTAGTCTTTCTTGACAACACAGGGGCCTTTTTAATTACCAATTTTTAACCTGTCAAACTTTATTAATGATTTCTTTTATGTGTGTTGCAGTTCAAACAATTTTCTTCTTTCCTCTGACCCTTTGATCCAGTTACAGAGAGACTGATAATTTATGGAAACAGTTTTCAGCTTTGGGTAGTATCATATCATAGGCTTTGTTAGAATTTAATGGTCAGCTTTTCCCTTTGGACGACTGTGGGTATTTCTATGCTAATTTAATGTGAGGTTTGCTATATAATATAAAAATATTATCTCTTGCACTAAAGGACAGTTACTGTGCCATAAAATACAAGAAAAAGTAAGGCCTTTCTTCCATATAAGTAGCATAGTTTCAAATTGCCTCCACAATAGTATTCGTAAAATATTATCATTATTGTAGATGTTTTTAAAAAAGTTTTCTTTGTGTAGTATCTGGGTGGTTCCAGGTCTGAACTAAGCTTGGAATTGGATTTCTTTCCTGTAGGGTGATGGCCTAGAGGACAATGAGAAGGATTTCTATGATTCTGATGAGGAGCAGAAGGAAAAGGCTGACAAAAGGAAGAGGCCATATACTATGGATCCAGACCATAGACTTTTAATTCGGAATACAAAGCCTTTGCTTCAGAGCAGGAATGCAGCGGTATGTAAAAACCATTACAAGAAATAATTCACAGCTTTTTAAAAACAGTGCTTAAAAGTATGTAAGTTCAGCAAGTAATTTTGAGTGTACTAATGGAGCATTTATTTATTTGTTTGTATACTAAAAATCAGGTTTTTATAGGTTACTTGGTTTGGTAGCTGTATGCCTACTGTTCTTCATTTTCTTTTTGATTTTGTAATTGGATTCCTGGGATACGAGCCTAAGATGTTTTGCAGTTGATTGGAAGACTGTATGTATTTCTCTGTTATGAAATTATTGTTGTGAGCACTTAATAAGGTTGTTGTTGTTTAGTCACTAAGTCATGTCCAACCCTGTGACCTCGTGGACTGCAGCATGCCAGGCTTCCTTGTCCTTCACTATTTCCTGGAGTTTGCTCAAATTCATGTCTGTTGAGTCAGTGATCCTGTCTAACCATCTCATCCACTGCTCATTATATTTGTATTTATCTAATAAGAGTTTTGAAAAGACTAGCATATAGTTAGAAACACCTAGCATGATGCCTCATACATGCATAGTAAATTTTACTGGTAGGAATAATTAAAAATCATCTTTACTGAGGTCCTAAGTTTTTGTTTTGCTTTATATCTTTATTTTAAATAACTCTTTATATTTTAAAATATTTTAAAAGAATACAGTTGAAAATTAGAAAATACAAACTAGAAAAACTAATATAAACATTATATTTCCATCACATATCAGTTATAATATCTTAATGCAGTTTTCCCAGATCCTTCTTTTCTGTATAAGTGTTCGTCTGTCATATGTGTGTATGTCTGTACATAATATATTTTAAACCAAGATAAAAGTCATAGTACACATAATATTTTGTAGCATATTTTTTCTGGTTCCCTGTTTCTACTTCAGTAAAATTTCATCTCATGAAATACCAGTTTACCCTAAATTCTTCTATAACTGGTTCACCTATACCAGTTATACTGCATTATATTTGGTTGTTTTATCTTCTGAACTCTCAAGTCTTGCAGAATGTTCTCTGGGTTTGTCTGGTTACTTTCTTTACTATACCGTTATTTCCTCTTAACTGGAAGTTATGTAAGTTTTGATGAATTCAAGTTAAATGTTTCCTTAAACTTATTTTAGTTAAAAACAAATTCTTAACGAATCATTCTGTGCAACTAGTTAAAACTGAAAATGAGAGTTTCCCTTGAACTGCTTTGTTTTCTGATGCTGGAGAGTTTGGTCTTTAGAGCTTTGAATGTGTATCTTAGGAATTAGCAGAAGTTTTTATCCTATACTTCGTATTTAGTTTCTAAATCATGATTAGGTGACTATGTACAATAATGACACATATGTTATTTTATTAATATTGTAAAATATGCTTATATTTTAGTGTGTCCTCACTTGACTTGCTGTTACTTAAGTAGCTGTAACTTGCCAACTAAAATTATAATTTATTCATTTTTAATTTAACTTTGTCTTGGAAATTGGCTTATAGTCCAAATACTTACTGATCAAGAATGTTTTTGAATAGTGAAACAAATAGAGGTAGTTTGTACTGTACCAGTATACTTTGGTTCCCTGCTTCTTTGATTATATACCAGCTAGAGGTAGTTTGCTGCTGCTGCTGCTAAGTTGCTTCAGTCGTGTCCGACTCTGTGTGACCCATAGACGGCAGCCCACCAGGCTCCCCCATCCCTGGGATTCTCCAGGCAGGAACACTGGAGTGGGTTGCCATTTCCTTTTCCAATGCGTGAAAGTGAAAAGTAAAAGGGAAGTCGCTCAGTCATGTCCGACTCTTCGCGACCCCGTGGACCGCAGCCTACCAGGCTCCTCTGTCCATGAGGTTTTCCAGGCAAGAGTACTGGAGTGGGGTGCCATCACCTTCTCAGGCAATGGCAACCCACTCCAGTACTCTTGCCTGGAAAATCCCATGGGTGGGGCAGCCTGGTGGGCTGCCGTCTATGGGGTTGCACAGAGTTGGACACGATTGAAGCGACTTAGCAGCAGCAGCAGCAGAGGTAGTATATGTTTTGTTCCAATATGTTTTGGTTTCCTGCTAATTTGGTTCAACTGGATTTAGAAAAGGCAAAGGAATCAGAGATCAAATTGTCAAAATTCATTCTATCATAGAAAAAGCAAGAGAATTCCAAAAAAACATCTGCTTTGTTGACTACACTAAAGCCTTTGACTGTGTGGATCATGACAAACTGTAGAAAATTCTTAAAGAGATGGAAATACCAGACTACCTTACCTACTTCCTAAGAAACCTGTATGCAGGTCAAGAAGCAACAGTTAGAATCGGACATGGAACAAAGGACTGGTTCCAGATTGGGAAAGGAGTACGTCAAAGCTGTATATTGTCACCCTGCTTACTAACTTATATGCAGAGTACATCATTTGAAATACTGGACTGGATGACTCACAAGGTGTAATCAGGATTGCCGAGAGAAGTATCAATAATCTCAGATATGCAGATGATACCATTTTAATGGCAGAAAGTGAAGAGGAACTAAAGAGCCTCTTGATGAAAGTGAAAGAGGAGGGTGAAAAAGCTGTCTTGAAGCTCAGCATTCAAAAGACTAAGATCATGGAGTCTGGTCTCATCATTTCATGGCAAATAGATGGGGGAAAAGTGAAAATAGTGACAGATTTTATTTTCTCAGGCACCAAAATCACTGCAGATAGTGACTGCAGCCATGAAATGAAAAGATGCTTGCTCCATGGAAGAAAAGCAATGACATATCTAGACAGCAGAGACACCACTTTGCCAACAAAGGTCTATCTAGTCAGTTCAGTTCAGTTCTGTTCAGTCGCTCAGTCGTGTCCGATTCTTTGCAACCCCATGAATTGCAGCACGCCAGGCCTCCGTGTCCATCACCAACTCCCGGAGTTCACTCAGACTCAGGTCCATCGAGTCAATGATGCCATCCAGCCATCTCATCCTCTGTCGTCCCCTTCTCCTCCTGCCCCCAATCCCTCCCAGCATCAGAGTCTTTCCCAATGAGTCAACTCTTCGCATGAGGTGGCCAAAGTACTGGAGTTTCAGCTTTAGCATCATTCCTTCCAAAGAAATCCCAGGGCTGATCTCCTTCAGAATGGACTGGTTGTATCTCCTTGCAGTCCAAGGGACTCTCAAGAGTCTTCTCCAACACCACAGTTCAAAAGCATCAATTCTTCGGCACTCATTCTTCTTCACAGTCCAGCTCTCTCATCCATACATGACCACTGGAAAAACCATAGCCTTGACTAGACGGACCTTAGTCGGCAAAGTAATGTCTCTGCTTTTGAATATGCTGTCTAGGTTGGTCATAACTTTTCTTCCAAGGAGTAAGCGTCTTTTAATTTCATGGCTGCAGTCACCATCTGCAGTGATTTTGGTCTAGTCAAAGCTATCGTTTTTCCAGTAGACATATACTGATGTGAGAGTTGGACCATAAGTAAAGAAGGCTGAGTGCTGAATAATCGATGGTTTTAACTGTGGTGTTAGAAAAGACTCGAGAGTCCCTTGGACTGCAAGGAGATTCAGCCAGTCAATCCTAAAAGAAATCAACCCTGAATATTCATTGGAAGGACTGATGCCGAAGCTGATGCTCCAATACTTTGACCACTTGATGTGAAGAGCCAACTCACTGGAAAAGATCCTGATGCTGGGAAAGAGTGAGGGCAAGAGGAGAAGGGCGCAGCAGAGGTTAGATAGCATTACTGACTCAATGGACATGCGTTTGAGCAAATACTGGGAGATGGTGAAGGATAGGGAAGCCTGGGGTGCTGCACATGGAGTTGGAAAGAGTCAGACATGCCTTAGTGACTGAGCAACAATAAATATGTGTAAAGAAAGGTTGGCTTTGGAAGGATTGTGAATAGATTTTTTTTTTTTTTTTTTTTAGCCTTCTTAGCTTACAAGAGAGACTTTGAGAGTTTGTTTCAGGAAGCTTTGTTAGTCCTGTGTAGATGGAATTGGAGATAACCAATACTGGAGGCAGTGTTGGGAAGCTGTTATGACAGTCTGGATAAGGTGATAGTATATGAATGGTTAGGAATAGAAAAGTTTTTACAGAATATACTTTCTTATAAACATATATAATGTAAGTGTTGAAGGCCTGTGTGGTTGTGTTTTCAGTTGTTTTGGAGTTATGGGAGCTTCCCTCATGGCTTTTACAGATTAGACTATAAAATTCAAATTTGGGGTATTGAAGAGAGATTAAGACACTTAGATTTGTAAATATTGGGGAAAAAGAAGATCCTTTCGCCCCTTTGGGTTTGAGAGTAATTAATGTATCAGAACAAATGACATTCTAAGTAGAATCTAGAATCTTAAAATCATTAACACACATAGAAAGTACAGTTTATTAAGCTTCAGCTTTCTTTTCTACATACAATACTTGTTAGCCATCTGTGAGCTTTAATATTTTTTAAAAATGACTGTCACCTATTTGTAGATTGTCAGTAATTAATTTTTTCTTACTAAAATTTTAAATTCAGCAGAGGCTGTGCTATAATTCAAGTGTATTTGTAGATCACAAGTGAAGAAATTAGATATTCTTAAACTTCTCAATTTCCCAAGTCATGTCTGAAAGCTGGACGTCAGTCTTGTTACAAAAAAGAGAAGTACACAGAAGTGCCATAGAGCAGTAAGTTGAGGAACCTATAACTCTAGTTTTAAAAAGTGTTTCTAGTTCTAGGAGAAACTGTTTTTGCTTTAAGCACCCTCAAGTACTATAAACTCTTCAGGCATACATAGAAGTCCTGCTATATATATGTTACCTACAGCCGAAGCAAAAATAATGCAATATTAATATATCTTCATAACCAAAGACAAGATGATTAATTTTTGTAGCTCTCTCTTCGCAGTTGTCACATGCTGAACTGAATACTTTCACTAAGTGGAAAGTCTGGAGTTTTGATCTCTGGATCTAAGTGTAGAGGCACGTGGGGAAACATAGTCTTGTATAAAACATATTTTATGCATAAAACATTTTATGACAGGGAAAATCTGACTGCCCCCATAATAGCTTTGAACCAAGCACTATTTTTAAGGTTCTACATTTGAAAAACAGGATTTCAAATGCTGCCTTTTTAGAGGAATTGTTTTAATAGAGTTCCCTTAATTATAACTTAAATATGCTGTATTTGGAGGTTCTTTAAAAATTTTAACCTACTTACTACTGTTACCTTTAAGTGTCTGGTTTCATTCCTGTCTCAGAGTAGCACCAGCAGTGGCAACACTAGGAGGACTGTGGGCTTTGGAGTGAGTGTCCAGCTTTGCCATGTACTACTGGCGTGTCAGTCCTTGGGTGATTCACTGAACATTCTTTTGTTTTTTTCTGAGGGTGTACAGGACTGCTTTCCTAGAGCTGCCGTATCAGTTTACAAAAAACTGTGTAGATTAAAGAAATAAAAATTTCTTTAATTTTTTATTAAAGAAAAATGTTAATTTAAAAGTAAATAGAAATTTACTCTTTCACATTTCAGGAGACCCAAAGTCTAAGTCAAGATGTTGACAGGGTGGGTTCCTGCTGGAAGCTCTTAGGGAGAAATTAGCTTCTGGTGATCGCCAGCAGTTTTCGACATTCCGTGACTCACAGGCCGCACTACGGTTTCTGCCTCCGTGTTCGTACTGCCTTCTTCTCTGTGTCCTTTTCTGTCTCTGATAAGGACACTCACATTGGATTTAGGGCCCACTCTATAATCAAGTATGATCTCATCTTGATCATTACCTTAATAACATCTGCAAAGACTGTATTTCCAAATAAGGTCACATTCTGAGGGTAGGCATGCATTCTTAGGGGGACCCTGTTCAACCTGCCACACAGAGGTAACAACTTACTCATCTCATCTTAGTTCATGGGGATTTTGTAGGCGTTAAAGCAAATCCTATATAAGAACATACTTCGAAACTGTAGTGTGGAACTGCCCATAGTTCTTACTGTTTTCATGTTTTATCTTTTAGGTGGTTATGGCGGTTGCTCAGCTGTATTGGCATATAGCACCAAAATCAGAAGCTGGCATTATTTCCAAATCACTAGTGCGTTTGCTTCGTAGCAATAGGTATGACATGATTTTATATGTGTGTTTTCTTTTGTATTGTGTTACTTTACTAGTAATGTTTGAACAAATCAAATGTGTCTATTAGGCATTTAGCACATGGTTCTGACTGTATTTTATCAGTTGAGATTTCATACTTAAGGGGATTATTATAGAAGCCTTTAGATTATTGATTTCAAAGTTAATGTTAAATATTGAAGGTTGTTTTTTTTTTAACCTTAAGCCAAAGAAATTGGAAGTATTTTTTTGTAATATAGTATATGCTATTACAGTAGCCTAGTATTTTGGTATTTCTAGGCATGACAATAAGAATTTTGGGGATTTACCTTAAATCTAGAGTCACTGAAAAACTACATTAAATGTATTATTGTATTGACTAGTATAATTATATAAGACAGAACTGCTTTTTGTAAAGTTGCAATATTTAATTACAGTAGTTCTATTTAAGAAGAGAGCTATAGTCTTAATATTACTTGTTTTAAAGAAATGTATAAGCTTGTTATTTCCTGGAGATAGGCCAGTAGGTAGCAGTGTACTTCTCAGTGTTACCTCTCTGTAATTCAGCACTTCAAGTCAGCAGTTCAGGAAACCTTGAGTTCCTGTCACATGTACTTCGTAAGTTTAAGATCAGATGTTTGTCATTTGTTTTGTTTTCTGTATTTAAGAAAACTGTTGTTTCAAGCTATTTAGCTTACCCTGAATATTTTTCAGTAGTTATTTTAAATTAAATTTTTTTCCTTTGAGTACTTCTGTTAATGAGTTGAGAGAAGAAAGATAAATATTTATTTTTGTTCTTAGCTCAGAATCAGTGCCACAGCTTTCACCCTAGATTGGCTTTGGCCCTTCCTTAGTAAGATGCTATTTCCTTTGTGTTCCTCTGTCTGTTCGCATAGGCATTCTTTCCCTTTTATCAGTTCATTAAGTTTTGTTGTCCATAGCTGGTTCGAATAAGGATCTGGAATGCATCTTTCACATGAAGCGTTATACCAGCTCCAGTTGTACATTCATTTCTTAGATATTTGGACCTAAAATAACATGGCTTTTTTTCTTTTAAAACCTGTCCTTCACTTTGGACAGAACTGAGTCACATGATGAGCCCTCCAGTCAAGAGTTTGTATTAACACTGTGCTTGTGTCTGTTCCGTTAACCCTAGAGCACCTTCTCTGCGTATGTTCAGAGCATGTGCAGCAGTGGCTCTGCTGTTGTAACTCTTCCATTTCATGAATCAAGTCTAGTGTTGTATAGCTTATAGGGAAAGTGTATTTTTAAAAGAAGGCATAAATATCTTAAGATTTGCTAGAAATCTTTCAGTATTATATTTAAGAGTGTCTTTCAATATGAAGCTTACTGCTGATTCTTTTTCTTTAATATAGTGTTTACTTTAGGATATATTTTGTTGGAAAATATACCTAGTCAAAATTCTACTTTAATTTCTAGGGAAGTGCAATATATTGTCCTACAGAATATAGCAACTATGTCAATTCAAAGAAAGGTATGTATGTTGTGAACGCAAAATTTAAGAGAGACATGAATGTACTAGTATCATAAATGTATTTATATATTTATTTTTGTAATCTAGGGTATGTTTGAACCTTATCTGAAGAGTTTTTACGTTAGGTCAACTGATCCAACTATGATCAAGATACTGAAGGTATGCATGCCCTTATTTTTCAGACACTTTAATGCATAATTACTTTGACAGTATTGCTGTAACTTTTAGTTTAGCATTTTCAAAATGGAGACCTATTTTTTTTTTAAATAGATGCATTGGGGGATTTTCTTTATGCTTTTAAAACTACGTTATTGTATACTAATTACTGTGCTACATTTTAATAAGACAAAGTTAAGACATGCTGCCTATACCTTGAGTAACTCACAGTAAGTGAAAGAGACAGACATGTAAATGGATAATTTTAACCTTGTGTTTTAAGTGATTAATAGATGTGAATTGAGTGTTGTGGAAAAAGAGAAAGATGCAGCTAATTTTCTGGTATGTTTAGAGAAGACTGGTGAAAAAGATGACATTAGAGTGGATCTAAAAAGAATGACATGATTTTGTCATTTTTGTTGTTGTTGGTAGGTAAGTTGATAGCAGAGTTGTAGGGTTCAGTGTAGGAAAAAAGGCACATTTTATGCAAATATAAGAGATTATGAAAGAGTTGTATTCAGGGAATGATAACTACAGTATAGAATATAGTTATGAATATAAAGTTATAATGATGAAAACAATATGATACTTGGAATATGTGATAATAACATATGAAGCATAGAAACAAATCTATGCATATCAAATGTATCATACATGAGGGGAGACATTATAAACCAGTGAGAGCTATTCAATAGTAGACTATTCAACAAATATTGGAATGATTGGTTAATCACATGGAAGCTTAAGTTTAATAAAAAAAAAAAAATCTAAGACATGCCCAAATTATATAATTAATTTACAGAATAATTGGTTTGCAGTTAATGAAAAGCATCCAGGTCCGGAAGGTCAAAAGAAAGGTTGAGAAACTTTTATACTGAAAGAAACTAAACAACTAAATATTGATACGGAACTCATACACTATTTTTTTTAATACATTATTGAGATAATTAGTGAAACCTAAATGTAAGTGATTATTGTATAGATTTGATATATCAGTGTTAATTTCCTGGTTTTCTTGGTTGTATTGTGGCCTGTAGGACAATGTCCTTGTTTGCAGAAGATACGTACAAGATGTGTTTGGGGATGATGTGGTATCATTTTGGCAACTCTAAAAGCAAATGGCTTAGATAAAAACTGCTTTTCACCTTTTCTCTATGTTAAGAATATGACTTTTCAAAATAGTACAGCAAAGTAAGATGTTCTCATCAAAATAAAATGAAAAGTCAGTTCATAATCTAGGAGAAAATATTTCCAGTACATAACCTAAAAATTGACTAGTATCCAGAATATATAGGAAGACTCATACAATCTATGCCTTTTAATTAGTGTTTAGATCATTTGCCTTTAATGTAATTATTGATATGAATATCTTTATGTCTACATCTTTCATTTTATTTTTCTGTTTGTCCCATCTGTTCTGTGTTCCTGTTTTCCTTTTTGAAGCTTTCCTTCAGATAAATTGAATATTTTTTTATGAGTAGATACTGAATTTTTTTAGCAAACCTATTTAAGATGAACTTTTAATTTCACATTTCTTTTAACTAAATCCAGAAGAAAGAATTAAAATGTCTAAATATTTGGTTTGGTAAGATGAACGAAAACTAATCAAAAGAATTAATTGGTATCTGGAATATAAAGGTATTACATGGAGGGCAAGTTATTTTCTAACTTTATTATTAAAAGAAAAAGAAAACTGCCTTAAGTTGTTTAGGTTAATTAGATAATAAATTATAAAGTTGGAGGAAACAATTAGCGAAGGTGTAGAATTCTCTTTTTTGTAATTATTTTTTAAGCACCATATAATTATTCTGTTTGTAGATGTAGGGAGACAAAGTTCAACTGAAAGGTGTAGTGTCTCACATTTGTAATAGGCTTTTTTTAAAAAATAGAAATTACCTTTCTATTAAATGGCTAACCTTTATTAAATTTACTTTCTTTGTGTTTTTTTTTTTTTAATTTTTATTTGAAGGATACTTGCTTTACAGAATTTTGCTGTTTTCTGTCAAACATCAGCAAGAATCAGCCATAGGTATACATCTGTCCCCTCCCTCCTGAACCTCCCTCCCGATTCCACCCCTCTAGATTGTCACAGAGCCCCTGTTTGAGTTCCGTGGTCATACAGCAAATTCTCATTGGCTATCTGTTTTACACATGGTATTGTAAGTTTCCATGTTGCTCTCTCCATACCATCAAAAAACATTTACTTTCTCTTTTTCTACCTTAGCTTGAAATTTTGACAAACTTGGCAAATGAAGCCAACATATCAACTCTCCTTCGAGAATTTCAGGTTTGTGTACAATGCTAATTATGCAATAACTTCTAAAGCATCTGTTCAGTTTAAAGTTAGATATATGTCTTTCTCAATTTAGATGTGTGTAATTGTATAAATAAAACTGTATAATTTGGAAGAAGGTTGACGACTAATTTATAAGTTTTCAATAATAAACATCAACTACAAATTTTAAATTTAAGGGAAATAAAATGTAGTCCCTTTCATATTGTAGAATTTGAGAAACTAGTTTATAACTCTTTGTTATCATCAATAGTTTGTGCTACACTCTACTCAGGAAAATGGCTTCATTTCTTATTTGGTTGTCCCTATTTGATTATCTGCTTCTATTTTAGACATTGTCTGCTAGCTTCATGTATAGCTCAAAAAAAAGGTTTAAAATTGCCCTCCTCATGATTGTTTAACTGTTAATGTTTTGTTGTATTTTTAAAATCCTATATGTGGATAGATGAGATGCTTCCCAGATGCACATGCTTCAAAAACATAAAAAAAATTGCCTCATGGCTCTTAGGCTTTTTATGACGAAAGAGTTAGCTCTGAAGACTTAGTGGTAGAGCACAGTAATAGAAAACCTTATATCAATATTGCAGGTTTTACGTTTCATCAGCAGTTTTTTCTTAACTAAAGTATACCGCATGCCATACAGTATTCCCAGAATTTTTGTCTACCCCCAGCTTTTATAGGTGGCTTCCCAGGTGGCTCAGTGGTAAAGACTCCAGCCTGCCAGTGCAGGAAACACGGGTTCGATCCCTAGGTTGGGAAGATCCCCTGGAGGAGGGAGGGCATGACAACCCACTCCAATATTGCTTAGGTTGTGTGATAGGTGGTAACTTTTAAGTGTATAGGGTCCCAGAGAGTAGGACAGGACTGAGCAGCTGAGCATACACACGCAGCTTTTATAGATTATTTTGTTGCTATAATCATTCTTTATGCCTGTTCTAAATTTCTTTTTAGCTATAAAGACCTTGTATTTCTTTTTGACTCTGTGATCTTATACTTTTATCAGGAGTAGTGGGATATTATAATATATTCGTGCTTTGTAATTTTGTAACTGGATTACTATACTTTTATGCTATATATTTTTTTAGAAAAAGTTCTTATAAAACTAGGATATATGCTCATTTTATATTTGCATGGCAGAAAATACAGTATCTCAAGTTCTTACTAGTAATCTGTGGCTATAGAACATTGCTGAAATGTGACTCGTAACTCCTTTTTATAGGTTTGCTTATTTACTTTTCAGTTTCTGTCTCTGTGTTTGCAGTTGTCCCGTATCTTGTCATGTATGATCTGTGTAATCCGTTTGGATGTCCTTTTGCTTTCTGCTTTCTGCTTCTGTCAGGTTACTGGAGTTGTAGGGAGTGAGTCCCAGGTAATGTTATGGCATTGTTTGTCTATTTCAGAATATTGGTAATCCAGTCATTTCATTTAATATCAGGCTATTTAATAAGGTCCATTCTTTAGTCAGACTTTTAAATACATTCTTTGTTTATACATCTGTTTTTATCACTGTCTATACGTGTACTTTTTTTGTGTGTTTATGTGTTATGTCCATAGGTGTTACAGTTTCTTTATAACTTTTTGAAATAATGGAGAACTTTTCAAAGGACTTATTTTTTGTGATTGGGGAAATTAGGTAATCAACTGGGAAATGGTTTTAAATACAGTGATTTTTCCTACAGGGAACTAAGAAATTTAATTTGTTTATTTCTTCAATATTTAATCATGTTTTTGGTGCCATTTTCACCAATTTCATGTGTCTTTTAGATAGTTTTTGGATTTTTCTCCTCCATTTGTCATTTAGACACCATTTAAATGCATATCCTTTTTTGCATGTTAGATGAATAAGGTGTTAATTCTACGTTATGTGCTTGTTATTTGAGTTTGGGAATCTTTTTTTTTTTTAATTCCACTTGAAAATGGGATTTTAAATCCATTTATATTTTGTACATAAATGTGCATATCTATTAAAAGTACATCTCTTTCTGTCTGTATACAATAAAAGCTTAGTTTTTGAATTAGGAAAGTAATAACGAAAGTGACAATTTTTTAGGCCTGTAGTGATTAATTTCTTAAGTTTGTATAAATATGTCGTTTACATTGAATTTTTAAAACATTTTTTTCAAGAAAATCTTTTTCAAAAGTATGATGTTTTATTTTATTGGAAATCAGGTATATTTATAAAGTCTTTATTGAAATGCTCCTCACTGTGGCTATTGTAGTTTTATCACCATTCAGATAACCTTTTTTAAAGTAAAATGTTTATCGGTAGCATATTGCTCCTTTTTCTCCACTTCTCCCAATTTTTAGGTTTAGTATCTCTGAAAAGGCCACCCTTTTTTCATGGATTCATAGATGCTGCCAGTTAAATGAACTGAAACCTACAAAAAGAGAGGTCTCATCATTTCTTTCAACCTTGCACTTAAACTAATTGCTATCTTGGGTGACTGCTCCCCCACTATCTGTTTTGGAGTTATAAGCTACTGTGGCTTCAGGTGAATGAACCTGACTTGAAAATGTGCCCGTACTACAGTCCCATTCTTTAAGTGAAAAAACAGAACTGAATTAAGTCAAAAGGTGGACTTCCTATTGTGCCTATAGAGGAGAAGATTATATATTCTAGAACTTGATTTTGACAGAGCTTCATATAGTAGGGATATTTTTCTTTTCTTGATAGTACCAGTGTATAAACTAATTGAGGCAATGTTTTTTAGACCTACGTGAAAAGCCAGGATAAACAGTTTGCAGCAGCCACTATTCAGACTATAGGCAGATGTGCAACCAGCATCACAGAAGTCTCTGACACATGCCTCAACGGCCTGGTGTGTCTGCTGTCCAACAGGGATGGTGAGTTGGCAGTTTCATTTCACTTGCAAATAATTTATCATTTGGATATTCTTGGCATGATCTACAAATTGTAATTTCTCTTTTAGTGTTGCCTTTGAGCTTTTTCTGTATGTCTGTGATCACAATGAAGTGTAACATTTTATCTTTGAAATACACATATGCACACACACAGGGTTTTTGTTGTTGGTTTAGTAAATTGGATAATTAACTTACAAACAGAATTTTCTTGCCTGAACAGAACTAAGAAAATGTAGTCTGTTTATTTTATTTTTTCACAGTTTATTCACCTTCATTTCACCCTTTCCACAAAGGTTCCATTTTACTGGTTTTTAATGGCATATAAGTCTTGTATAATATTGGTTCACCTGCAGAGGGTGCTAAAAGCAGGCAAATGACTTTACAACAGGAGAAGTTAAAAAGGCTAGATCAGAAAAGTAGGGTAAACTTGTAATTTCAAGTTGTTTTCTCCCAGATTAATTTAATAATTCTATATTCAAGATTAATTAAATGTGGAAATCATCAATTTGGAACATCTTCATGTTTTTAAGCCAATCAGTATCTAAACATTTTGTAGAACTGGATAGGTAATATCTAGTAAAATACATAGTCTAGAGTTCATTCTTTCTATTGTAAAATATGTTATTTCTATGATATGGCTTTAAAATAAATGAAACCTTTTGGAGAAAAAAGACTCAACTCTCACCTTTAAAGGTATTTGTTTATTTAATTAAAAAGAGATTCAAACAAGGGATTCTTTTTAGGAAACACATAATTTGCTGTATAAAATTATTGAAATTATTTGTGGTATTCTAAATAAAATTATGTCATATCTAGACACAGGCATATATGACATAGCAACCATAGGGTGAAACATAACAAAATTGATTACTTTTTATATTTTATTTGAAAATAGCTTTTTACTACAAATATTACTCCTAATTATCTTTTCACACTTGTAGATAGCTTTTGAAAGCTGTAACATTGTTGTAAGTACTTCTAATGAAAAAAACTTCTTGAAACAAAGTTTGTCCCCAAATAAGAGTGATCTTTACAATCAACATAAGATTATAACTGTTAACCTGTCAATTCAAGATGTTATAATGGAGAGAACATTTTTCTCTGTGTAGTATTGTAACTCCAAATAAGTGGCAAAAAAAAAAATTATCAAGGAAATAGATTTTTTTAAAACACTGACTGTAGATGGGGATTACAGAGGATAGGATGCTAAACGTCATTCATTTTATCTATTTCTACTTGTAATAATAGCATCCTCTTTGTGTCTATTTCTGTTACACTTTAAATTGTGAGTTTAAAAATATGCCTTCATTTTCATATGTCTTTAATAATGACTTCCTATTTGATCAAACAAGACACACTTCACTTTGATTGCATACAAAAAGCACACAAATCAGAACACTGGCTAGTTCTTTCACATATAACATATATTCAGGGTTTTTAAATTTTGTATTTTTACTTTTTTTTTCTCGCATGAAATTTTCAAGCTGGATATTAAAGCAGATGTTTCTACTTCAGCTTTCTAGCACATTGATTTCTAAAAAAATATTTTTTATTCACTTCATTTTAAAAAGATGAATATTCTATACCCTTGTAGTACTTCTAAGCGAAGACTAGATCATTTTATAATTAGACAATGGGAGGAGACTAATTTATAATCATTCTTAAAGGTAGATTTACTAATTTAAACTGATATTTTAATGTTTAGACTTTTGTTTTTGGTAAGTCAAAACTCTGTTTATAACCATGGACCTTTTTTTCTGCTGTGAATATTAAGAAACTTAAATTATATTTTTCAGGTTCTGATTGCATAGTTATCATTAGCCTGATTCTTTAACTCTTTATTGTACGTGCTGCACTTCTTTAGTTTGGAAATTTGGCTCAGTAACAATACAGAAAGCAATAATATTTTTCATTTATAATGGCCGATTGTTATAACGGAGCCTCTTTGTCTTTCTATTGAAAGATCTGCTTCTAGGAATAAGTGCTATGAATGAGGCCCTGGATTCTTTAAAATCTCTCAGACCTTTGGGACCTGTAAGGATCTCTGCCTCTTTGATTTTATATTGTAAATACTTCATCATCTCTTTAGATACTGCATCTTGCAGCTTCAGAGACAGCATTGAGGCTGCATTGTTTTTGCGTATATTTAATATATTATTCTTGGACCTGTAGGGCTTTGGGGATTTTTTTTGTTGTTGCTGCTGACTTCTTCCTTCTTGTCAGGGACAGGACTTCTAGGAAGACTTGAAGGTTGTCCTAAAATAGCCCATTATCACTATGTAAGATTCACTGATAAACTGATTTCTTAAAGACCTTAGGGAGAAATCTGCATTTTCAGTAGACTTAACTTAGAATAATTTAACTCCCAGTTGATTTTCTTTCACAAAATTTGCTGGTCTGAAAAACTTTTTTACCATCTACTGTAGACTGAAAGAATTGGGGCAAAAGACTATTTTTAAAATTTTGTTTATATAATTTAAAAACATTTGTTGAAAATTTGAATTAGTTGAGGTATTTAGTGAGTGTAGAATAGATGAATAAGGTATTCACCAGCCTATAAGAAGTTCCTGCCTTTAAGGAGCTCGTATTCTAACAGAGGGACACAATAATATAAAACAAATATACTACAGTCTTCCTATCTATTGAACACTTACTCAGCTGCTAGCTGTTGCTCTCATGCAGAACTAGACTACCTATGTTTGAATGCTAACGTTGTCTTGAATAAATTACCTGATCTCTTTGTGCTTCAGATTCCTCATTTGTAAAATGAAGATAATAGTAGGCTGTACTAATCTTGAGAACCTTAAGTGAAATAAACCAGTCACAGAAAGGTATATACTGAATGTTTCTACTTGTATGAGGTATTAGAATAATCAAATTCATAAAATTCAAGAGTAGAAAGGTACTTGCCAGGGGCTGGAAGACAAGGAAAGCGAGCAGCTACTAATCAGTGAGCATCATGTTTTACTTAGCAAGGTGAGTAAGCTCTGGGGATCTACTGTGTAACACTGTACCTGTAGTCAACAGTAGTGTATCTTATGCTTAAAAATTGGTTAGATGGTAAATCCCCTGTTACGTGTTCTTTCTAAAATAAGTTGGTTTTTTTTTTTAATAGTAGGCTATAATTCTTAGAGTCAGTATAATTAAGTTCTGTTGAGGACAAAGAGAAAGCTTGGAAAGGCCCAGAACACAAGTTCATTTTGTATTTGTAGGGGAGTGCTGAGGTCTTTGAAAGCCAAGAGGTAGCATAAAGGAAAAATAGGGTGGAATTACCCAAAGGGAATGGGAAGGCACCCAGGTTAGGTAAATTGTACCCCACTACCACCACCATCCCACAAGATGTTCAGGTCCTGATGCCTGAAACCTGTGAATATGTTATCTAATGTGGCAAAGGGAACTTAACAGATGTGATTAAGATTCTTGAGATGGAGAGATTTTTCATCCAGTAATCTGGGACCCAATGTAACCAAATGTCAGAAGCATAGATTAGAATGATATCCTTGTTGGAAGGGGGCTTGAGCCAAGGAATGTGGGCAGACTCTAAAATTTGGAAAAGTCAAAGAATGGATTTCCCCCAGAACCTCCACAGAGAACTTAGCCCTGTTGACACCGTGGTTTTAGCTCCATAAGACTTAGGTTAAATTCTGGCTTCAAAGTGTAAAATGATAAGCTCATGTTGCTATCAGCCACCAAGTTTGTGGTAATCCATAACAATAACGATCGGAAGATAAGGTGGCACCATGGCTCAGAGGTTAAAGCGTCTGCCTGAAATGTGGGAGACCCGGGTTCAATCCCTGGGTCGGGAAGATGCCCTGGAGAAGGAAGTGGCAACCCACTCCAGTACTCTTGCCTGGAGAATCCCATGGAGGGAGGAGCCTGGTAGGCTACAGTCCATGGGGTCACAAAGAGTTGGACACGACTGAGCGACTTCACTTCACTTCTTCACTTCAAAGGGTCAGTTCAGTTCAGTTCAGTTCAGTTGCGTCTGACTCTTTGCAACCCCATGAATCGCAGCACGCCAGGCCTCCCTGTCCATCACCAACTCCCTGAGTTCACTCAGACTCACATCCAGCCATCTCATCCTCTATTGTCCCCTTCTCCTCCTGCCCCCAATCCCTCCTAGGATCAGAGTCTTTTGCAATGAGTCAGCTCTTCGCATGAGGGTAAATAATGCCAAATTTTATTTCAACTATAGTTAGGGTTAGTCAACCTTGCCTGTACATGTGAATAATTAAAAATATACAACTTAAAAAAAAATACAACTTGGACTAATTTTGCAATATGTTTTAAAAAGATAAAAATGTATACTATTGATTCTTCAAAACCATTACGTTGCATAGTCATTTCTTACATAACCACTTAGTGTTTCCTAGCAGAGGGTAAGTTTGATGAGGGCAGAGTGTCATTTTGATTGTCTTTGTTTTCCTCATAGCTCCAAGAGGCGGTCTTTATAAAAGCAACACCTGCTCATAGTAACATAGAACATTAAGGGTAAAATGGTAGATTCTGGTTCTGAGTTTGAATTCTCCAGTGCATCTTTCTTTCTTCATCTTTAAAATGCTGATAATAAGCTGCCTACCCTATGTTATTATGAGAATTAAAATATATACATCATTTCTTTAACTAAAACATTGGCTTCCCTGGTGGCTCAGTGGTAAGGAACCCGCCTGCCGATGCAGGAGATCAGATTAGCTCTCTGGAGAAGGAAATGGCAACCCACTCCAGTGTTCTTGCCTGGGAAGTCCCATGGACAGAGGAGCCCGGCGGGCTATATATAGTCCCTGGGGTTGCAAAAGAGTCAGACATGACTTAGCAACTAAACAGCAGCAGCAGCAGCAAACTAAAACATTATGAAATATTAATATATCATTCCCATGAAGAAATATATATAATATGAAATACATATTTCAATAATAATTAGAATGATAGAAAATTTTGCTTGTATTTTTAAAGGGAGCTAGATAAGAAAATATATTTCAGAGAAAATGAGTAACAGAACCCTAGTCATGGCATGTTTTCAGGGTAATATTAAAATAAACCTTTATAATGTATACCAGGGAATCTCTAATATCCATGAATCCCAGCTGATTAAAAAAAAAAAAAGCCACAGTAACAAGGAAAGGCAGTGTTGGTGTCTTTCTTTGGTATTGGTAACCTTAGTAATTGCTTATATAAGATTCATTCCATAAAGTCAGGTGCTCTGATTGGTTTATTGTGTTTCACTGCTGATGCCACCAAAGACGAAGCTCTGGGCCACTAATTAGTCTATAATAATGTAATCTCAGAATCCCAGTTTGAGGATCTGCTTCCTGGAGCCACTCCTCGTACCAGTTACTGTTAAGGCCCTGGCAAGAAACAGGTGATAGACTTGAAAGAGATGACTGAAAAGAGTTTAACGAAGGAACTATTTATTGTGAGTGGGATTAAGGGAAGCCAGCAAGATGTACTGTAATACCCCAGGGCTAGCGGGCTAGCAGAGGTGGGAAGCCTTTGCCATATCTAGAATTAAAGGGGAAGGGCTTGAGGATTGGGAGCAGTTATCAGACCCTGAAGGAGAGAGTCCCTCTTGGAACTGAAGCCTTCAATGAAGAAGTGCTCGCACTGCCAAGGAGATCTGGCAGGAAAGGGATCCAGGTTGTGGATATTTTCTCTTGTTTTATTTTTTGCCTAGTTGTTTAAGAAATGTGCAATGTTTTGCTAAATTAAATTTACATTTTACTAAGAATACTGTGTTTGAGTTGACTTTGAATTGAATTGAAATTCATATTTAAATACGAATAATCAGATTTTTTTTTTTTCTTTTCAGAAATAGTTGTTGCTGAAAGTGTGGTTGTTATTAAGAAATTGCTGCAAATGCAACCCATACAACATGGAGAAATTATCAAACACATGGCCAAACTCTTGGATAGTATCACTGTGAGTACCAGTGAAGGGATCTTTGCTTTCCAGTACCAATTGAACCGAATTTTATTCAACAAATTATGGTTTTGTTAAAATAAATAGACATACTGAAGTATGATGAATAAGAGAGCTGCACAGTCTGGATTCTTGTTCTGAGATTCTGCCCTGCTGTGGAAGGAAGTCGCAGATCTGAAAGAGGGAGAGGTTGCAGTAAACACTGCATATTGGATTGGAATCGGACGTGTCAGCGTGAACTCCGTTTTTGTTAGATAGCTAGGTGTGTGTGTCTGCACACATTTGTATGTACATATGAATGCATTCATGAGTATACAAAGATATGTTTCTTAATGTGGCCTGTAAGGGGACCCGCGTGCGATGATAACCCCAGTACCAGTGAGCACACCTAGTGCCCAGGTCCTGTTTGTTTTCTTTTGTTTTAATTGAGATATAATTTCATAGCATAAAATTCACCCTTTTAAATCTAGAATTCAGTAACTTTTGGTGTATTCACCAGGTTGTGCAATTGGAGGACCTTTCCATCATCCCTAAAATCAGGTCCGTAAGCCAAGGCTCCTGATCCTCCCCATACTTCAGCCCCTGGCAACTACTGATGTACTTTCTGTCTCTATGAATTTGCTTTTTCTGGACATTTCATACAGTTGGAATCATGTGATACGTGGTCTTTTGTGTCTGGCTTTTTTCACTTTAGAATGTTTTCAAGGTTCATGCACAGTGTACAAGTAGTACCACATCCCCCTTTGGGGAAGACTTTGGTTTTTAAATTCCATTCAGCATTTAAAGAAATAGGACTCCTTAGAGAAATGGCTGATTTTAGAGCTGGTCCACGGAAAGAAATCTTGTTGGGCCATAAAAACATGGCTCTGCTCATGGAACGGTAGAGATGTCAGAATTTAAAAGAGTTCCCACTGGCTAATTTGAGCAACAAAATACATGATAGTAAAAGGATTATAACCTATAGAATAGGGTAAGAATCTCTGAATCCAAACTGGATGGATGAATGAATAAGAGGAAAGGAAATATCTTTTACTATATTCTCACCACAGTTCTTTTTCTTCATATCTACTCTTATTGTTGGTTAATAATCAAAGTCAGGACTTCTTACAAAGACTGTATATGAGAGATTAAGAGACTGGATTTGAAAATCACATGACTTGGGTTCAAATTTAGTCTCTGCCCTTTACTAGCTTTGTGATGTTAAGCAATACTTGACTTCTCCTTGCTCCAGTTTTCCTTTCTGTAAAATTGAAACACATGTACTAATGACTTTATAGATCTGTTGTGAGGGATAAATGAGTCAACATAAGTGAAACTTATGTTGGGGCTTCCTGGTGGCTCAGAGGTTAACGCGTCTGCCTGGAATACAGGCGATCCGGGTTCGATCCCTGGGTCAGGAAGATCCCCTGGAGAAGGAAATGGCCACCCACTCCAGTACGCTTGCCTAGAGAATCCCATGGAGGGAGGAGCCTGGTAGGCTACAGTCCATGGGGTTGCAAAGAGTCGGACACAACTGAGTGACTTCACTTTCTTTTAAATGAAACACTGAGAATAGTGCTTAGTGTAAACTTTTATTGTGATCATGGCTGTTGAATTTAATAAGCATCCTTGTTGCTCTTTCTGTTTTGGTTATTTATTTAACATAACTCCTATAGTGTTAATCATATGTCAGGCACTATTCTAAGCACCCTAAAAATATAAATCATTAATTTTAATTACAACTCTGAAAAGTAGGTTCTATTCTGTTTTACATAAAAGAAAACGGAGGCAGGATTATTAAACGTTCTTACAAATATAGAGCAACATAGAGCAACTTAATTCAATGAAAGTTGTTTATGAAAAATCAAAACGGCAAAAGAAAAATATAAAATGTTAGAATAAAAATTTTTAATAAAATAGTTTTTAAGGAAAGGAAACCGAGGCACAGATAGGTTAGGTAACATGATTAAGGTCTTATAGTTAGTAGTCTGCTTTATTAACCAGTACATTCTTGCTGTATTTGTCTTCCTTTTCTAGTCTCTCTTTTTTAATCCAATTCACTTGTCCACTCACAGACCTGGCCAGGACTTTATTGTCGTTTCCTTTTGATTCACTCAAATTGACAAATTAGGCATTAAATTGGTCCATTTGCCTATATGTGGAACAAGTGTTTGACGCTATTTGTCAATAATCTACTGATATGAAGTAGGAGGGTAAAACTTTTTCCTCATGTCTACTGAGATAGATATCCAGCATCTCTGTGTAACCAGACATCAGATTTCAGTAGTATTTTAGTCATTGTAACAATCACAAATACTCCTACTGGTATTTAGATACCTTTTAGACAAGTGTTACACTGCCTAGTAAGAACCACTTTTCTAAGCAAGAACTAAGGAGCCAAAGCTGGAAACTCTAGATCAGGGCAATCAAAGAACAGAAGTACTTACACAATATATGTATATATTTATACACATAATTAAATGTATAAAAATAGACTAAATGAGAACTCTTGAAAAAGAAGGGCCATAATATAAAGGAAATTCTAATCTGACACTAAAAATATTGAGCAGTCTTTGAAAATTTAGGGGTAGGGTATGATTAGTTCAGAGTAAAAGTGTTTTGAAGGTGTCAGGGGAGGAAGAGAGTAGAGGGAGGCGAGCTTATTTTAGTAGTCTCATGTGTTTAAGAAGTAGTAAGGACTTCCCCTGGCGGCTCAGACAGTAAAGCCTCTGCCTACAATGCGGGAGACCCAGGTTCCATCCCTGGGTCAGGAAGATCTGGTGAAGGAAATGGCAACCCACTCCAGTATTCTTGCCTGGAAAATCCCATGGACGACGGAGCCTGGTAGGCTACAGTCCATGGGGTTGCAAAGAGTCGGCCACTACTGAGCGACTTCCCTTTCACTTTTCAGGGTGAAAATAGATTATCTTAGGGTGAAAGCGGTGGGTTTTGGTAGGGGAAATAGTTAATTTCTTGCTTGTAAGTAACGGCAGAGAAGCGTGTGTCAGGTTATGAGAAAGAAATAGGAATGTGGAAGTCTGTATTCCAGTCATCTTGTGCTGTTACGCCTGTTCTGGTCTTGTTAGAAAGGGAGAGGCAGGCAAAGAAGTGTTAGGGCTTTCGGGGGAATGCAGTGGCTGACATACGAAACCTGTGACTGTACACGAGACCTGAAGCAAGCGACAGGCTTTCTTGGAAAAAGAATTTGTTGTCTTTGATTATGTCCCTGTGTGGGGCTCAGGAAAATTCTTGATTGTATCAACTTTCTCTACAACAGTTGATGGAATATGAGCCAAGTACATATTACCTTACAGAACTTACAGCAAAGCTTATTTTTCTGTTTTTGTCAGGTAGAAGATAACCATTAGTGGAATACAAAGTATGATGGAAATTCCAAATTCACAAAAGGAAAAAAAAGAGAAAATAATAAATAATAAATGTTTAAAAATAAAGATGTTTAAAAAATATAAACATAAATAAAATGTTTAAAATAATAAATGTTTAAAAATTAAAATGGAAGAGTTAAAATCAAGAAGTAAGATGGAAGAGTAAAAATCAAATATATCCTATTCTAAATATGAATGGACTTCATTCTCTCATTAGAAGACAGACTTTGGAATGAAAAACAAAAGCCAGTTAAAGGCCATTTATAATTAAAACACTTATAAAAGTTGAAAATAGGAAAGTAGGGAAAGAGATAAGTGAATAGCAACAAGAATGTGAGATTTAAAATTAATTAAGGGCTTTTAACAGGATAAAATGGGACATTATAAAATTCAAAAAGGCCAATGTACAAAGAAATTTAAAAACATACCTACCTATATGTGCAAAAAATATGGCAACTAAATAAATATGTGAAGGAAAAGTCTATGGTAAATGCAAGGAGAAGTAGATAAAATACAGTTTTATTCTTCCAGAATGAAATGCATACTACCTGAGGATTGCTCTAACAGGGTTACATATTACCTTGAATGGGACAGGTGAGGATTTTATATTACAAAAGGAGAGCTGAAAGATGTTAGTTCGTAAAGACTGCCGAGTGATACTGAAGTAGGGCTTTATGGACTTCTTGCCCAAGTGCCTAACTGAACGCCTGCCGTTTCACAAGTTAACTGCACTTGCCCTGCCACCCCTGCTTAATTCACACTTAAGTGTTAATGCATATTGAGTCCAGATGTAGAATACTGGATCAGATTTGCTATTTGTATGCAGTTTGTTTAGATGTCTTCTGATTGTGCCTTTGACAAATTTAAATAAAATTGATGTTTTTGCAGGTTTGACCATACACTGTTGCATTGTGCAGTGAGCTGGTATTGTAACACAATAGCTTTTAAATTGAACTGCTTACAGAGTGATCTGTGAAATCTTTCTGGATGTCTTTCTATAACTGCTATAGTCAGCTTGGAAAGATTATTCATTTTTGCAAGCAGGTTAATGGCTTAAAATGGCAGTGGAAACTGCCTTCTGGTAGAAGGTTTAAAAAGTGCACTTAACCACTTGCTCAGGGCATTTAGAATAAAGGATCAAGCAGAGTCACTTACAGTCCAGTTTGTCTTTGAAAATACTGACAAGTAGAGGTTCATAATGAAAGTATTATATGTGTGCATGTGGGTTAATAGTTTGGCTTTAGCTGTGGAGAACAAAAAGTGGCTAATTTTTGTACTGTTTTTCCAGTTGCTTCAAACCTTTGAATATAGTGGCCATGGATTCATAGTCAGTAGTGTACAAATGAGAGTCTTATAATTTAATAGGCAGGGAAAGGCAGGGCTGGAACCCGAAAATTTAATGCTTCTGATTCCAGCCAAATGCGCAAGATTAGGTTTGGCAGTTTTCTAAGCTTTTTAATGTCATCATCACAAAAAGATTGGTTTCAGTACACTTACTGATATTACTTCCTGTTGTGGAGAAATTTTCTGTGTTTAAAATGTTACTTGGAAATTTTATTACCTTGTTCTGGACTCTACGAATATTATCCTGGCCCTGCTACACCACCGCTACCATCTAGAGATTTTCATTATGAACATTTAGAACTTACTGATGTTTAATTTTTTAAAGAGTTATATTTGAAATGTATGTACATTGTTTAGAGTATTTGGCTATTATTTTAATCTTGGTATATTAATGAATAGGAATAAAATAATCTCTTAGACCTTTGGGGGATTATCCTTTTAACTGAAAAAAAAAAAAAAAAGTGTATAACCCAAAGGATTAAAGTGGAGTAATAGATTGTGATATGTCATAGAATTCTAATTTTTATACTAGCAATATATAATAAAATATTTAAGAAAAGTAAATCTGGCATAACTGAAATCTGAAGTTGCTCATATATTCTTATTTAGAGGTACATTTCATTATGGTAGGCAACTTGAATTGCTTCATACTGGAAAATTTAATGTACCACTCAATTACTGTTCTTTAGCCCAATTTAAAGTAATAGATTGGAAGTAAGACCTTAATGCAGTGTAACCTTTGGATCATTGGAAATAGCCTCTTCCTTCCCAAAAATCAGTATACAGTAAGGATATCAATTTTATCATAATACATGAGTAGATCTGTAATAGCATTTGGTATTTTACTGTTACTTTGCTTAGTACTTAAAATTATTATGTAAATATACTGATTTTCTTCTCTCTTACTAAATTCTAATATTAATTTTAAAGATGGTAATATTAGCATATTATTTAAAAATGTGTACTTGATTTTAAAGTTTTCTGATGACCTCATTCTGGTGAACAACTCGACTTAGTGATGTCTAAATAATGTATTACTTCTCGAAATGGGTGTTTTGAAGGAATTTGAGATGGTAGATATTGTGATAAAATTCTCACTTTGCAAAGGTCTCCAATTCTCTCTTTCTTCCTTAACAGTCATACTGTGTACAGCGTGAAACTGTAATGAAAACATTGGGACTTGATTTGAGAAATTAGAAAAGGACTGCATAAAGAGTCTTACCTCTTCTTGTGATGCTACTTCTTAATGATAGCCAGTGGCTTTTTCATTTATTATAAAAAGCAAATTTTCTATACAGGTGAAAATGTTTGCAAAAACTAATTTGCATACCCCTTCAAATTCCTTTTGGAATAAGGGAGAATACAAATAAATAGTAATAAAACTAATTTGCATGCTCTGAATAAAATGTTCTTCTTAATGGTGCTGGTGGAAGGTTTCCAATTTTTAGCAAAGCATTTATTTTTAAGAAACAAATTATACGGAAAGGTACTTTATTAAAAATATATAATGAAAAATGCCATATTGGGCAAGCTTATGTTATTCCTTTTTCTTTTATTGATGACCAAATAATAGACCAGCATTCACGATTTTATAAGCAGATCTTGATAATTTTGTCAGCGCTGTAGATATAGATATGTAGAAAATCTGTAAATATAAGAGGACTTCCTGGATATACGTTAAATGAATTAATCGATGTAAAACCTTTTATAATATTTAAAGCCTTTTCTGTATTACTATTAAGGAGAGGGTGATTATTTTGTTTGCAATATTTCTGTGTTATCTGCTTCTACTATTAGGTTCCTGTGGCTAGAGCAAGTATTCTTTGGCTAATTGGAGAAAACTGTGAACGAGTTCCTAAAATTGCCCCTGATGTTTTGAGGAAGACGGCTAAAAGCTTCACCAGCGAAGATGATCTTGTGAAACTGCAGATTTTAAATCTTGGAGCAAAATTGTATTTAACCAACTCCAAACAGGTAAGAGACTAATCGTTAGTCTACCTATGTGGAATCTGCTTTCTTCTTTGCTCTGATCAAGCAGCTATGTCCATTTATCTACATTAGTCTGTCCATTCAACAATTACCCGGTGCCTGTTTCTTTAAGGTTTTACTTTAGATGGTAGTTGTGTAAAGAGACGACGTTCTGGTCTAGTTGAGGAGAAAAACATAAAAAAGTGAAATAGTGCAAGGTAAGTACTATAGTAGTGTATTGTGACCCAGTGGAACTCCAGAGGAGAAAGTTATTGAAAGTCTGAAATAGGAGGAGAGAGGTCAGTCAGAGTTTCATTCAAGATAAGACTCCTGACTAAGGGCTTTTAAGGAGTGGTTTACTATACAGAATAAGGAGGGAGGAGAGCAGGGGGTCAGAGTCGTGACACAGCGTGGTGCCCCCAGGAAACTTAAAGCTGAGTTTAGAAAGGTAGGCAAGGGCAGGACTTGATCCTCCATGTGAAGGGAAAACCATTAAATATTTTTAATAGTCGTATAATTGACCATGTTTGCGGTTTAGAATATTCGCTTTTTAAGTCCGTTGACTTTGTGGAACTGTTGATTAGAGAAATAGCCTCTATGTATAAAATGCATAGAGTCACTTCTGTGTATAAAATAGAATATTTCTCATTCTTTTTTCTTTGTCTAAATAGCTATTTAGATAAAGGAAAAAGAATGAGAAATTCTCAAGTAACTCCTCAAATTAATTTCTGTATATTTTCAGGTTGTCTTCATTCCTAATTGTGATGTGAGTTATATTAATATAGCTTTGGCTGATAGGTGTATCAAATTTGTGACCAAATATTCGCAAATATTTTGAGCTTATTTCTATGATTTAGATTTTATCTTTATATTTTAAGTCAGTCTTTGAAAGGAATCAGTTAGTCATTTGCAGGTGTCATGTAAATTAATTCACGCAGTGAGGTATTTTTAAAAAACTGAGTAAAAGGGGAAAACTGTGTTTGCTCTTGAGTTGCTTCTTTATTGATAAAAACACTGTTTTAGCCTGACATTCATTGTTTGTACTCTTCGTATGGTATTGTGAATGTTAGCATGACACCTAGAATATGTGATTTTTATGGCCTTCTTGGAACGATGGGCTTCCCTGGTAGCTCACACGGTAAAGAATCCGCCTGCAATGCGGGAGACCTGGGTTTGATCCCTGGGTTGGGAAGATCCCCTGGTGGAGGGCATGGCAACCCACTCCAGTATTCTTGCCTGGAGAATCCCCATGGACAGAGGAGCCTGGCAGGCAACAGTCCATGGGGTCACAAAGAGTCAGACACAACTGAGCTACTAAACACAGCGCATCATAACAATGGTTTGGCTGCTATAGATAAATCTAGCTTATAGGTTATCATCAAAGAAAAGTAATACAAAATTATACTGTTACTCAACACTGACGTAGTTATGTCTTACAAAACTAAATAAAGGTTCTTTGGAGCAGTAAATAACCAATAATAGAGCATAGTACTCTATGTTCAGAAATTGTAAAGTATATTCCATAACTTTTTATTCAGTGACTTTGAAGACAGCATAGTTTGCACTCAGCTGTTTTTTTTTCCCTTGAACTCATTTTTTGGAGCTGAACTTCTGAAGTGTTGTATTGTGTATTTTAGAATGATACTTCTAGATAGCCATAATAGACTTGACCACCAGCTGGTGAAACAGTTATGTTTAGAAAAAAAACTCATTGTTTTTAAATGATTAAATATAAAAATAGATGAACAGAGGTATCCTGTAAGGTTGTGTTCTGTTCTCCAGTTTCTCATTTCTCAAGGAGTTTTAGAGAATTCATAAGTGAGAATTAGCACTAAAGAATAATGTTTAAGTTCCATTAGACAGCATTTTTAAGTTGCGTGATTCATAATCTACTGGATACGAAATGAGACTAAAATTCTTGTAAATGTAAAAAAATAAATTTTCTATACATGTTACTTTTAGCCATCTTTAAAACTCAGCTAGGGAGACCAGGCCACAGTGTTCAGAAACTGATTTGCCAATATTTGTATCAGAAACTGATGTCCCAGTATTTGTAGATCCAACTTCCCTGTGGCCTAGATCGCTCAGTGAGCATTTTCAGAATTTTTATTGCATTATTTAATTATAGGGGATGTCTAGATTGATTTTTATCAGATATAGGAATTGTATGCCTAAAAATAATTGAATAATAAACTTCTTTAATATCTCAAATGTCTTTCTTTAGTGTAAAAGAGATTTTGAAACTTAGTCAACAGTCTGCTTTTGATAGTATTCAGTAAATTCCTACTGGGCAACTGTAAACTCTGGGAAAATACAAAAAGAAAACAACTGCCTGAAGTCTCTGAAGAGTAATTAAAAGTGGGAAGATTCTGAAGGGAAATTGACACTTTTCTGGGTCTGATCCTGAATTCAGTCTTCAGTTGGCACCACACATAGAGACTGAAACTCCAGAAGGAAACCCAGAGTCCTCCTGCCGGAGGAAGTAGAGGGCAGAGTTTTAGAAAAATACAGGGAATTCCCTGGTGGTCCAGTAGTTAGGACTCCTTGCTTTCACTGCTGAGGGCCCAGGTTCAGACCCTGTCAGGAAGCTAAGATCCTGCAAGCTGCTTTGGTGGGGTCAAAAAGAAAACTACCACCAAAGATACTGAAAAGGAAGGATTCTAGAAAGGAAAGAGCCAGTGTGAGGAGCCTCAAAATCTGAATAATTCTGTCCAAGTCTCTGGCTGACACCTGGACCACATATATGCATGATGGATTTAGAGCCACACAGTTAATAATAAAGGGACTGAACTGCAATTTGAACAGCACTGAGGAGATAGTCTGTATTGTGAACCCAACCTAAAATATAGCAAAGTTTAGGGTTTCTACAGTTCAGCATTCATAATGTCCAAGATAAATCCCAATTTACTCAACATAAGAACTCTAACAGAGAATTACTATTTAATGGGTATAGAATTTCAATTTGTGAAGACATAAAAATTTTTGGAGATTAATGGTAGTAATGGTTGCATAACACTGAACTGTGTACTTAAAAATGGTTGCAGTGTAAGTTTTATGTTTATTTTAGCACAATAATGAACAAGAATAGGAAAATAAGACCAGTTTTCAAGAAAACAAAAGCCAGAAGCCAACTTATAGATGACTGAGATGTGGAAGTTTACAGGTATAAATTTGAAGCAACTTTTATAAATGATTGATGACATAAAGGAAAATGTGTTCACAATAGATAGAAAGTGAACTCTTAGCAGAGAAATAAAAACTAATAAAAAAATAAATGGAAGTTCTAGAACTGAAACATATAGTACCTGAAAAATCAACATTTTGTCTTGTATTACATATTCTTTAATATTTTAATTTTTTGGTATGGAAATGTAAAGCTATTCATATAGTTTTTAAAAATTATGATTAAGACTGTAGATGAACTTTTTCTATAACTTTCTTTAATTTCCTGACTTTGGGCTCTTTCAGTGGAAATTTAGAAAGCAGTTGGTGTGTGATGACTACCTTAGAGCTATTTAATGTCAATTACTAGAAGTCAGGTGGTAATCAAAAGTACAGGCTCCAATATTAGACTGTCTGACTTCAAATACTGTTTTACCACTTACTAGCTACATGATTTTGGACTGATTATACCGTCTACATAAGACTTAGTTTCCTAATATGTAAGATAGGAGTTACAATAATATGGTCAGTTATTTCTAATTCAACATATATATTCCTAAAAATCATTATGCTTTGTAGAAATGCACAGACCATAGGAATTATTGCAAAACTAGAACCAGAGATACAGCACTCAAAAAATTCTTTGATGACACAGGCTATATGCAGTGACATTTTTACCCTTTCTTGGGTAAATTTTCTTGGCATTGAAAAAGTCAAGATAAAATGTATAAAGGTAAAACACTCAAGTTGACCAAAAAAATCTGTATACTGTAAAATTTTTTAAAATCTGGTTTTCTGTATACTATCAGTGAACTATGGGGAAGAGAAATTAAGGAAACAGTCCCATTTACCATTGGATTAAAAAGAATGGAATACCTAGGAATAAACCCACCTAAGGAGATGAAAGACCGGTACTTGGAAAACTATTAGACACTGGTGAAAGAAATGGAAGACGTCACAAACAAAAGGAAAGATATACCATGTTCTTTGATTGGAAGAGTTACTTTTGTTAAAATGACTATACTACCCAAGGCAATCTGCTGATACATTGCAGTCGTTAGCAAAATACCAATGGTGTTTTTCACAGAACTAGAATGAGTAACTTCAGAATTTGTATGGAAACAAATTCCAGATAGCTGAAACAATCTTGAGAAAGAACAGCTGAGGGAATCATACTTCTTGGCTTCAGATTGTATGTGAAAGTGAAAGACGCTCAGTTGTGTCCAACTCTTTGCGATCCCAGGGACTACACAGTCTGTGGAATTCTCCAGGCCAGAATACTGGAGTGGGTAGCCTTTCCCTTCTCCAGGGAATCTTCAGATTGTACTAGAAAGCTACCATAATCAAGACAGTATGGTTCTGTCACAAAAACAAACATATAGGTCAGTGGAACAGAATAAAGAGCTCAGAAAACAACACACACACTTAGACAGTCAATTCATCTATGACAAAAGAGGTAAGAATATACAATGAAGAAAAGATAGACCCTTCAGTAAGTGGTGCTGGGAAAGCTAGACAACTATATGTAAAAGAAAGAAATTAGAATGTTCTCTATCACTGTATACAAAAATAAACTCAAAATGGGTTAAAGACCTAAATGTAAGACTGGATACTATAAAACTCCTAGAGAAAAACATAGGACACTCTTTGACATAAGTCACAATATTTAGTTGGATCCATCTCCTAAAGCAAAGGAAACAAAAACAAAAATAAACAAATTGGACCTAATTAAACTTGAGTAAATCATGAGAAACACTGGGCTGGAAGAAGCACAAGCTGGAATCAAGATTGCCGGGAGAAATATCAATAACCTCAGATATGCAGATGAACACCACTCTTATGGCAGAAAGTGAAGAGGAACTAAAAAGCCTCTTGATGAAAGTGAAAGAGGAGAGTGAAAAAGTTGGCTTAAAGTTCAACATTCAGAAAATGAAGATCAAGAATTAAAGATTTTAAAATTTAAAAATAAAAACTAAAAAAAAAAAAAAAAAAAAAAAACAAAAAAAAAAAAAAAAAAAAGAAAGAAAATGAAGATCATGGCATCTGGTCCCATCACTTCATGGCAAATAGTTGGGGAAACAGTGGAAACAGTGTCAGACTTTATTTTTGGGGGGCTCCAAAATCACTGCAGATGGTGACTGCAGCCATGAAATTAAAAGACTCTTACTCCTTGGAAGGAAAGTTATGACCAACCTAGATAGCATATTAAAAAGTAGAGACATTACTTTGCCAACAAAGGTCCGTCTAGTCAATGCTATGGTTTTTCCAGTAGTCATGTATGGATGTGAGAGTTGGACTGTGAAGAAAGCTGAGCGCTGAAGAATTGATGCTTTTGAACTATTGTGTTGGAGAAGACTCTTGAGAGTCCCTTGGACTGCAAGGAAATCCAGCCAGTCCATTCTAAAGGAGATCAGTCCTGGTGTTCTTTGAAAGGAATGATGCTAAAGCTGAAACTCCAGTACTTTGGCCACCTAATGCAAAGAGTTGACTCATTGGAAAAGACTGATGCTGGGAGGGATTGGGGGCAGGAGGATGAGATGTCTGGATGGCATCACTGACTCGATGGACGTGAGTCTGAGTGAATTCCAGGAGTTGGTGATGGACAGGGAGGTCTGGCCTGCTGAGATTCATGGGTTCGCAAAGAGTCGACACAACTGAGCGACTGAACTGAACTGAAACTTAAAAGCTTTTGCACAGCAAAGGAAACCATCAACAAAATGAAAAGACAATCCACTGAAAAGAAGATATTTGCAAATGATGTGATCAATAAGGGATTAATATCTAACATATATAAACACCTCATATAATTTGATATCAAAAAAGCAAACAACTTGATTGGAAAATGAGCAGAAGAACTGCATAAACATTTTCCCATTGAGGAAATGCAGGTGACCAACAGACACATGAAAAGACACTCAGAACTGCCAGGCACTAGGGAAATCTGGATGAAAACCACAGTGAGATAGCACCTCACACCTGTCAGAATGGCTGTAATCAAAGAGAACACCAATAACAAATATTGGCAAGGATCTGGAGAAAAGGAAATCCTTATACACTGTTGGTGGGAAGGTAAATTCATGGAGCCATGGTGAAAAACAGTATGGAGATTTCTCAAAAAAACTAAAAATAGAACTATCATGTGACCCAGCAATTCAAATCCTGGGTTGATATCTGACAAAAAAATAAAAAATAAAAGCACTAATCAAAAGATACACACACACACACAAAATACAAGATACGTATACCCCAATGTTTATAACAGCATTACTTGACAATTGCCAAGTTATGGAAGGAACCTAAGTATCTATCAACCAATGAATGAATAAAGATGTGATATACATAAATATATAGAGGGAGACAGGGAGGGAGGGAGGGCTAGATATAGATATAACAATATAATGAAACATATATGATATATAGTACAAATACATACACTGTATAGTGTATATTATATATTTACATATTTATATATTTGTATATTGTGTATATATACACACATACACATGTGATATATGTCTATACTGGAATACTCACTCATTCAGTGGCTTCAGTCATGTCTGACTCTGCGACCCTATGGACTGTAGCCCACCAGGCTGCTCCATCCATGGATAATGGAATACTACTCAGCCATAAAAGAGAATAAAATTTTTGCTATTTGCAACAGCATGCATGGACTTGGATAGCATCATGCTAAGTGAAGTAAGACAGAGAATGACAAATACTGTGTGATATCACTTATATGTAGAATCTAAAAAGTACAACAAACTAGTGAATAAAACAAAAAAGAAGTAAATTCACAGATAGAGAGTATAACTGCTGGTTACTAGTGAGGAGAGGGAAGGGGGAGCGGTGACATGGAGGTGGGGGGAAAGGTTGTTACAGGATTTTCTGAAATCATCTCTGAAACTTTTGAAAATTGTAAAGCAGTATAGAATTTAAAGAGTCATTTAATAAAATTTTTTAATTAAAAAAATATAAAGTTCTAGTGAAATGATGAAATTGATTAGCTAGAAGACTAGTGCTGCTTACATTTGCCTCTGATATATGTTAAGAATTCTGTGTAGTTCTCCTAAGTTTACCAAACACATTTGCTAGTATCCTTCTGTTTAAAAGTTACAACCATGTGGAACCAATTTTAAATGCTGAGTCCTGTATGTTTTTTAACATTCCATAAACAAATATATGTGTAAGCTGATGTTAGGACTATAACTTTTTCATTATTTTGTGTTGACCTGTAATATTTGAAGAAGGCTGCTGCTGCTGCTAAGTCACTTCAGTCGTGTCCGACTCTGTGTGACCCCATAGACAGCCCACCAGGCTCCGCCATCCCTGGGATTCTCCAGGCAAGAACACTGGAGTGGGTTGCCATTTCCTTCTCCAATGCATGAAAGTGAAAAGTTAAAGCGAAGTCGCTCAGTCGTGTCCGACCCTTCGAGACCTCATGGACTACAGCCTTCCAGGCTCCTCCGTCCATGGGATTTTCCAGGCAAGAGTACTGAAGTGGGTGGCCATTGCCTTCTCCTTTGAAGAAGGCTGTTGTTGAGCAAATAGTGTTTACCAGTTTATTACTTGTCAAGAGTATTTAGGTAGAAATATGATGCCCATGTTTTGAGAAGTTTTTTTAGAATATTGGATTTCTTCATATTTACAAAGCATTCCCCCAAATTTTTTTCCCAGAAATGATTCCTTAAACAGGAAAATAATATGGCATAAAAATTGAATACAAAGCTGTATATATGCTATTGAATATTTCTGTTATCTATGGTACATTATAATATTCTCTTCATCTTGTCTGATTTTTTTTTTTTTTAATAAAACCCATTTGAATGTACTGTTGAATGTGCAGTCTGGTTTTGATTGAGCCTTTGGTCATATTGAAATGCCGTGATTGTTTACGTGATTGTGTCTGTTGTCTTTGCTACTGTTGCCCAGGACAGATCTGATTTTTATCTGTTGTTTCAGTGTCCCATCCAGTTTAGGCTTTATCCCGGGGTTTTCCTCTTTAATGAAGCTGTTGTTGTTATTGTTCAGTTGCTAAGTTGTGTCCGACTCTTTGCAACCCTATGGACTGCAGCATATCAGGCTTCCCTGTACTTCACTGTCTCCCAGAGTTTGCTCAACTTATGTCCATTGAGTCAGTGGTGCTATCTAACCATCTCATCCTCTGCCACTCCCTTCTTCTTTTGCCCTCAGTCTTTCCCAGCATCAGTGAGTAGGCTCTTTGTATCAGGTGGCTGAATCACTGGAGCTTCAGAATCAGTCCTTCCACTGAATGCATATTCAGGGTTGATTTCCTTTAGGATTGTCTGGTTTGATCTCCTTTCTGTCCAAGGAGAGTTGCATTAAAATAAGACAGAGTAAGTTTGTAAGTTTCCATGTTGTACTTCTAACCTTTGCCATGGTTTTGTCTAGTGGCCTGTGAAACACAAGTGTAGTGAACAGAAATTTCATTTAAAAATGAGAAACATTTAAGTGGAAAGACTTTGTCTTTCTTTTCCCAACCTTTTTGAGATACAGCATGACTAACCTTTCCCATTTAGAGCAACGTGTAGGATGTGTACTGAGAAAACAAAGCGTGCCCTGATAAGGCAGGTCCCTCTTTTTTCCAGTGGTGGTGACATAAGTGTTGAAGTGTTTTATCTAATGGTAACTTGATGGTAACCAGCAGGTTGTGTCACAGCCTGTGCAAAGCATTAAGCTCCCAGCTGTCAGTGGCTGGAGTAAGAGGGAAACATGGGAACTTAGGGGTTGGTTGTGGACGAAATATGTGCAGGAGATAGAGACAGAACAACCTTGCTATAAACTATTCAAGAGAGTGGTCAGGGCACTCTTGCTACAGTAGTTTTGTCATTTACTGTGTACTGTAAATCTAAACCCTGTTTATTTTATTGGGCAGTTCTTTTTTTTTATTTTGTTATAATTCCGGCAGCAATAAATTCTGAAAACTTGAAGTGTATGTTTAATGAAGAATGAAGTAGAGAATTTCTGTATCATTATTTAACCTGCACAAAATGTTCATCAGCATGTACCATCTACCACAAAAATCATAGTGATACCACTGTCCACACAACAAACTGAAGATAAGGTAAATCTGCTAAAACAGGGTCAGCGTCTGTTTTCAAAACTGGAAGATATTTAGGAAGTCTGGGCCTCAGGGTGACGATTTAATGTATGTAGGTGCCAAATATGTTTACATCCCTTTCTGTGAGACATGATCTCATATAGATCAAGTAACTTTTAAAATTTAGTTTTGTTTATTTTTATTACAAGTTTTCTTTTGCACACATGAGGAATGAAGCAATGACAGTTATTGTACTGGCTCCATTAGCAGAAAAAGGACCCAAATGATGCTGCTGGTTTTCAAATAAAAAACAATTAATTCCAATAATAGACCATTTTTACTCAAAGCTTTTGTACATTTCTTCTGTCAGTGTAAATGGAATCTGAGTAAAGCTTTTGAAAGTTTATTCTGTCAAAATCACTGTAAAATGCTATTGTAAATTTAAAAGCCCCAACGTGGCTTTCACTGAACGAATGTTATGGTAAAAGCAACATTCTTATTAAATTAAGAAAACTATGGAACAGAAATATTTTGGGCATTGGTTGTGGTGCATGCAAACTCACTCTGCTTATTTTACCAGTTGAAATAAAACTATAATGATCAAATATACTGATACTTGATATGTGTGGTTTAACTAAACTACAGAATTCTTGTGATGAAGCTAATATTGAAAAAGCATACTTCAGCATGACAGCACACACTCTCATACTCAAGTTTCTGCTGCATGTGACCAGCAGGATTTTAGAAATGTGATATTGTGAAAAACTACATTGTAAATTAGCCTGTGTTATATACTGGCTTTTTTGCCTGGATTAGGTGGCTGGATGCATGGGAAGTAGATGAAGTGAGATTTTTGTGTGTTGGTTAGATTTTGATTCAAAATCATTTGGAAACCTTTAAAGTGTTTACCAGGTAGAGTTTCAACAGCCTTAAGCTTTTGAAAACTTTAGCAAAACAGCAGTTCTTGGAAACAAATCTTGCAAAGAGAATGACATTGAAATATATCCCGATAAAAACAAAGGAAGAATTGAGCAAATTAAGTGATAAGAGCTAATAATTTATTGTAGAAGTTCTTTCATTTGCAATATTTCAGCTATGATGAAGACTTTTTTGATGGAGCTACTATTTTAGTTGGTTAAGTTTATATTTTATATTAGAATGAAATGAAATTGAGAAGGCAGTTGATTTTGCAGTAGCTCAATTTGATGAAATATTAAACTATAGAGAATTATTCAAAAGTTTTATCTCATAAAGATAGTTTTGTTGGAGGGAAAAAATTTAAATATCTAGGCTTGAAATATTTACAAATTTTAACATGAAAGCATTGAGAGTATCCTTTATTCAACAGAATTTTTTCTATGCTTATTGGACCATTCAAACTGTAAAGAGGGCACTTTCTCCATTAAAAATATTAAGTTCTATAGCAAAGAATAAGTTGCAAATGTCAGTACTTTCATAATTAGTGATCATAAAGTTCCATTTTGAAGATAATTCCATTTTGAAGACATAAAATTGTATTCTTTAGATAAATACCAGTGACTTGGTTTTAGAGATAGAGCTAAGAAATTGATTAAGGTATGTGAATAAAGAGGTATGTGAGTAAATTAATTATTCTGTTTATGTTTTTAATGTATCATGGGACCTGGATATGTTTTTATCTTTTAGAATTTTAATTTTGAAAATACACGTGCTATAATTATTTCATAACCCACCAATATAATAAAGCAAGTTTTATAGTCAATAAGTGCATATTATGGAAATTATATAATCTTAATAACTTAAAATTTTCTGTCTCACTTTAAATAGAGTCAGTTAATATTTCAAATAATTAACTTCCTAAAACTTAATTTCAGAGACTAGAAATGAAAGCGGGATGAATCACCCCACTGGCTTAAAAAAGTGCTGCAGTGAATAGGCTTTTTAATCTGATTTATTCTAGGTGCGTATTCTAAATCCCAGCATTCAGATATACTGTAGAGAGTTAGCTTCGTTATGAATTCTCACTACAGTTGAAGAAACTTAACAGTAGGATGTATTTTCCAGGTTATCTCAGCAAGTTGATTGCACAGTCCAGTGTACCTTGGATTGACCTGGGTTATTCACTTGGTGACTGTTTGGCTGATTGTCCTTAAAAAATCAATCATAGAAATTTTCTTATGTGTCGTTGAACCAACCTAGTCTAGTAATTAGTGAATAGCAGTTGTTGTTAACCAAATTTAGAATAGCTCTATTAATACTTTTCATCTGTATTTTTTGTAGTTCTACTTTAGTAAAACTAGGTTAATGGTTTTTAAATAGATTGTTGCTGAAAGAAGGTTGCTTTCTATCCAAATCAATTATCTTAATGAATTAATATTGTAAAAGAGTTTGCCACACCATTCTTGTATCTTGACTTGTTGGTTTAGAACTATCTTCAGCTCTGCCTGACTTGATGGATTTTATTGTCTTTAATCCATTTCTGATGTCTATAAAATGTTCTAAGGTAGATGTTTATTTTTTCCATGTATTATGAATCCTGTTTATGGTTAGAATTGTATACGTGTAACCTTCTAAATTAAAATTATGCTTTTTCAATAAAGTAATGAGTTGAAAATACAAACCTTATTTTGTTAACATTTCAATTTTGGTTTAATTATTATTAAAATTATCTCAATATATGTTAATGTAGTACAGTCAAAAATTGACTTAGGAAATCTTATTAGAGTGTAAAAGCTACTATAATAAGTTGTTCCCTAACATAAATAAATAAATGACCAATATTACTAGAGGCCATAAGCAATATGGGGGAAAAAATGGAAGGAGTCTTTTATCCTAGTTTTTAGAGGGCATCAGCAGCTTGCTTTTATGAAAAAGTAACAGCTAAATGCACTGCAAATAATTTGCAGTAATCCAGTTCAGTGATTCATGTGTCTGCTTTAATGGGTCATAATTCAGGGTAAAGTAACTGAGTGCAGACACTGCTTATGCCGGGGACAGTATCTCTTCATAAAGCACACCTCAGGAGAAGCAGTTTGCCAGCCCCCTAATGCTCTCTGATGTTTTGATGTCCTGCATATTTTTCCGATTAAGTTTTGAGTGCCATGTTTTTAGTTGTATTTCCACATTCATTATTCTCACGTAGACCCTTCAGCGGGTTTGCCATATATGATTATTTTTTTAATGATGCCTTTCTTTCCACTTCAGCAGTTTAATAATCTAGCACATGGCTGCTTCTCAGTGCTCAGCATTCACCTCCCCAATACTGAAGAGGACATGTGCTTTGGCTTCAGAATTCCATTTGCAGTGTTAGAAATGCATATTCCCTATGGAACAACATTTGTTTGACATAACCATTCATTTTTATTACCTCTTTAAATATGTTTATCCAGAGTTATCAATAATCATAAATAACTGTATTCTCATCTTGTTCTGTTTTTTCCAACAGACAAAATTGCTTACCCAGTACATATTAAATCTCGGCAAGTATGATCAAAACTACGACATCAGAGATCGTACAAGATTTATTAGGCAGCTTATTGTTCCGAATGAGAAGAGTGGAGCTTTAAGTAAATATGCCAAAAAAATATTTCTGGCGCAGAAACCCGCACCACTGCTTGAATCTCCTTTTAAAGGTATTATTATCAGAATATACCTACAGAATATTATATGTTATCTTAAAAATTATGATATTATATCCCACTTCTAACATGTTTAAAATTTATCTCTTAGAAAATATGTGATTAGTGTGTATAAATATATAAATACGAAAAGTGTGCTTTCTATTCATTCATCTCTTCTCCGAAACAAGCTTTATATTAGTTCAAGTTTATGTTTTTATAGGCCTTATTTACCTAAATAATTTCAGTCTTCTGGCGTTTATTCTTACCAAATGACTTGACTGAACAATAGATGAAAGCTGTGTTGTTTTTGCAGACATTGACTTCATTTCTGGTTTAAATAGATAGCTTTGTTTAATAAGGGATATATAATTCACCTTAATAGTGAGTTATTAAGTATTTTGTGTACACTAACATAAGCTTTTCCGGAAAGAATTATTTCATAGAAATATTCCTTTATATTTGTTTGCTTTTCAGAGATGGAAATTGACTTATTTTCCCCAGCTTTTTAAAAGGAGTAATTTATCAGTTTCACAAGTAGCCATTACAGTAGGAATCAAATGATTATATACTTTGGTTTTCATATTGTTTCTTATTTAATTGTTGTAAAGGGATAAAAAGCAGTTCAGTTTTGTAGTAAAACTATTAAAATTCTGAATGTGTTGGTGGCAAGACATGTATATGGATTGTTTAACTGTGCTGTCATTCTTAATATTCACAGTAAAGTAATTTTTAGAGAAGCTACATATCAGAGCAACACCTCTAAACACACTGACTGATTAGCTTTTTTATTGACCATTATCGGGGAGATTATTGTAATCTATGGACTGAAATCAGTTTTTTTGACCTGTGAAGAATTTCCTAGTTTATATTTATTCCTTGACATTTGAGGTAATATGCCAATTACCTTGAGCTCTGATTAGGATTGTTCTCTGTTATATGCAGCTCAGATTGTTTATTTTATATTTTCCTTTATTTTAATAGATAGGGATCATTTCCAGCTTGGCACTTTATCTCACACTCTCAACACCAAAGCAACTGGGTACCTGGAATTATCTAATTGGCCAGAGGTGGCGCCTGACCCATCAGTTCGAAATGTAGAAGTAATAGAGTTGGTAAGTTGACCTTTCTGAAATTAATTTTGTCAAGCAGTAGGAGATTCTAGGATAGCTGCTGTTTTGTATAAAAGCTTTTTTTGGGGGGTGGAAAACTTGTTCTGGTATTTCTAAATGTAATGTGTTAGATATATCTTGCTGCTATGGGAACTAAATATTGTAGTATTCCTATGTCATTGTACATGTACTGTTCCTTTTCTTCAAGGAAATAGAGAATTGAATTCTCTGCATCAGTGCCACCCACATTTGTGATACTGCATTTGTAGCTGTGCAGATTCAATTTCTAAGGTATTTAGTTTCATTGAGTTGAGCTTTTCCCACTTAGTTTAGAGACTCATAAGCTTCCTGTCAATATTTTCCAAATCATTTTTGCTATCTCTTCCAGAAACCATACAAAGTGTTCTTTTGGCTTTTCTGAGGAACCTTTTTCACATGAAGCCAAATATAAATAGGAAGCATTATGTACCAAAAATATCCTTGAACAAGGTCACAATTAATGAATAATATATGGCTTCACATTAAAAAAAAAGGTCTCTGTATAAATACTCTTTTCCTAGGTCTTTATAACATGCTGGCCACTAAAATAAGAGAATTGATGTTCTTTCCTAGTATTATCTCTTTCTTTCTTATAAACAAGAAAAATAAGGAGAGGGGTCTTCTGATTGTCTTTAGAGATTGATTATGTGAAATGTATCTGATATTTTTTTAAATAGAATTAATAAAAAGAACAATTATGTATTACATCCTGGGTGCCTTTCCAGTACAGCACATATGCTGAACTAGGATTCAGGTAACTAGTCTTTATCTATAATTCCTATGAGAAAGTCAGTTAATCTTCTTGCCTACTGACTTTTCCCTTTACAATGGGGAAAAAACTGTCTTCCTTTAAATAGAAGAATTCCGTACCCACACTTTGCAGCTTGTAGCGTCTTAGTTCCCTGATCAGATATTAAACGTGGGCCACAACAGTGAAAGTGCCAAGTCCTAACCACTAGACTGCCAGGAAGTTCCTGGGGCACAGCCATTTAATTTGACTGCTTTGAAAAGTATGTTTCTCTTACCTACTCAAACTTATCTGGCTTCGGAGTATGGCCAGGGCAATAATAACCAGTAACTAACCCTGGTAGTGTTCTTTGATAATATTTTATAATCATTACTTGTTTAAGCCTCATAATTATTATAAGTGGTGGTGGTTGTTATTCCCGTTTTGCAAATGACGAAACCAAGGTTCAGAGAACTTAAATTGCCCAGGTTCCCATAGCTAGTAAGTGATAGAACTGGGATACCACTCCATATCTGAGTCCACTGTTCACACTCTTACTGCATTTTATTATGTAACATGATGAGAGGAAGCTTGAGCTTGTTGCAATTCTAGACTGTCCTTAGTATTTATTAACACCACTGTTTTCAGGTTGTGACAAATTATCTCTATTTAGAGATGATTTTTTTTTTAATATAAAACTAACAAGTTCCATGTTTCTCCTTGCAACTAAGTTTGGTGATTTCTCCTCAAATATACATACTACTCTTAAGTATTCTTCAGAAAGATTGGCTTATTTATGAAACATTTGGTCAGATACTAGAATACAAAGAGAATGTTCTTTGTTGTAAGTAATACTCTCTCCTAATTTCTTTTGCCTGTTTGTTGTTTTTATGGTTCTGTCCCTTTTCATTATTAGGTACTTAATGTTTTGGCCCAAGTGGAATCATCCTTTTATCCTACCCCTACTTCTGCCCTTATCCCTCCTCCTTGTTGCCCCAGTCCACAAAAAAAAGAAGAAAAAAGTCAAATAAAAATATCATCTCAGAAATTGATAGCAATGCCATGCGATTTAATTTGGTCTCAGCAGTGTTCTTATATTGGCTGATAGATTGGTTGTTTGGCTGGCTTCTTCCATTTTCTTGTACTCTTCTAAGCATTTAACTACCTATAGGGACAGTACTTGAATAACCTTTTTCTTATATTCATTTCACCTGTCCAGTTGAACAGGGACAAATTGATTCCTTTTTCATTTTGCTGATTACATTGTGGAAATTAATAATTGGTAACTTATTATGGAGAATAATTATAACTGATGGAACTTGGTTGGAAAAAACTCACTCTCCATTGATGCCATGTAGAAAACAGTTTCAATCTGCTTGTCTCTGGACACATTGACTTGAAATTATACTATAAAGACTTAATTAAATATAAAAATAGCATATATAGTTCTATTATCAAATTTGGCTGCAGTAGTGTAGAAAGTAGTGTTCACATAATCTTTCTTGCCTTTCATTCTACCTCACCCCTCTCTGAAGTCGCATCAATGTATTTATGCACATAATATATGTGTGACCCTAGTCTTACTGTCATCTTACAGGGTCATGTCTTATTACTATGAAATTTAACTTAGCAAGAATAACAGCCTAAGTTTAGACAATCTAATACTTTAATCAAAACAATATGGAACCTAGTCACACTGACACTGGGAGTCACTGCATCACACGTTTCCATTTCCAGGATATTAGCTACTATATATATTATGCCACTAGTAAATTTTCAAGATTCTTTGCAATTTTTGTTTTTACTTGGTTCTAGAAGATCCTTTTCTCTCAGTTTTGCATATCAAGGGTATTTTGCTTTATAAACACATCTACTATCAATATTTTATCTTACATTGAAACTTTCAAATTAGTGCTGTGTTATTTTTTTCCTCCTCTCTTTACCCTTTTATTTCCTTTGCTAAGAATGATACAGTTATCATAGTCATAACAGACCATAACAAAAATTAAAATACTTTTTAGTCTTTACCCTTTAAAACCTTAAACTCCATGAATAGAGAATCCTTGGCCCTGTCAAAATATTATGCCCCTCTGAGCATAGGCGCCTGATTTTCCTTATATGATGACTTAGTCTTGTCCTGAAAGCCATAGTCTAACTAAATAATTTTTTTTTCATAAATTGACCTGACACACATTTTACTAGCCTGCAGAAAAATGTATTTGGATTTAAGAAAAATATGAACTTTACTGTTTATTAAATATAGGAGAACTTTGTTTATAGAGTACTGTCTTTATTCATATCTGGAGGACAAAGCATTTTAAACATACATAAAAAGCAGTATTGTTGATCTTATGTCAGTATCTTACTCAAATATATTTGAGTAATTTTTGCTCATTTTTCTATTATTGTCCAGATAGTAATTTTCCAGATTACTGAAGCTTACCTTTGTAAGCAACATATCTTAAGCTCATAAGCCCTCTATGCAGTGGTTTTCCAACCTAGCTTTATACTATATTCATATGGAGATCTTAAAACAAATGTGTCAGGCCTGTACTAGACCAATCAGAATCTTGGGAAGTGGGTCCCAAGCATTAGCATTTTTAGCATTAGTATTTTTATTATTGATATTAATATTTTTAAAAAGTATTCTCAGGTGATTCTGACAGAGACATCCAGTGCTGAGAACCATTCTTGAGTAAGAACCTCAGTCTTACTGTAAATTTCTTTACAACAGATGGTACCCTAGCAGGCTGGCACATAGCAAAAACTCTGAAGTGTGATAAATAAATGCATCTTAACTGTTCTTGACCTTTTAAAAAATACACATTTCCTTGCCCTTTAAAAGAGAGTGTATGAAGCATGATTTAACTTTTTCATAATGAATCAAAGTCACAGTTATGAAAATAATTTATTTTACTTCAATACACTATATTAAAGTTTTTAAGGGTCTGTCACCCAACTAATAGTTTTTGTGGCAGACACATTTAAGATGTATCAGTGTTCAAAATATTCAAACATCTCTGATCTCCAGATGCTGATGTTCTTGCAGGGATAGACTGACAATTACAATAAATATGTAAATTGTATACAGTAGTATATTAGAAAATAATAAGTGCTATGACCAAAAAACAAAGAAAAAAAAATTAGTGCAAAGGCTGCTCCATCCCTGGGATTCTCCGGGCAGGAATACTGGAGTGGGTTGCCATTTCCTTCTCCGGGAGATCTTCCCAACCCAGGGATCGAACCTGGGTCTCCCGTATTGCAGGCAGAAGCTTTACCATCTGAGCCACCAGGGAAGTAAGATCAGCCTCCACGGGGGGTTGAAATTTTCAGTAGGGCGGTCCTCCCTGAGGTGGCACTTGTACAGAATCTTGAAAGAAGTGAGGAAATGAGCCATGTGGTCGTCTGGGGTGAGGGTGCCGGAAGTAGGAGCAGCTTTGGAGAAAGGCCTCAAGGAGAAGCACGTCTGGGGTGTCTGAAGACACTGTGATGAGTGGCTGGAGGGAAGTGGGCAGGAGGGAGAGCAGCTGCAGGAGTCAGGTAGGGCTGACAGGTTTTTATCATAAGGGCTTCATTTGTTCTAAGTGAATGCGAAGCCTTTGCAGACCTTTTCAAAGAAAGAGGAGCTTGATTGGAATTAATAAAATCTTTCTAGCTGCTCTTTTGAGCCAACTTGGACTGGGGGTGAGAGATGGAACTAGACACAAGATAGCCAGTCAGAGACTATCGTGGTGATCCGAGAGAGAGAGATACGGCTCTGAGTAAGGTGGTAAAGGACCAAGGGGCCTATAGGCTTTCTTGATGGATTAGATATCTAGGATATGACAAACAGAGAATTACCCCAGGGTTCAGGCTGTTGAGATGGTACAGGCTATTTGTTGCCTACACTAAATGTTTTCATTATTTTATTTTTAAAAACCTCAGTATCAAGGTAACTCAGGTGATAAAGATTCCACCTGCAATGCTGGGGAGACCCTGGTTCGATCCCTGGGTTGGGAAGATCCCCTGGAGAAGCAATCGGCTACCCACTCCTATATTCTTGGCCTTCTCTGGTGGCTCAGATGATAAAGAAGCCGCCTGCAATGCATGAGACCTGGGTTCAATCTCTGGATTGGGAAGATCCCCTGGAGGAGGGCATGGCAACCCATTCCAGTATTCTTGCCCAGAGAATCCCCACAGACAGGAGCCTGGCAGGCTACAGTCCATGGGGTCACAAAGAGTCAGACAGACCTGACTGAGCAACTAAGCACAGCACACAGAACATCAAGCTGTGAAATTGGATTTCTTACTGCTCTTACTACTTCTGCCTCTAATTGCCCTTGTCTCTTCTACACTGTCTTACTTTAGCTTAAATCTTCTATAGGCCAATGAATACAAAAGTATTTAAAATTATATGTTATGTATAAGGTTGTGGATCTAAAACAATAGGTTCTGAGTGAGAGTTTATGTTTCTCTACTTAGGGGTAGTGGGAATCAAGACTTCTCAGTGTTGCCTTTTCTACTGAGGCTTTAAACTTCCTTCTGGTTTCACAGAGTATTCCAAATGATTAAGTCTCCCTTAATGAGAATTCCTTGATATTTACATTTTTACTCTTTTTAAATCAGGCAAAAGAATGGACCCCAGCAGGAAAAGCAAAGAAAGAGAATCCTGATGAGAAATTTTATTCCGAATCTGAGGAGGAAGAGGACTCTTCTGAGAGCAGCAGTGACAGTGGTGGGTCTTTCATTCATTGGAAAACTTGGTTCACCGTGGCTTATCGGCCGTGCTTCCCATAGAACAGTGAGGCCCGGAACGTAACATTCAGCCGGCAGGTTTAGGTGACGCTTATACGACTGAAACAGTTCCTTTCATTTACATGGCAAAGTAACTTTGATATGTAAGTTTTCGAAGTAATTTCTAACCGCTTTTTTTTTGACATTGCCTCTTAGACCCATAACTAAAAAATAATAGAATTGAAAAAAGGGCTCATGCTTTTCTGAATTCTAACCCACACTGCCTGGGATGTTCATTAACGTGTTGAAAAACATAAATTTACATTTGGTAAGCCTTTGTTTTCAGTATTTGACAAATTAGTCTGTGGTACGTTATTTTCTGAAGTAATAAGCTGAAAAATGGGGGAAATTACTTCAATCCAAACAGTTAATGCTAAAAATATGGAATTTCAGGAATGATATAGACCATTGAGAAAGATATGTTGTGTAGTTAAGAGTGTCTCATAGAGATATTTGTCTCCATCCCATTTATTCACAAGCTCATGTTCTATTTAGAGTCTAACCTTTTTCAGTACGTATTTGAAATATTCCAGTAACATTATGGCTTTTCATGGCATTATCTGAAGTATAGTAGGGATAGTAAGAGTTCCCTTCTAGCTACCAGAAGAAAGAGAAAACTTTTCTCATTAGAAGATACCAGTTTTTTTCCAGTGAACACGTCTTCTTGAAGATAAACAAATTTCCTCAAGGATTTTTCTAACTTGAAAATTTAAATAAGTGATGCCTGAAATGAACTGGATCCAGATTTGTTTTGAACTCCCATAAAAACATGAAAAGTAACAGCATAAGCCAGTTATCTAAGTTAACATGTATGTATGCTTAACTTTGACTTCACAACAAATTCAAAACACCCTTAATCAACAGTTTTTTCCCTAAAGTTTGGGTAAAATAAATTTTGGTCTTTGTAAAAAGTCACAATGGGACTTCCCTTGATGGCTCAGTTCAGTTCAGTTCAGTTCAGTTGCTCAGTCATGTCCGACTCTTTGCGACCCCATGAATCGCAGCACGCCAGGCCTCCCTGTCCATCACCAACTCCCAGAGTTCACTCAAGACTCGCGTCCATCGAGTCAGTGATGCCATCCAGCCATCTCATCCTCTGTCCCCTTCTCCTCCTGCTCCCAATCCCTCCCAGCATCAGTCTTTTCCAGTGAGTCAACTCTTCACATGAGGTGGCCAAAGTACTGGAGTTTCAGCTTCAGCGTCATTCCTTCCAAAGAAATCCGAGGGCTGATCTCCTTCAGAATGGACTGGTTGGATCTCCTTGCAGTCCAAGGGACTCTCAAGAGTCTTCTCCAACACCACAGTTCAAAAGCATCAATTCTTTGGTGCTCAGCTTTCTTCACCGTCCAACTCTCACATCCATACATGACCACTGGAAAAACCATAGCCTTGACTAGACGGACCTTTGTTGGCAAAGTAATGTCTCTGCTTTTCAATATGCCATCTAGGTTGGTCATAACTTTTCTTCCAACGAGTAAGAGTCTTTTAATTTCATGGCTGCAGTCACCATCTGCAGTGATTTTGGAGCCCCCCAAAATAAAGTCTGACACTGTTTCCACTGTTTCCCCATCTATTTCCCATGAAGTGATGGGACCAAATGCCATGATCTTTGTTTTCTTAATGTTGAGCTTTAAGCCAACTTTTTCACTCTCCACTTTCACTTTAATCAAGAAGCTCTTTAGTTCCTCTTCACTTTCTGCCATAAGGGTGTCATCTGCATATCTGAGGTTATTGATATTTCTCCCGTCAATCTTGATTCCAGCTTGTGCTTCTTCCAGCCCAGCGTTTCTCATGATGTACTCTGCATAGAAGTTAAATAAGCAGGGTGACAATATACAGCCTTGACGTACTCCTTTTCCTATTTGGAACCAGTCTGTTTTTCCATGTCCAGTTCTAACTGTTGCTTCCAAAAGAATATAGGCCTTCCTAGCTTTTTGCTGTGTGATACATGAATTAATCTTCATAGAGTAGATACTACTATTTACCTCTTAGAATACTATTTTAACTAGAGGTTATGTTCTTCCCTGGGGACACTTCATCAGATGGATCACAGGCCAGGATGATTGGATGGCATCATCGACTCAACGGACGTGAGCTTTTGCAAGCTCTGGAAGATGGTGAAGGACAAGGAAGCCTGGCGTGCTGCAGCCCATGGGGTCACAAAGAGTCAGATACAACTGAGTGACTGAACAACAGCAACATGTTCCTCCCTGAGGACACGTCATCAGATAGATCATAGGCTAGGAAAACAGTGTGTCCTCTTATCCAGGATACAACTCTGCACGTGTCATCGTTTCAACTACCAAAAAATTATGCTTCCTGTTTAAAATACACAAAAACATGGTGTTTATGGGGCTTCCCTGGTGGCTCAGAGGTTAAAGCGTCTGCCTGGAATGCGGGAGACCCGGGTTCGATCCCTGGGTCGGGAAGATCCCCTGGAGAAGGAAATGGCAACCCACTCCAGTACTCCTGCCTGGAGAGTCCCATGGAGGAAGGAGCCTGGTAGGCTACAGTCCACGGGGTCACAAAGAGTCGGACACGACTGAGCTACTTCACTTCACTTCTTCAGTAAGCCCTAATATGCCATAATTTATACATAAAAGTTTTAACTGTGTAGTTCCTCAGTGTAACTTTATCTTTTCTTTGACTTACAGAAGACTCTTACACTAGCTAAAACAAGTACTTTTTGATTAGTGATTTTGCTTTGTTGCCTTTGAATTAAGGAATTTTTGAAGATGATTTGAACAGCTCTTTTCCCTCTCAAAATTTGTTCCTAAGATTCAGTAATCCCTTCTATTTCTCTAAATAAAATTTCCCATTTTAAGTAGAGGAAATAAAATTATTTCTTTATTCTTATATCTTCCTCATTGTTGTTCAGTCGCTCAGTCATGTCCCACTCTTTGCGACCCCATGGACTGCAGCACGCCAGACTTCCCTGTCCTTTACCATCTCCTGGAGCTTGCTCAAACTCATGTCCATTGAGTCAGTGATGCCATCCAACCATCTCTCCCTCTGTCATCCCCTTCTCCTCCTGCCTTCACTCTTTCCCAGAATCAGGGGCTTTTCTGATGAGTCACCCTCATCATCAGTCTTTAAATAAAAAGTCTTGCTGTAGCTAAGACATGTATGGGTTTGGGAAGCAAGAAATGCTCACATTGTTTTACTTGGTTGATCTTTTCTGTTCCTTCTCTGGGTATTGGGGCCCCACTGTGCTCACTGCGCTGCAGGGTTCTGGAGGTCTGAGTGACTGGGCAGCAGATATAGAGACTGTGGATCCAGTGGGGTCCACTACATGAAAATTCAGCGTCTCATTTCATTTGTGATGAATGTTGATACTTGCTTCTGTCCCTTGTATTAATTAAGTGGCTGTAAATCAAAGAGCATCTGGTTATTTTTTTCCTTCAGAAAGTGCGTCTGGAAGTGAAAGTGGGGAAGACGAGGAAGAAGACCACAGTGGGGACAGCGGTGAGGACTCGGGTGAAAGTGGAAGTGAGTCGGAGGCCGGGAAGGGAAGAGCGGCCAAGCACGCCAAAGCCAGAGGGAAAGGGTGAGCTATTTCCTTCACAAAAAATTCTGCGGTCTTTTCCCCTGGTCTAACATTGAGTGAAAAAATGAGTGTGTGTTTATTTCCCCAAACAGACTGTAAGTCTTTTAATATTGATTTAAAATACTAATTCACATTATTCTCCTACTTGTAATGCTCAGTTTCCATTTTGAACTTGAACAAATCTTGGGGTTACATTTTGAAAATTGGTGTAACCTTGGAAAGCCGAGTTAAGTGATCATGCAGTTGGTATGAAACACTTAATTACCTTTTGCAGCAATTTTGCTGAGAGTGAAAATTAAATCCTTCAACACTTTGCCATTATGTAACTAAGACAATTGATTTTTCTAAATAATGTTATATTAAAAAGATTATGATCCAAATATTAGAGTCAGGGGCTGTGAAGGAAGACGGTCATAAGGTATTTAAGTGTTAGCGCTTTTTAAGATCTCCCATTATCAACAATATTATCATGTGTTAAAGTGTCATTAAAATTTTGAGTAATTGGGGCTAATACCTTGGATTGTCTGAGTCTGTTTTCCCCACTGCTGTCAGAGAGTGGCCTCTGCAGACACGATGGCCCTTTCCCTGGGCGCCTGCTGCCCGCTCAGTTGATGAGCTTGCAGCCCAGCTCAGTCGTGGCTGACAGAACTGATTGGGGCGCAGTACGCTCTCTGCTCCTTTTATTACAGACAGTAATTAAAGCAGCTCGCCCTGCCACTTCCATAACAAACACAGCATAATGCCCTAATTATGACTTTATTAATTTAAGTCAGGATTTAATGATTTTAAAAGTGATTTATATTGTTTTTCCTGTTCAGAACAAATGAAATCTGTAGGTTAAATTAATACAGGCTTTTCATCATGCAAAGTTAAAAAGCTAGTTACCAGTAAATTCTTTTCATTAGGTTAACATCTGAAACTCTAAGCAGTAAGGTAAACAATAATTACCCATCAAAATTGAGTGATGCATAATAAAATAACACTTTTACCTTTAAAATCTTATCTTAAAGGCTAGAAGCTAAGTATAGTCAGAGTCATTCACTTGTTGCAACAAGCCAGTTGCTTGGTTTGTAGTAGCCTTTTCTCAGAGAGAGGTTCTGTGCTTCTAGTTTAATGTCAGAATATCTATGATTTGTTGCTGTTCAGTCACTAAGTCATGTCCGACCTTTGTGACCCCGTGGACTGCAGTACTTCAGGCTTCCCTGTCCTTCACTATCTCCCAGAGTCTGCTCAAACTCATGTCCATCTGTGATTACTTAGTTTGTGAAGAATGTCATATTTCTTAGGAAGGCAAAGTTTTGTTCAGAGCACTAAGTGTCTTCTGATAGCAAAAGTCAATATGCTAGAAGCTTATAATCATAAATTGTGTTAGTTTCATTGTTTTTTTTCTTCAAAAACAGGCTTTTTTAAACTCATGTTTGAATTTTTAAAAATTGTTTGTTATATAAAAGGAAATCTCCGATACATTCGAAACCTTATATTTTAGGTATATGTTTTAACCACTAAATGGGAGATAATAAATTGCCATTCTTTGCTAGGGGAAGGAAAAAAAAAAAACATACTTTTTAGTCATCAAATATAATTACATGTGCTCTGAGATGTTACCATGATTCCATTTTTAATAAACAGCAATCACATATTTCCTGCACAAAAATCAGTTCAGGGAAATAACAGTTCTTCCAGTTGCCTAACCACTCACCCTCCCCAGGTGTTTTTCCTCTTGACTCATAGAATTTTTTAAAAAAACTTTGCCAGTAAAACTATGTGACAATTTTTTAAAGCTAAGGAGCTCTAAGTATCTTCAAAACCACCCTTTAGTAGTTATAACTGCTGTGCTCTGCTTAGTCACTCAGTCGTATCCAACTCTTTGTGACCCCGTGGACTGTAACCTTCCAGGCTCCTCTGTCCATGGAATTCTCCAGGCAAGAATACTGGAGTGGGTTGCCATGGCCTTTTCCAGGGGATCTTCCCAACCCAGGGAGCAAACCCAGGTCCCCTGCACTGCAGACAGATTCTTTACAACGTGAGCCACCAGGGAATCCCAAGGAAACTAGAGTGGGTTGCCATGCTAAAACATCTGAATTAGATAATTGTTTATGAATTGCCTTATACTATCTGGCACAAGGTGGATTTTTGAAACAATATACACATACATGCACATATGATAAAGAGAAGTTAGACCCTCAGACTTGAGAAAATAAAGATTCCAAGCTATCTCTTTTCCCCTGAGAGAACACCGTGTGTGATCTCTTCCTGGAGACCTTTTCCTCTTCCCTTCTTCCTGCCTTATTCCTCTCTTTCAACTCATGTGTCTCTTCCTCTAGGAAGGGTCCCAGTCTTGTTTAGATGCTCCTTCAGGTATTCTCAGGACACAGTATATATTTTGTTACTTATTGTTTACCGTGCTCTCTTGTCACTGCCGGCTTAACTTCTCTGTATCTTCCAGTGGACTGACTGTAGACTAAAAAGGAGCAGTATGGAGATACCTGTGTCTTACTAACCACTGTTACTCTCAGCACCTAACATAGTGCCAGCTTATGGAGGGCAGTCAGTAAATATTTGTTAAATAAGGGAATGAGTGAACAAAGTGAACATCAGCACTTAGGTTTGATCATTTGGTATTTTAAAACTTTAGTATTTATCTGATTATCTTACATTTTTAGTAAAATTTAGTACATTAGAAGAATTCTATTTTTTACTGGTTGATGTTTTCTCATATATGTTACAGGGTCACATTTGGGAACATATGTAAATCATTTTCTTGGGCAGACTAATCTATAAAATCCAAGTCTGTATTAGCAAAAGTAGATTATAAGTATTTAAATTTTTAATTAAATATTTAATTAAATTTTTAATGAGTATTTTGAGATAGTAGTTTAAAATCTGCCTATTTCTGAAGTTGTTAATGTTAGCACCTAATGTGTAGTCCTAGTAAATCAAACATTTAATTATTATTTTCTACTTATGTCATTTAGTCTTATTTTATGATCTTTTGCACTTGAAGTGTGTGTGATATGGTTTAGCTTTGAATGGGTTCTGATTCATTTAGTTATAGATACTACTGTCTTTATTATTATTTCATTAACATGTTTTGGAATTTTAAAACCATTTTTACTGTCTATACACTAAAAAGAAATGGTTCTCAGTGAAATACACTTCTCTAATAAAGATTTTGATTCATATGCAAAATGGAAAAATTATAACACTTGTCATTTGATTTTTCAAACTGCTTTTTAATGTAAGTATCTAATATTTCAAATTTTATTATTCTGATTAGTGATTCTAAAGATGTGGATAAGGAAAAAGAAAACTCTAAATCTTCAGAGTCTTCCAGTGGTGAATCTAGTTCGATAGAAGAGAGTTCTTCGGATTCTGAATCAGAATCAGAATCTGAAAGTGAATCTGAATCCAGAACAATTACTAAGGTAAGAGATTACACATTTTTGTAACAGAAAGTAAATATTCTTTAGCCTTTTCATAATTAAGAATAAATATTTCTAAAATTTTGTTTTGTTGAAAATCAAGAAAGCAGGGAAGGAATTTAATATGTCACTGACAACTAAAACACCATCTTCGTTCATCCACACCTGTGGTTTTATTTTGATTTATTTTTTGTAGATTATTACTTCCCTTATTACTCAACTCTGCAGAGAAGTTAGAAACTTTTTTAACTTCACTTTTTCCAACCAAAATTAGAGACCTCAGTGTTATGAGTATGACCTTTTTTGTTCTTGGCTGTGATGTGACAAGGGAAGCTTTTGCCAGATGGGAAGTAGAGGGGACTTTGACTTCCCCTTTACTCAGTACTATTCCCTCACAGAAGTAGTATTGAGCAAAGAAATATAAATGTACATGCTTCATAAGAAATTAAGACTAATATACTTTTAAAAAATATATCAGGCATTTTGGATAATAAATTTAAAGGTTTAATTAAAGAGTATACATTCTTTAGTAATTAATAAAAATGCAGTAACATACATTTAAAAACAAATGGAAGAACCACTTGTGGCAATAGAATGATTATAGGGACTTCTCTGGTAGACCAGTGGTTAAGACTCCAAGCTTCCACTGCAGGAGGCCTGGGTTTGATCCCTAGTCAGGGAACTAAGATCCTGCATGCTGCACTGTGTGGCTGAAGAAAAAGAGCAATTATGATTTTTTAGTACAATATCTGTAGCACTAAACCTTGTCTGCTAGCAGCAAAAAAAAAAAAAAAAAAAAAGGAAAATATAGTTTTTAATACAAAATTCAGACTTAATACGTATCCTTTTGATCTTTAATTATTATTCCCATCCTATAAATGGATCGTGGTGGTGCTCAGTTTCAAATGCAGTGGTTTTTATGAATAAATGTGTTATTCCATATGTTGAAAATATGATCACACCTTTTGTTGAATTCAGCTTTTTTTAAATGCATGATTTTTTAAATTTATTTGTTCTAGTAACATGAATTTCTTGAATAAATCATTCGAGTAGGCAAGCATGACAATAAATTCATCAAAGTAATAATTGTCCTCCTCCATCCAAGATTTATTGTTAAAGAGTAACCATATTTTTGAAAAAAGAATAAATGTGCTTTAAACATTGGCTAGTATTTGTCTGTCCTTAAATATTCTTAATTATAGAAAAACCTATTTTAAACCTGAATTTATATTTACAATTTATGTCTGTGTGTAGTATATAACATGGGATTTTATTTTTCAAAAATTCACATAAAGTAGAGATTTTTAGGTTTATTAATCTGGCCTCTTATAAACTTACTACTTAGTGAGTTGGATATCCTCTCATTTCCTGCTTATATTAAATTACAAAATGATCTTAAGATTTTATTCAAAATAAAAGAGCTTTAGAAACTGAGTTTTTTTTCAAAATAACCAAGCAAGAAATTAAGAGTTGTCAAGTGGGTACAAGTGAGTTATTCTAATGAAGTTTTGTGAAAGTTGAAAAATTGCAGACTTTAGTACCTATTCAGTGTTGGACATTAGAATCCCACAGAGGTGCCCCAGGCGAGAGGTTCAGTTTATTTCTTCTCTGTCACTTTCAGTGATCAGATAAATTTGCTTAGTCGTTGAAAATATTTTACTGTAGAACATCATTATGAAATTTCAGAGTACTGCAGTGATCCAAGACTCTTGAGAAATTCAGATTTTATTCACATTGTTGATTGTTTTGTGTCTGTGTGTTTTGCTCATATAGTTTATTTTCTATATGTTGTAATGCCTTTCCTTTCTGTAACAGGCAGATTATAGGATTGTTTGTTTTACTTTGTATTCGCACCTTGGAGCCACCATAACTGTTTTTTTTCTGTTTACTTCTCTCTGAGTGGTTTGAAACATAGCATGCAGTTGCACGTGTGCCAGTTTTCTGATAATGGACAACACTCTAATTGTAGGAAAGTTCTCCTTGCACCGTGTTGTGCTTTCCCCTCTAAATTATGAGTAATGGAGGCAGATGGTGGGTGCTTTACCTTAATTTAGCATGACAGTATGTTAGTGCTAAAAATTCATATACCTTAAATCTGCAGCCCAGCTAAAGCTATACTTTTACTCTCTCAACCTTTTCTTTCATTTGGACAATGTATTTTAGAGATATTGAGCGTGAAAATGGGACCTTGGGGTACCTTGAATATATGGCTTTGAAAACAGTTCATTTTATGGAGGTCCTATGAGATGGGTATAGTGTTCTCCTTGTTGGAAGATAATATCTTTATGCTTCAGTTTCCTCATCTATAAAGTAGAAATGCTTTATACCTACTCTGCTTCTTTCAGTGCTATTATAAAAAAATCAGATGTGAAAGATCAATGTAAAGCCCTGTGTAAATATAAAACATTAGTGTTAACATTTTTAAACTTGAATATCAATTCTCTGAGAGACCAGTATTAGGGTTACAGAACACCAGTGCTAAAAGGAACCCAAAATATTTTGTCACTCTTCTGTCTCCTGCATTTTTCCAACTTTTTAAATACCTTTCTAGTTAGAAATTAATGGTCAGGTGTGACCCCTTACCTGAAGCCTCTGATCTCATCCGCTCTTTGCAGAACACTGATGTGACGTTCACTATGAGTATCTCCTGCCTCCCTACTCTCTGACACACAATCTCAATTTACTCTCCTCCTTTATCCTTGAATGCGGCTCGGAGTAAGTGATCCCTATCCACTTAGCGTCCTGTTTTATTTTAGACTGTTGGTTGATAGTCGTCTACCTCCATGGCACCTTCAGTCTTTTTTCCTTAGTTCCTCCTCCGCCAACGAAAGCATTCAGGTCTCTCCTTTTAACGACAGGAGAAGAGAATGGGAGAGAGAGAGAATGCGTGAGAGAGAGAGATTAGAAGAATAATCTAGATGTTCTCCAGCTGCTACCTCTTAACCCAGTGATTTCTTAATCCCTTTTAAATTGATTTCTACTTCTCTTACTTCCTGTAGGTACTGCTCTCTGAACAGCAACCATGATCTTTCTCCAAAACCAGGAACCTTCTCTTAGTTTATCCTTCTCTGATCTTTTTATGCCAATATCCCTACTACTTGAAACTCTCTTCATCCTTTTTCTTTTGACTTTTCTAACACTTTAATTTTTTTATTTTTCACTTTTTACTCCTCTTCTGACACCCAAGTGTGAACATTGCTCCAGAGTTAGTGCTTCTCAGTTCACATATTTTTTTCAAAAATATTAATTGTTGTGGATTAATTTTAGTCCTGTATTTCTACGTTTTACTGTTGTGAGACTTATTAACTCTAGTAACATCAGCTAAAACATTTCTCTGAATTACTTCCATGATAGCATCTGTAAATTTTCTTATTCAAACCAGATTCTTAGACCTCTTAGGAGCTGCTGGTTTCCCAAACCTAATATACCCAAAGACGTGATCTGTCATTTGGTACCGGCATTCTTTCTGTTCCCCCGGATTTGGAGCCCCCCAGTTGTCTTTGACCCCTACTTCATCCTATTTGTATGCACTGTTGCCAAGTCTTAGAGGTTTTGTATGTTGTTTCTCATACCTGTTTCTTCTTTCCCTACCATCACCATCACAAGTCATCTCTTCCTTGTGTAGTCCATACACCACTGCCTTTGTCATCCTCAGACAGCGCCCCAGCCCCAGTCCTTCCAGACAGCTGCCAGCTTACTGTCAAAGTCACCTGTAAAGATACCCCATGGTCTTTGAGTTCAGTGAACTCCTCAAGCTCAAAGGTCCAAACCCACCTCCTCAGTCTTAACCCCTTTTGTGTTCTAATCCCAATGGACTGTTCGTGGCTCTCATGACATACAGTATGCTTTTCCATTCCTATGCCTTTGATCTTCTGTTTGTATTTTTTCCCTTATTACAGAAAATACAAGCTGAGGAGGAAAGTGGCCTTGTATCAAGGGCAGTTCCTCACTTCTAGTTAAGAATGAGTACATGGACTGAAGGATATTAATGACTAGCGGGTTTTACTCACATGAATGGTGTTGGGACAGTCAGGTGAGAATGGTGTAGGGCAGTAGGTGAGAACTGCTGTTAAATTGTATCTGTTCCTAAGTGTTGTCATTCAGCACCATACCCCTGCATTTCCATAAAACTCAATGGTGTCAGTTGGTTTGTTCTGGTGTCATGTTGGTTTGTTTCTCTTACTGATCGGGAGATGGCCTCCACTGAAGTCAGATATTGTCAGTGATAACCAAAGAAAATTATCTTTCTCTTCAGTTACAATTATTTTGATGGGCAAGCATATTCTTATTTGTAGATGTTCTTTTCTGAACTAAATTTAATAAACATTTTAATTTGAGTCTAATCCTTTTATGAAATAATTTGTGTTCAGCTGCTATGTCTAACTCTTAGTGACCTCACGGCCTGTAGCGCACCAGGCTCCTCTGTCCTGTACTGTCTCCTGGAGTGTGTATAATACCTATAACAAAATTAGTTTTAATAGTTCTGTATCTTCAGTACTTTCACATAGTTCACAGGGTGTTTAGGAAAGATTTTTTTTTTTTAACTTTATTTTACTTTACAATACTGTATTGGTTTTGCCATACATTGACATGAATCCACCACGGGTGTATACAAGCTCCTAATCCTGAATCCCCCTCCCACCTCCCACGCCATATCATCTCTCTGGATCATCCCCATGCACCAGCCCCAAGCATCCTGCATCCTGTATCGAACATAGACTGGCAGTTCGTTTCTTACATGATAGTATACATGTTTCAGTGCCATTCTCCCAAATCATCCCACCCTCTCCCTCTCCCTCAGAGTCCAAAAGTCTGTTCTATACATCTGTGTCTCTTTTGCTGTCTCGCATACAGGGTCATCATTACCATCTTTCTAAATTCCGTATATATGTGTCAGTATACTGTATTGGTGTTTTTCTTTCTGGCTTACTTCAATTTTTACACAGAAGATTGGAGAAAAAAATGAGTAATACAGGCCATATTAAATCAGGAAGACATTCACATTTATATCACTTTATATCATATTTTACTGATATAATTAAGTTATATTTTGCCTGTAGTTAAAGTTATGTGTTGAACAGATGGTAAAAATTTTATTTAAAATATATTTTTTAAGTTGCCAGGGTGTTTTTTTTCTTCATTGAACATGACTTCAGTGTTTTTATTATCAGCCAATAAGTTAGGAGATGGCAACCCACTCCAGTATTCTTGTCTGGGAAATCCTATGGACAGAGGAGCCTGGCAGGCTGTAGTCCATGGGGTCGCAAAGAGTCAGACACGACTGAGCGACTAACACACACAGTAAGTTAGGGCATTCCCACTTACTATAGTTGTTTCTGCCATCACCTTATTCGTCCCACTATTCATACCTGAACTGTGATTCAGTAGTTTGATTATATCTTCAGTGTCTATGCAGCACCTGCTAAATATTCAAATAAGCTGTGATTAAAATAATAAAAATTTTAAGTCATAATGGTAATTTATTGTGAATAATTTTATGTATTTCCTTAAAAATATTAATAGTATTTTAATTATTTACTTTATATTAAGCATAATAATCTATCAAGGGAAAATAGATATATTTAATATATTTGTACCTAATAGCATTTAATACTGAGAGTATTTCCATATTTGAATCAAAATTAAGGTTAATATGTTTACTAGCTTTAAGAAAAATAATATTGTCTCTATATCCTAGCAGTGTTTAAGATGCTTTTGTCAGTGGTCTTTATCACATTTATAGAGATCTCACAAAGCTTTGTTAGTCTCTTTTTGAGAGATGCAAAGAAGCTAATTAAATCTTTTTGTGCCCTTCGGACTGGTCATTGTCTTATGAGTAGTGTTCAGATGTCAGTAAATATTGAGACATGTCTCAATAAAAGATCTACCATGTGAAAGATTCTTGGGTATAAAGTAAATATGGGATGTAGTATGAATAGATTGTGAAAGGGACTATTTTCTGATTAGTTTTCTGCCCTATCTGTGAATAGGAAACAAGGTTTACTTGTGTTTTTCCAAGTATTTATGATTGTTGCAATTATATAACTTCTCTGAAGACTATAGAATATTAGTTTTTACTCTGACAATTCAAAGGCTTGCCTCTTTCAATTTATGTCTTTTCCAATTTAGTTCATATTTTAAGTTCTCTAGAACAGAAATAGCATTTCACTTCAATTGAGATCTTTAAATCAAAGTGAACGCCATTAAGCAATCTTTCTTATTGAAGTAGGTATAATCTAATAGGGAAGATTTGTTTACCAGTTTAGACTTCTTTTTAACTTGTATAGAAGTCTCAATTTTCTGGCAGTGTAATTTGGTTTTAAAACAAAGTGTAAGTGTGAGCCTCAGATTTTTAAAATCAGATTTGTTAGATGACTTGAAGGCAAGAGAATCATTAAATCGTCTTTGCTTGGTAATTCTATATGAAAATATTTCTTGTGGATACCTTGCCCTGTCAGGCTAGAAATAAGCCTTGAATTTTTGTTGCTTCCAAAGCATAATGTGGGTTTGACAAACTTATATTACCATTTATCCTGTTTTATAGTTTTAAATTTCAAACCTCTTTATAATGGTTTCCAGTTAGGAAGCATATTTGATGCTTGTTGTGTTGGATCTTCCTTTTGCTTCCCCTTTTTTTTTTCTTTTGGATCAGCATGAAGATAAACATACATAATAGATTTTTTTAAATCCTTATAAGGTGTATTATTACATTTTTTTTGTTTGTATTCTTTGGAGCTTAATAAGTATTTCCAGAATCTTTTATTTATTATTTGAAATGAAATATGTTAAATAGAAATCAGTTTCTTAACCCTGTGACTTTGTATTTCATTTTGAAAATGTTGATGTGTTTAGGTATATAATCGAATACCATAGAAACAAATGGAGATTTGAGGATGATGAATTGATAACTAGGTATTTTTGTAGTGAGATTTTAAGATCAGTTACTGTTGTCCTTATAAAAGTCTAATACAGTCACTCAGCTGTTAAAAACCTAATCCTCTATTTAAAAAAATATACAAAAACAAATTGTCTATCTTTCTGCCTGATCTCCTCTCAAGTACTAACACAATGGAAACAGTGGGTGATCTGTCAATGTGTTTGGTTTGTCAATGATGGTTTTGTATAAATATTGGGAGGGTAAGAAATAAAATTCACACAGTAAAATATGATTTCGTCTGCCTTTTCTCTGCAGCTCCATGGCTCATGCTGCGGTGTGAAATTCTCATTTTACACACTTTGCAGGCGGAGCACATGAATTATGCATTGAGCAAGAAAAATCTCCTGCCTCAAGTCCTATATGCATTTACCCAGGTTCTGTCTCTATTACCAAGATGAATTGCAAATGGAGAAATGTTTGATGGAATGGGGCTCTTAACTTCTTTGTTTAGAATTCAGATTTTTATTTTTAAAGTAGATCCGTTAAGTATGAAAATGTTTTGAACTTACTATGGATTTTTTTAAATGAGAAATGAAAAATAAGAGAGGAATGCCAAACACATCACGATGCTTTTTACAGCCTTGATTCGGAATGCAAGGCTTTTTCAATTCAGTAGAAATGACCGTTATCTATTGCTAATGTTGTATTTCAGTCACCAGTTATTTGCTGTACTCAGAAAGTCAATGAAATTCTGTCCTTTTGAGAGCCTTTTTTTCTTTTTCTTTTAAGCTTCTAATAAGAGATTATGCCAATTCCACATGCAGTTCTGTCCTCTGTTATATGTGACCTGATGTGTGTTTAATAGATATTGTTACATACTCTTAGCTGTGAAGTAGAAGATAAGGTATATAGACCTGCCTCCAGATTTAACTTTGTCCTGATTTGATAGGTTTCTAATTTTTCAGGTGGGGAGGTTACAGTTCCATAAAGACAGCCATGCACCATTGTAGGTTATAGGAAGCTACACCCATTGTGCTCAGCATGGCATTTTGATAAAGTCACATGGTGATAAGCTTTTGGTTTTATGTTCTTTCTTCACAGGAATGTTATTCTTGTTGAGATGGCATATTCATTCTGAATGTGTTTTTCTTACCTGCAACTTTCACATTTCAGCTTCAGAACTAACATTTCTTTTATTTTTCTTCCTCCAGTCCTAGAAATTGTTGTTTATTTCAGGTGTGGAGAGAAGGACACATATTGCTTGTTTTGTTTTTAAATAACGAAAGAAAATTAAAACCCACCTAGATGATTTGGAGTTTTCAGTGGCATAAATAAATATTTTGAAGAAAATCAGTGCTGATGTTTCTAGCTAGTATTTTAATATATATTACTGTGTGATCCTTGAAAATAATTTTTCTGAGTATTGGCGGAAGGGGGGAAAAAAACAGGATTTAAATCATTTTAAAATGTTACCGGATATGTTATGTGATATATTGCTCTTGTTCATGTATGTTCACTACTATAAGAGCTCTAACACTGTACAGACTTTAAATGTCAGTAAAGTACCTTTTGCTTTAGTGATACCTTTCTGTAGTTAAAGGACTACTTCAAAAATATTTGTAGTTACTTACATTAGCAATAAGATATAAACTCCTTTGGTGGATTATAAGTCATCTGAAGGCAGGTACTAGCCTGTGTCTGTCTTGGTTGTGTTACTTCCATTGCTTAGCACAGAATCTGTTAAAAATTCTATACATGTGTATGAATCAATGAATGACTGACTAGGTGTACAACAACATTTTGTCATAAGCTTAAGTTTTGGCCTTCAACTTGTAAAGGTTTAATGTAAGAAAAGTATAAAGTTAGGTAACAATGGCCCAAATAAATCTGTTTAATACCCTAATCCTTGTTGGTCTTTAATTGTTTATACTTCTACTCAGTACTGTGCCTTTTTTTTTTTTCATGGTTACACATCTTTTCTGAATCTCTAAACAAACTTTGACGACCTTGAGGCTTAGGAATCTATAATCTATAGGTATCCACATTTCAAAACTATAATAGACTGAATAAGCAAATTTGAGGTGGGAGAAGCCCTAATTATGTATAGAAATATTGGAATACTTTACCCTCCCCAAAGGAAAATAGAAAAGAAAGTAAATTAATTCTTTGCAGCCCTAAAGAGCAAGAGCCTGAAAATATTTATGGTTTTTAATTAATAGCTTTGGCAAAAGAAGTCTAATGCAAAACAGTGTTGAAATGTAACATTCCTAGTACAGTGCCTGTTACAGACTGCCTCTCAAAAAAGCTGAGCTATCCCAAGCCCAGAGCTAAGCATGTATTGTTTAAGCATTTCTTTTTCTTAAATCAACTTGTTTTAAAATTATTTTTGAGAATATTTGTATACTTTCTACCAAAGAGTCACATTAGATTTTTATGTTAGCAAAAAGTTGTCAGAATATAAAATAATTATTTAAGTTTCCTTCTGAAGGTCCTTTATAATCTCTAAGTAAAAAATATATTTAAAGTTTGCAAGGTGAAGAAGAAATATCATGCGCTAACTGAAATTTTGATTCAAAAAAGCATTTCATATAGCCATGTAAAAACTTAATTTGATTTTTTTCTGGAAGACTAAGCAAAGGGGAAAAATGTTTGTTTTGAAATGTTAAGGACTATGTCATAGATTTTTAAGATAGAATATGCAGTAAATAAAATATTTATTATTTTATAGGCGAAAGAAAAAAAGACAAAGCAAGATAGAAATCCTCTTACCAAAGATGTTTCGCTTCTAGATCTAGATGATTGTAAGTATTGAAATTTAAATCTTTTAATCTGTGCTTAGCAGTAATATTTTTCATTTTTATAGTACCTTTCATTTACATGTCTCAAAATAATCAACATCTATTACAAAAGATTTATAGATATAAATAGACAAGAAAATATCAAAAATTATTTCTATTAGTATTTTTTCCCATCTGTTCTGTATATCAGTTAGTTTTGTATCACCTAAATAAGTATAATTGGTCAAATAAAATGCATCAAATTCATTTTAAGCTGTTTGGTTTAAGTGAATAATTATCCATATCTCACAACTTCTACATTGTTAAATGTTGACTATGGGGATCAAGATATCTAACTTAAGGATATAGGGAATTAGGGATGTAATTGGAAATGTAAAGGACATCACTGTTTCCTACTTGCCACACTTGGGGTGTGAATAGAAATAAGCACAAACCTTTTGGAATACAGTAAAATTTATATCTATCAATATTTTAACTGCAAAAACTCTTTGTGCACCAAATTTACTTCTAAGAAGTTAGAATCCTTTACAAAGACGTGTATTCATCTTCCTTTAAAGTCTCCTGAATTGTGAGAAAGACAGTAGAACTAACTTTGTGGGTAGGTAGGTTTTGCACTAGAGGAAGAGTAACAGTAAGTGAGATTTCTGAATATTAAGCTGCTGTCATTCTGCAGTATAGTTTTCCTGTGCCAGGTGTGAGTTATGCATTTATGTCATACTGTCATAGAACTGTTGTATATATGTTGTTTACCTTGCCTATTTCTAATAATCATGGCAAATCCTTACTGTAGAGAAATTAAAATACGTAATACTGAAAAATACATAACAGAGAAACTAAAAATAAAATTGGAACCAAATTTGAATAATTTCTCACTTACTGGCAAAGATTTTAAAGTTTACATCATTTCTTACCTCTTGGCTAAGATTTTTAAAGCAACATCCAATATTGTTAAGGTTTGGAGAAGCAGATACCATACATATGTTTTTCATAGGCATATAAATAAGTGCAGTTTTTTGAGGTCATTTGAGAGCAATGTCTGTCAAGATATTAAATTCCACACACCTTTTGACCTAGGATTTCTTTTCTAGGAATTTATCCTGTAGATAAACTAGCAAAATCAGATTTTTATTCCATTCTTGTTTTAGACTCTCTAACCTAGTGGCTTAATTTTACACTTAATGTCCATATTCCTTGAGTGCTCTGACTCCTGCCTACCTGTTATCCACACTGTTCCTCTGCATTTCTGAAATATGCCAGACTCCTTCCTGCCAAGGGCCTTTGTTCTACTGTTTCCCTTGCTAAGAACACCTCTTCCTGATCTTCTGATGGCAAGCCGCTGTTTATCTTTCAGATCTCAGCTTAAAGATCACCTTCTCTTACATACTTATGGAATTATTCTTGATGGTCTTCATGATATTTTTCACTATCTGAAATTATCTTAAATTTTTTTTGTATTGTTTATTGTCTATCTTGCTCACTGTTATTCTTTGCACCTAGAACATCTGGGAGATAGTGGGAACCCAGTAACTATTTGTTGAATTAATAAAATGTACAGTGGTATATAGAAATTCCACTGCAGCATTATTTTTACAGCCCAGTTCTGAAAATAAATGTCTGCCAATAGTGTGATATAACAATTTAAGAAAAGTGAAGCACCTTTTTAATATGCTAGTTTATGTTATTATATATATGAAACATTGTAAGTTTGAACAGATACACGTAGAGTATGACTCCTCTGTAAAAAAAGTAAAAGAAGAACTATATCCTGCAGACAAATACAGATATGATTCTACATTGTATATTTCTGGAAGGCTACCGAAGATATACTTAACAATGTTGGCTCCGATCCCTATGGGATGTAAGAATGACCTAGAGACAGATGAGGGGGGTGGGGATCTTATGTTGTATCTCTCTGAGACAATGAATGTTTTACATTTATGTGTAAAGTTTTAAGTTTTAAACTGTAAAAGAACAACAGTCAGACCTTTAGAAAGGAATTAAGAGTCACTGTTACAAGGTACTAGAGCGTACTCATTCCTGTTCTCCTTACATTTGACTGGATTTTCTGGCAGCTGAGGAGAAAAGAGAAACCTATAAAATGATACAATTTCTATTACTGCTTTTTAAAGCTTTTTAAAAAGTATATAGAAATAAAGATTTTCTTAAATACTAAGTTTTAAGAATTTAAATGTAAGTTGTTTTTTTTTTTAAGGGAAATTTCATCCCAAGTTACATTTAACTCAACCTAGGATCTATTTCTGTTTGTTTTTAATACCCAGTAATTATTCATTTAAAAATTTTTATATGTTAAAAGTTTTACTGAGATTTTGAAGCATAACTTTGATCAGAACAACTGTCTAATTATTAAATATACTTTAGTAAAGAAAGTGTTTTGTAGAAGGTTTTGAAAAGAAAATGGGTTAGCATTTTACCAAATCAGTTCAGCATCTTTTCATAGGCAAATCCTTTTTCCTCCAAATTGGAGATTTGAGATTGTTTTATTATTTACCTCTTTCTTTCTTTATCATTCACATTTCTTTCTTTACCATAAATATTCCTGAGCAACTTTTTAGACTGTAAGGTTATCCTTTATACTGTAAGTTTACTATTGTTGGAAATAAAACTTATTATTTAATTAACTATTGTTTCCATTTCTTGCTGTCTTAATCAGTGAAGCTGTATTTATCTTTGTAAGTATGTTATTGCATTGTCTCCATGACTATATCCTTAAGGTAAATTCCCAGAAATAGAATTACCAGGACAAAAGCTATGAAGAATTCCACTGTCTAAAATTGCCTTCCGCAGAGTTGGTACCAACTTACACAGTAGTATTATGAGAATGCCAGATTCCCTTTACCCTGCTTTATCAGTGCTGGGTTTTGTATTTAAAAATTGACTTTGCCATTTTGATAGGTGGAAATGGTATCTCATTTTAATTTGTATGCCTTAAAAAAAAAAGAACCATAGAGTCTTTTTATTTCTTACTCATTAATTCACCATAGTCAGCTGCCTGCAGAATCCTATTTAGGATAAACTTTCAGTGCCAGCTTCCATCTTGCCAGACCTGTAAACAGATGTGTAATCATTTCTTTAATCCCAGAACCTCAGTCTTCTGAAATGATACTAAAAGCTTATATGTTTTCCTGTAAGAGTCAGGCTTACCTGTGGTGTGAATTGTTCTTCTCTGTCTTTGGCCAAGCTATGATTAAAATCAGAGGCTATTTCATACTCAGTTTTTTATTTCTTACATGGTCATCTAATATTTTGGATTGGTTGGATAGACAAACAAATGGACAAACATGCGCTTAGAGCCCACTGGAAAAGTTACATGTTGCATGGAAAGGCAGCACATTTTGATTCAAATTAGAAGAACCAGTTTCTAGTCCTACGGTGGTTCTTCCATTCACTTGTTTTATGAGCTTGCAAGTTTTACTCTCCGTATGCTTCGTTTTACACTGTCTTTATATCAATGCCCCTTCTGCCTATTCATACCATTATCTTACTTCAGTCCTCATCATATCGTGCCTAAACTATCGTAAATTCTTCCTCACTGCCAACCTGAGTGCTCTTTACGTTTCTTCAGTCTGTCTCTTACCCTAGCCTCTGACTAATTATTATGCAGTACCATATATCTTACTACTCCTCTTTCTGGTAGATTTTTAATAGTTCTCTTTGATTTATAGGATAAGTCCAATCCCCTGAGCTTTTCATTCCCACCTCTCAGCCTTTGTTTACATCATCTCATTCAGTAACTAACCAGCTTCTTCCTTTCCTCTTAATTTGAATTCTACCCTTAATTTAAAACCAAGCTTCATTCCCTCCTACTCACCAAGCCTTCTCTTACCACTCTATCCCCATTGATCCTTTTTTTGCAGTTCCCTATGGCACTTGCTGATTGTTAGTGGTTTTTGACATATGTCTAAGGAAGCGTGGAGGTACTGTAGCTGTGCTTCACACTAAGAACACACTCCTTTAAGAGTGCAGGAGAGCAGCTGAGGGGCTCTACTCCCTCCTCCACCCAGCCTCCACGCTGCTTTTTCTCTTGGGCATGTTGAGATTTTCAGATTTCCTTTCTGAAACTTTTCTTCTTTTGGCAATATCATTTATGGACTGTATTGTTACTATTTTTTTTGTCTTCAAGCATGTATATCTTTTTTTCTCAGTTGGGTTTTAAGTTTCTTGAAGTCAGGGACCATATCTTGAACTTCTTTGTCTCTCACTTGCTCCATTGTTCAAAAAATATTTAATGATAATTTTATGAATTAATATTTGTTCTGCCTAATTTACAAGATATTGTGAGACTAAAGTGAGAAAAAGATGCTTGAAAAGTGATGCCACATGAAGTAAATGTTACTTACTTTATAGTGGTGTGGTAGAGTGAGAACTTGTTGGAAGCTAAAACTTTTTCCACATTTAAATTTATTTCATTCAACAAACAGTTCAACAATGACTAAGTACTGAAAATTAATGTGTCAGAGTCCACTCACACAGACCAGGAGAAATGAAAACATTTAAAGACACACGCTCGTATTACAAGAGAAGTATAGCTGTAGAAGTGTATCCTAGTATACCAGTAGAACAAAGAAGACACACAAAACTGTGTTTCAGGGAGTCTAGTTGTGCCTCCCCCCTCAGTGATATCTTAATGGATACAGATTGCAAGGCGAGCAAGCCAGAGAAGGACATTTAGGCAAAGGGAATAGCATATACAAGGCTCAGAACATGAGACAAGATCTTGGAAACGTACTTGGTGGAGCTAAGACATAGGGACGACTGGTGAGATTGGAGCTAAGCTAGGCCTGCCTAGTATGCTGGCCACTGGCCACATGTAGCTGCTTAAGTTTAATTAGATTTTAAAATGCAGTTCTTTGATCACGCTAGCCACATTTCAGGAGTGCAACTGGTATACAGGCTAATGGCCGTCATGTTGGCCATTACAGTTACAGAACGTTTCCATCATCTCAGAAAGTTCTGTTGGGCAGTGCAGAGCTAGATCATAGAAGACCTTGTGCATTTAAATAAGGAATTGGACTTTATTTTTGTACATAATTGTAAATCTTTGAAGAGTTTTAAGCATGACAGTGACGTGATCAAATTTGGATTTAAAAAAGATTTCCACATTTTTTTATTGATAGAATCAAATATTTCTATCTAGCTCATAGCTTTTGCTGACAAAGTATAACTAGAAGTGAAATAGGTAGTCTGGGCCCCTTATAATTATTACAGTGGAGAATAAAATAGAGAAAAGATTTAATAAACACTCTTTTAAGGCTTATAACCCAACTGGAAGACTCTTGAGGGCTGTTGTTATCCTTTACATTAGTCTGAAAAAATGTTCCTTTACCTTTTTCTTTTGGTTAAGTTACTGGGTGATTAATGTTAGTGATAATGTTAGGAGATTAAAATTTTCAAAAAGTCTCACTCAAGGGATTTATATTCTTATTTTGTTACAGGATTTGTCATTAGGTTTTGAAAGCTAAGACTGATAACTGCCATGACTTGATAATAGCTTGACTAAATCAAGGTGTTAAATAGGAGTGTCATAGACTTATTAATCAAAGAATTTAATTAGATTTATCAGCAAAATAAAAATGTTGCTTTTAGTGATGTGAATTAAGTTTTCATGCACGTGTGCTAATTTGGCCCTTTACTTACAGTCAACCCGGTGTCCTCTCCAGTTGTGCTTCCCACCCCAGCTCTTTCTCCAAGCTTGATAGCTGATCTTGAAGGTTTAAACTTGTCAGCTACTTCATCAGTCATTAGCGTAAGTAATTTTCAAAATGTATTAGCTCAGTTTTCAAATGACGCCATTGCATCTTTTTTTATTAAAATACAAATAACTAGATTCTTAGCCTCAAACAGTTCTTCCTCTTAACAAATGTATTTCAAATTTAACCTTTTAATTTTGTAAATATATTTGTAATTAGCTCTATCCAAACCATTGTTGTCTCAATTTCTCCTTGTTATCCACACTTACTTACCATGTGTACATTTTTCTCTGGTACTGTTATGTATCTCTAACTTATGAAAGTTCTTTGCCACATTGAATTAGTTTACATACATAGATTCTGTCTTGAAGAATTGTTTTCTACATGAAGAGACTCCCATTCTCATCATCATTCTATGCCTACCGCACTATTCTTTTACCATAGGCTACTAAAACTGCCTGTTTTTATTTAAAAACTCAAGATTGTATTTCTTTTTACATTATCTTTTCATCTATTTGCATTACATATGTACATGCCTTAATGTCTCTAAGAAAATTCTTTAATATTATTTGTGGGGACTGACTTGGCAGCAAGGCAAGAGGCTTACCTATCTCAAAATAATGCCAAAGCTGTCAGCCTGTCAGAGTATCTGAAACTACAGTAACTTTTTCTGTGTTAGCATGTTATATCCACTAACCTTTCACTCTAAATCAGGCGTGCTACCTAAGATGTGTAATCTGTTGATATGCTTGACCGCCTATTAATTTATTGTTGGAAATCTGACAAACTAAGCAATAGCACAGCAAGTTCTGATGGGCACACGGGTAGCTTGAAAAGATCTGCTGTACCAGTGGTTGCCAGGGCTAGCAGGGTACATGATTGGTGATTTGAGCTGCCAGGACACAAAGAACTGCTTCTGCCAGAGATGAGAGAAAAGTACTTAATTCTGATACAGTGCTACCAACAAATCTCCTCTTCAAAGCAAACGTGATATCAGGGCTGTGCAATGAAACACCCAAAAGAGCTCCATGCATTTCCCTTTAGCACTGGTCAACTCAGAAAATTCAGGCGAAAACTCTTAAGTGTATCATGTTGTTTTTCAGTTTGTAGAACCTGATTATCTCTTTATCACTCAGAAATGAGTAAAGCAGTATTTGGGACTTTAGTTTGTTCTTGTTGCTAAAAGGACAAGGCACATTAGAAGAGATGAGGGGAAAGCGGATAATTATTTCATTTAAGTAATAAATATTTATTAAGCATCTGTGGTAGGCTGTAAGGAGAAAGTGGTCATCAAAAAATCTGTAGTGAAGCACAGTAAGTTTTTGAGGCAAAGGGAGCACCCTAAAAACTTGGGAGGCAATAAGGTGGTAGATGAATAACTTGGGTTTGATATCAGATGACCATAAAGCAAATCCCTGCCTTGCCACACTAGCTATGTGACCTTAGGCAAATTAGTAAGTAGCTTCTCTGCACTTAAGTTTCCTATAAAGATAATATCTACTTCACAGGTTCTTGCCAGATTAATGAGATAATAAATATGAAGCTCTTAGAACAGTGACTGGCACATTGTCATCCAATAAATATCAGCTGATATTTTTGGAAGTGGTATAATATGTGATAATGGACCCTGAGTAGACTCACACTTTATTAGCTGTAAGAAGAATGCAGTTGAGATTAGAAAAGCTTGTAGTAAATTTTCACTTATCACAAGGTAATTGAAGGACTCATCTTTTTATACTAAAGAAAATATTTATTGAGATGGTCTCTTCAAAAGCACTCTATCCAAAAAGTATGCCAAAAAAAAAAAAAAAGAGCTACCAAGTGAAGCAGGATCACAGCCTTCATCCCCAAAAGCTAACCAGATGGTCAACCAAGTAATCGTAGCAAGAATGGCAATCAGAAATTCACCAGCAACAAGCCAATAAAGAAACCAATAGAACTTTAAACAAAGAGAAAAGTAGAGCCTTGAGAAGTAGAACCTATGGAAATAAATTGAGTGTTCTGATGCAGAATATCATGGCTCCTGATCTCACGTTCAGCCCTCGAAACAGTGCTTTAGAAAGCTGAATGAACCAAAGCATAAGTTTTCTCATTAGGTGTACAAATTTAGAAAGAAATAGACTAAAGACATCTAAGGAAATACTCAAAGACTAGTCCTCAAAAATTAAAAACCCCAATAATGGTATGGGACCTCAACAAATGCAAGGGTCTCTTGGGTCTCTTGCATCCTAAAATAAAATTCATGGATGAGTACATCCTTAATTTAAAAATCAACACGTTACCCCGATTCAATAGAAAGAAAAAAGTACTTTCTAATAAACAGTACAGTGATTGATAAATGTTTGACCATGACTACATTAGAAATGTAGTGAAGTAGTGAAATGATGCCAGCAACTCTAAATGCAAACTGATAAACTATATGATTGTATTAGCACCCCAAATGCCATGAGTTGTGGTGTAACATGATTTTCCAAAACATTGAATGGTTTTTCTGATAGTTATTCCTGGAACATTGATTATTTTAAAACCTTGCAATGTGGGCCGCCGCCACCCCCCCCCCAACCCCCCGCACCCATGAAAGACTACTTTGTACTGATACGAAAAGTATTCTAGGACCAGGTGATTTTTAAACAGAGTTTCACATTATGAATGCCCAGCAAGACAGGTGAAAGTTGTGGGGAATGTGGTATAATCTTTATTGGATGAATCTTCCCTGGATTAATCCATAAAGCAGACGAGGGACGCAGTAAAACAGGCGTTATACACTTCTTCACTGATGTCGGTCTAAACCGTCATTCTGGATGGCAGTTTGAGCATCTGTGTATAGAATCATCAAAATATGCATATTGTTTGACACAGTAATCTTGTGAGAGTGAAAGTGTTAGTCATTCGTGTCCGACTCTGCAGTCGCATGGACTGTGTAGCCCACCAGCTCCTTTCTCCAAGGAATTCTTCGGGCAAGAATGCTGGCATGGGTAGCCATTCCCTTTTCCAGGGGATCTTCCTGACCCAGAGATTGAACCCAGGTTTCCTGCATTGCAGATGGATTCTTTACCAAGCCACAAGGGAAACCCAGTAATCTTACGTGTGGGTTTTTCTTCTAAGGAAATAATGAGAAATACAAAGATTTATGTGCATGGTTGTTTATAACCACAGTGCCTGGTGATAGGAGAATGATGGTTGCATCAAGTATGGCAGAGTCAAATTAAAGAATGTTGTATAGCCTTAATAAAAGGGGTTTTATAAATCTTTGAATGAGATAAAAAAATGTGGCATAAAATTAAGTGATGAGTGAGTGAGTGAGTGAAGTCGCTCAGTCATGTCCGACTCTTTGCGACCCCGTGAACTGTAGCCTATCAGGCTCCTCCATCCATGGGATTTTTCAGGCAAGAGTGCTGGAGTGGATTGCCATTTCCTTCTCCAGGGGATCTTCCCAACCCAGGAATCGAACCCAGGTCTCCCACATTGCAGGCAGACGCTTTACTGTCTGAGCCACCAGGGAAGCCCCATTCATATCCATGCTTACCGTGCCTATTACAAAATGCGTGCTTTTTGGGTAATATATATATATTACTCCTTGCCTAGAGAAACTCCGGAAAATACTACATGTAATAGCACTTCCTTCCTTCATTCTCCTTACATTTAAAAAATAGTGTGAGCATAGAATTTCATAAAGTTGAGGTAAAATATATAACATTTTATATTAACAATATAAATAACAAATATTTTATATTAACAATATAAATAATATTGTTAATTTAAATTAACAATATAAAATGTTATGTATTTTACCTCAACTTTATGAAATGCTATACTCACACTATTTTTTAAATGTAAGGAGAATGAAGGAAGGAAGTGCTATTACATGTAGTATTTTCCGGAGTTTCTCTAGGCAAGGAGTAATATATATATGACTAGGATGCCATTTTATCGACACCTAATGTTTGTCTTTCTGAATCAACATCAGAAATTATATTAAGCAAGTAATTTGGTTTTCCCACCTCTGAAATAAAAGCAAAGTAGATCTCTGTGTTTCCTTTTAACTCTAGCATTCTGTGAATCTGTGGAATTTGGAAGCAAACCAGTTAATTATACTGGGATGATTTGTTTGTGAAAATAAATGGATGAAACACTTTGTAGCTTATATGGTGACTTCTGTTTCATCAGCTCAGTTCAGTAGCTCTGTCATGTCGGACTCTTTGTGACCCCACAGACTGCAGCATGCCAAGCATCCCTGTCCATCACCAACTCCCAGAGCTGGCTCAGACTCACATGCATCAGGTCGGTGATGCCATCCAACCATCTCATCCTCTGTTGTCCCCTTCTTCCACCTTCAATCTTTCCCAGCATCAGTGTCTTTTCAGATGACATCATTCTTCACATCAGGTGGCCAAAGTATTGGCGTTTCAGCTTCAGCATCAGTCCTCCCAATGAATATTCAGGACTGATTTCCTTTAGGATAGACTGGTTTGATTCTCCTTGCAGTCCAAAGGACTCTCCAGAGTCTTCTCCAAGACCGCAGTTCAAAAGCATCAGTTCTTCGGCGCTCAGCTTTCTTTTTGGTCCAGCTCTCACATCCATGCATGACTACTGGAAAAACCGTAGCCTTGACTAGATGGACCTTTATCAGCACAGTAATGTCTCTGCTTTTTAATACGCTGTTTAGGTTGGTCATAGCTTTTCTTCCAAGGAGCAAATGTCTTTTAATTTCATGGCTGCACCATCTGGAGTGATTTTGGAGCCCAAGAAAATAAAAACTCTCACTGTTTCCATTGTTTTCCCATCTATTTGCCATGAAGTGATGGGACTAGAAGCCATGATCTTAGTTTTTTGAATGTTGAGTTTTAAGCCAACTTTTTCACTCTCCTCTTTCACTTTCATCTAGGTCCTTAAGGTCTTTTTTTGTATCAGTCTTCTGTGTATTCTTGCCACATTTTCTTAATATCTTCTGCTTCTGTTAGGTCCGTACTATTTCTGTCCTTTATTATGCCAGTCTTTGCATGAAATGTTCCAGTGGTATCTCTGATTTTCTTGAAGAGATCTCTAGTCTTTCCCATTCTATTGTTTTCCTCTATTTCTTTGCATTGATCACTGAGGAAGGCTTTCTTGTTTCCCCTTGCTATTCTTTAGAACTCCACATTCAGATGGGTATATCTTTCCTTTTCTCTTTGCCTTTCGCTTCTGTTCTTTTCTCAGTGATTTGTAAGGCCTCCTCAGACAACCATTTTGCCTTTTTACATTTCTTTTTCTTGGGGATGGTCTTGATCACTGCCTCCTGTACAATGTCACAAACCTCTGTCCAAAGTTCTTCAGGCACTGTCTATCACATTTAATCCCCTGAATCTCTTTGTCACTTCCAGTGTGTAATTATAAGTGATTTAATGTAGGTCATACCTGAATGGTCTAGTGGTTTTCCCTACTTTCTTCATTTTGCAATAAGGAATTCATGATCTGAGCCACAGTCAGTTCCTGGTCGTCTTTTTGCTAACCATATAGAGCTTCTCCGTCTTTAGCTACAAAGAATATAATCAATCTTATTTTGATATTGCCTATCTGGTGTTGTCCGTGTGTAGAGTCATCTCTTATGTTGTTGGAAGAGGGTATTTGCTATGACCAGTGCATTCTTTTGGCAAAACTCTGTTAGCCTTTGCCCTGCTTCATTTTGTACTCCAAAGCCAAACCTGCCTGTTACTCGAGATATCTCTTGACTTCCTGCTTTGGCATTCTAGTACACTATGATGAAAAGGGAATCTTTTTTTGGTGTTAGTTCTAGAAGGCCATGTAGGTCATCGTATTCTCTGTCATACGTGATTTTTATTTCAGTGAGTTTTTATTTTCTTATTGTACTAAGCATACAGCTAGTACACACTAAAGTGAAAGTTGCTCAGTTGTGTCCAACTCTTTGCGACCAAGGACTGTCTAGTCCATGGCATTCTCCAGACCAGAATACTGGAGTGTGTAGACTTCCTTCTCCAGCAGATCTTCCCAACCCAAGAATCAAACCAGCTTCTGCCATATTGCAGGCGGATTCTTTACCAGCTGAACTAGTAAAGACTGTGTATAAACAAAGTGTTTATTTCAGTTTTCCATGAGACTAATTGGTAGTTGGCCCAGAGGTGGAAAAGGAACATTTTGGTGCTTGCTAGAGTATTTCAGATAATCACGATGGTGTGATCACTCACCTGGAGCCAGACATCCTGCAGTGCAAAGTCAAGTGGGCCTTAGGAAGCATCACTATGAACAAAGCTAGTGGAGGTGATGGAATTGCAGTGGAGCTATTTCAAATCCTAAAAGATGATGCTGTGAAAGTGCTGCACTCAATATGCCAGCAAATTTGGAAAATTCAGCAGTGGCCACAGGACTGGAAAAGGTCAGTTTTCATTCCAATCCCAAAGAAAGGCAGTGCCAAAGAATGCTCAAACTACTGCACAATTGCACTTATCTCACATGCTAGCAAAATAATGCTCAAACTTCTCCAAGCCAGGCTTCAGCAATGCGTGAACCATGAACTTTGAGATGTTCAAGCTGCATTTAGAAAAGGAAGAGGAACCAGAGATCTAATTGCCAACATCCGCTGGATCATCAAAAAAGCAAAAGAGTTCTAGAAAAACATCTACTTCTGCTTTATTGACTATGCCAAAGCCTTTGACTGTGTGGATCACAACAAACTGTGGAAAATTCTTCAAGAGATGGGAATGCCAGATCACCTGATCTGCCTCCTGAGAAATTTGTATGCAGGTCAAGAAGCAACAGTTAGAGCTAAACATGTAACAATAGACTGGTTCCATGTAGGAAAAGGAGTACATCAAGGCTGTATATTGTCACCCTGCTTATTTAACTTCTATACAGAGAAAATCGTGGGTAGATGAAGCACAAGCTGGAATCAAGATTGCCGGGAGAAGGATCAGTAACCTCAGATGTGCAGATGACACCACACTTATGGCAGAAAGTGAAGAGGAACTAAAAAGCCTCTTGATGAAAGTGAAAGAGGAGAGTGAAAGAGTTGACTTAATAGACATTTCTCCAAAGAAGACATACAAATGGCTAACAAACACATGAAAAGATGCTCAGCATCACTCATTATCAGAGAAATGCAAATCAAAACCACAGTGAGGTACCATTTCACGCCAGTCAGAATGGCTGCGATCCAAAAGTCTACAAGCAATAAATGCTGGAGAGGGTGTGGAGAAAAGGGAACCTTCTTACACTGTTGGTGGGAATGCAAACTAGTACAGCCACTATGGAGAACAGTGTGGAGATTCCTTAAAAAACTGGAAATAGAACTGCCATATGACCCAGCAATCCCACTGCTGGGCATACACACTGAGGAAACCAGAATTGAAAGAGACACATGTACCCCAATGTTCATCGCAGCACTGTTTATAATAGCCAGGACACGGAAGCAACCTAGATGTCCATCAGCAGATGAATGGATAAGAAAGCTGTGGTACATACACACAATGGAGTATTACTCAGCCATGAAAAAGAATGCATTTGAATCAGTTCTAATGAGGTGGATGAAACTGGAGCCCATTATACAGAGTGAAGTAAGCCAGAAAGAAAAACACCAATACAGTATACTAACACATATATATGGAATTTAGAAAGATGGTAATGATAACCCTGCATGCGAGACAGCAAAAGAGACACAGATGTATAGAACAGTCTTTTGGACTCTGGGAGAGGGAGAGGGTGGGATGATTTGGGAGAATAGCATTGAAACATGTATACTATCATATATGAAATGAATCGCCAGTCCAGGTTTGATGCATGATACTGGACGCTTGGGGCTGGTGCACTGAGATGACCCAGAGGGATGGTACGGGGAGGGAGAAGGGAGGGGGGTTCAGGATGGGGAACACATGTATACCCGTGGTGGATTTATGTTGACGTATGGCAAAACCAATACAATATTGTAAAGTAAAAAAAAATTAAAAAAAATTTTTTTAAAGTTGGCTTAAAACTCAACGTTCAGAAAACTAAGGTCATGGCATCTGGTCCCATCTCTTCATGGCAGATAGATGGGGAAACAATGAGAGACTTTATTTTGAGGGCTCCAAAATTACTGCAGATGGTGATAGCAGCCATGAAATTAAAAGACGCTTGCTCCTTGGAAGAAAAGTTATGATCAACCTAAACAGCATATTAAAAAGCAGAGACATTACTTGGTCAACAAAGGTCCATCTAGTCAAAGCTATGGTTTTTTTAATAGTCATGTATGGATGTGAGAATTGGGGTATAAAGAAAGCTGAGCACCAAAGAATTGATTTTTAACTGTGGTGGTAGAGATCTTCAGAGTCCCTTCGACTGCAAGGAGATCCAACCAGTCCATCCTAAAGGAAATAAGTCCTGAATATTCATTGGAGGGACTGATGTTGAAGCTGAAACTCCAATACTTTGACCACTTGATGTGAAGAACTGACTCATTTGAAAAGACCGTGATGCTGGGAAAGATTGAAGGTGGAAGGAAAAGGGGACAACAGAGGATGAGATGGTTAGATGGCATCACAGACTCAATGGACATGAGTTTGAGTAAACTCTGGGAGTTAGTGATGGACAGTGAGGCCTGGTGTGCTGCAGTCTGTGGGGCACAAAGAGTCAGAAGCAACTGAGCGACTGAACTGAACTGAACTGAGAGTATATCAGTAAAGAAACTGAATTTTCAGAGAATTACTAGAAAAGTTTTTTTTTTTTTTTTACTATATTATTGTTAGGCTAAGAGTTTCTAAATTCTTATACCCTAGACCCCCCAAAGTCAGTAGTAGCAATCCTCAGAATATTAGTCCTCTGGAAAGGATGCGAAAAGAAGAGGAGGGATAAAGTTTGCATATTAAGAGTAAATGTGAAATAAAAACGAATTATTCCTGGTGGCTCAGACAGTAAAGAATCCGCCTGCAGTGCAGGAGACCTGGGTTCGATCCCTGGCTTGGAAAGAGGGATAGCAATTCATTCCAGTATTCTTGCCTGGAGAATTCCCGTGGATAGATGAGCCTGGAGGGCTACACTCTATCGGGTCACTGAGAGTCGGGCACAGCTGAGTGACTAAGCAGAGCACGACACAAGTATGCATTGTTCACCTAGGGTATTAGAAATGTTGGAAAATTGGAGAAACAGTTGTTTAATGTGGCTAAAGCATAACGTAGAGGTTGGAATAACCAAGTCTGATGCTGGAGAATGTTGGTGACATACTCTCATGAGAAAATTATAGGAATGATTTCTTTCTTATATCTCGGTACATAGAGAAAAGTGATAATACGTGGCTCAGATATTAAAGAATTTGCCAGAGACCTGGGTTCAGTCCCTGAGTCGGGAAGGTCCCCTTAAGAAGGGAATGGTTACCCACTCCAGTATTCTTGCCTGGATAATTCCATGGTCAGAGGAGCCTGGCCGGCTATAGTCCATGGGATAGCAAAGAGTTGGACACGCCTGAGTGACTGACACACACACAGTATTTGTGTTGTGCTCTGGAGTAAACAGAGGTGCTGCAGGAGATGGGGGGTACCGAGGCCTGGAGCTCCAGTTTCACAGATAACACCTGACATTTCTGAGGTTAATGGCAGAGGCGGTAGCACAGCGTACCTCTGACCCATTTGTGGTACATTAGTGAGGAAGCGCTGACTTAGCTGCTGTAATATAACCAGTTTGATCCTCATGGATCACAGTCCCTAAGTGGAATTTAACTTAGGAGGCTGTGGGAAGGTTCATTAAGAAAAGCAATCTTTATAAAGGACAGCGGTAATATATTAAGGAGTAGTAAGTAATTCCAAGAACAGTCCATGAAAGAGAAACCAGGGTTGCAAAAAGGAAACATCAGTTTGATACAATATGTTATTTGGAGTTAGCCCAACTTGATGTTACAGGCTTCCCTCGTGGCATGGTGGTAAAGAATCCACAATCCGCCTGCGAAAGCAAGAGACTGTAAGAGATGTTGGTTCGATCCCTGGGTGAGAAAGATACCCTGGAGAAGGAAATGGCAACCCACTCCAGTGTTCCTGCCTGAAAATCCTGTGGACAGAGGAGCCTGGCAGGCTACTGTCCATGGGATCTCGAAGAGTCGGACACAACTGAGTAACTAAGCACATGATGTTAGGCAGAGTCCTCCAGACTGCTAAGTTTGTCCAAGACTGCTGAGGCACCTGCAAGTTGAAGGGTTTTCTCAAACTACCCTCAAGTGTGATGATTTACTAGATCAATTCACACAACTCAGGAAAACCCTGTGTTTAGGATTAGAGTTTTGCTGTGGCATGCTCATGCTCAATCGCATCAGCCGTGTCCGACTCTTTGCAACCGCATGGACCGTAGCACACCAGTCTCCTCTGTACGTGGGATTCTCAAGGCAGAAATAGTGGAGTGGGTTGCCATGCCCTCCTCCAGGGTGTCTTCCCGACCCAAGGATCAAACCCGTGTCTCTTACGTCTCCTGCATTAGCAGGTGGGTTCTTGACCACTAGCACCACCTGTAAGCAATAGGATAAAATTAGCATCAGCCAAAGGAAGGAGTCTGTGGAGGAGAGTCTGGTTGTGTCCCAAACTTAAAGCTTTGGGGTCACTCTCCTTGTGTTGGAGTTGGTAGTATATACAGGAGTGCTGCCAACCAGGGTAGCTCACCGAGCTTAGAGGTCCAGTTTTCATTGAGGCTTTACGACATAAGCAACGTCGACTGAGTTAACTGCCTCATGGCTGAACTCCCTCTCTAGTCTTCCCCTCCAAGTCAGTCTGATAGCAGCGCCCTAGAGCCCCCACCCTCTATAATCATATGGTTGGTCTTTCTGGTATGGTCAGCTTCCTTCTTGGGTTATCTGCTTCGCCAAGCTTTCTAGGGGCCCACCAGGAATAATCAAGGCACTCCATCACTCTGGAAATTCCAAGTCTTTAGAGGCTACCTCTCAAGAGCTAGAACAAAGTCCAGATCTGTCTTTAAATGAGACCAGATTCCATACTACATATGCCAGTTAAGTGGGTTTTTTTTTTTTTCATTCAACAAGTATTTATTCAGGGCAGAATATGAGGAGGAGCCAAAGATGTAGTTGTGTGCAAGGCTATGTTCCAGACCTTAGGGAATTTACAGTTGAGTAAGAGCAAACCAAAATAAAGGTTTCCTCAAAATTATGTAACTTCGGGATACTAAGTATTTCCATTTTGTCACATAGTTTGCCCTTTGGGATATTTCTGCAAATGCAGGTTGTCAGCATTTCTGTGACTATATACATAAACACGGTTATTTTATATTAGCTAAACTCCACAGTGCCACCTATTTCAGTAGTAGCTTAAAATCTAGCAGGAGTTAACTTTTGACGTTTAACACAATTTAGAATTTAAATATCTGAACTGCCATCCCTCTAACAAAAAGTAGATGGATAATTTTGAGTACATGCTGTTCACCTCTGCTTTTTTTGAAGTAACACTGTGGATCGTCACTAAATCACTTAATGAAGAAATAGATTCTCACAATGTCCAGTAAAGACAGTAGCAGCAGCAGCATTAACCTGAGGTTTGTGCATATTATTATGGGTAGTCAGCATGGAATTTTCCTGTGATCAGCCAAAAGATGGCATTGTTTTATCAATATGAAGCTACTTAACCAAGGGCCCCCCCAACCCCTTCAGGACTTCCTGCTAGCTCAGTGGGTAAAGAACCTGCCTGCACTGCAGTAGACCCAGATTCGATCCCCGGGGCAGAAAGATCCCTTGGTGAGGGGAATGGCAATCCATTCCAGTATTCTTGCCTGGAAAATCTAGAAGAGCCTGGTGCGCTACAGTCCATGGAATTGCAAGAGTGAGACATGACTTATGGACTAACCCAACCCCTTCCAGGATTTACAGGCTGAAAGTAAGAAAAAGAAAATCCGTATGTAATGCCCTTGAACAGGCGGAATGACACAAGAAAAAGCCTTCTTTTTTTTTCTTCCTAAATACATAAACCAAGCTTACTACCTGAAGTTCATGTTTATCATTAGTTCTGTGCAGCTTCCTCTGAAAGGATTATGGGAGAACTGGCAAGTAGGCCTACAGCTTCTGCTGTTGACAGAGATTGGCAACTACTTGAGTTACAGCTATCCATGGTTAAGAATGAGATCCTGACCTAGTTTGTATTATAGGAAATTAATTGGAAAATCAAGAGTACCTATCAGACCTGCTTTTGGCACCGAAGTCCCTTTGTCAGTTTTAAAACAACATGAAGAAAAAACAAGCCATAATTCATGATGCAGAACCGGAATTTCTCAGTCTGAATTTGCTAAAACAGCCTGTGGAATTACTCAGATAATCGCATCATAATGATGGACAGTTGTAACTGAAGTTGATCTCCATTTCTCAAAAGTGGACTTAGATCTTAGCTAGGCCTTTCACTTTTTAAAAATTGATACTGGGTTAGGGCATTTTACGGAGAAGGCAGTGGCAACCCACTCCAGTACTCTTACCTGGAAAATCCCATGGACGGAGGAGCCTGGTGGGCTGCAGTCCATGGGGCCGCACAGAGTTGGACGCGACTGAAGTGACTTAGCAGCAGCAGCAGGGCATTTTAATTTTGTTTTCCAATCTGCCGTCTTCTACTGCCAGAGTGCTGGCTTTCTTCTAGTTTGTCTACAAGGACAGATTGCTTCCAGAGTTTTTGTACAAGGATCTTACTAAGTCATATGCTAGATATTTCGCGAATACATAGCCTCATTCCCATACAAATGATAGCATGTCTGTGGTAAAGATTGTTTTCTGATATGCTGGAAAAATTGTATTTTTTTAAATATGTGTTTTTTATATTTTAAAAACTTAATCAAACCTCAGGCTAAGGGACCAGTCCAGCTCAGATCGAAAATTTCCTTGACTTTAAAGAAGGAAGAAATTATAAGTTAAAATTAAAAATAATTTTGTCATTTTAAATTTGGGAAAAATCCTTTATTTGTTCTGATGGAAGTGTCAGTAGTCATGGAACTGTGGTAAAAATAATGAAAAATCACTGGCCTGGGTCTGCTTAAATTGAAAACATTTTTAAATTAAAGTCTGACAGTATTTTGTGCTTCCATTGCCCAGCCATGTCCCATCTTATTCTTTTATTTAATTCTCTTCTGCATATGAGTTGGTTTAATTTTTAAATTAATCTTTAAGGTATGCTGTATTACTGCTTTATCTTTTTATTTCTGTATTAATTCAAAGGTCTCATAGTTAGTAACAGATCATTATCATTTCTCCCTGTCCTAGATTATTAAAAGGAGCTGCTTTTAAAAAAGATATTGTTATCAATTTTAGTTATAGGGTTTTTTATTGTAAAAATATTTTTTATTTGCCTTAAACAAATATATGGCAATCTTAAGTCTTGAATTCTCCACAGTGAAAAATCCACTATATCAATTGCTGACAGTAGTTTTTATGGCAAAACAAAAAAAAAGATTACCACCAAAACAAAGAAAATATGTGTATCAATTTGTAAGAAACAGGATTAAAGACATGATGGTAAAAAAGGCCTGGGCCTTCCTGTTACTTTGTGGTGAGTAGTTCCTGTCCTTGCTGTGGGTTCCATCTTTAGAACTTAAGGCAGTTCACTTGAGACTTTTTCCTAAGATTATTGTTTTTAGTTTTCATTAATTACAATTATATGTACTACACTCGGAAATAAAAGGTTTTAGAGTACCAGTTATTTAAAAAGAATTTAATCTTTTCTGGCAATTTTATTTTCCACATTTGAAATTGATTAAACGTTGTATTACTGTCAACTGCCACGTTGTGAATTTTGTTGCTTGTGTTGAATTGTGATATCTACAGTGAAAAATATTTTTTAAGCTTTAAGATATCTTAGATTATTATGCATTGGCCAGTCATGTTTTAATTATTATTTAATTATGTATCAATCAATCAAGTTAACTTGTATTACCTCTGTTCCTCTTTTAAAAGCTTGCCAAAAATTTTCTGAACATAGGATAAGGCATGGTATGGAAAATTGGTTTTCCATTCCATTAAGTGTTATTTAATAGTATTAAGTCTTTTAACATGAAAAACTTTCCCTAAACATGAAAAATCTTACTGTGATACTTAGAGAAACTTTGTTTCTCTTCAAAGGAAAAGAAAATGAATTTAGCTTTCAGGCACACACCAAACTAACACTAAGAAATTAATTTATTACCAGAGAGAGGAGAACATGGAGTAGAAATAGATAAGTACAGTCTATGACCCTAATATCAAAGAAAAGTAAAAGCCACTTATCTTAGAATATATCAGATACACTGTTATTCAAATCATTCAGGAATATAATTACAGACAGCTTTTATAGGCCTATCAATATGGGTTATTTCTCTACATTTGCAACTGTTCCACATTACTGAATATATAAATATCTCCCCTAAATTCTAAATTATTACTACAGGTCTACTATACACTTCTGCTAAAAAAGATAGCAAAACAGATTTTTACTGTGTTCTTTAACATGCATAATTTAGGTTAGATACCAACAAAATGTAACTTGTATGTCTTGTTTGAATCCCGACTGAAGCAAACCAACTCTAAAAAGACATATATACATATATACATACATATATATATATATGACAGTCGAGGAAACGTGAACACTGTATTTTACATGAAATTGGGGGAGCTTTTTTTTTTTTAGGTGTGATAATAGTATTGTAAGTCTTCTTGACAAGTCTTTATCTGTTAGGTATACAAACCAAACTGTTTATTGATGAAATTACTGTATCATCTGACATTTGAAGTAGAACAAAAGATTAAACAAGATTGGACAAATACTGATAGTTTTTTGAAATGTAGTGACGAGTGCCTTGTTCTTTATGTTATTATGTCGGCTTTTGTGTATGTTTGCAAGTTTTCCTAGTAAGCTTTATTTAAAAAGTACACAGTTTCAGAAACTTACCTCATATTTTCACTGAAGATTTTGGCATCCGTGCTTCACTACGTATGTGCCTTGCCAAAGTTATCTTGTAAATTTAAGATAGTACGTTAAATTTTGAGTTCCATTCAGATTGTCATCTGTGAAATAAGAAGACTGTACTATGTAATAGATTGTTTCTAACATCCCTCAGTTCTAGCTCTGTAGAAGTCTGTGGGAAATTAAGAGGGAGATAGCAAGTGACTTTAGTAAACATCAGTGCCAGTGTAGGGGAAAGGTGCCGTATCTTTTATATTAGAAATATATTAATCTAATAAGACTTAGACTCTGGGTCCCTGGAAGATAGGACAGGGCCTTTTTATTGGCCTTTCTGTTCTCACTGCTTGATCCATAATAGAAATTCATCAAAAGTGTATTAAATGAATGAAATTAATCTTTCCTGTTTTCCAGTTTCATTATTATAGAATCCTTTCCCTCTGATGTCAGCTTAAAAGACTATTGTTAACCTGTTAGTTTACTACATTATT